>NC_133974.1:35666381-36866381 GCF_047716275.1 Strix uralensis | reverse complement strand
AAAGATATTGATGTGTCCTGTAAAATGAAAACAATGGTTTGAAAGAAAGATGAAGCGATGACTTCACTAGTGTCCACTATCATTCTATAGTTTCCATTTACATTTTACTATATTTAACCAGGCTCTTATTTAAAGACAGTTTTAATTATAAACTGTCACTACCCTTCCAAGTAAAAATCCATTATATCAGTAATTTCTAGTTAGAAATTCTAGTGCTACATCTCTTTCCTTTTCCATTTTATGACATTATGAAATACTAAAGCAGCAAATAAACTGCAAAGCCATTGACACAGGAACTGTGCATTTATACTGTATCCTGAAAGGCATTTAGTAAAACTGTGTTAACAGTACATTGTAATGAAGACTTTAAACGATTCTCCAAAACAAAAAAAGAAAATCAGAAGGTAAATCTGTAACAAAATGTTATTTGAATTTTTAAGAGTACATATGGTATATATGCTAATTCACATAGACAACTCCAATATGCAAAAGCATTAAGGAAGAGGTGATTAATTTTCTGTAACATCATTCTGTTTTGAAAATCACTGGCAGTAAGCAAGAATACACCATGAAGAAAGGAGGTTAACAGGAGCATTAAAACTACCTATTTGGAGACACAGATTAAGTAATAATCAAATGGTCTTCCAGACTAGCAGGTATACCACATATGCCACAAAAATCAGATGCTTCTTCCTTATTCACATTCTCATTTCAAGCATGCAAAAGGATTAACTGGGCTGTAAAGAAAGCAATAGGAAAAGGACAGAATTAGCACTGAGAATAAGGAAGTAAAAGCAGCATCAACCCAGATAAGCTTTCACTGCACTTTTTTTTACTGTATCAAGAACTCTAATAGGTCATTTTAATTTATAATCATGTTATTTTTTGGTTTGGTTGTTTTTTTTTTTTTTAAGCCTGGATTTTGTGCATGATTTGAAACAAGACGACTTCCAAGAATATTACTTGTTTACTTGTTGAGGTATGATATATTCTGATTTCTGTAATTAATCATTTTTCCTTTTCCAGTATATGTTTTCATGAATGAGATGATTCAACAATACTAAGAGTAATAACTCTTTAGTTGACAATAACAGAGTTCTCCTCATGTAATCGATATTTGCTGCTTCTATTCCCAAACACACCTAAGGTATTCTGATTACATGTCATCTTCAATTTTGCCAAGCACCTAAGTGCAGTCAAAGTCCTGCTACCTTTTAGCTCTGTAAGAATACTTCTAAACTCCTTTCTCCTTAGTGCTATCATTTTATGATAGTATGAGAGAGAAGAGAGAAACCGCATGAACCATTTGTCATTTTCCAGTTCTGTCTGATAAATATGCATCTTAAAATCTAATCTGTAATAGGGGATGACATATGCAGCAAAAGCAGGTATACACCTCAAAGGTGTATGGCACTCTTCTGACATATACCGAGTCTAAACTGATTCTTTCACTCCTGTCTTTCAAGGGAGAGATTTATGTTTTCACAAGTCCGTATCTCCAAACTAGGTATACATCTCTGAGACAAAATGCAGAAGCACTGATTATTCTACCCAGCCATTATTTCCTTTGTTCTGAGTAGCATCAGCAGTCACATGAAATAAAAAATAATCCTACATTTACCCAGAGCACTATTTTGCAGCGTATTTAACCATTCACAATTTTAAAAAATGTTACAATTTGCGCCTACCAGCATAATAAAGAAAGAAATGACATCTTAAAAAGGATAAACAGATGCTGAGATGCAAGTTTAATTATTTCAAGAGGTCTACATGGCATCAATCTTTCTTTTACCTTAGTGAAGTATTAGTAATCTGATGTGTTAGTAAAAGTCAACAATAGAAACTAGGAAAAGCCAAATATGCTAGATAGCCATTTTAGTACCTTGAACACAGTGGACTGCAAAATGCATTTAGCTTTTCTAGTTGCATAATATTCTCAGCTATTTTATTCTAATTAATGATTTTAGCCATTTTCTAACATATTTGGGAAAAATAGTATTGCTTTTTTCCTAACCCATAAAAAAGTTCTAATACAACATCTATAAATTTATGGCTGAAGAGATTAGATATACTGCATAAATGAAGTAGAGTTCTTGGAAAGAGGAGCTTATTTGAAGAATTCTCTACATCACATCAGACACATTTGCATTTGGCATAAAGCATGTGGTGGGCACCATACCTGCCTAGAGCAGCCGCTGGATACAGAATGGCTGCATGGAGAAAGGTCTATGAAGACAAGCCCTGACATTAATAGCTCAGTTCTTAGCCCTTCAAACCTTTCTGTTATCTAGCTGAACACAGCTCCAGGCAAACTCAATTTTCCCCAGTAGATTGATTACCAACTGAGCTAGTCCATCTTGACATTCGCAATGTCTCTAATTTGCAGGCCTGCTAGGAAAAAAAGGGCTCTCCAGCCACAGGAATATTTCAGCCCTTTATTTGCTTTCACAGAGAGCTGCTGCCGTGTAGTTCGACATTTCAGTGACACGACTGTTTGCTATGCAGTGCTGAATGGCAACAAAAATCTTGGAAAATGCTCAAAATCATTCTGCATCCATGCTCCTCCTTGTTCTTCCTAAATACACTGCCTGCACAGACTGTTAGTTTAACAGAGCTTCCTATTTAGAGGCATAAGCATCAGACACACCATAGCTGAATGAATGTTACAAGAAGCTCTAATACATGTATCCTGCACCCTAGGTCATCATCAATCTCTCCCAACAATGTGTACACAAAGAATTTTAACACCTAGGAACTAAGTTAACTTATTAGTTATCCTAACTGAAATATAACTTGTTATAAACATCTAGTAAGATTACTTACATAAGTTTGTCAGTGTTCAGACAGAAGTATGCTTTGCATGACTACCTATTACAACTGTTCTGTAGGATCAGGCCGTTCCTGGCATAACAGCTCTAGCCTAGATCATCCAAAAGAGATCTTCAGAGAGATATGACGGGACTTTCCTCCCTTAACTTTAGATGTCTACAAATATCTACATTTCAGCTGATCAATTTAAGTTTCCTTCCTCATAGCCAGAAGAGAGAAGCAGACAACTCGAGGGCCAATTATCATATTATGTACATCCAAAATAGGTTGGACAAGAAATGCCTCTTTCCCTCCCTTGGTTATAAAAGAAAACTGAAGTAAGCAAATCAGATGAAAACATCATAGAAATCTGAAGTTAAGTGAGACAAACCCCACCACATGTCTAACTCCTTTGGCTCATTTGAGTCAAAGCTATTCTGTCATAATGAGCCTGATCCTCAAGAATTTATGTAATATTCAACAAAGCCTTGCACAACTATCTATCTTCACGTTGGCTAATTTTTTAGTTAACCTTTGCTGCTTGCTTGACTTCTATGAAAAGTAGACAGCAGTGTCTACTACATACGTCTAAAGTAAATAGGACGAATCCCACCCTGTATCCTGTGTCAAAGTCTAACTGTGCCATTCATTTCAAGAGAAAAGCTAGCACCCACATTTGGATTTGGACTTAATGCTTACATATAACATTAAGAATTTTATATAACTTGGTGTTTTGATTTAAATAAACCAAAACTATTCAATGTACAGTTTTTGTGATAGAAATATTTTAGAAGTTTTAAAAATGAAAAAACAGTGTACAGAAAGTAATGTGATATAAAAATGCAATGCTAGACCAGCTATGTATCAGCAACTACTGAATAACAGCGCTTTCCAAAACCTCACAGTATGTCTCTCTTTGTCTGTTTTCAAATCTATTTTCTGTTTTTTTCAGAGTTCTTGGAATTAGCACCTGGTGGGTTAGAAATAGGCACTGAACCAACATGCGCTTTCCATTTCTGGTCCTCCATCTTTGAAACAGTTATCATAAAGGAAGATCTGCTATCATGGTGAGGAGTTCAACATTTGAAAAATAATCCATCTTCCACACTATCATTCTGAAATCTTAGTATCTTAAAATTGTGTCTGCTCTGCAGTAGAAACCCAATTGGGGATCATAAGATTTCTATTCCATGGTAAGATAAGTTTCAGATACTGTATTCTTATAAATCATATTTATGAAGCATGAAACATTCCTATTATGGATAAAAATTAAAAGTACATATCCAACATCAGTAACAACTATGGGATCCAACTGAGTTTATGTTAATATGCTTTTGCCTAGAAGTCAGTGTCCCGGTGTCAGTGAAATGCTGAAGTATAAGCTTCATTTTAAGCACATGATGAAGTACTTAAAAGAATTAAAGCAACCTACTAACTTGCTTGAGAGTTTACTACCATAAAATTACTCTTAACTGGGTGAAAAGGATAACTACACTGCTCCTTACTTTTATTTTCTATATTAACATGAGGGAATATTGGCCCAAAATACTGAACAAAATTCTATTATTCATCTATTTCACATTAATTTGTCACATTCTAAGATTAATTAACTTAGCCAATTAGGGAATATAAAAATATGCAGTGTGATCTGTATTTTTCTGGTGTAGTTCATTAGGTACATTCTCCTGCAGTCCACCTTTTTTTTTTTTTAATTTGTAAAGCTAGGGCATACATAGATAGCTCTTTAAAACTGTGAGTTATAGACAGATAAGCTTGTTTCAAGAGGACACAGACAGAAACTCACTAAAATCAGTGAGAATTTTAAAGTAAAAAATTTTCAGTATTTATCAAAGGATGTATCCACAAACCTACATAGCCTGAGCATTTCTACCATACTCTGGAATGCAAACATTTTACAAACTATTTGTAGCTTAGCTCAAGTCTTAATGAGGAAGTTAAAACAAAAATATTGAGATATCCTAGAATCATAGAATGGTTTGGGTTGGAAAGAACCTTAAAGATCATCTCGTTCCAACTCCCCTGCCATGGGCAGAGACACCTTCCACTAGACCAGGTTGCTCAAAGCCCCGTCCAACCTGGCCTTGAACACTTCCAGGGAGGGGCATCCACAGCTTCTCTGGGCAACCTGTTCCAGTGTTTCACCACCCTCATGGTAAAGTATTTCTTCCTTATATCTAACCTAAATCTACCCTCTTTCAGTTTAAAACCATTACACCTCGTACGATAAAGAGTTCCTCCCCATCTTTCCTGTAGGCCCGCTTTAAATACTGGAAGGCCACTCTAAGGCCTTCCCAGAGCCTCCTCTTCTCCAGGCTGAACAACCCCAACTCTCTCAGCCTGTACTCACAGGGAGGTGCTCCAGCCCCCTGATCATCTTCGTGGCCTCCTCTGGACCCACTCCAACAGGTCTATGTTCTTCTTATATTGGGGGCCCCAGAGATCAATGCATTACTCCAGGTGGGATCTCATGAGAGCGGAGTAGAGGGGGAGAATCACCTCCCTCAACCTGCTAGTCACACTTCTCTTGATGCAGCCCAGCATATGGTTGGCTTTCTGGGCTGCGAGTACACATTCACAGAATCACAGAATCATCTAGGTTGGAAAAGACCTTGAAGATCATCCAGTCGAACCATTAACCTAACCCTGGCCATTGTCAACCACACCATATCCCTAAGCACTATGTCAAGGCAACTCTTAAACACCTCCAGGGATGGGGACTCCACCACTGCCCTGGGCAGCCCATTCCAATGCCTAAAAACCCGGTTCTGTAAAGAAATGCTTCCTAATACCCAGTATAAACCTTCCCTGGCGCCACTTGAGGCCATTACCTCTTGTGCTATCTCTTGTTACTTGGTTAATGAGACTCCTCCTCACCTTTCTGCAACCTCCTTTCAGGTAGCTGTAGAGCGCGATGAGGTCTCCCCTCAGCCTCCTCTTCTCCAGACTAAACAACCCCAGTTCACTCAGACGCTCCTCGTACAACACGTGCTCCAGACCCTTCACCAGCTTCGTTGCCCTTCTTTGGACACGCTTGAGTAATTCAATGTCCTTTTTGGAGTGAGGGGCCCAAAACTGAACACAGTAATCGAGGTGCGGCCTCACCAGTGCAGAGTACAGGGGGTAAGATCACTTCCCTGTCCCTGCTGGCCACGCTATTTCTGATACAAGCCAGGATGCCATTGGCCTTCTTGGCCACCTGGGCACACTGCTGGCTCATGTTCAGCCGGCTGTCAATCAACACCCCCAGGTCCCTCTCTGACTGGCAGCTCTCCAGCCACTCCTCCCCAAGCCTGTAGCACTGCTGGGGGTTGTTGTGGCCAAAGTGCAGCACCCGGCATTTGGCCTTATTGAAGCTCATCCAGTTGGCCTTAGCCCATCGCTCCAGCCTGTCCAGATCTCTCTGCAGAGCCTCCCTACCCTTGAGCAGATCAACACTCCCACCCAACTTGGTGTCATCTGTAAACTTACCGAGGGTGCACTTGATCCCCTCGTCTAGATCATCAATAAAGATGTTAAACAGGAGTGGCCCCAAAACTGAGCCCTGGGGGACACCACTCGTGACTGGCCGCCAACTGGATTTAACTCTGTTCACCACAACTCTTTGGGCCCGGCCATCCAGCCAGTTTTTTACCCAGCAAAGCGTGTGCCCATCCAAGCAGCCAGTTTCACCAGGAGAATGCTGTGGGAAACGGTGTCAAAGGCCTTACTGAAGTCAAGGTAGACAACATCCACAGCTTTTCCCTCATCCAATAAGCAGGTCACCCTGTCATAGAAGGAGATCAGGTTTGTCAAGCAGGACCTGCCTTTCATAAACCCATGCTGAGTGGTCCTGATCACCTGGTTGTCCCGCATGTGTTGTGTGATGGTACTCAGGATGAGCTGCTCCATCAGCTTCCCGGGCACCGAAGTCAAGCTGACAGTCCTGGAATTTTCCCAGATCATCTTTGCAACCCTTCTTATATATGGGTGTCACACTGGTCAACTTCCAATCTGTCGGGACCTCCCTGGTCAGCCAGGACTGCTGGTAAATGATGGAAAACAGCTTGGCGAGCACTCCAGCCAGCTCCTTCAGCACCCTCGGGTGTATCCCATCCGGTCCCATAGACTTGTGTATGTCTATGTGATGCAGTAGGTCACTATCTCCTCCTGGATTGCGGGGGAGGTCGTTCTCCTAGTCTCTGTCCTCTGGCTGAGGAGGCTGGATTCCCTCAGTACAACTAGTCTTGTTATTAAAGACTGAGGCAAAGAAGGCATTAAGCACCTCAGTCTTTTCCTCGTCACTCGTTACCGTGTTTCCTCCTGCGTCTAGCAGGAGATGGAGGCTCTCCCTGGTCTTTCTTTTGCTGTTGGCATACTTATAGAAACATTTCTTGTTATCCTGGATTGCTGAATCCAGATTAATTTCTAGCTAGGCTTTAGACATCCAGATTTCCGCCCTGCATAGCCTCACAGCATCTTTGTAATCACTGTGAGTGGCTAGGCCCTTCTTCCAAAGGCCGTAAACTCTCCTTTACTCCCTGATTTGCAGCCAAAGCTCCCTGTTTAGCCAGGGTGGTCTTCTCTGCTGCCGGCTTCTCTTACAGCACCTGGGGAGAGCCTGCTCCTGTGCCATTAAGACACTGCTGGCTCATATTCAGTTTTCCATCCACTAACACCCCCAAGTCCTTCCCTGCAGAGCTGCTCTCAATCCACTCATCACCCAGCCTGTATTTGTGTTTGGCATTGCCCCGACCCACGTGCAGGACCTTGCACTTGGCCTTGTTGAACTTCATCAGGTTTGCACAGACCCACCTCTCCAGCCTGTCAAGGTTCCTGTGGATGACATCCCTTCCCTCCAGCGTGTTCACTGCACCACACAGCTTGGTGTCATCAGCAAACTTGATGAGGGTGCACTCAATCCCACTGTCTGTGTCTCTGCCAAAGATGTTAAACACCACCGGTCCCCAAGAAATGGCACTTGCCACTGCTGCCCACTTGGACATCAAGCCCTTGACCACAACTCTTTGAGTGTGACCATCCAGCTAATTCCTTATCCACCAAGTGGTCCATCCATCAGATCCACGTCTCTCCAATTTAGAGACAAGGATGTCGTGCAGGACAGTGTCAAATGCTTTGCACAAGTCCAGGCAGATGATGTCAGTTGTTCTTCCCTTATCCACCAATGCTGTAACCCCACTGTAGAAGGCCACCAAATCTGTCAGGCATGATTTGCCCTTAGTGAAGACATGGTGGCTGTCACCAATGACCTCCTTATTTTCCATGTGCCCTAGCATAATTTCCAGGGGCATCTGCTCCAGGATCTTGCCAGGCACAGATGTGAGACTGATTGGCCTGTAGTTCTCCAGGTCTTCTTTTTTACCCTTTTTTAAATGGGAGTTATGTTTCTGCTTATCCAGTCATTGGGAACTTCAGAGTGCCACAACTTCTCAGATATGATGGATAGTGATTTAGCCACTTCATATGCCAGTTCCATCAGGACCTGTGGATGTATCTCATCAGGTCCCATGGACTTGTGCACCTTCAGTTTCCTTAGATGGTCTTGAACCTGAGCTTCTCCTACTGTAGGCGGTTTTTCATTCTCACAGAACCTGACTTTGCCTTCTGCGACTTGGGTGGTGTGGCTAGAGCACTTTCTGGTGAGGCAACCAAGTTGCTGAGTATCTCGGCCTTCTCCATGTTCTGGGTAACCAGGTCTCTCATTTCGTTCCAGAGAAGGCTCACATTTTCCCTAGTCTTCCTTTTCTCACTGATGTACTATAGAAGCTTTTCTTGTTGCCCTTGACATTCCTGGCCAGATTTAATTCTATCAGGACTTTGGCCTTCCTAACCTGATCCCTGGCTGCTTGGACAGTTTCTCTATATTCCTCCCAGGCTACCTGTCCTTGCTTTCACCCTCTGTAGGCTTCCTTTTTGTGTTTGAGCTTGTCCAGGAGCTCCTTGTTTATCCATGCAGCTCTCCCGTTGTTCTTACCTGCCTTGTCCTATCTTTGTCAGGATGCATTGCTCCTAAATTTGGAGGAGATGATCCTAGATGATTCATATCTAGATGATTCATTTAGAAAAATTAAACGGAATTTTGTTTTCAATCCAAGTCAGTGTTGGAAAATATATTCAAATTTTTTTTAAAAATATACAGAAATAAAACACAGAAATTTGCTTGGATGAATAAGCTATGTTTTCAATTTCTGTTTTTCACCAAATGTTTTAAAAAGTAATTGTAAGCTAACCCTGAATATATGCCTCAGATGAGTTCTTTATTTCTCCTATCTGCCAACAATAAAAAAAAAAAAAACCAAAAACGACAAAACAAACCAAAAAGAAAACAGGTATTTGCACATCTTTAATCATAACTAAAGTTCAGACTCCCTAATTTGATTGTCTTAAGTGAAAGACATGAAATGCCTTTGCAATTAACAGCCGTTTTGCTTAAGTAACAATACATGATTAGGATACCTGTTGTCTAATATAGTTTGACTATATGAAGTATTAGCCTTTTGGAAATTCTAATTTAAGTATTTATGAAGAATTTTTTTAAAGCTGTCATTTGGTATATTTAAAACTGATACTGTATCGTTAGTTTTGATTATAAAACAAGAAATAAATATTTTAATCCTTTCTAGAATCATGCCTACCAAAAGCAGTGATACACAAAGTCTGAAACACTCAGAAGCAGGTCTGTAAATCAGGATATCAGAAATATTAGAGTTTAGTGTCCTATTACGTTAAGTAGAATAGGTTGTTCTTAAGGAGTATTTCCAGATATAATTATCACATACAAAATGTATAAAGTTTTGTAAATGAACATGACACCTCTATTTGGGCTAAATGCAAGAATGCATAAACTTTAAAAACTGACTACACAGCAAGCTAAGCAAACCAGAACTTCTGTTACTTTCCCCACATGAACTGGAGCTTTTCAAAATCTTAGTCCTACAAAGTATCAAGCTACAGACAGACGCACAGCTCCTGCGGCTTCAAATTCAGCCACCTTGAACCTTCCACTTTTCCCAGAAAAATCCAACGATGTGTTCGGGGATGAACATTCCGAGACTACTTTGTCATTGTAAAATTAGTCACTGGAGTCTCTACCTAAGTGCCTGAAGCCCACTTATTCTTTTGATGGCCACTTAAATGCACTTAAAACGGACTCAAAAGAAAGCCTCATAAGATTTAGCAAGATTATATGAAAGTCCTATTCTAGACCAAAATCTGAGATTGGTTGATCAAGATGCATTAATCTTCCAAGAAACGCTTATAATGCTGGATGAGGAAAATATAAATAAATTACTGCATTGGTTTTTTTTTAAAAAAAAAAAAGAGAGAAGGTCTACCACATTTCACTAGCAGAAGGCAGACTGATGACTTAGTGGAGGAAGCAGAATCACAGCAGGGAACTCTCTGTATGTAAACATGGCTCCAAATTCTTGAATACGAGAAAATTAAATTATTTCTCTGAGTTAACAGAAAGGGCTGTTTAACAAAAAAAGGGTGAGAGGGAACCTTATTAAGCATTTTGTCAGAAAATCTTTCTGTGTTTCCCATTGCACAATAATAAACATACATTTCCTCACCTGTAAAGGGGGAGGCATTTCAAAGCTCTAGGTAGTAGAAAGTCTGAAAATCAGTACTGTGGACTGATAATGGCTAAGATTTGCAGCAAGCACAAACACAAGGTAGTTAAGATGACACAGATGGAGGGCTGCAGGTAGCAAAGACTTAACCTGAAAAAGGATTTGGTGGGTCCTGAAGCTGAAAAGGTCATTTGACAAATGTATTTTACCATCCCAAATTTCAGTCAACATATACTAAGTATGAAGAAACAGAATAAATTTACAAGATCAAAAAGATCTTTTTTTTTTTCTTTTCAGTACATGACTACAAGTTTATGTCTGCCCCCCTGGAAATCGCCTCCCACTCTACAGGCACCTTCCCTTCAGTGCTAGACAAAACTTTCTTCAGTTGCTCCAGAAAGTACAGTTGAAGGTTTCTGTTTCTTGACAGGGTAGGCTGGGGGGGAAAAATACAAATCAAGCAGAGTGATAAGCTTTCCCAGCTATAAAAAAAAAACCCCAAACATGCTGTACCATCAACTAGGGGTATCAAACCACTCTAGTGAGACTGACATTTAAGCAATTTATTATACCAGTTGTGTTATAAGAATTGTTTGGGGATTAAGTTACCAACTTCTGCATAATTATATAGGAATCAAATCTTCAACTACCTTCCCATAAAGAAATTTTACTGACAGTAATAAAATAATTTGCCATTAGAAAAATCAAAATCACTTGTGTAGTTAAAGAGAATCCTTTACAGTTAAAACCACAGGATACTAATTTACTTCCATTTTCTCAACTGCAAGTTATACAGTTTTGTAATCTCTCTTATTATGATCTTAAAACCAAATATATGATTCTTTCCAACATAAAGCGAAGCCAAAGAGGAGTCAAACTTCTTTTAGAACTTTTTAGAAATAAATGTTATGTACCAAATAGGATACCAATGCTTAAAACAATTACAGTATGGCAAAGTTAAGTAGTACCATAGTACCTAACTCAGCGAAGTGCAATGCTCAATGTAAGCTTTTCTTCAGTGTGGAGTACTGAAGAGTTCTGGCAAAAACTCTGCTGAAAGGAGGGATGACTAATTCTGTTAAACAGGTGAGACTTAATAATGTTAAAAATAAGCAACTTGTTTAAACTTAAAAACCAAAACTTTTTCCAAATTGCACACTTCCCTATCCTTACATCTGTTTAAAGTCTGTTTGCTTTTGGCTGCCATCAATAACTCTGGTATGTTACTGGTGATTTATGAGACACAGCTCATTGTCCAATTCTTTCAAAACTGGCCTTTCTGAAGCCTTTTCAGATGTAATTCAAACGTACTAGAAATTTGGGTTGGAAATTACATGTCCCCTCTCCAGCAGTCAGAACTTACTCCAATATCCTAGAGAGAAAAAGAATAAATTAAGACTGCTTGAGCAACACTTAAAACATTGTTGTAACTGCACCACCACTAGATATACCCATGATGAATGTTTTCTATATCTATCAATAACTTTATCTGCCACCAAAATGTTGCACGCTTACTTTTTATTGACCCTTCTAGGATATTGTACAATCAAAGTCATAATCCCAAATGAAACTGAACAGTTTGCATTAAATACATACCACCACACACAAATACATGAAAAATCTATGAAAATCCAATTTATTTCATACATCTCTTCTCCAAATATTAAAGGAACATCCATTTACTGTCTCCCTCTTTTTTAAACTCTATGGTTTACTGCAAAAATTTAACCTAAGAATAAATTTTACCAAAAAGATTATTTGCATTTTATTCTGCTTTTCATCTCCTCACTGCAACAAACTAAACACAAATTTAAGTGTTGGATAACTTTTGCATCATGAAAATTAATATTATAATGTGAAACATGAAATCTAATTCTGAAATAAAGTATTGCAACTTTCTTTTCAGTTTTACATAAGCTAGATAGACATAATTCTTTGTAGGTCCACCTGGATAACTAAATTGTATTGCCTGCACAGCCAACAGTTTACATGTTGCAATAATTTCTTTAACTAAATATTTCAAGTATTTTCCAAACTATATAGCATGATCTTAAAACCTATACAGTCTAGGTATTAAGTCTGATAATTTCACTTTTGTCCATAAGGAAATTTTCTTTTACTTTATATCTCTTTTTTTTTAATCTGCTGTTAAAGTTAGGTGTTAGCATTTTGTGGATTCTTAAACCTGCATATTCTATAGAATGATCCACTTACTACATATGAAACAAATAGATACAAACAAAACACTACCCAACAACACTCTCTGGCCCTTCTCCAAAAGAAAATATGACAGTACCTGGTGAGCTTGCAATAGCTGCTCAGCAAACTGACGTACTTCTGATAGTAGAAGAGATATTAAAGAATTTCTCAGGATGTTGTTCCTTCCTAGCAAAGCCAGTGTGTGTGATACAGCATGCAGTGCCTGAAACTAAAGAGAGATAACAGTAAATTTAAATTTTAAAAAATACGTCTCCAGCTTTTTTACCCCAGTTGCCTTAAATAGAAATGGGATTTACATATTAACATTTTAAAGAAAAATGGTCAAAATCAACATTTTAGAGAGTTTAAAACTCTACTAATTAAATACATATGGGATCTATGAGTAATAATGAGTAATAATACTCATTACCTAGAAACTTTTGTTTCTCAAAAGATTAGCACCATAGGAAACTGTCATATGAACAAACTCCTCCAAAACTGTGAATTCCCTAGGAGGCAGCTTTTCAGCATTAGCTGCCATCATGCCCATCTGCTGTCATAGAAAATGGGTGACTACCCTGCACATACAGTAATTCTGTTTGCCACAGGTAGACAAATGAGCAAACAAATTCTTTGAAATTCAATCACATGAGCAAGCTAAGAGCTCTACTGGAGTTTTCTGTCAATAGAGTTATCACGAATAAAGTTGATTAAATGCTAAGTGATAGAAGATACACTGTATTTTCAAATTCAAACAATTCACTTTCATATTGTTGTTTAACAAGCTGTAACCAAGGGATTTCTCCTGAACCACAGGAGGAGTGATGTGAACTTACATGAGAATTATATTAGTAGTGGGGTTTTTTTGGCCACAGTCTTTTCTATTAAAAACAATAAAAGCTGTTTTCTTTGTTCCTTGACATGGAAACGTATAGCTATTATGTAATGAAACATACTGCTCTACAAAGTAAACATGACATTATTTCATAAAACACTACTAGAAGAAATTATAATTTCTATATATAAATGTATTAGAGTTCTTTCAAAGAAAAAAGTAATACACATTAAATATAATGACTATAACATTTTTATATAAACATATACCCCTAAAATATCAATGTTCAGTATCCCTTTGTAAATGAGTATTTTTGACTGACAAAAGGATACTCTGACCCAAATTTATATGTCTAAGAATAACTACCATGTCTTAAACACTCAAAAGCAGACCACCACATCCTATTAACAATCTAGTTTATTCCTCTAGCCAGCTCACGTATGTATACACACATACACACACATGCATATATATATATATATATATGAGAATAAAAATACTTGCCCCCCATTTACAAGTTTGCATAAGATGAATCCTCCTGGAAATCACTTCCAAACACACGAAAGGCAAGAAGGAGATCCAGCATGGATTTATTAAGGGGAAACCGCACTTAACCAGCCTGATAGCTTTCTACAGTGAGATGACCAGCTGAGTGGATTAGAGAAAAGCAGTGAGTATCATTTACCTTGACTTTACCATGGTTTTCAACACTGTCTCCCATAAAATTGTTACTGACAAAATTTTGGGCTAGGTAAGCGGACAGTGAGGTGGACTGAAAACTTTTGCTGTAAAAACAGTTAATTAGGCAGCTTCCCATTCACAGTTACTGCTTGTCTGCCTGATCAGATGGCCAAACTGCCCTGTCAATTGATGCAACGCCTATTTACCAGCCTCTGAGAGCTGAGGAGTTTGATCAGCTTGGTTATCATCTGCCCAACATGAGACAATCTCCTATTCACAGTCATAACAATCAAACTTAATAAATCTTTGCTGTTAATCATCTCACTTTAGCACATAATCCCAAAACAAATATAAAAAGAAAACTATAAAAGACAGACAAGTCTCATGTTCAGAATCAAATCTGCAGAGAAACAAACTCATATTAAAGAGAATTCATTAATTGTACGCATATAGCTTTGAAAATCTGTGATTTTAAAATAATTCATAAATGTATACACCAAAGATTCTATAAAGACAAAATGTGAATGAAGGTGAGCTAAAATAGGTTTCTGAACAATTAAAACTATATGAAAGGATAATGTAATGTATGCACCTACATGTATTTTGAGGATCTATGAATTAAGATCAGACTTCCATATACTGGAAATGTACACCCTTCCAAGAAAAACAATGACTCCTCCTCCTAAAAATAATCTAGACATTTACAGTTTTGAAAGATCTTCCATAGCATCTATTAAAATTGTATGACAGAAACAAAGTTTGCATAACCTGAATAGTTCTGCCTTGACAGCACCCACATTCCAAACAGGTACAACTGCTTCAAATCATTACTAGAGGTTTAAATAAAGCCAAAAAAAGCACATTTTTCATTAAAGTTCACACCCATTTTTACTTCTTTTTATAAATTATGGATGGATACATATTGTAGAGTTCTGTATTTTCAGACTGTAACATTGAGTATACTTACTAATTTGCCTTTGGCAAGCAAGTGAACTAGACAATCCAGTGTAGTTTTTCAAAGCTACCTCTCCCAAAGAACACACTAAATGTATATATTTACACACAAACATGATCATGATTGTTCTCTTTTAAGCTCTCTTCTATTTGCTTACAAGATTTTTAGACTGATAGTGAAACAATGATTTTCTTTTTTTTTTTTTTTTTTGTAGATATCAATGCTAGCAGCTGAGATTTAACTAAAATAGGATCTTTCATAGAATTCCAAATATCTTTTCTGGTTTGGCAAGAGTAACATTTTTCTAGTTGGAATTCTGTAGGACTAGGAAACAGGGGATCTTCAAATTTAAAGCCTGAGCCTCTACTAAGGGAAGTAAATAGGGATTTTTACGGTACTTGAGGTATGGGTACTGATGCCACTGAAAAATCCCACCTGCTAACTGATTTATTAGAGTATGGATTTAATATTGTATTTTGGTGGATCTCTTAGTATATTTTAAGAAAATAAGGAAGGTTAAAATAACTCGCACAGACTATATATATTAAATGCATACAGAACAAACTTATAGCATATAAGCAATTAATCTGTAATTAGGGAACAGAAGTAAGACTTTGTGTTTCACAGCAATGCTCATGTATTGCTAATTAAACTCTGGAAGCATTCAAACTGATAATAGTTCAAATAGTATGCTGTTTCATTAAAGACAAAACTATCTTCAGCTCTCAAATCTATCAAACATTAAAAAAGCAACAGAAACATTTTAATCCCTTGGGCTTGCTTAATGGTATAGATGAAATAAAACCTATGCTCTTCAGGGACTCTCAGGTAAAAGCAGTCAGAAAATTAGATTGTAAAAAACATACAACCAGAAACAAGAAAATAATGGAGCCTGGTTCACTGTTCAGGAGCTGCATCTTCTGTCCCTAACCCTCCTCTCACATGCTGGTTTCTGCTCTCTTCCGATGTTCCTCAGGATGCAGAGCAAGAGAGAGCAATGCTGTGCAAGTAGTTGGGAAGGATGTGTGGATTGTCAATATAATGTCAATGTCCTGCTTGCCTCAAGCATACTAATTTGGTCACTCCTCCACCCTGCCACTGATTTTAAAGCCTATTGGAAGGTATGTTTGACCTTCCACTTCTTTCCAAGAGACTTCAAACTGGCTATCAGTTTGAAAAGTTACTAGTAGAGGAAAAGACTGACGAGCAAAACAGCACACTCCTATGAGCCTTGTTTCCCCAGGAAACCAGAACAAAAATAGCTACTTATGAATTATTTGTTTAGAATTCATTTATCAGAATGTGTTAAGACTTTTCTTTAATAATGGTTATCCAAAACTTGTAATTCCTTCACGAGTTGCACGATTCACTACACCCTGCAACTATGAAAGCTGGCAATACAGGACTAAGGCAAATAACTATTACATGTATCCTCAAACTGTGAGGTGTTAAAACCAAAACAGTATTTTTGCCTTTGAATTCTTATCACCCTTGCCCTCTGCCCATTTAGTCCAGCCTGACTTCCACTCCTAACTCATCAATATCAATTGAAAAGTTTTACTTTTATACAGAGAGCATTAGTACCCCTTTTCTTATCTTACTGTCATGTTGCTTCCTTTGTAATTTGATGGTTGTGATTTATTTCTCCTCCTGTTTATGCTGCACTATTTCTCCTATCTTCAAGTCTTGGGATTTGATACATGCTATTCCAATTCTTTGCTATGTAAACCTCATCTCAAGCCTTGCTCTGCCCTTACGCCTTCATAATCATGTTCACACTTCACTCTTCTAAACCTGATGTTCTCTGCTAGGACCACCAGTTTGCTTCACTGCTGCAAGTTGCTTTTTATATCACAGTATTTCGGTACTTTTTTCCAGAGCTTTAGCTGAAAAACATTCTGAGAGTGTCACATACAATAGCGGCAGGTCTGTTTGCAACATGCTTGACTGCATGCACCAAAAATGTTTACAAAAAACAAGCTAAAATGCAAATGGCATGAAAAATTTTTCATTTTTTTAAGAAAAAAAACTAAAAAGGCAAAAAAATAATGAAAATTAAACCAAGATATTTCAGTATCTGGAAAAGAATTATTGTAATACAGCACCAGCATGCTGTGCAGAGGATGGACATGGAGAAACAAATAACCTGCAGCCAGCCTGCTAAATATTCTAAAACCCAGAACACTTTGGTGAATGGTGCTGGAAAAGCCAGAAATACAAGCAGTAGATATCGTGGTATTCACTGAAAGAAATGTGCAACCTACTGGCTTAAGTACAGCTTTGCTGAATTTGTGGAGTGAGGAGGAAAGATCTCCAAGGAAGTGTACTATATGAACTCCTCCTGGTCACCATTCCTGACCATGAAGCTTGTATGTCAGACTGGGAGTGTGAAACTGCAATTTTTTCCGATCACAGATTGAAAGTATCTTTCTTAGGTTTATTTCTTTATGGCTGCCTAAAAGTCACTCTGATGCACTGATCAGCAGGGTCCCCCTGGCTCCATATATGCTTATACCCAATACCAGTTCCCTAGCAAAACAGGCAGTAACTAGTGCATCTGCTTGCTCCTGTCCACAGGCTAAACTAAGCTAAATCGACTGCTGCTGCCATATCAGTGAGAAGGAGAGATGAGAGACCACAGAAACTGCTATGAAGGAGAGACGCACTTGCAGTCACCTTCCTGTTACCTCCCTCCCTTACTGCTTCTTCACACCACCAAGCTCTCTGGCAGAAGTGAATTTCCCAGGCTACTTCCTAGGTGTTTACCCTCTCCTTCCCTGCACAAGGGAAAGCTGTTACTGCTGAAGTAATGAGGACAGACTCAGACCAGACCCAGCACGCCTGCAGTGACTGGACTACCCTTAAGTAGCATGGCCTCTGATTGACTGACATACACAAACCTTTCCCCTCCCCTCCTTTTCCTTGTCAAGTACAAATACTCAATGCACAGCACACCTTGCTGCTACTTCTCTAGCTGCTTTCTTATCCAATTACAAAATATGAAAGCATTAAAGAACATATTTTTCAGTTTCATTAACATTTTCTAGTACGAGTTCCATAACAAATGCTTTACTGAACACCAGATAGATAAAAGCTCCCAAATACTCCATCAGTAAACACGGTTTATTTTACAAAGAATGCTCTTAGGTTGTTCTGCCACCATTTATCTCTGGTAAACTCATGTTGTATTTTATATCATTTATCACTAGATCTTTAATTATTCTTTTAACTTTGTTATAAAGCTTTGTATGTTATTGAGATAAACTGCTACCCTGGTAGCTTCCTCTTAATCTTCACTTTCAAACATAGAACATGCTATATTAGAAATTTTACAGTTATAATAATACCATCTCTAAGTCTTTCATTCTAAACTTATTTTACTTTTTTTTTCTTTCAGTTTCATAGGATACTTATCTTTCCCATTTTGAGCACTTTACATTCTCTTGAACTGGATAATATACATAAAACAATGACACTTAGTTGATGGGATAAAATACATAGAACAGACCCTGTTGTGAGCTTGATTTTTTTAAGAAACACCAAAAAAAGCAACCCAAACAAACAAAAAACCCTAACCCAAAACTAAAGCACAATCTGGATGTCCTTAGAGGAATTCAGGGCTGAAAATCATCGTTATGCTTAATTTAGTGTCTACCTCAAAATGATTGTATCTATTTCCATACACTAAAACCAAGTGCCTTGCTTATATTGCCTCACCCCAATCACCTTTACAGAAAAGGCAACACTTTCCTTGAGGCACCCAAACACACAGTCATCAGTTCATCTGAAGACTAAGTACAAGAAACTGATGTACAGAGAAATCCAGCTAACTACTGAAGACAACTGGGATCCTGCTGGCATCAGAGTTTTCACCAGTAAATTTACTTTAAGCAATGCTAACTTGGCAGAGATCAAGAATGTCTGCATCTTCTTGGGATTCATGAATTAGGCATCTAAATATCTAATTCATTCAAGAGGCTGGATCCAGTATCAATTCCAGTTAAACAAACAGCATTCACAACAGCTGCCACTCAGACAGCTCTGATGTTACTGCTGCCCAATTTTTTAATACCTAGTGTAAATATTCTATTGATTATGAAGAAGCTGCTCTAGATACAAAGTCTTCCCAGCCTGAGAGATTAAAATTTATATTACTCTTGATTCCTCCTTCTTAACTAGTCCTAGTCAGAAGTCTAGACGAGTGAAGAACTGCCCATCTGCCTGCTGATGCTGAGTGGCCAAGCCATGCTAACGGATGCAGAAGACACTAAGCAACAAGCGTGAGCTCACTCACAGCAGAACAGTTATGGATTCAGATTTTTAATGTGAGGACTACTTAGGAAAAGTCACTGGATAAATTACAGAAAACAGGTATTTTTTAGTTTTTTAAACTGAAGAGTGAGCTGGTCATCTTTAAAGAAATTCAGGGATGTAAATCAATGTCTCATTTAAGTGTCTAAGATTTACAGACAGTCCTTGCAAATGAAAATGGATTCCAGATCTTTATTTCCCAGTTCTTCACTCTTCTTCCCTCTGCCCACAATGTGTGAGCTACTTTGAACACCACTTAAAGATGCGAAGTATCTGGCTTGCATACCTAGGAAGAATAGGGGTACCTTGCTTAAGGTTACAGATTTCACTGCAGGAGTTGAGCACTGAAAAGTTAGGCAAGGAATACTCAACTGTCTTTGCAACTGGCTGCAGATAACAGGCTCTACAGAGCTTACTTTTCATTTCTATCCTATCACCATAACACAAACACACACCCTAGTTGGGCACACAAAAATATTTCCTAGAGAAGCATGACAAATTTAAGCTGAGAAAAGGTTCATTAGTAAACAGAAAATAGAACAGGGAAACCCTAAGATTTTCATTATTAAAGTATGCACACACATTTTAAGCAAAGGTTGAGGACTACTACCAAAAAGCCATCTTCAAAAACTAGAGAATATAAGAGGTAATTTTCCCCCAATACTAAAAAAAAGAGGTACCACCTCTGTTAAAAGCAACAAACTGATTTTTTCTGTGAAGAAAAAGACAATCCTGACAGCAGGAACAGCCCTAGATCTCCATCTGGAAGTAACCAGAATGGAACGAAAGAGCTAAGGTGGTCATATCCTCCCTTTGAATAACCACCTACTGTGGTACCTGAGATCAAAAAATAGAACAATTTTAGGTCCTTTTGTTCAATAGCATGGCTAGAGTAACAGAAAACAAGGCCTAGATAGAATTCAAATGCTTTTACACAGGCATGATAAGTGAAGGACTGAAGGATGGGCTTTGATGTTGCTGTTCCACATGGTCTCAGCTGCAAATATCACAGAGATGCCAAAGCAGCAAAATGACGCTGCTAATGCAATGCTACAGAAAGTTAAGAGAGCTTTGACAGAAAGCATTCACTGGAGAGAGACTGAGGGCAGAGGAAAGAAACAAACAACTTTTGATATAGATTTCCTACAATATTCAACAAAATCAAGAACTTCCTTTATTCTTGTGTTAAGGGCCCCCCCATACTTAATTTTTAAATCGAAAGAACAGCAAAGGCCTATTCCGTCCTTTTTTTCTCCTCCTAGTGGAAATAATCTGTAATACCCTGAATACTAGGTTAATTACTTGCATAAAAACAGGTAGTGACAGTTGTTATTAGGAAAAGAGATGGTCCTGACAAAACAGCATTACAGGCAGGTTGGAAACCACGAATAAAACTTTTTTGCCTTAATGGTAAAAAAAATCCTGCTAACTTCATCCTGTAACTCTTCAATAATTGTAGCTTTTGTGCATCATATATATCAGCTGAGGCTGGCTGAGGAGGGAAGCTGGACAAAAGTCTAAGAGGCAGAGAAATTTTCTTTCATTCATTCCCGTCTAGTTACTCCTATGATCCACTTTACTGAAGCAAATGAGAGTCAGTCAGTTTGGTGATTGCTTTAGACCGCAGTGATTTACAAAACAATGGATTTTGATTACCATTTGACTTAAATAGCTCTACATAGAACAACAGATTGCTGAGAAAATTTAATTCAACAATCAAGAGATTCAAACATTGACTCTTACTAGACCATAAAATCCTGGCAACACATTTTAATATTCATACAAATGAACTTCTCTTCCACTACATAATGAAAATGCACCATGTCTCAAGAGCCATGATACTCCCCTTGGGACTCAGTTAATTTAGGAAAACTGAAGCCCACTAGTTTTATATTTGTGAACCACCATTGACATGAAGAACTATTTTTAAATCTTACTTGTCCCTGAGCAGACAAGACTCTTGTAAACTGATGAGTTAAGTACTGTTCTGGCAGTTGCCAACAAAAGATACTGCAAACTATACATGGCCAGGGGAATTTATCGTCACCCACAACTAGTTGGTGCATCTATTAAATACATACTGTTGCATGTATTAAAACCATCAGAATAAGTTTATGATTACTCTCTTCCAGGCAATTTCAGTCATTAATGAAACATACAAATTGTATCCTAGATAAGAAAAGATTCAAAACCATGGTTTTGATTAATGTGTACTTTTTCAATTGCACAAGCACACTTCCATACATTTCTTTATATAATTGCCAATTAGATTCAAACATTTATCTCTTTCCGCTTTTCACTGTACTATATTTCAACTTGTCATTTTCATGAAGAATTGTGAATCCTTTCTCTCGCAAACATCCGGTAAAGGCATCTAACTAGTAGTCAGAATTCTTGTGTTTGCTTTTCTGCTAAACATATCAACAGTAATATCTGAGCATTTGCAAAATTCTACATAAAGACTTTTAGACGGAACATAAGAGAGAGAAAAATGAAAAAGGCAGTAAAGTCCCAAACAGGATATGAAAAGTTCCTAGAGAGGATGCTTATGTCTCAGCATCCATTCAGATACTGTTAACAAAAAACAGCTTCTAAACAATTACCCTAAAGTAGGGTAATTGTCATTGTAAAGTAATTTCCAAAGGGGACAAGGGTTAAAAGAACTGAAGGAAATAGCGCATAACTTTTTTTTTGCTTAGTTTGAATGGAGCAGGTAATTCATGACTCTTGACAGCATCTTCAAAGTCAGTACTGATGTTTTAAATATAGCATGAAAAGCAGCAAACAACCACAGGTCACGGAAACACATCTCTTTTCCTTCTGGGTCTTGTTTTAAAAAGATTTATGAGTGAGATGGGACAGAAGGATGAGGTATTTGTCGAACAGGAACAAGGCACCAGAAAGCAGTCTCTTCTAAGAGCCCTGCACAGCACAATTCTACTCTACAATCCTGAAGGCAATGTACCACTGTCTTCTATTTTAGTGTTTTGATTAACTCCTTAAAACAAGAGGTCCAAGAAACAGACACAGATCTCTGCACAGAACCCAGGGTGAAGGTCAGGATCTTCTGGCACATAACTGATGCATTAGCCATGCTCCAAATTACAGTATCAGCTGCACCTAGAAGAAGTACAACCTGTGAGCTGAACTTCTGTTATCAATGCTGATAAACTAGTGTGACACCACTAGGGATCACATCACATAAATCCTATGTAACGCAGCACCCTGTAACTATTTTGCCATGAAACATTTGAATACAGCTAAACTGCACTGAAAGAAGCCATATATAAAAGTATTTTTCTTCTGTCTCCAAAGTAACAAACAAGACTCTGAATTCCTTAATAATAACCGTCTTGAGGTTTTACACAGCCGTATATACGAGAGATGTAAATAAGACACATATGAATTATCTTAATTTCTGTTCGAGGGATTTGACTTCTGAAGCTAATTCCATATACTATGAAAATACAGCCAGCCCAGGTTCACCACACAAGGCTTCCAGGCAGGCTCCAGGATGCTGTCCATGTAAAAGAATTTTAGTGTCCTCTCTGAAGTGCCCTAATGCAATGAGCTGTGCAAAACCTTCACCAAAAACATAAACCACACATGCTATTCTGAACAGCACAGGGAGTTGGGAATCCCCAGTGCCTCTGACTGTTGCATTTTTCTAATAGAGGAGAAATGATCCGTTGTTCCAATACATGCGGGACAACAGAGACAAATCTCAACAGAACAGGCACATCTCAGTCCAGTAAGCGATGCATCTAGGAGCAGGAGAGATGCACGTTTGCTATGTCCCTATGGAGGTGGATGGAGCTAGCTGTTATAAAATCCCAAACGGGTAGATTAAGGGGAAAAAAGTGTTCCTGTGCTTCCTTTCTGAAGAAGGGACAAAGTTTCTACTCCACCGGAGCTGTAATTATATACCATAGCTCCTATGGAAGTTTTCCATGGGAAATGTTTACCCATGTTTTGTCAGGTAGTAGAGAACAGTCCATTTGAAAAGTGGAGCCAGTGGCTCCTGAAACTGAATACAGTCTCGCAGAGTTTTCTTATAATATGCTTCTGTCTGCTTGAAAGCAGGACTTGCAAAGAACCTGCATAAATAGGACAAGTGGTTCTGCTGACAGCAGTTACTCAACATGAATAACAATTTGCACATCAAAAGGCAATGCACCGACAGCAACACACCCATACAGAAGTCCAAGAGTCTCAGTGCTGAGGACTCAAAAACTGGTGACAAGCCACGTGCTTGCTCCATAGATCAGCAGCAACTAACCATAGATTTTGCAACATGAGAGCAACAATTCATTTGTACCAGAATTAGACACAGAATCCTCACAAGCTTTTCTGCAGCAGCCATACAGGGATGCAAGACCATGCCAGCAGAAGGTGCAGAGGCAGGCCTTTAAGTAGATGATTTAACCTCAGAGCATTCATGCTTCACACTTAGCAGCCATGACTTGAGGCTCCTTCTAGATATTTCCAGAAGGCTTCTTCCAAAAGACTGTGTTTCTGACAGCTGTGTGCAAACTTCTGAGCTGCTCTCCAAACATGGAGGGAGAGGAGAAAAATTAAAAAGGGAAATTCAAAAGGCTACTTTTATTTGTAGTTCTTTGATTGAAATGGTTTTATATTTGAAGTAATATTTCCTTTTATCTTTCATATCTTAAATTATAGATTTTTTTTGCTTTTTGATACTCGTGTCAATTTGGAGTTTCAGGCCAAAAATTCTATCAAAAGTGCACATCTTTAAGCAACTGAATCCAGGCAGAAAAGCTCTGAGTACATGTCTTTGCTGGTTCCTACAGCTTTCATGCTTTATAATTAGAAACATCTCAAACAATAGGACTCAACAGTTACAGCAAGTAATTCTGCTGCTGTTTTTCTTCCTTTACATCTAAGCTAGAGATAATTATCTCTTTTCCAATTCTCAATGTTTTTTTAAGTTATTTAATTTGCTCTGCAAAGCGCTGGGATTACTTTTGAAGTTGAGGCGTTAAATGCAATCCACAGTCATTTCTCTCTTTGTTCACTTTTTGAAGGTGTTTCTCACAGCCCTTTGTCCTCCTTGACAGCTCCTGACAGTTTCATATGTGAGGATGGCAAAGGGAAAGTTGTGTCAAATACTATAGCTGCACTGGTGACTGTCTGTACAAATGCTTTTTGACAGTTAGTAAGGTTAGATACAACAAAATTCCTAATGTTTTTATACTGGAGGAATTTAAGCATCCTCCTGGAACCAAAATTCATAGTTTGCCACTCTTTCCAGATGACAGCCTTGTAATTAATGGTAATTTTATTTTAAACCTATAATCTTGATATTTCAATCACCACTTGAGTAAACAGTGATGATTAAAACTGAAGCATAAAGTGTCCCTGGGAGATATCTGGTACACAGCACATGAAGAATTAGTTATACAATTTCCACTACTAATTCGGAATGCTACATATTTATTTCCATATTCAATTCAGTTTGAAGAAAACGAAATCTCTAAAAAGGGTTTTTCAATAAGTCTTTATAAACATTGCAATTAGTACACACAGCATTTTCCCTTTTTTCCTAGAAATCTGGAAACTATCACGATTATCCCTTAATAATTGATTTATACAATTTTTAAACTATTTGAATCTGTTTGATTGAAGTAATGGCTGCCAAGAGGAACAACTGTTAAATCAATATTTTGGTGGAAGCGGATATAAAACCTCTCATAAAAAGTCATCTGTTTCAGTGAAGCTATTCAGAGAAAACATGCCACTTGCAAATTATGTGGACATACTCCACCCTTCCTGAATGATTTAAAAAAGCACTTTGCAGACTTGAAATGTCCCTGATCTATCAGGATATTTTCTCTCATTTAAGATGTGACACCTCTCACTTAAGCTTCACCAGGTTCCTACAATCAACAAGTAATCCTTCTCTGGATAACCTCTTGGTTGCTCTCCTACAATTACAATTATTTAATTATTTATTAACTTCCTATTTGGGTAGAGAAGGGGAACAAGTGGAAACACTGGACATCAGCAACTATGAAGAAGTCCTTAATGAATGCCTGCTGAAGTTTTCTTTGTTCTGTATCCTATAATTACACAAAAAAATAAACGCAGTTACGCCTGCATGACTCTATCCCTGATACCACAGAAACGATATGTATGTCCACATCCTTTCAAAACGCTGGTCAGTGGCACCTCTAATTAAAAACTAAGTATCACACCATGGCAACACTGAAATAGAAAGCACCCTGGTATTAGAGACACAAAGCTCTAGTCCTGGGAAAGCTTCCATATGTGAATATTTCCTTCTGAATGCTTTCTAACCAAAATACAGGCACATACGCTTCCCACCCCCCCACCCCCCAGTTTGGTAATAGTATTTATTTGATATTTACATTCTGAGGTAAATATTTAATACACAGTGGGATTCATTTTACATTAAGACAAATGGATACATCTGTCCACAGGCGTAGCTCTCATTTTGCTAAAGGCAGCTTTAGAGCGCATTCTAAAATAGGGACCTAGTACCTGGTCAGCATTCTTTAGGCTCCCTGGATTATAGCCATACAATCTTCATTTACTATAATGACAGTGTAACTACATACATGTGGACACTAAATTGGTACATCTAAGCATCAAACAATTCCACCATCATGTCTGTTCCAAGTTACTCTAAAAGACAGAATGAAAACCAAAAATCCTAAGACAGACAATGGAATTCATTACTTACGGGAAGTCTTGTGAAGACAGACTAGATATTTCAGCTGAATGAGGAAACTAACAAGATGATGCATGGAACAATGCAGAATGATGAATACAGACAAAACGCAATTCAGTCCTATTTGCTGTTTGTGCTGGGGACATGCTATTTCTGAATTTTTCACTCATTTGCTAATTTACTTTCAAAACACAAATTTGTAAATGTCTAAAGTGGCAGAGATCTTCTGAAGCAAACCAAGCTATTTAATCTAGGTGCACAAGAAAGAATACAAAAATTTTATAGTCATTACTTTGTGAATATCTACAGTATATCTTCATATAGCAAGAGAAACAATATGTTTTTCTCTCATATTTTCTATAATGCTGTTTCAATCTACTTTTTTAACAGTTTTTAAAAGTCCTATAATCAGGAATAGACTAGAAGAACTTACATTCATGAGAAAGAACTTTTTCAAATGTTTTAGAACATTTACTGTCCATATCACAAAAAAGAATAATCACAAAAATCTCTGAAAGTACTCTTCAAAATATAACAAGACAAACTAATATTAAAAACATAAAAACAGGAGAATATTACAGTATACTGAAATGATATAGGGAAGATGGAATATGTTTTAAACTTACCCTATTGACACTGCTGTTTCTTAAAATAATCTGAATTAGATTTTTCTTAAATTCTTCCAGCTTCCTGAAACACTTCTTCAAAACATGATTAGATAATTTAGTATCAGTTATTAAACTGATCAAAACACAAACCGCTTCAGTAAGAAAATTTGAAACTGGAAATTTAGGACTCTTGTAAAAAACAGTCAGTCCATCAAGCAACTGAGACACTGAACCACATACGGTGAAAGAATCGTTCTCAAGCTCTGTGAAGTCTGCTTGAAGAGTTCCTCCTTCTGATAGTTTTCTTATTTCAAGCAGATGTTGCAAAAACTGAACTGGAGCAGTCAGAGATTCCTCCTTGCTAGTACAGCAAAGATTCAATGGGGGAAGTGTTTCCAACCAATGTTTAGAAGTGTCAATATTATGCTCAGATTGGTGAAAATCAGAATCTATGCCTAAAGAACTGAATGCACAGTCATTAGAGACATCACATCCAGAGTCTTCTAGTTGGCTTGAGTAACTCACAGGGTTTATACACTCCTGATCCAGAAGAGTTTCAGCAGAGGCATCTGGTTTTCCTGAAACACAAATGTGAAAGTTACATTTGTGTAATACTTAAATACATGCTTATGGAGAGTGTCATATATCCTTTGTCCTTTTGCTTCCATGCAAAAATCGCATGATACATATGTATGTTTGCTCTCCAAGAACTTCCCATGACTAGAATTCAGCTGTGGGAGAAGATGACATTTTTAAATTGAAGTAAAAACTTTCAGAAGGTAGCATCAATTTGTGAACAAGATGTTTTATGCTCATAGGAGTATGAACAGTAATTTTGAGTTTAAAATTCCTGATAGTCTTAAGTTTTCACATATATAAGTGGACATCACTTGAAAAATTAAGTGGACATCTATACTCCCATTAATTCCCAGGAAAGGAAATGCACGTAAATTTTTGCCTCCCCCAAAATTTTCACTACTTTGATTCTCAATAACTCAGAGTGCTTTTAAAAGACAGTGAAGGTCTGTTACTCTAACTGCATCAAATAAGATCATCTCCTTTACATGTACTCTTTCTGCCCAGGACTGGTAAGGAATTCTAACAGAGTCAAAGTTGAACAGAACATTACACTTGAGTTTTTTTATTATTTAACAAAGAAAAACATTCAGGATCAAAAATTTCTCCAGTCAACACCTATCTCATACCATCTTCTTCAATGTGAATGCAATGTATGTCTTCTGTATTAAATTATTTTTGTACACTATTGTAGAATCCTTTCATCCTATTTCACATGTTAGATACATTTAAGTCAGTGCCTCTGGGCATAAACTCAGTACTAGGTGACAATAGACTCCCTCTGTGCTACACTCTACCTATGCCAAAAGATTACAGTCAAAACAAGCAAGAAATTATTGCAGTGAAGTGGAAGATGAACATAGGTAAGTATCTCAGTGCCTTGAAGCAAGACTAGATCCCCATCTGATCAACTCCTGGTGGTGCCCTGCTTCCTGGGGCACAGCCACAAACTGCTTCTCGCTCTTAAAAGACATTCATATACTGTTCATATTTTCCACAAGGATCCAAAGCACTCCTCTGTGTTTGTATTCTTAATTGAATAAAAAGATTTTATAGATGGTTTGGCCTGATGGGAAATAAATGTTGTATTTCATAGCAAGTTAAAAAAAAGCATTTTTAACACAGAAAACATCACTAGGCAGCAATCTACATTATTCTGTACACTAACGAAACACTAGTCAAAAAAGTTTATACAGACTTCATTAAATACACAATTTCAAATTGAATTCTGACCATTACTTCAGTCTCTGAAAACATACCAGATCATCCAATGGGGGTACTAATACCAAGATCTAAACTGGTAGTAATAAACAAATAAATAAACAAGGTTTATTTATTTATTGTTGAGTTTCATGCCTTTAACATTCAGACATACTCAAAATTGAACAAGATTGGTACTAACTGACTCACAATGAAAGGGCTAGCTGTAGGGGAATCAACCAACATTTCCAGAAGGAGGAGAAGCAGGGCTTGCAAGACCAGCCTAGCATTTTATATATTAACACTGTTCCCAAATGCCCTGCATACCCAAACTTGGAAAGCAAGCAAAGAAGCAAAGCACACTTCCCATGGTCTGACTAACAAAAATAGGCATGAATCTTTCATGTCTTCTCTCCCTAGGGTTTTGAGCAAAAGAGATTCCAGAAGAAAAAAACTGAAAGCTGGTTTTGGTGCTGTTTGGAAAATAAGCCCTTCTGGGGAATTCATCTACTGTGAGTTTCACTATGTGGATATTTTGTTCCTGTTCTTAATCCCATGGGGCAACATGAAAATTGCTCATGAGTATGTATCGCCAGGAGTCAAAAGAAGCAAAGCAAGAACTACATGCAATAAAACATATGTATGTTCACCGATTCTCTTGTTGAAGGAAAAAAAATAGCAGAGGTGAAATAAAGGAGAAGGAAAGAGAAGAAAAAGGGGACAATAATACACAAATATCCATAGGAACCAAACTTAAGACTGCCCCCAAATAAAAGAGGTAGCATATTGAATGAAACACTCTTACCAGTGGGAGACAATGTTGCATTTATGCTTAGGTTCCTACTTAAGGGGATATCAATCGCCTGTCCCATGATGAGCTTCCCGAAAACCCTATAATACTAAGTCCCCAATAGCAGCATATTTCCAGTTCAACAAATAATACAAAATACTTTTAAAATGTTCAGTCATTTGTATGTTCTACATATGTGGGGAGGAGGTGGAATTTATCTTTTAAAAAAATAAATAAATTGCCTATCAGGAAATACTCATTATTTCCCTCAAAATGTCTAGAAACACCTGAACATTTATTTCTTGAAAGATGGTAAACTAATCACTTTGTACTTACCTACTATTTAAGTGAGAAAGCAGTCTTGATGCTCACACCATGTGGTTATCAAGTACAAAAAAAAAAAAAAAAAAGGAACAGCATTAAGCCTGTCTCACACTAACAATAGTCTTTAAACAGTAATTTCAAGAACATTTGACAGTAAATATTCTGGAACTAGAAATACGAAAATTTAGTGTGTATGATAAACTAACCACAAAATTTTACAATGCCTTTATATAGGTAATGAAATATCTGGTCATCAGCAATTTTACAGCCTCCCTAAATATGTCACATTAGATTCAGGAAATATTTAAACTCTTAATTCCTATTTAGGACTTTAGTTCCTTACTACATTAAGATCCTGAGCTGAAAATCAGGATTGTGTGCTCCCCAGACAAAGCAAGATACAGTCACAAGAACAGCCTTGTGGTGCAAAGGCTGAAGAATCTGCATCCCTCTACACATACTCATCACTGCGGAAAGTGTCTAGCCTGAAAAGCAGCAGTCATTCACGGGACAAGGGAGTGACTTGCATACTGTGTATAGTATGTAAGCAAGGTTTGTAGGCACTTCTGTGAAGCAGAACTCAAATGCAGATACTGCTGTGGGACCATAGAACACAGAGGCTTTTATCAGGGGAGTGAGATGCCAATCTGTCTTACGATTACAGAGTGTGGAGTCTTCAGCTAGTCCTGAGGAAGCAGAGCTCTGGCAAACACCAAAGTCCACCCCATCTCCCAGATGAATTATGTCACATCTGAATAGCCACCTTAATACAGACTCAGTTCAGGGACAAGAAAGAGAGGAGGAAGAGCCAGTTGCTTCATCAGGACAGGAAAACACCTTTTGTCTCCCAAGTGCCTGTTGTGAGCAGTATGGTCATAAGGATTCTCAGAGCTATGAAGAGACACAGGAATGACTCAGCTCCTGGTCCTATCCGACACAGACTAAGAGAGGCAGCATCTGTAATATCCATGTAGTGGGAGCAGAGGTGGTGGAAGATGCTTTCTCAGACACCTGCACTACTAGCTGCCACAGACCAGACAGTGTTTGAATGACGAAGGCCACATGCTATATGTAGTTCAAAATCTAAAAACTGAACCAGGGTCCCCAACTGATGAAATTGTTGTGGAATCAAAAAATGACCTTCAAGTCTTTTGAAAAACTTAATATACCTGCAGCTACACCACCAACAGGGATTGTAGAACAGAAAACGGGCTTGAAGGTGGCAGATGTAAGAAACAATGTGAAGAGATGATTTGAATTCTGCAAAGAAAAAATTACTTCAGTTTCAAGCATAAGGCATTGTTTATATTCTCTCACTTTGTGAGTACATGCACGGATTATCACTTGAAAATCAAAACCAGTGATGTCAGACATGTAAAGCTCTCTTAAAACTCAGTTACAATTGATAGGTTCAGTTCCACTTCCAAAAGAAAAAAAAAAAAGACAATTAAAAATGAGGCAATCTTAGAAACCTCTTTGAAGATATTGCATTCTGCTTTCCAAGTAGGTGTTCAGTCAATAACTTCTAGAAGGAAATGAAAACATATGTGAAATTATTCATATTTTTTCCTATTGTGTTCACTTCTCCACTTATGCATTTTTCAGGACTCTGTTATTCTTCATTTAATCTTTATTGATTTGTTTGTCAGAAGTTCACTTCACATGAATGATGAATCAAGTTTATTCTCTAAAAAAAAATAAATTTCCTCACACATATTAACTGCTTTTTTTACATTTTCTTCACATGTAAGCCTCTCTATTCTGCTGTTTTCATTACTAACCAAGCTGGTTGCTTGAAAAGAAACCAACTTGCTCTTCTCCCTCATGAACTCCTATGTGTTTACCACACCGTTCTGTCCTGATCTGGAACTAAACCAAACTTCCGTATATATCAAAGCAAAGAAATATTGTCTCACATATTTGAACAGTTTGAAATAATAATGAAAAAACAATGAAAAGATTCCAGGATTCTCCAAATGAAGACATTTTAGAAGCTGTGTATCCCACAATTTGCTTCTGCATTTCCATTCATTTTTTTATAACCAGCTTGGAAAAGAAAGATCTTCTATTTAAAGCTAAGGTATTTCATGCTGACATACTTTGTCTCATTTAGCAATAATTTCACAGAAATGAATATAGGACTGAGTACCTAAAACTCTCAAATTTTGTTCAATGCCAGGATTTAAATGCTTCTTGGAAGCCTTAGAAACATATACTTCAATTTGTTAGGGATTTTGCTTACATAAAGCATCTAAACGTTTAGAATTCAGTAAGAACCAAGAAAGATTTTGAGGATATAAACATTCATTTGTAAGAGATTTCTGCAGAAGACAGCACAAATCTTTTTTAGTTCAAGTCAAATAAATACTTGCAGTAAAGATTTGGAAAGATCAATAATCAGGTGATGAACATACAGATTTGGGTCAGTTAATGCTCATCAAACAAGACAAAAAAATCTAACACATGCTTTACAATATTGACAATGAGATGACTGACATTTCAGTTCTAAGCTAGACAGGGAACATTTCAAGATATTAAGTGAATTAACGTTACCTATGAAGACTACCTGTCTGAACTGGTAGTACTGAACTGGAAGTACTATGTCTTATTAAAAAAGCTTTGCATCAGTAAACAAACCAAGCTTCACTAAGAGACAAGACATATCAGCCAGTGCAGACAGCAATGATCTGGGTGCAACTGTAATGAGCTGAAGGATGAAATGAGGTGGACTCCCTAAGAAATCAGCTAGAGTGTGCATTCCTAAAAACATCTCTTTTTTTGATTACAACATGGTATAAATATTTTGCTTTTTTGATTATATATCCAGAAGCCCACAAAGATCTGCTTGGGGAACTCAGATATAAGTTTGAGTTAGGTTAAGGTTGCCCAAAGAGGTGTGCAGTCTCCATTCTCAGAGATACTCAAAGGCTGTCTGGACATGGTCCTGCACAACTGGCTCTAGGTGGCCCTGCTTGACAAGGGAGTTGGGCAAAATGACCTCCAGTGATCCCTTTCAACCTAAGCCATTCTGTGATTCTTTATTTCCAGAGAAAAATTTGACTGATCCTTAGCTTCCCACAGTAGACGTACCAGCAAGAGAATCCTAATTATCATGGCCACACTTCTTAACCTGTTACCATATACATTCAGTTTTCCCCAAAACTATCATTCTGTTACCCAGAAGAAAGGAAACAAATCTACACTAAACTATGAATTTCACTTGTTTTTGTGATCACTATGCATCTTATCAGGAACTTGATCTCTACAGGGAATTTATAAAATATCAACAAACCCTTTCTCTTGCTGGGACAATTGGGTTGTTCTTGCCTCTGAATAGGTTCCTTATACAGAAATCAGGAAAGAAAAGGATGTTTCTTGGGTTCCTTTGACCCAAGTATGTGCTTAGAACAGCTGTAGCAATGCCATCTGATAAGATAGACAGCATCTGCTTTCAAAGGGAGAAAGTTTCCACAACCAAAACAGACCTGTTATCCATGGAAGGAGAAGTACTCTGAGATTTCAATGAATCATTACACTCCAGCTGGTGCTTTTTCCAGATTGCAAATTAACTTATTTAATTATCCTGAAAAGGGCTCAGCTTTCATAAAGTTCCCCATTGTGTCACTACAATTACGGGGAACAGATTTATCTCATCATATTATTCCAAGAGCCATATTCCCATAAATCTGTACTAAACACATTTTAACTTCATTTTTGTCATCTCACGTATCTGTCTTCAATTTCCTGCTCCCCTCCTAGAAAAATAAAATAACTTTTAGGTTGTAAGACATCACTTGCAACGCTGCCTACTTGCATTAGGACCACCAGCAGAAGCATGGGAGTACACTAGCACACTTAAGATGTCAAATGACAGTTCATTTTTGGAGTACTGTCTGTCTGACACCATCATGCCTTAGAGAAAATGCCAAGATGACACAGGTAGACTGGGCTGCCCTTATGGATGTATGGAGAGAAGGCCACCTTTTTGGGTAGGGGACTACGCAGGACACAGAGAGAGGGAGGAACAATCTCTTTATGCAGAAACATCACATCCCTAAGCACCAGATAAAAGTAAGTAAGATCTGTTTTTCATGGTGACATCAAACTAAGTGTTGACTGCTGCCCAGTGGAGAATCCTCTCACCTTGGCAAAAGGAAGCTAGAAAAAGAAAGCCACTAGAAATACCCCTCAGAGGCTGACAATTCCTCTGCAACTGTTGTTCTTTCACATTCCTTGCATCCTGCCAAATACCAGGGGGGGGAAAGTGGTGACAGGATACAGCAGCTCATTCAAACATACTGACCTGAGGAAATAGCCTTTACATAAACATACCATGGTAACTCGGAAATTCTAGTCTATATTCCTCTACCTTACTACCATGCCATAGGAACTAAAATCTTTGCTAAGTACTATTCAGGGCAGCTGTAAACATTTCAGACCATTTCATCTTCTTTCTGGGGGGGGAAGTAATTTCTCCTAATAGACTAATATGTTTTTATCATTATTCAGTCTGATTTGGACTGCTGCTCCCTCCACTAACAAGGAAGATTCCTTTATGAGGCTGCAGATAACATATTCACTAGGGAATCTGTGTATGTTTCTGAATTCATCTGACTGGTTTCTCTTTGAAACTGAGCTTAAAAAAAAAAAATCTAGTGTCAATTATGTTCTCCCACCACTCCTTTTAATGTAAGCAAACAGAGGAAACATCACAAGTTATTTAAGTCACGGCGAAGAGTTTTGCCCTTTCAGAGGTTTGAAATCAAATTATTCAGAAAAGATTTTGACTAGCTATCACTCTTCCTTCTCTTATCGAAGCAGGACTTATTTGATCCCTTCTCTGCCTACCAAGGAAATTCTTTAAGCTGAGCACCCATAATTTCTGCCTCTCACTGCTGAGGAAGAAACACCCAAGCCATAACTTACAGGGAAGTGGAAAGGGAAGAGGTGGCTGAATTCTGCAGCCCAAAACAAGGCTGTTGGTAAACTGGAGTCGTGTATCATTTATAATCAGTTTCACTTGAGCTGATTGGTTCCAATTCTATATGCTTCTGCTTTTCCAACAAGTCTGAGCTTCCAGCAAAAGAAAGGAGACTGAAGTGTCTTCATTCATGCTAATCTACAAAGGAAACTGCTCCCTTTTTCCATATGTACAACTATATGCGTCAAGAAATACACCAAGTTAAGGAGTGATGCAGGAGATACAACAACCTTTTTGTCTCTGGCTCTTAGTCCCTAAAGAGATATGGGTTGCTTCAAATGTCTTGACACAGGAAGCAGAATTTAGGGGACAGTATCCTGAAAAGTCAAACACAGCCTCAGGACACAGTTAAAAAAATCAGACATTCACATTAATCACATTCTGACTCAGAGTTCAGCATCTCCCTAAACACACAGACACACTGTGGTAGGGTGGGCTGGCAGCCATATGCTACTATGGAGGCTAAGAACACAGGAGGAGACTTCAGGGCATGGCAGATGAAGTTCTACTGTAAATGATCTATAAAAGGAAGAATAAACCAATTCTGAAAAAGGGAGGATGGGGAAGAGAATCTGGTCTATTTTTTTTTACTTAAAGAGGCAAGCAGTTCAGTAAATTCTTATCCACTGCATAAGAAGGCAAGAACATGAACCAAGATTGAAGGTGAAGCTAAGGAAGAAAGAATACATACTCTATACAAGTTTTGCTAAAAATAATCTGGATAACTGATTTGGAACCCTTCAAGAGTATCAGCCTAAAGCAACCAAGGCAATAAACATCTATCCTCTAAATCGTTATTCCTAAAATACATGCTTGGCAAAAAAGGGTAGCATATCACATTTATGCCTTTTTAGGTTGGGGTAACAGCTGCAGGCTTTTCAGATCTCTTTAACAGAGGCTGCCAAGCAACAATATAATTGTTGATTTGACAAGCTGATAACAGCTAAGGAATTTATCCTGGAGGACAGGTGCTTCAATCCATTAATTTATCAATTCATCAATGCTTTGTAAGACCCTTTGTCTTTACATGTAGCTCCAAAGCAAAGTGACAACAGAATGCTCAAATATTTTATATTCTTATTCTTGGAATAACACCAACGAGTTTTTCTCCTCCTTTCTGTGAAATTTCAATCTGAATCAAAGAAAGGCAAGAAACTTTGATTAAAATGAAATCTGACTTTTTTCTACCCATGAGCATAGTTGTCAGGACAATACTGGCAATGTGAAAAATAACGATCAGACAATTACAGAAATATTTGCTTCTCCTCGGATGGCTGACATACAGCCAAAAGCACCACCATGTAAAAGAAATACCAGTGTCTTTGTATTCAGAAAGACAGCTGCTCATTAACTCAAATAAGGAACTTCCAGACACAGCACAGACAGTGAATATATACCATGGCAATTTTATAAACAACACATTAAACTGTAATAACCCATACTACCTGTAGCAATGCATGCTCTTCCCCTTCAGCAAGGAACCCCAGACTTTCTTAGGGTCTCTGAGGACAAAGAACTAGCCAGGAGGGACAAAAATAATTTAGACAACATATCTTTAAAAATGGATACTTTGTTCTTTCTCTTTCATGTGCTTGTGCATCCATACTGTGTGCAACTTTATATGAATAAGGAAAACAGGCATCACAGCTTCAAAGAGCTTACAAATTTCTCACATCAGGAAAATAAAGCTCCATGGGCAGTCTCTAATCATTTCTGAATCCTCTGAAAGACCTACTATTATTATTACAAACAGCAGGTGGGAGAGGAAAGCTCTCATGCTCAGAATGCAGAACAGGGAAGACAGTTGCAAAGCAAACCTTGGCTGAAGGACTCAAACTCTTCAGCTGTCAATATGCAGCAGTAGACACAAATGCAGTATCTGATCCTTACTGCATGAGATTTTTCTGGTGGTGGATTTTTGCATCTATAGAGTTGTTAAGCAGAATACAAGAAAGCCAAAGAAAAGCTGAGGCTTTTAATTCTTTTGAAAGATTTCATTGTTTTAAGCAGAACACCAACTCCAAAAACGAGGCTGGAGAAACGAGTGGAGGAGGAAAAGGATCCATGGTATCTGTAGATTACCTGGCCCTGAGAACAAGTCCAGTTACCCTCAGCCCTAAAGAGAACTTCTCTGGTGTGCTATTAGGTAGTAAACCTGGGCAATATACCATCAGCAAACCATAACAAAGGCTTGATGGATCTCTAATAGCCTTCAGGTGAACAGGATGGAACACCATTTATATCACTTTTCCTCTGAACTTAAGAGTCAAGTTCCTTGTGCTTGCTTATCTCAGCAGTAGCCACCCTTTAGCTTCTAATCTCCATGGGCTTGAAAAATCTCAAAACTGGCACAACACACAAGACAGGAATTCTTTTTTTCCCAGAGCAGATGTCGTTAGTGGTGGAGGTGTCCCTATTTCAGGTAGGCTTTGCTTCTATGACCATCTTCCTTTACATGTCAGCCACGGGTATTCTGCTATTAATATACATTGTCAACTTGATCACCAGAAGAGTGGACAGATCTCACCAACAGATATCCTGTCAGGTATCAGTAAGGATCTTTCTTTACTCAAAAGCAAGAGACTGAGCATTTGTCTCCAATGTAACTGTAACCATGGATGCTTAGTCAGCAGTTCCATCTGTCTGATGAAGAACATCTTCTTTCCAAAATAACATATGGCTCAAATCCATTATCAGAAGACTTCACGTGTCATACCAAGATTTAAGAAGGGGAAAAAAAAAAACCAAAACAAAACAACAAAAAAACTCAGTCAAGAGAAAGAAATAGCACAAAAAATGGCTGTCTCAAAGTTAGACTCCAAGAGCTCAAAACTGTCCTTTCAATGTTAAGAAAAACCTGTATGAAGAAATAGAAATTATGATACAGTTCAGATTTTCCATACATTTTTGCTCTCTTACACCAAAGTGATTAAGAGAAACAGAAGGGGAAGACTATGCCCTACTCCTCTTGGACAGCATGTGATGTGGGAGGGGCTAATGTGAACTCCCATAGATATTTCAAATGTCAAAAGGTCTTCTGTCTAACAGGTTTATCAACAGTGTAATCATAAATACAAATAAACATTTGAAGGGAAAAGCAGCTACACACTAATCCTTCAAATTAGTAGGGTGGTGGTTTTGTACCCTGGAGAATCTGAAGGAATATAGAAGGATTCTAGATACCACATACTCATCTCTACTATTTATGATTCCATTAGCTAAAGGTAGACTGAAATTAAAGTTTGACTTCATGGAAAAATGAGACTTGGTCAGCTAACCAAGGTATATTTGAACAGGCTGCTGAGACCATAAAAAAATAAAGAGAGCTACCTATGAAAAGCAACTAATTGAAGTGATTTGGGAATCATGGAACTTCTTCTAAGCCAGTTAGCCTACTGTTAGCAGAATGGAGCAGAATGGAGAGGGACATCTTCTGTGGACAATTCACTATATCCATATTAGTGAATATGGTGATGGGTCAAACGAACCATAAACTCTAGAGTAAACATGCTATTTCTCCGTACAGATAATGAAGAAAGCACAGAAAATTTACTGCAGCTGTAGAAATCTAAAATTAGACAAGATTTATCACATTTTTGGTCTGTGAACAAACTTCACTGTGACTAGGGCAACAAAAATCAACATCCTTTGGAAAAGGTGTTATTATCCAGGGACAGTTGCTTTTCTCTGCCTATCTCGCAACTAAAAGAGCTTACTTTGGCAAATGAGGTATCAGTGTTGCTCAGTTCAACAGCCTGGGGTACAGAATCTTTAAAAAGTTAGAACTGGAACACAGAAGTTTTAGATGAATTGATTTCAATTCCAGTGTTTGATATGTTCTGCTTAATCTTCTCCAGACATTAGATGTTAATAAATCTCTCCTGATCATATGCATCATATGCAATCAGTTCTTCACAACATTAAGACACTTGTGGCAAACAGTGGCTTGAAAGTTACTTTTACTCTTAAATAAACTTCATCTTTGGAACAGGTTGCAGAGAACAGACACACAAACAGGAACTAAGTATGCATAGTCATTAAATCATCTCTCTAAAGAGAAAGGTCTGTTATAAAAAAAAAACCAAATGAACAACAAACCATTAGAGCTTCTAGCTAAAGTCTAATACATGCCCCCTCTCAGTCAAAGTAAGAATCTAGAAATCTTTTCACAAGGCAATAAAGAAGCTACTGTTTCAGTACAAAAGCATTCCAGCACAGTCTCATCAAGTTTTCTATAAGGAAACCTTCTAAAAATCTCAACAACTAGCTATACATTTTGATTTTAGAGAACCTCTCAACAGCTGTCTCTTTCCTTCAGCCCAGAACGTTTTGACCTCCATCTTCTTGGGAAATATCTCCCCAGAGCGTGGAAACATCCTCCACTGCCTGATTTCCAAGCCCATCCTGTGCCACTGATCTCTCAGTGTGATGATGACTCACTCCACATGCACAAGTCAGAGAAACAGTGCTGTTTGAGCTCTTTTTTTTTTTTTTTTCATGTTCTTTAACTAACAGCTTTCCTGAATCCTGCAATATCAGACTCACAATATTTTATCATATGTCATAATAAACACATAGTCACAGTATCCACAGTCTAAATACATTAACAGAAACAGCAGACATACAGTCTTTTGCCTGCCCAACCTTACCATTATACATATTAGGGATTCATGCTTTCAACATATTAGGCTTAAATTCTGATTTTAAGCATCTTTAAAGTGGTAGAAAAATATGCAATATGTCTTTAAGACATGTTCCAAATGTAAACTGGGTACATCAATATTCTTACAAACTTGAATCTCCAAGGTTATACAGTAACATTTTGTATTGTCTGAAATTATTCCATATGATACATAATGATTCTGAAGGCTAAAAATGTAAATTCTGAATAAGCACCAAATTCACAAGATCAATCCCATTACAAATTACTTAAGTGTTCTACTACTTAGAAGTTCTGGGAAAAATAGAAAGCTGTACACTGAAGACTCTTGTATCAAAGTACAAGAAATGGTGCAGGCAACATGAGAGCTGTTTGTTTCCTTGCTACTACAACACAGTCAGAAATTATTTCAGAAACTTACCATTTTCCAAGCAGAATCTTGGACAGATCTTGCTCAAAAGAAGTTCCTGACGTAATCGAAGAACTTCAGCTTCCAGTGCTTCAACTTTTGATATCCATCCAAAATCTTGTTTGGATACAGTTTTGGCAAGGTGTTCAGTATATTCTTTGCAACTCTTCCCTGGTGGCTTTGAGTGGATAATTGCAAAAGCCAATGCCAGTTTTGATATTTTCAAATACCAAACTTGATTTTCTCTTCTGCCTTTGATTTCTATTATATTAGAAAAACAGAAAACAAAAAAAGTAACTTCACTATGACTTTATTAACGAAATTATGCACAGTATTTTCTTGGCTTTGAAAACTGTTGTGAGACCAATTATTTTATTTCGAGTGCATTCCTAAATCATCAAAGAGTAGAAATATAAGCATCTGTGCACAATGTGAGAATAAAACGTACATGAGCTGCAATCCAGCTATAACAATAAAATTCAGGCAGTGTTTGAGAGTAATTGTGGAAAAAGCAAGCACTTCAAATAGGCTTATGCTAGCAAAATTTTAAATGCAAATGTTATCTCCACTAAAACAATGATGAAAACACTAAAAATACTAACCTCAAAAAAACCCCTGACACCACCCCCCCCCAAAAAAATAATGCTAATCCCATGACTGAAGAATGCATATTGGGTTACTTATACTTAGCTTCAACACAATACATACAACTTCTTGAAAGTATACAAAAAAAAAGTTCCAGTGCTCAAAAGATAAAAATTCTGAGGTGGTTGTTAGTTTCTGGTTTTAGACACCTGGTATTGCTGCACTTGCAGTTCTAAATCTACATTAAGCCTCAAACCTGCAGAAAGGTCTACGGCAGACAGCTTCAAAGTGATGCAAGTGGCTAGTAAGATAAGTGAAGACGACAGTTTTATCAGCTCTGTTACAAACAGTGACGATGAGGCAAAAGGCATTAGAAGAGTCAGAAAAAGAAAATATTTATCTAGATGATTATGTCATGGGCAACAGCAGAGGACCTAGGAACAGAAAAGGAAGAAATGAAAAACAAAACCCACTAGTAATATCCAGCCTATCTAATTAGCAAAGCTGTTGTTTGGGTTTTTTTTCCTAATTCCACACCATTTTCATTCAGTAATTCACTGTATTTTTTTACATGAAAAAATATTATTTCCAGAATAATAAAAAAAATCGCTTCCTATGTTTTTGTCCTGGCCTTGACATCTAAAAATTATTCAGAATATTATTTTGTCTTGTTATCCAAGAAAACTGCAGGCTAAATGCTGTAATAAATTGTGTTTAGTATCTCTGAAATCGTCACAGCACAGGTTTGAATAAGGCATTTTATGTCATCCTTTTACCAGATCACCTGCTATCACCAAGCTGATTTCTTCCTTTGGTTCTCCTCAACTTCAGACAGTAAGTCACAAATCATCACATATTTATTCATCAGGTGCACTTAGAGAAAGAGCTGTCTTTTAAATATTTTTTTCCATCTTTCAAGTACTTCTGAAATGCACAAATAATTCCTGTACATTCCTTGCACACTGTCCATTCAGACACACCAGCCAGTTACACTTTGAAATGTACAGAGCACAAGGGATAAGACTGCAAAAATTCCTTGGGATCTAGCTACCTACAGCTATGTCTTAAGCTACTGTTCTCCACTTCAAACACTACATTCCTGCCCTCTGTCAGGGCAAAAACACCCCGTCTAAGCCACCAGTGCACTCTTAAAGCTAATGAAAGAGTAAGCTCTTAGAAACTGAACTATACTATCTATACCCACACATTAAATAAATGGTACTTTTTGCAAAATCACTAATTTTTAAAAATCTATTTCACACAACTTTTCCATTCATATCTAAGAATTCCACTGAAAAAAGCATAAATTAGTTCTTTTAGTCCCAAAGGACCAGCAGCTCTGTGGGAAAACAAACTGATGGAAGACTCTTGTTTCCCTTATATATCAGAAGAAATGTTTTACAAATACAGAACCATGCAAGTAATTGAACTGCCTTCAAAGCTGTGAATAAAATGAATTACATGGAAGCACACTGAAAGAAGAGTAACAGTAAGGTATCCAAAATCTTTGGCTTTGAACCTGAAAGGTGCTCCCCAGATTATATTGTCTTCTTAATAGAAGTTTCACCCAGCTATCACTCAGGGTCTGTCAAGCTTCATTCTTACAAAGTTCCTTTGCAGAGCAGACCCACAAATTAAGGCAGGCAGAAAGATACCTTACAACTGGCTTTCACTGCTGGTTTATAATTTTGATATCTTCGGAGACTACTCTGCAAAAGCTTTCTGATTCACCTCCTTTTCAAAAAGGACAAATAAAGATTCGCTTTGTGCTTTATAACATGCTTGGTCAGTATAGCATTTTCCTTTAAATTACATTCAGGGAAGTTGCAGAAGGACCCACACACCCGCATGGCATTTAATTTCAGCACTTTGTGAACGTTTGGGTGCCTTTTATCACTAGTCACCATCAATACCTTCTTTTCTATCATGCTCTGCTTATTTCTACTCACATGACTTATTACCAAATTAAAGAGAGTCACTCTTCTACTTTGTTTTGAAGGGGACTACTGTATTTTAAGCAAAAACCTTAGTGCACATGCTAATAATAGAACACAGACAAGCAAAAGGTCCTTTCACCCTCAACATGCTGAAACACTAGTTCCTAAAGGGGATGTATCTCTAATAAATCACATAAATCATGGGATCTTACCTAATTTTGCTTTAAATCACAATCATCAAAATCTTAAATAGCATTCCACCTTAACACCTAGGACATACAGTTAAGTAACGAAATTTGGACTTTGAGGGAGGCCCTTTCTAACATCTTGTACAGACTCACTTCTACAGCAGTAGTGCTTTACACTGAATGAGTTTAATGAGGTACTCTCACTCTGGAGAAAAAGAATCACTCCTTTTCTGGAATAATTACTTGTAGAGATGTTGTTTAAAAAAAAAAAAAAAAAGGCATCACAGATCACAAAGTTGGTTCTCCTTAGGAACAAGACACAATCAAAGCAGTTTTTGGAGAAGGAATTCTGTTGGAATCTCAAAATCTCTTGTTTAATTAATTAAGGTAATTAAGGACAAACGGTGATATACCTGCATGTATTTCCAGAAACACTGGATTTCATAAAGATTTTCTAGACAATATACAGCTCTTTCACCTCTTTTTTATTACTGCCACTATCACCATCTCTCTTCTCATTTCTTCTTTTATGATCGTGAAAAGAGAAGTTTGTGGAACAAAAACCGGGAGTTGTAAGAGCTGATTCAAGTTTTTCACAGTTACCTAAAGGGACAACTGCTCTCTCAGAAACCACTGTAAAAAATCTCCTAGAAAATAACATACCTGATGATGTAGTTAGAAATATGGGGATGCTGGCCAACTGTGCATTAGCAAAAATTGCACAGCAATCTGTTGTTCTCAGGAAGTGCTGCACCCAAGACCACCAAATGAGGATGCACTCCACTAAAAGCACATTGGCAGCTACAGAGTTTTATCAATAATAATTTTGCTCATATCAGCACAGAAATTACACCAGTGGTTAGGTAGAAAAAAGGTTTAGAACCCAACCAGAAATTTTCCTTGATTGGGAATAGTACCAGGACAAGAGCAGAAAGAAGTCACCAGTCTAACCCTAGCTGCTAATGTCACAATAATGTCAGACAGGAAGTGGAAGGATCAGGAATTATCCACCAAAACACATCTGGTACCCAAGTCACTCAGTGAGAATAACTACTTACTAAAAAAGCTCCATTTCTGCATTTACTCAGTGTTAAGGGAACCAGTAACCCCTTGTGAGCCCTGCTAGAAGCTGGGCAGGGCACCTTAACAACAGACACTGTCCGGTGACAAGTTTCCTACACAAGCCCCTCAATCCACGGTCTGATACTGGAAGTGCACTCAGAGGACGGGATCAGCTAAAATTGCTGTCAGACAGGACTGGGTCTCTAGATTTCCGACATGAGAAACAGACACGCCCCTGCCTCTCTCCAGCCTTCTAACTCTTATGCAGGGAGAGGGTACTGAGGACCCACAGCCCCACCGAGGTCCTAGCCATGGAAGGCTGCTGAGTAATCATTCAGCTGCTGAAATAATTATAGAAGAATTAATGACCTGTCCTGTACAGCTCTGTGTTAGATAACCAAGGGGAACTAAGAGGTGGTGTAAGATCCTTTGAGGACCTTAGATATAAACAGGAAACAGGATAACAGAAAGAACCAGGATAAATATGATTCATAAACACTACCCTAACTCCACCAACCTGCCAGTCCTGCTGTTTTGCAACTTCATTTGAAGCAGCAGCTCATATTACACCATTAACTACAGCAAGAGACCTTTCTGGTAAGTCTCACCTTGTTTTTGACAATGTCTGCAACATGTCGCTGACCATCTGTTTCATGGAGTTATGCCAAAAATGTATTTTCACTGTAGATTTAGATGCTTGCTATGGTCTAGTAAATAGCCAGAAAAGAATTGCAGCTTCTTCTTCAAGCACACCGTAAATATGAACTCCCAGGACTTTTCAAGGTAAAAAAATGTGTAATAAAAAAAGTGTTTGTTTCTTAGGTAAATCTTCTACTCACAGTAGCTTTAATGATTCTAACTTTGTTACTCGGATTTAATTTATTCTTGAGGGAATTCTATTGATTTAAACCAGAAATTAATTTGGCACGGAGTTGTCAAGAAGCTATATTTTCCCTTTGAGCATTTAATTTTGAGTCCATTTTCTCCACACTCTGGCATTGGGTTATTGTTCAAAGCATAACGAAGAGATGAGACCCAGGGAGCTCTGTAAAAACTAGCAGCCTTCTCCTTCAGTTCTGGGACCATTGCAGGGAAGTTTCAGTGGTGCAATACTTTAAGATAAAGCATTAGTGCATGTCCTTTGGAGTAGATCTCCAGAGACCCTGTGAAAGAGTACATTAATTTTCTTCTGCTGTTTGCTCTCTCCTGACATGCTGTACGGGGTTTGTGTGGCAAGGTTTGGTAGTGGGGGGGCTACAGAGGTGGCTTCTGTGAGAAGCTGCCTGCCAGCCAGCTTTCTCCTGCAACAGGGTTTCTGCGAGGCAGGAAGAACAAGCCCTGTGTGGCAGTCATTCCTGCCACTAGACCTGTGTTTTCTTCCTCTTTATTTCATTTAAAGATGCCTACTCCACTTCACTATTTACTGCCAGCTTTTTCCTGAAGTAGTTGTTGCACTACCATGTTTCCATTAGTTAGGAAAAATGAAGGCCACATTTGCTCAGGGCCTGCTGATAGGAGCCTAGTTGTGCTGGTCGCTTTTCTACTCGCTGCAGAGTAGTTGTCTCTGCCAACGGTCTGGCGCTGGGGTGAATACACAGATCTGGTCCCTTCAGCCTGCCGTGAAGTTCAGGGCAGAATGGTACTGCAAAGGTTTCTTGCTCTGTCACATTGAAACCTCAGGATTTCCCTCTTACACACCCCTCGTAACCTCCTCCACCCCGCTGCTTCCAGTTTCTTTCCAGGCTTCTGCCCCTCCCACTGAGGAGATTTCTCTAATAGTCTCTTGCTGGGAAGATACTAGCTTTCATGTTTTGCTGTACAGTATTTTTCAGTCATGTAGCTTTCCCTGTGTTACTTTTATCCTCTGGTACCTCACTGACTTCAGAAAAGTATGGAGTAGCAGAGGCTGTTCAGCAGCTGTAGTGTGGGGGCTGGCTCCTCCAGCGGCGTTAGGTATTACCACGGGTGGTGCTCTGCTTTTCAGTTGTCCTCAGCCCTGACTTAGGAGCCCTAACAGCATGTGGGAATAGATGATGGCCTGTTGGAAAATTGGTAAGAAACCCACTGAGGGTGGTTTAACTAGATGGTGGTGAAATGGAAAGAGGCAGTTGCTTTGCTAAACTGAGTACAGCTACTCAGAGCAAGCACTTGTCTCTGGACAAGCAGCTGTCCCCCTCTTATTGACACTTTCGAGCCTGGTCAGAGAGAGAAATCTGACAGTGAGTAAGGAATGATTAGATGAGATGCTGGGGGATATGGTGTAGGGGAGAACTTTGTAGAGTAGGGCTGATGGTTGGACTCGATGATCCCAAGGGTCTTTTCCAACCTGAATGATTCTGTGATTCTGTGAAATAATTCCCACTAATTAGAAAAAAACTCCACTATTTTCAGATGATCATCTTTTTAGTTCATTTTCTTCTCAGTCAGAAACTTCATATATTTAACTCTATTACAAACGTCAAAGATTTCACATTGTTGGTTAAAAACCCCAAACTGTTCAAATCATTAATTGTTGTTAAAAAAATGAAAACATCCATTAAAGCCATGACACTTGCATCTAAGCTTAAACCATTCATTAAAGTAATTTTAACAAGTTACAAAATCTCCTATTTCCAAAAAACCTGCAACCCCACTAAAGGGGTATTTATGCACCTTGCTAGTAGTGGTCCCTACTTTCATACTGATAACATGTTGTCAAAGTCAGTAAGTTGAGGCTGACCATTTGACATCTTCAACAAACAGACAATTCCCTGAATCCACTACTGGCACAAAAAGCATCCATTTCTCCCCTAGCACTCTCTTAGCTGTCAGAAGATGCTTTTCATTGTTTCTTTTCTCACTGTTAACTACAGACAACTGAACAGCCTGGTCTCTGAATGCACAGCAGTTGCCTTCACTGTTGCACGCAACACCAAATTAAGTCTCAAGAGGAAAAAAAATACTCGCAGATGCTATTTGGGTTTTTCTACCTCATGCCAGAATTGCACTAGAGTCAACAACAGGCTGACAGGGATAACAATAATTTTCTGTCTTTAACAGAAGTGCAGGGATGATGTCTTTATTATTGTTTGCATTAATACACGGTAACTATAGGAGTCAGCCTCCCAAACAAGTATTCACCTAGAAAAGGCTAAAGTTAAGTCTGCAGTCAGATCAAAATGAGGAAAAAATCCAGTGATCTTGGGATAAGTCTCTCCCGGCTCCTGGGCCCAGGTCCACTGATCTCTGCCAGCTCTGGGTTCCTCTACCCAGAGGAACTGCAGTGTGTGCTGCACCCAGCCATCAAGGTATGAGCTATTCAGTTTGCACAGGTGAATCCTCAGCTCTAAAACTTTTAAGAAATCTTTTGGGTGTGTTTTGCGTAACAGAGGTGAATAATTTTAGTTAATTTACCTTTCTGAGCACTACATAGAATTTTCTGACTGACCTGGAAAACAGGGAAGTCACGGGGTGGTGGGTGGAAGAGGGCTAAGTTCTACTGTGATTCAAAATTATAAGGCACCTCAAAATAAAACCAAAAACTAAACTTGTTTGAAGTAATTCAGCATTTGAGTAATACTCACTTATGTCACAGGATTGCATACCTTAGGCATGATCTCTAAGTTTACCCATGAAATTCATGGCTAACAATGAAAGAAACTTCTTAAAATGTCATAGACAAAACCTTATTGCTTACAACAGGACATTTGTTATTCAGATCATTATCACCTAAGATTGAACGTTTTAAAAATTAATAGAGTAAGACACAAAATAGACTGTAACTCATTTAACTTGCAGGCCATTCAAGGGCTCAGTTTCCTTCACATTTGAAATAGATGGGACATACAAAGGGATTTGTCAGGACAGAAACAAATTGCCATTCACCACTACGACACAGCTAAAAATCTTCAGACAGTCCTAAATAATAGTATGTAACAAATGTCCAAAAAATGGTTTTCCTTCTAAATTTAATTGTACAGTCTGTCTTTAACGGCACAAACATAATAGGAAAAACTGTTTTGTTGCCCTGATTTTTACCTTAACTAGTCTGTCAATTACACACTGCAGATAAAGGTGAAAAAATTACCCACATCTTTGTAACCTCATTCTGCATCATACAAGAGCAACCAAGATATCGACCCATTATAATGGAGCACAAAATGGGTCACAAAATTATACTAGTGCTCTAGTGGAACTGGGCTGAGCTGCAGACACGTAAAGCCATAACATTAAGCAACAATAAAATAAACCTTGATTTAATTGGTATGCCTAACATAATACTGTCTTTTGTGTATATAATAAATAATGTTAATGGGACAGGTGCATAATCAAGATGAACTAAAGTATGCCTTGTGTTCCAATTAAGCAGCTTCTGTTGTAAAAAAGTATATTAAACCAAGGCTACTCCACAGTGTCATTTTTAAAACAGCCTATACTCATAATACACAAAGATAATGTAATGTGGACACATTTACTGGGGGAAAAACTTGTTTTTACTACCACAAGCCTAAACATTACCTCCAGCACATTTTTTTAAAATGGACTCAAGATGCTAAAATGATACCGAAAATAATGTTTAAAATACATTATGTCAAAAGCACAAGGAAACAATTAAAATGTAACATGATTTATTTCTTCACACATTTTAACTTTTAAATAATTTTAGCTTCTAAAATCAAGTAATATAAATTCTCCAAAATGAAATAACATGAATGAAGTGAAAAACTATTTTAGAGCTTTTTAACATTCCCCAGTTATAACCATTTCATAGCACTTAACATAAGCAAGCATAATCCCTCAGGATTTCAGTAACATTTTAGAGGTAGGATTTATCTCCTCGTAACTACAGATATCTAGAGTTTAGAAGGCTACAGCCAAGCTAGCTGTCTAGGCTTCCTTTACGATCAATGGGCAGAAACAGAGATTTCTAATGTTAAAAATAATTGAAGTGATTTGTACATCTACTTTGTGATGAAGTTAGGACATGATGCAGAAACATTTGTTTCCCTCCCCAGACTACAGAGACAGTTAAGATGACTAGATCAGATGCACTTAGATACATTGTGGACAGCTAACTTCAGTGAGATGAGTTGTTACACCACACGCAGCTAGAGCTGAGACTTACAAAAACTATTTGTCTAACTAACAAGAGAAATTTTTGCAAGGCTAAAATCAGCACCTTTTAAAAGAAGTTTGTAATCCTAGATCTTTTGAATCTCTCTGAAAAAAAGGTAAGCTTTCTAGAAGAGAACCCCAAAATCATAGAAGAATTTTGCGAGAATAACCTTGGGAACATTTAAACATTGCTGCTGCACAAAAAAAATTGCATACAGGTACAAAGTAAAACACATGGGAAGCATGCCCAGAATTAAATGAGCATAAAACAATCAGTTTGGCCCCTCATTAACCTACTGCGCGCCATTCTTCTGTGAGATTATGTGAGGAAATTATTTCCTCCCATTTTAAAATGTGTAAACTGCCAATTTAAGAAACCACAAGTATACTGATACTCCCATAACTATATGCTTAGATTAGTCCTTTCCAGGTTTGGACTGCTCTGGCATTTTGCTTTCTGAACAGAATCATTTGACAGGTTTTTTTAACTGTCTTTTTTCTAACATGTTGTAGTGACACGTCTAGAAGAGAAATACTATATCAGATTTAACATACAAGAATCCCAAGTCACTCCAGAGTTCAACTCTGTCAGTCTTCTTAAACATTACAAAGTACTGACAGCAAGGACAGCTTACCCACCACAGGAGCCTTAAAGAGATAAAAGGATTCACTTCTGCTCTATTCCCATTAGAACAGGCCAAGTAACAAAACACTAATGTAAGCCTCAGATCTCTGGTTGTTTTAAATTATGCATATGTTCTCCCTATAAGATGACAGTTCTTCCTTTTGCACTCTTTTCTCTCCTCCAACAGGGTTTTTTTTGCTGTGTCACTTACAATTGATATCTAATGAGTCTGGCACACAGTACCATTACCGCTACTATGTCTCCCTTTACTATTTTCACTACTAAAGACATACATATATTTGCACAAAGGGGTATTTATGCTATAAAGCCTGCTGTTCAGAAATTAAAGTATAACTCAATGATGTAAATTTATCTATTCTTAGGTTTATTTCTTCCCCTACCAAAACAATTGCTTTTCATTTACAGTTTTATGAGATAGACCATGAAATTCAGACCCTTTCTCATTCACAAAGTTTCATATGTGCTAATAATAATTACATAAAGTGTAAATTTACAGTTGGCATTTTGGACTGTGGAAAATAATCCCAGTCTTTATATACTGTCAAGTTACAACAAGAAAGCAGACGCATCTCCTAAGTTTTACCTATTGCAATGACTGCATTAGCTCTTGAACACAGAATTTCAAAGCAAGGTTGAAAAAAAAGGCAATCATGAAGAGTTTGGAGGATTATACAGGCATTATTTTGCATCTTTCCTCTTCCCATGTTAAAATATATTGACCATATCACCATAATTTCCTTTCCAATTTCACACTTTCAGCCTTTACTTGAATAGTTCCATTTCCGTAAGTTTTTAGATCTGCAAGTTTCCTTCAGGTCAGTTACCAGAAAGCACCCATTATATTTTAAAAACCTTGTTCTTAGCTTTCTTACACAAATTTTATATTGGCAGAATGAAATATGAGATTGTTCAAAAGAAAGCAAAGGTTTGTAATACAAGACAAGGAAAAGAGAGAATAGTAGGAATGCTATGAATCCAGTGCTCTAAAAACCATACAATATGCAGTGAAGAACAAAAGTCTTAGATGTACTTTAGATACTAACATAACTATAACTGCGTTTAAGTATCTAGTGCCTGAATCTTAGTTTATGAAGCACTGGAAGTTGTAAAAGACAGTGAACCATGGAAGTGACTTGCTAAGCATTTGAGACCAAGTCCATAGACAAGTATTTTTTACATTTTAATTCAGCTCAATTCCTAGTTTCTACAAATTAAACAAACAAACAAACAAACAAACAACTGGGAAATAAGACAAAATTAATCATTACTTTCTTCCACCAGTCATTGAGAAAAATGTAGGAGACTGAGCACTATGATTTATAAATTCTTAAGGACAGGGTGATCAGAAACAATAATTTCAATTCACTGACATTAAAAGTAACCAGTTTTGGGTAAAAATACCAATAACTCTTTGATATCTGTTTTCTGTTGTATCTGCATATTTAATGCAACCTTATTTTAACAAGCAGAGCACTAACAACATTAATGGAATTCCAGCACCTATCCAATACAACCTAGCAACAAATACAGCGTTCTTACTTGAGACTTGAGTGAAATGAACAGGGGAAAAGCTTCATTTGTAACACATGAGAAAAGAAAACTAAGAATCTGAATAGATATAGAGAGAAGTAATTCATAGCTTCTGTTCTTCGTTAATAATGAAAAAATTGGTGCAACTTCCATGCAAAAGCTGCCCTTTCCTTCCAAACACTGATCCTTCCCTCAGGAAACCACTCCTAAACGGCCCGAGGCGGCCCAGGCGAGGCCTCCCGCACGCTGCCCGCCCGGAGATGCCGCCCCGGCGGCCGGACGCCCCCAGCCGGCCCGGGCGAGGCGCCCGCTGCTCCCACCGCATCCACCTCGGACGACCCCCGCAGCCCCCGGCCCTCCACCCAAGGGCACGGCGTTTACAGCGACGTCCCCAAACGCACCGACAGCCGCGGCCGGAGGAGGGAGCCCGCCGACACCCCGTGACGGCGGCGCGGCGCGGGCACCTCCTCAGGCCGCTGCCTGCTGCCGTGGGCCCTTGCCCAGCCGCCCTTACCGCCTCCCCGGCCGCGAGGAGGCCGAGGCCCCCGGGAAGCCCTAACGGCCTCGGGCCCCAACCCACCTGCTGCGGCGGGGCCGCTCCCCGGCTCCATGGCGAGGGGCTGCGCCCGGCAGCCGCCTTCCCCGGCGCCCCGCGCGGCGCCGCGCTGAGCCCTGGCGGGTGGCGGCCCGGGGCGGAGGGACACGAGCTCCCGGCCGGTGCTGGGCCCTGCCAGCCCCGCACGTAGGCCTTGCCCCAGCCCCGAGGGACTTCGGTGGGAGCCCTTCGGTACAGGCCGCCCTCCTCCCACTCGTGTTTATCTCGGGTGAACACGGCTGTCTCCTACGGGTGCTGCTGGGGCCTGCTGGCTCACGCCGTGGGCCAGGACGAGTTGAGGGATGTGAGGGAAGGATGGAGGCCACCTTGCTGCAAAGGCAAAGACGGCCTTAGTCGGGAAGGTGAAGGAAGGGGGAAGCAGGGGAGCCCCGTAGGAGATGTCTGAAGGCCCCTTGTGCTTCCCCAGAGAGGGAGGGGACCGTACCCGTGGGCAGGCATTGAGCAAGTGTGGCCCTGCGGAGGGGTGCTGGCGCATGCCCTGGGCCCCCAGTGGCACGCTTGGTTTTTACACTCGGCCTGCCTGAGGGTCGAGGTGACAAGAGCTCCTGGTCACATCGGTCACCTGAAAGGACCCCCCATGCTTTTACTCTGATCTGTGTATGGTCTCAAATCCATGGCATTTTTACTGCTATAAATTGCGTGAAGTTCTCTTGAACTATTTTGTTGATTAATTTAGGTCTCTATAAACATTTCTTATGTTTGGATATCCTAAGAGCAAATGAAATCATAAAACTTGAGAACAGTATTTCTTTACCAGCCCATTGGAAATAGAAGCTGCCTTTTAGCTGAAACACTGTGATCAAAGCTCAGCGGTTAAATTACTTTTTATGTAAAATTGAACTCTTTACACAAACTGTTCTGAAAAGGCTTAAGACCTTCTTGGCCAGAAATTGAGTCTCTTCAGTTGAAGAGTGTGAGGAGGGAGGACAGAAGTAGAGATAAGAAATTAGTAATGAAGTCTGATGCATTAGGTGCAGTTAGGTTTATCACAATATATCAAGTTCTTAAGTAGAGGAGGATGGATCAACACAGAAGTATTAAGATGTGACAAACAGTATATACTTTTAAAATTCTCATCCCCATTTTTTGTTCTAGGATAATCTAAATAGCTTCTTTTTTTAACATGTTAAATTATTCAAAAAACTAACTTTTTTGTTAAGACACATAGTGGTAGACTTCTGAGCTAATGTACTTATTTTTTTTTAATTTGAAAAATAAATGTACCATCCCAACTACAGAAAACTGTTAATACATTGGAACTTTTAGGCTTCAAATGATAAAAATAAATTAGACAGAATAATTTAAAGACTATTTTCATTCTGACAGCACTACTTATTTCTCAGTGAAGCTCAGGGGAAAAAATAACAAAACATTCTCCAGCCTTTTATTACGGTGACATATCAGCAGCTACACTTTGTTTATCATTTTCTGCGCATATTTGTGCATGGCAGTGATGCAGATGCTTTGCAAAGTGGACAGTCATTATGTAGATCAGAATGTCCACGTTTTCACAGAATCTTTTGAACTGTGACTCAAATAAAAGATTCAGAGATATCAGTGCTTTTACCTGCAAAGCTGGCGTTTATATACAGAGAGCTGAATCTAAAAAGCAGAATTAGGCAGAGGCAACATTATTACTGTTCTAAAAAGAAAGTGGCTCTGCTTTTCCTGAGAATGCCAGTCCTACTCTCAATTGTAGGCTTACTGGGAAGCACCTAACAATCCTGAGACGTTTTACAATTAAACAGCTGCCTGGAGGGATGTTTTTCACTTGAATATTTTGTATTTAAACATCTAAAAGCTGCATAAATTTAGTTTTAGATGCAGAGCCCCCCTCTTTTTGGATTTGGAGGTAGTAGTAGTTAAAAGGAATATGTCTTAAATTTATAAACTTACTGTATGCAACTTTCAGAATATCAACCAAGGTACACCTTTTTACAGTTTTTAGGTTTGTCCTTAAAATAAATTGAAGCATCCCAGTATTTTCAAGGTGGAAAAAAAGCTGATTTCGCCCTCCCCCCATTAAAAAAGCATATCTAAGGACTTTTTTATTCATATGAAAGCAGCAAAATCTGGGAATAATCAACTGCAGATTCACTGAGATGTGTGATCCTGTTCTATTGAAGAACACTTTTAAAAAATAATGTACAGAACTTGTGTTAACTTTATACACTGAATATTCCCAGTGATTACATAATCTAACATTACTTTTTCATAAATGAATAATATGAATGTGTGCACGATTCGTGCACGTATGCAAATTAATGTTATATCCAATAAATAAGATACAATTCCCATTTTGATATCCAAACGTGGGATGATTAGCATTGTATGTAATCTCAAGTGAACCAACAGTAAAATCAAGCTTTGATTTGAAACAAGCAGTTTGTAGATCATGAAGGAAGCTGTTTCCACTAGCTGCAGATAAATTCTTTTGATCTCTGTTTCTGAAGATGCCTTTTGATCTCAAGAACAGTCAAAGGATATATTCATGGCAAAAGGTCATACAAAATAATTAGCTGCTTTTATTAATAATTAAACATAAAAGCAGTGCAGGTGTTTAGTGACATTAGAGGTCATGAATTCTCAGTATTTAAAAAATCCACATGCTGAATAATTACAGACAAGTCAGTGGTCAACTCACAACAAACTCCAAAAACACAGTTTTCAATCAATTGTTAAAAGTAAGTGGTTTACATTACCGTCGAACATGCAGGCCCTGCTCTTACTGGATGCCTACAGTATCAACAGCAATTTGAGCAAGCATGAAAGAATAACTTTTTGTTTGAAGAACTACAATCTGTCAAAATTCATCAGACATCTTTATATTTTAATGCATCTCAATTTACCCAAGAGCTGGAAGTGTCTGAAAACATGTATGAAATATGCTGTCTCAACTGTTGGAGTTTGCAATTTTGTTTAAGTGATGTGGGGCAAGAGATGTATCATCTTGAGAAGAGTGTGTGAAAATCATGGGCAGAAACATCAATGTCCTCTCCATTGAGCTTTTATTCTTCTGTGTTATATTTAATGTGCTATATTTAATTAAAAATACAAATTTTGGCATCATGTTTCTTCATTACTCAGCATCATGCTCTTTTAAAAATAGATTATAATGTGTTTGTGATGGCTCCATTTTGTATGTAATTCTGATATCAGAAATATGGTTCAAGTAGTCTCTTCGATTATAATCTGCAATTCTAAACAAATCATCTGATTTAGGATATTCAGGGAGTTATGCAATGACTTCTTTGCTACTGTTCAGCAATAAAGCATTACCATCAGGGAAAAAAGATAACACTTCAGGATCTTATGCAATGAAAACCTCATTCTACAAAAGCAATATAAGAAGTTAGACATAATGTGAGAAGAACAGGGAAACAAACAAAACTTGCTACCATTAAGAGGCAACATACCATTATTTATGACAGTATGCTCTGTTATGAATAGATACTTTGCTTTATTTAAATGTTATCATTATATAACACTGTACAATTAGATGATGAAAATTGATTCCATTCTTTTCTATACAGTGTATACTAAGGAAAGATAAAACCTTTCCCACAAAGAATTTCACCATCTGGAAATCAATACTAAAAGATTCCCACACCACCAGGTAAGAAAAAGTGTAAAAGCGTGTTAGTAAGTAATCAGAATGATGGTCATACTTTAACGTAGAGGTGTTTAAAAATGAATATGACAATATAGCAGACAATTTGCCTGGACTTGTGCAAGTCCACACTTGGCAAAAATCAGTTTGTCACTGTCCCACACGAGATTCTTGTCTCTAAATTGGAAAGGCATGAATGTGATGGATGGACCACTCAGTGGATAAGGAACTGGCTGGATGGTCGCACTCAAAGAGTTGCGGGCAACAGCTCAATGTCCAAGTGGAGAGCAGTGACAAGTGCTGTTCCTCAGGGGTTGGTATTGGGACCGGTGCTGTTTAACATCTGTTGGAGACATCGACAGTGGGATTGCGTGCACCCTCAGCAAGTTCACCGACAACACCAAGCTGTGTGGTGCAGTTGACATGCTGGAGGGAAGGGATGTCATCCAGAGGGACCTGGGCAGGCTTGAGAGGTGGGTCTGTGCAAACCTCATGAAATTCAAAAAGGCCAAGTACAAGGTCCTGCACATGGGTCAGGGCAATCCCAAGCACAAATACAGACTGGGTGATGAGTGGATTGAGAGCAGCCCCGAGGAGAAGGACTTGGTGGTGTTGGTTGATGAGAAGCTCAGCATGACCTGGCAATGCACACTCACAGCCCAGAAAGTCAACTGTATCCTGGGCTGCATCAAGAGAAGTGTGGCCAGCAGGTCGAAGGAGGGGATTCTCCCCCTCTACTCTGCTCTCATGAGACCCCACCTGGAGTAATGCATTGATCTCTGGGGCCCCCAACATAAGAAGGACATAGACCTGTTGAAGCGGGTCCAGAAGAGGGCCACGAAGATGATCAGGGGGCTGGAGCACCTCCTCTATGAGGTCAGGCTGAGAGAGTTGGGGTTGTTCAGCCTGGAGAAGAGAAGGCTCTGGGGAGATCTTATAGCGGTATTCCAGTACCTACAAGAAAGCTGGAGAGGGACTTTTTACAAGGGGCTATAGTGATAGGACAAGGGGCAATGGCTTTAAACTGGAAGAGAGTAGTTTTAGATTGGATGTAAGGAGGAAGTTCTTTACTGGGAGAGTGGTGAGGCTCTGGAACAGGTTGCCTAGAGAGGTTGTGGATGCCCCCTCCCTGGAAGCGTTCTAGCCCCAGGTTGGACGGGGCTTTGAGCAACCTGGTCTAATGGAAGGTGTCCCTGCCCATGGCAGGGGGGTTGGAGATAGATGACCTTAAAGGTCCCTTCCAACCCAAACCATTCTATGATTCTATGAATTTTTTGCATTTGCATTTCTTCATTGATCTAAGACTAACAAAACCATTTTGTGAGAGCTTTTTTTCATTATCCCTGTATAGCACAACAGACATCTGGGAAGAAAGAAAAATTAAAGTAAGGATATATAAAAAGTTTTCACGTAATTTAGTACTTTTTATTGTAGTTGCATAAGGTTTTCCTTATGAAGTTTATAAAAAAGCAGATAGAGGCAGAGGTAATTGCTATCAAATAGCTATCCTAGGATATATAAAATTCAAATTACACTTCTATACACAGGGCTAGAATCAAAGAGCATCTGAGCAGTTTTCCCTAAGTGCCTCATAATATAGAAAATTGAGTGCATTAAAATATCCACATTATTGTGATTTAATCCTGAGACATTTTGATTGATGTTCCTCTGTCAAACATTGGGGGGTCAGCTGAATCATGAGTTACAATATCCATTTCTTTCTATTGACTTGAATGGGTAAAAGTTTTGATGAAATAAGTTTCACCTCTTGGAACATGTTCACTTAATCACACCTTACATAAAAAAAAATGCCAGATGCTAGCCCACTTAAGACACAATGGTTGTGCTAGTGCTGATAGTATCTCATCTGTTTAACCAATAGGTTATTGTTCAGAGCTCGAAGGATAGTCAATTCTTTTTTCTGGGGGGAATTTGCACCTTGTCTCCCATAGGAACATTACACCCAGTTTGTCTCAATTCTTTTTACCAAAAATGCTCCACTTTGGATAGAATTAAATACTCTTTAGGCTACGGGAACTTTAATATGGTGAAAGAGCAATTACCTGGCAGGAAGATGAGGGCTCTAGTTTTGATCCCCATTCCAGATAATGTGTATTTTTCTGCAGTGAACTGGAATTTGCCCTACTTTCAGGTAAGAAACCAAATTACCTTTATGTGGGGGGTCATATATGATACCGTGTACTATGCCATCTTGGTCAAGGATTCATTCCATTGATGAAAGAGCTGTAATAGCAATGTTGGTCTTGGTGACAGACCTAGTTTAAGTGGGACATAGGACTGCCTAGACAACCTCCAGAATTCCCTTCAAACCAAAGCAAATCAAAGCAAACCAAACCAAATGCAAAACAGAGTGCTCTGCCCCTACCTTCTCCCTGACCACCTGAAGAGAGCCTATAATCTGGTGAATTGGGCTGCAAGGTGAGAGAAGTGGGGTTGAACACTGACTCAGAAGTGAGTGGGGTATGCATGTGCCACATTATGCGTGAGCCCTCTGGCCACTGAGTTATGGGACAGAAACCGGTTAAAGTAGCTATCTGTATTTTGTAAAAATTTGACTATTCCAGACCTAAAATCAGGAGAGGTTTTGGAGGCTGTGACCTGTATGTGGACATACATGCTCTGGTCTACACTGGAGGAAATTGCATACGGTCTGGCAGTCTTACACGGGTTAGAATTTTGACTCCTTCAAAAAACTCCTCACTCAGCACCTACATTTGTCAGTCTCATTCTTCCCAGGATCCTTGGTAGTAGTGCTGAGAGGTCTCCTACTAAAAAATATCCACAGTCTTTGCACTGCATAGCAACATGGAAGTAGTTTTCTGGACCTAACAGCATATCTGTGCTATACTGTGGCATGATCCAGGTCATGCACTGTGCAATATCAGCCTGGCTGTGGCACACAGCTGGTGTCAAGCACAGGGAAGCCCTGTGTGTTAGGAAATCCACACTGATTGACCAGGCACCAAAGTACTCTTCTTCCTTCGGTTCACAAAGGACAATGTAGACATTTCCTCATTTTGTGGAAGCTTACATTGTTTACACACACTCACTTGCACACAAGTAAATGGTGATTAACAGACCTATTCTTACAGACTAAGCAGTCCAGTTTAGTCTTCAAAATTAGGTTAACTTCTTGCCTCAAAATGACTGTACTGTACTACTCTTGTAGGTGAGGAGAGGGAGGGCCATCTGCTCAGCCATGTAAATTGTCACCATTTCTTTCACTTAAAAGGAGTTTTGTCAGATTGCTCTAATTGTAAATGTGTCCCACTGAGTTTAGCAAGCTTAAACCATTAATTCATTCATTTTTCTTGGTGTGAAATGTAGTCTTCAGGTTAAATTATTTAAAAAGTAGATTCTTGGAGCCCAGAATTCCTTGTATCTAGGAACTACGGAAAGGAGACTGGAGAAAGAAAAAACACTCCTCATAAAAACTTAAATATTTTAGGCTAGTAAAAGTAATTTCTAATGCAATATGTAGTATAAATAGAATAGGTCATATATAGAGGTATACACACATAAATGTGTATATACACATTTGGATGGATAGATAGATAGACAGACAGACATATAGCTCGATACAAATTATGAAGTGAAACAGGCTGTGGTAAAGAGGTAGAGAAAGTAATTTTTTTGTTATCTGATTAATATGTTTCAACTATAAGAACTGGCTTCCAAAGATAAAACACTTTGTCTCCTCCACATGCAACTTTCCTTCCCTCAGAAAAACCCCATCACATGTCCTAGTTCAGTGGTTACCGAGCTTTACAGCTGAAGGGTTGAATGTAATTTTAACAGATCAAGGGTGCTGCAGTCAATACTGTATCGGCTTTGAAACTTATCCTGTGCTTCCTGGGGCTCCTGGAGCCCATCAGGAAAGGGCAGTGGACCTGACATAAATCCTTTTTTCCAGCAGCTGGGCTGTTGCTGCAGAGAAGAAGAGCATGAGAGGGTCACATTACCACAGTTTCATGCCTGAAATAAAACGGTGGTGATATACGAATGTGAGCTTCAGCATTTGTATCAGTGAGATACAAATGAAGATGCCATTTAAAACTTGCATGGCGTGACTCAAGTGACACAATTTCAAATTCAAATAAAATCTGTACAAGTTATGTCCTGATGCAGCTGTCCAGAAATCTGAAGGTCCGTATGTGGGCCTCAGGCCACAGATTAGAACCACAAAGGCTGGGCTGTGCATATTTTAAGGGGAGAAAATTGCATGTACCCATAAGTCTCCACAAATATCCATTCCATAGGAGGATTTAAGAGGCAATCATGCATCTGCCAAAATGTGTGTGCTGTCTGTAATCATGTTTCTGCTGAATGACTAGAAAACATCAGAAGAAATTAAAAAAAAAAAAAAATAACAAGATTGCCAACTGTGTAATTATTATTAAGAAAACAAATTATTAGAAGGAATTGGCTGCAATGAAGGTGAACCTAAATTTTATGATATGTGTAGTTTTGGAATTAGACCAAGTTGTTATGACTTAAAATATCACGCTTCATTTAAATCCATGAAAACTATTGTATAAGTACAGTTTATAAAATGAACTCAGTTCAGTTCTAACTAAATTCCATTTAGTTTAGTTCTAACTAAATTCTAGACTTCTGTTGAAATAATTCACTATTTGATTTTTCAGTTATGATATGTAAAATCAATGCACAGTTTTTAATTTCAACGTAACATTTGGTTGCTCTTTAGTATAAGCTCAACTGGTTCTATAACTCAAGGTCTTGAGGATTTGAGGAACAATGAAAGAAAAAGCAGTAAGTCAGCAGAGTAAAATTCTTATGTAGGTTACTTGGATAATTCATATCTGAGAATAAAAAAATCTGAGTTCTGTGGAGTACATGTGATACTTGATGTATGTGCTATATATATAATTTCCTTAAGGTCTGTAAGAAAGTTAAACTGAAGTTTAATCAGAAGTTTTGCTCTGTGCTGATCTGTGAGAACCCAAGGTGAAATTGGACCAGGAAATGTATTTATGGAGACAATCCTCTTGCATTCCCATGCACCTTGCATTTAGAGGGGAGTTAGTTTCCAATAGCTTTTATAATTTTCATTCTTTTTTCAACTCTACTATTTTATTTATGCTTTATCGCCACATTCTTCACACAGATATGTGCATAACTTCTTTGAGAGTTATGCACATATGCATGTATTTCTCTCAAGGGGAAACATGGCCTTTAATAAATATGCAATGTGACACAGTTGTGATTGAGGTAGGGAGTTTTAAGATGCATAACTTGATTATTTCAAAACCAGATTTCTTCAAACATGCCAAAGGCAGGTATATGTCAAGCTAAAAGTTACGTGAATTGGAGTGTAAAAGGGCAACCTAAACATTTTTCAGATTATGCCCAAGTCTGTTTACTCATATTCCCTAACTCAGAACCAGACTGGGTTTTTACTACCCTTTGGTAATAATTCATATTTGAGTAGTGAACAAACATGAACAATATTAGCACAGCAGATCATGTTCTTAAGCCTCTAAATGTCATAATAGAAATACCTTCTCAACCATAATTATGGCCATTGCAAGTGAGAAGCTATAAAAAGTAAAAAATATGTTTTCCTCTTTGTTTCTTCATCTGAAATGTTTATTTAGGTAGTCCTCAGAACATTATTCCTTGCTATTAAATGTCTTCATGAAATAAGACTTTAAATGCTCCAGACTGCTCAGAGTTTTTGAAGTAGTGTCAAAGTTCAAAGAAACCTATGTTGCCACTGTCATTTCTTCATATGCTAAGAGTCCCTCTCTTCCTCAGAAGTGATTACTCCTACACTTCTGGGCTAGAAATTGTTCTGCCAATATTCATGAAGATCAGCTTGTCCTCAGTACTTTTATTTTATTTGTGGAAAACAGATCAGATAGACTGTGTGAATGCTCTGGGAGTTTAGTTAATTTTAAAGTTGATACCAAGCCAAAGAGATAATCCCAGTGTCCCACAGATCATTCCTTAGAATGTCGATCAGTATGATTTCACCTGGGTCTCCCTATCTGGTAAGTCCAGTAGCAAGTAACACACATCAGTTGAAAACATCAGAAATGCTGCAGTGGATGGGACCAAGCATCCATATAGCCGTTTTCTCTCTCCTACAGTGGCAGTGGGAAATGCTGTTAAGAGTATTATTTAGAGATTTCTTGCTGGCATCTGTTTCTCCATTGTGTGTTGTTTCATCTTGTAGACGTTGTGGAACCCTTCATCACTGCCATAGCTGAGCATCCTTCTATTTTTCTTGGCATCTTCGTGGTAAGAAAGTGCCATTGCTTAAATTTTATTGAACCGAGTGACACAGGGAATCAAACACAGTGAGAAATTAAACTTTCATCTCCAGCTTCTTTATTAGCACCCTATCTAATAAGATCAGTTATCCTATTTGACCCAAGCAATTAACAAAGATATAAATAAGCAACTAACTTGGACAGAAGCCTTGTCAACTCTGTTTAACCTAGCTGCTCTCATAGATGCTCATTTGTTTAGCCTTATTCAGTGTGTATTTATTTGTTTCCAAGATCATCCATGAGGTTTTCTCATCTGTTATGTTCAAAGCAAAAATGCAAATTATACAGATAGTGTTTACTGTTCTAGGGAATGGTTTTTAACCAGAGCTTGTTTCAAGTGTTAGTGACCATATTCAAGATGACTTCAGCTAATCTTCCATAGGAGATATGTCACCTGTTAGCCATTAGACACTCCATTAGGAGTTGAAATAAATAGGTCAATAGAAGAAGATAGCAAGCTCCTTTAAATTTAGATAGTAAGATGAAGACACTGTCTTCAGTAAAGCTTAAGGGAGGAGTTTAGCAAAGCTGACAAAGAACTCGAAGCAACAAAGAATTTGGAGGCATCAACGGGAAGTTGGTTTCCACTAATCTGCCTTTCTCTCTCAAAAGTGGCTGCTTTCCATTTATATTGTCCTCAAAGCTCTTTAGCTCTAGTCTAAATTTTACAGAGCCTTACTTTACTCTTTTCCTGGAGGACTTATTTCAATGGGTTGAAATTACAGTGTTTTTTTCTCCTTCTTTGGTGAAATGACAACTTTAAGTCAGGCTGTGGCCATATACAACATCACTATTTATGTTTTCCAAATACACTGATGCAACAGAGATGTTAATTCAGTTTTCAAAAACTGGATGCTTAGATAAATTGATTATAAGTCAAATAGAGTAGGTTTTCACATGTGTCCAAATCACTGTTCCACAATCCTAAATTCTCTGCACATTTGCAGGACAGAGTATTTACATTTTTCTAAGAGACCTCCCAAATAAAGATATTACTCCGTTTGTAAATGAAAAAATTGCTATTGAGTCAAATGTCATCCCATACTGATTTTCTATGCTTAAATTACAGTTTCATGAGTTATATTGCAATAAGTTTGCACCACAGGGCTAAGAAAGCCCATGTGAAATATCTAGAGTAGCTCACAGAAACCTTACAAAATCCTGTCAAATATGGGAAACCCTAAAAGGATCATTCAAATGTCCCTGAAATAATTCAAAGATGATGTAAATGTCCTTGAAAATAAAACTTTATAATTGAGAATCTGACAGGTCCTTCACTATAAAATCATAAATGCAACTCAAATCAGACTTTTACAAGGGCTTAGATGGTGAGTTCTCAAAGCAAATCCTTGAAAGGAAATGTAAATAATATCAGAAAATTGTGAATGATGGCTTGTTAGGTGACTAAAACAATTCAAGATATAAAGAAAAAATGATTAAAATGTGTATTTGTATTTTCAATGCAAAACAATGAAATAAGAATATCTTAAAATAGTTTTGAGCCTCCACAAAACTCACAGGGAAAATCTGTGAATTGGGAGTTTTTCCATCTTCTTCATTATTTTTCCCTGTATGATAAAGGTAGTGTTGATTTTTAATTTCTAGGATCACTTAGAAGCTAAAATGTCTTGCATGGTGATTAGATGTTGCTTTTTGGTGAGAGTACATTGAAAAATCCCCTAACAGTTTCAGAGAGAGAAAAAACATAAGCAGTCATCTGCTTAAGTAGCCAACTGTCCAATACCCCAGTTGTAAATACTACAAAAACTATGTTATTACAAAAATTATAAAGGTAAATACACCTTTGATTCTGAAAGATGTTAAAAATATTTGGTAGCTGTGATGGGTTGACCTTGACTGGATGCCAGGTGCCCATCAAGCTGCTCTAACACTCTCTTCCTCAGCAGGATGGTGGGGGGAGAAAATAAAATGGAAAAAAAATCATGGGTCAAGATAAAGGAAGTTTAACAAAGCAAAAGCAAAGTCAATGTGTGGAAGCAAAGGAAAACCAAAAGATTTATTTTCTAATTCCCATCAGCAGGTGATGTCCAGCCACTTCCTGGGAAGCAGGGCTTCAGTGCGTGTAGCGGTTGTTCTGGAAGACTAATGTCGTAATAACAAATGCCTCCTCTGCCTCCTTCTTTCTCCTAGCTTTTATTGCTGAGCAGACATATAGTATGGAATATCCCTTTTGTCAGCTGGGGTCAGATGTCCTGGCTATGTCCCCTCTCAATATCTTGCCCACCCCCAGCCTACAGGTGGTGGTGGGGGGGAATATTTGAGAGACATCCCTAATGCTGTGCTAGCACTGCTCAACAGTAGCCAAAACACTGGTGTATTATCAACAGCTTTCTGCTACCGGTACAAAGCACAGCACTATGAGGGCTGCTATGGGGAAAATTAACTCCATCCTATCCAGATACACATCAGTAGCATCTCATTTTAAAGGATGTTTTTAAATCTTTTCAAACAGGTCATCATCTTCTGATATCTAACATGAAAAAAAAACCAAAGCCTCATAACAAAGTGTCTTCCTGTTTAAATAGTCACTAATAACAACTGAAATTAACACAAAGACTCAGAAAATGGATAGAATGAACTGTAGAAACTTTCTGCATAGAAACTGGAAACAAGAACCAAGAATTATTGCAGTTCCTTTTATTGGTAATATGCTATTCAGGTATGATTATACTGATTAAAAAAAATGGATATAAATTTTTAAGATCACAGCAAGGGTCTTTTCTTTCCAAAAATAAAAGCGCTGCTGCAAAGACATACAGCTAAGTAACCAGTGAGGTGAAAAAAAGCTGAACCTGCTTTTTTGATAGCATTTTCTAGGAGAGTGATCTTCAATCACTTCAATCATGGGTCAATGAATAAAAAGGAAGTAAGTAATTTCACTGTTGATCAGTACTTGCCATCTTTTCTTGTTTCCCCTAGTCTGCTGCCAGCCTCAGTGAGACTGAAATGTAATCCTGAAGGAGCACAAGTGACACAGTGGTTTTGACTTAATTTCTGTCACTGAGATATAACACTGTATAAGGTACCCCGATTTTCATAAGATTATAGATTATGTCTCTCTCCAGGTAAATGTTTTGGAGGTCAAGTTGTTTCTTGTAATATCAGTAGATGGGCAGAATAGGCTCTTTTTTCAAGAAAGATTGCTCATAGATTTCATTCAGCTCCCTCCACATACCCCTTAGAGTGGTGGGCCTTTGGGTCAGGGCCCAGGAAACTTGGTACATTTCCATCTGAGGTCCACAGAAGGACCTGCTGCTTTTCAGCTTTTAGCAGGAATCTACCAGGCTTCCATGTAGTTGCTGGGCCAGGCAAGCAGACATCCTAGGCAAATAGACACTGCATGTGCAAACTGATCCATGCAGTTTTGCATGTACAGCAAGTCTCAAGCATCAGGAATCTGGGTTTGGATCCACAAATGCTGGAAGATGGAGAACAAGTTGCAGGTCTCCTCAGTTACTCACTCTATAGTTAGCATGAGTGAGGTATTACTAGCCATCTTCACTAAACTCCCCTTAAACAAATTCCTTGCAAAATCTTTATGACAAGTAAGGATCAGCCAGGAATCTCCTGTGAAATTAACAGAGAAGGGGAGGAGGAAAGATACAGAAATCTGAAAAGCAATGTGAAAATTGGGATGTTTTTACTGATATTTTGGAGGCAAGCCAAACTTCTCATTCGGATTCCTATTTGCACATTAGGATGTGATAAGATATTAATAGGAAAAACAAGGACACAGAACAGTTATGAAAGTGCTTAAGCTGAGAGTACATGTGTCATACAGTTGAGTCCCCCAGGCAGTAACTCCTTGCTTCTGCAGTGAGCAAGCCTCTGCCTCCAAAGAGCTTGAGGAGAGCCATAGGATGCTTTGGATCCAGCAGGATCTGTTTCATAACTTTCTCTGATAGGAGAGAGCAGTAATGTGCATTAAGGGCAACCTTTGTTTGTGGATTGGTTAAGTTTTACTAGTGAAATAAACTGAATTTAGATGTACAAATAAATACTGTACCTCTGTTTAATAGGTGGAGGTAAGAGCTTCACAGCTAAACACAGAAGTGCAAAAGCTTCTGCCAGGTTTAGTTAGAGTTTGTATAAGCTGTAAAACACAAACTGAAGAAAGTCTTCAAGATTTGATTCACTGTACCTTTTAATATCCCACACCCTTTCCTCTTGCACTGCTCTCCCTATGAAAAAAAACCGAAAGTTGAAGTCAAGTTTTCTGGCAATTACCTTTCTGAGAACACACAAGCAAACAAAAGAACCATCAATGAGCCATGCAGAGTCTTTCAGGAAGTCAATTTGAGCTTGACATTCTGCCTGAAAGGAGTTTTCCCTTTCTCAGTGAACTGTTTGCTTCCTCCTCTGGTATCTCCTCCTCTGCCCTGCAAATGAAACATCAGTGGCGTCTTGCTGGAGAGAGTTGATGGATGAAACAGTTTCATACTGGAAATGATCTCTACACTGCTAGTCAAGCTCTTTTTGTCCCAAATGGATTCTGCATATGGCTGATTTTCCCCATACAGAGTTAGAAGTAAACAGAGACTGATAGATATTGGCTTTCCATCATCTGAACTGTCAGCTGCTGTACATTAAGAAGTTATCTATGCCTTTAATTGTGAGTAGGAGAGGGATTTAGAGCCTGCAGGAGCGTAATTGTTTCACAGTAAATCTACAGATAAGCCCCTCTTCCTTACTGCCCACACACAGTTCCACTGACTTTAAAATATTAAATTGTCCCTTTCCCTTCAAATGCTGGTGCCTAAAGCAAGATCTATTATCCTGAAGCCTTCTTTGTAGCTTAGACTCTAATGAGATGCCGATATTGCAAACCAATAACCAAAATGAGGAAATATTAAAATGAAGCATAAGGCTGCCTTTATTACTGTCATATTTCTTTACTGCATTAATTTTGAAACATTTCTATGTTCTGTCTAATCCCAGTCTTAATGTTAAGTGTTTTGATAATCAACAAGTTTCTTTCTCATGTGACATGGAGACAAGGTATACACGGGGTGGAGTGGGGGGGGGTGTTGGGGGCAAGGGAGGGGAGGATTTTTATATTTTAATGTTTCAGAGACTGAGAAATTTTTCTTTCAATTTACTTAATCAGGTAAAACAGGCTTGTTCTGATGTCTAAATCTCAAAGTTTGGTGAATTGCTTATTCCTTGTTATGGATGGGCTTGAATTCAAGTGAGCAAACAGCTTAAAAAATCAAGTAAATGGTCCTGTGATTAAATAAATATTTGCAGTTCCCCTGGGCTTGTCTTTGTTTCCTCTGAGCTCCAACAGTCTTGTCTTGTTCTTGCAATGAGGATACAAGAATATGTGCCTATTTAGCAAAAAGTACTTGTGTAAATGAGCTAATGAACAGTCACAGTTGCTTGTGTTCCCCAACCTGCCTAAGGCGGCAAGTGATTTTGCTGATTGGTATTATTAATGAGGGGAATGCACACCAGAAAAATGTCTCTGTTTATCCATCCTCTGTTCACTGATGGTAAGCTACACTACAATAATATTGCTTACGGATGTAATATAAAGTGATTTCTCATTTAGGGTGAGTCTGATTGCAATCTTTGAATCAGTGGGTGATGCAAGGCAATCATGATATGAAAGAGGAGACAAACACTGCTTGCAGCAGCCCCAGGTAGGACATGCTGTTCCTGTCCTACCTCTCTAAACAAGCAGAACAAGTCACATCATGCTGGTCACATCCTCAGAGATTTCATGTGACCAGAGTGACCAGGTCAGGGGACACAGAGATGTGGATAGAACTGCAGCTCATCTCCAGGTGGGCTTCTTGCCATAGGGGCCCTATATGCCTAGGTATCACCAATGAAAGCCAGTACAGTGTCTGAGTGAGCTAATGCCTCCTCTATATCCTTTGTCACACAAAGCAGCCAATTATTCCAGTGTCAAGGATATTTGGCATTTTTACAGAGACATACATGACTACAGATAGTTTATTTTTGCCTTGACTTCCATTTTTTATTCCTACTGTCCTCTTTCTTTCCATTCATTTCATGAAAACAAATCTCTTAACACATACAAAGAGGCATACTAAAAAATACAATGTCAGATAAATTACAGGAATAAAACATTCTGACATTGTGCAACTTCTTTTAAAATGAGAGGGTGCAGTAATAGCATTTGGCTTGGTATTTCCTCCAACAAAGACGTAATCTACTTTCAAAGCTACCTTATAGGACAGGATGATGTTAAAGGAATATTTAAGAATTTTGGGGATTTTTTTGTGCTTGACATATGTCTTTCCATTTTAATTGAGTTAATAGAATTCTCCTTTGTGTTCTGTGTGTATTTCAATAACTATTTAGTGCTAAAATTTTCAGGTAGAACTTCAAATAGCTCAGAGAAGCATTTTGTATGTTGAACAATGATGAATAGAAAATACAATTCTCTTTCTTTTCCCTTCTTATTTTTCTAAGGTGATGAAGTGGAGTGTATACTGTTACAAAACCAGCAGAAATGACAAAGTCAGAATGTGATCCCAGTGTCCTTATGAACAATGCAATCATATAACTCAATGAATGTACAAACCTAAGTAGAAAAATGAGAAGACTTTGACAATAACACCTGAGATTGTCTTGACTCCATATTTACTGGCCTCTGAAAACAAGAAATTTTTGTGTGCTTAAGCAAGTATTCATAATGACACTACATTTTAAAATGAATAGCATTCATATTATTCTGTGGGTACTTGGCTACAGGGAACAGAAATACATCTACATAGTGAGAAAACAGGCAAATGGAGGTTCAATAAAGCATTAAGTGATATCGCTAATGATAACCACAAAATAAGGTAGTGGAAAAAGAAGGGAGCTGACCACTGTCATTGTTCAACAGCCCATAACAGTGTAATATTAATCTTGAAACACTGACTTGTGGACTAGCCAGTAAATTGCGTAAATTACTTAAGGGCCTTTGACATTAAAGTGTTTAATGATTTATGTCATTTGCAATACGCAGCATGTCACACCCTATTGCAATACTCAATATGTTATATGTAACCTCTACCCAGCCTGTTGCTGCTAAATTTTCCTAGCTCCATGTTGGTATATGAGAGAATAAAATTTGTGTCGGGTTTGTGTGTGGCAGGTTTTTTGGTAGTGGAGGAGGGGGCTACAGAGGTTGCTCATGTGAGAAGCTTCTTGAAGCTGCCCTGGCTCCAAGTTGCACCTGCCTCTGGCCAAGGCCTAGCCAATTAGCAATGGTGGCTGCGCCTCTGTGATAACATATTTCAGAAGGGGAACCTGAGAGGAGGAGGAGTTAAGGGAAATACCTCTGCAAACACCGAGATCAGTGGAAAAAAGGAGGAGGAGGAGGGGAGGTGTGCTGGAGCAGTTTCCCCTGCAGCCCGTGGTGAGAGGGCAGGCTGTGCCCCTGCAGCCCATGGAGGTCCATGGTGGAGCAGATGTGTACCTGCAGCCCATGCAGAACTCCACGCCGGAGCAGGTGGATGCGCCCAGAGAAGGTGGGGACTCTGAGGGGAGCCCACGCTAGAGCAGTCTGTTGCTGGGAGGGCTGCAGCCCACAGCAGGGACCCACGCTGGAGCAGTTCGGGAAGAGGTGCAGCCCATGGGAAGGACTCACACTGGAGAAGTTTCATGGACGACTGTTTCCTGTGAGAGGCACCCCATACTGGAGGAGGGAAAGAGTGTGAGGAGTCCTCCCCCTGAGGAGGAAGGAGCAGCAAAGACAACATGTGATGAACTGACCACAACACCCATCCCCTGCCCCCTGCACTGCTGGGAGAAGGAGGTAGAGAAATCAGGAGCAAAGCTGAGCCTGGGAAGAAGGGGGGAGGGGTGGAGGGAAGGTGTTTTTAAGATGTGGTTGTATTTCTCACTGTCCTATGCTGTTTGACTTGTAAATTAGTGTTGCTGTTGGTGATGGTCAAATTAAATTGGTGTTCTTTTTCTTACACAATCGAGCCCTTCTTTTGCCCATGACCATAACGGGTGAGTCATCCCTCCCTGTTCTTGTCTCAATCCTCAAGCCTTTTGTTTTATTTTCTCCTTCCCATCCCTGAGGGGGAAGGAGTGAGTGAGTGGCTGCTCGATGCTCAGTTGCCCTCTGGGCTTAAACCACAACAAATTCCATCTCCTTATATAATTTAAGGAAACAAAATGAAAATTTAAGGCTACATTTGTTATGCTGATGTCAAAATTTCTTCTTTAAGAATCTATCTAGAGCTGACAGTTTTCCCAGTCAGACACCAGGGCTATTTGTTACATCTGGTTGTCAAGAAGCTGACTAACAAAAAAGCAGATAGTTTCTGATAGTTATTAACTTTATCCACTTAGCTTATTATTAACTTAGCTTAATAGCTTTTTAGTTTTATTGAGCATTGCCAAGTTAGTTAATTGAGAAGAAAGTCTTTTATTAGAAATCCAGTCTTCTAACAATTTTGTGTTTCAGACATTTCAATGACTTTCTTCACTGATGCTTAATTTGTTTGTATCAATCAGTAATATTATTGTACCTTGATTCTTGCCACTGATCTTAAAATATTTACAAGCAGATCAAAGAAAATGTTCACATTCTTTGATATTTTCCTTACGAGTAAATGAAATCGGAACTGAGGAAGCTGTCTGTTTACTGAAGTGGTACATAACTATGGAACTTTATGCCTTCAAGACTTTGGTTTAAATCTAGTTTTCACCTACAGCAATAAAAAAAGTAATTGATGATAGATAGGAGAACTATCAGTTATGTCAGTGGTAGCAGTAAGAGGAACATTTAAAAAAATGTATCCTCATCTTTTTGGTTCAGTATGGGCATTTACATGTTCTTGTGTCAAACAGTCCCTCTTTTTAATTTTGGGTGTAGGTATTAGGAATCTGACTGTGTACATATAAGAGCACGTGTATGGATATGTATGTATGTGTATACACATTCACACTCAGACAATTTGTTTTGCATCTTCTGGGATGGATGCAGTGTAAGAAAGGAATTTTGTAGCAACTAACAAAAACTTTCTACAATAAAATAAGCAGAAAAATTACTGGAACAGAAACAACTAGGGATGAGTTTTGCAACATGCTGAAAACCTTTACTCTGGTACATGGGACTGGTGATCTGCTTAGAGTTGTATATGTTTGGTACGGGTTTGCTGAGCTAGAGCTGGAAACTGAATTTTGCAGGATCAAGCAACTCCCAGTAGGATTTTGCCAACAATGATTTGACTCTTATACAAATTCATAATATATGCTCTGAAATCATTGTCAGTTGAACATTTTTACAGCAATAATCTTCTTGCAACAGGAATCAACATAGTCATGTTGCCTCAGAAGACAATATTAATTAACTACTGGAAAAGGCAACAGATATAGAAGTATTTGACCTCGAGAGCTATTTTTCCTTATTTCAATAAATAGTCCTTATGCTAACCCACCTCTGTCACCAATCAGCTCAAAACCCTCCAACCACAAAATACAAAGGGGGAGGCAGAGTTTGTCTTCTGAGGATTTTAAGGAGAAACTATGGGGGGTTTTATTATTTTTTTTCCCCTGCCTTTCCCTCCCGTACCAGAGAAAGCCCTCATCTTCTCCCTGCACTCCTGAGTTCTTTGTTCATGACCAGAAGAAAAGGTTGATCTAAACGTACTAAAAGACATGCTTCTATATTTATTTCGGCTTTAAGGAAAATCAATGCCTGATCAAGGTTTCCACTTCAGTGAAACAGAGATTTGTCACTGACTTTTAAAAGTGAGATCAGTCAAAACAGCTCCATCACAAAAAAATAAGGTACAGAAAATGTGTTTGTAAAAAATAAATGTTAGGGCTAGAAAGCAAGCGAGTAACTTTTTTCTTTAAAAAAAAGAGCTTAAAAGTGATTCACTATACTGGAAGGGCTTCAGAATCACATTCTTGTTCCAGACATGCCATTTAATGAAATGTATTTAATCAAATTTCAAATTTTTTCTTATTTACAAATGAAAGATACGACTTTGGCTTTCTATTCAGATACATCTTTAACATAAAGAATCAAAGAGTAGTGACATGAGAAAAAAAAGTTTGAGAAATTTTAATTTGACACTAGACAAGAACTTCATATTGGACACTGACAGATTTAGCTGATGTTTTTTGTCCCACTGATTATCTTCTTCTGTGCAGGTTATGAATGAGATGGATTTGCTCAGTGGTTCACTTATTTATTATGAATCACTTCATGTAATGAGAGCACTGTTATTCTATGCTATACAGCTTTTAAGTAAATCAATACTCAGTGAAATTGCTTATGTAATACTACTTTAAATGTGCTGTTGATGAATAATATCAGTTTAAATTTCCCCTTTGTACTTATAGACATAAATATACTTCCGGCAATAATCTTTGAGAAATGCAAATAATCTGATTCTACTTTTATTGGTTCTACTTTTAATTTTGCTCAGATAATGTTAGTGTGGTTTTATTTATTTTATTACTTTTCAAAAATCAGTATTTATAGTCCTTTTGAATTAGCTCAGTCTGGGCTTGGGCTATAGGCAAAGTGGTGTAAAATGGTTTAGAAAGTTATTTCATTAGCTTCTAATGACCATATTTCTTCATCACTGAGAACACTTTTTTTGTATTGCTGTTGCATCTTATAATCTGCAAAAGAAATTCGAAATATTAGGACCAGATGCTGGGAGAACCATGTGCAGATCTTTCCTTAGGTAGAGGAACTCGCTCGCCAAGAAAGGGTCTGTTAATGCTAAAATGATTTTGGTGCACATTAAGGTCAAGCTCTGTCTCTGCGAACTCTCGAGGCAGCAGTGCCACATGCAGTTAGTGTTAGCCAACTGATGTCCCTGTAGGTGGAGGACAGACACCTTTGGAGAGCGGTAAGGTCCACCCGGAGCTGTGGCTCCAAGCACAGTGGTTCCTGTCTCCTTCCATTAGCTGGGAAGGGAACAGACCACTATCTAGATCTCTAACCTTTAGAAATCTGGGGTTAGGTGAGAGGAATTGCAGCCTCAGCAGCTTAACACATTACTGCAGACCTTGTCCCACTGGGGTACAGGTATGGCCAACAGTGTGGTGATACCTTGGAGCAGCAGCTCCGAAGGTGCTGACTTAAGTGTTTGGATGGAGGGGGCAGGCAGTGATCAGTGAGAAGGTGGCTCACTGTCATGCACCGCGGCAGCCATGGGAGCCCCAAACTGTCCTGACACCAGCCTCTGTGCCAAGGTTTTCGAGCGTGGGAGGACATGTACTTCCAGCATGCACCGCTGGCAGTGCGTGTCCAGACTCCAGCTTGCTGGCTGAGCATGGGGCTGCTGTGATGTCAAAAAAAGGGCTTGGGGTGAACACAGCAGGTGGGTGAATAGATGCAGCTGGGTCATATCTGGGGAGAGAGCTGCAGAGATGGATTATGTATCAGTATGAATAAGCATAACCGCTGGGTGGGGAAGGAAAGGACAGTGACACATTTTTTTCGGGCACACATGCCCTGCCTGACGGAGAACCATGAATTGCTGATATCAGCACCCAAGCTACCTTCAAAGACAACTCAGCAAATTAAGTTTGAAATGCCGTGCTATAGTATTTTTCCAGTGCCTCTTGCTCCCAGAGCACATATTAGGACCAAAGTTAATTTTCTCACACTGAAAAATCCTGATACATATGGTATAAAGTACTGCTCACTAGGATTTCATTAAATAACTAAGAATTCACTGTTGGAGCTAAAGTTATTGTTTAAGACTTGTGCTCTCATGAAAGGCTTCTTTTAATGCTGTAGTTTTAATTCAATTTGTTGTAAGGAAATTACTTGAGTCGTCTCAAGAAAAGTTTAAGCAGTCTTTATTTTGTAACTAAAAGAATGCATATGAACAAATAGTTCCAAAGATATATATCAAGTGTATGCAAACTCTACAGAATCATCTCTTTTGAAGCAATTTTGAAAAACCACTTAAAATCATAGTGAGACATAAATCTTAGAAACAGGTAGAATGAATTTAAAATATGCAGAATGAACTTCTTAATTTATGCTTGTTTGTGAATATTTACTACTAAGACATGTTAAAACAGGAGTAATATTTACAAACAGCTCACTCCCTCTCCTTTACTACTTCCAGCATTTCTATAATGGAGACAGATTTCCAAAAACGTTATTATTGGCTTGTAATGAGTCAATTTGGGCTAAATTCAGACATGCGAGAAGTGGCACTTTTAAGTCACTAAAATTACAAGCATGATAATGCTCATGAGGGTTCCGGTCCTTGGTGGAATTAAAAAATTGTAATCCCTGTTTCACTTCAATAAAAAAGTGAGGTGTCACATTCAGCAGAGCTCCTAATGGTCATGTATAGCACCTGGCTTCTAATACTAAAACAGTTGTGATAAAATATAAATCATGCTCAGGAAAAAGAATGGCATGTAAGAAATCCTGCTCTTCCTTACCCTGTCTTCAAGACAGGCATGAAATGAAGAAATTAACTCAACAGTCAGAATCCAATATAACTGTTAAGCAGGTATGCTTTATTAGTAGCACGGGCATCGCCCTGGGGATTCTTCACCATAACGGCTCCCAAGAACTAGCAAGGGACATCAGTTTATATACACACAAATTATACATATTCCTTAGATTTCCTGGAAAGGGGTGTCTTATGATAATGAGTTCCCGGAATTCATTTACATAGTCCAAGCATGCATAGTAAAAATAGAGTGAGGGTCTTCGGTGGTCGAGGGAAGAAGTATGTGGTCTTTTTCACCGTGTCCGCTTTTTCCAGAGCATGCCCTGTGAAGTAAAGTCCAGGTGTCTTCTTCCTAAATCGAGATCATCCTCCCTAGATTGTATCTCTGTGTCCTTTTCTTCAAGTTCCCCTTATCTTAGTTTGTCCAAGTGCCCACTGAAGGCTTTGAGTCTGCTATCAGTGAGTTATATAGGGAGTGTTTTACTTTTGTCTAGACAAAGAGGCCTAGTGAAAGCAGTGAGAAGTCCTTGGGAAACAAACACAAGCAAAACGTTCGTGCATCACGGTTTAGTCTTAATCAGAAATTCATTGGTTTGAGCCCTTTCAGGCAGTTTTTCTGGAGTCAGTGCAAAAAGCTGTAAATGGTGATGCAGTGAAAGGGAAGATCTCAGTCAAGTGTATAGAGGGAAAAGTGGCTGCTCTGTACATTTGGCTGTAGCATGGAGAGCAGGATGGCCATCTCTACATGGGCTCACATACCTTACCAAGACCTCATGGAGAAATTATGGCCAGCATTATAGCTAGGGATGAAGTTCCCAAAATAAGCTCATGCATACATGCCATTCAGTATAGCTCTGAGGAGATGGCCAGGACTCCCTGTTGAGGAGGAAAATCTTCACACAAACTCAAGAGTAATTCAGCCCAGTCTGAGTACCAGATATTTTTTCAGTGATTTAGAGGACCAGGTTTCACTGGTAATAGACAAAGAAGGGACGTTGCCAGTTTTTATAGCTTGACAGAACTTGTTTGGTTTAGCCCAACATATAGCACAAACCATAATGTCTTACCAGATATGCTATGTTAAAGCCTGGAGACTTTTGTTGTACTGAAGCATAAGAGTTTCCAGGAAATTAGTGTGCACCAGGCAGAAAATAGAAGAAACTAGAAACGTCAGTGTTGCTCAGACCAGTGTAATAGCAAAGGAGCGGGTACCTCTACTGGGCAGCACCCTCCCTCCCTCTGTGCCTGCTCTCCAGGTGAGTAAGGGGCAGTCCAGTGTCTTCCTGCATGAAAAGTGCTTTTGAATTCTGGACCAGGTTCCACCTGGAAATAGATGGGCGTGCATGGCAGCCTACAGAGAGCACGCTGTACAGACCCTCTGGCCATCCCCACTGTAGCCCCTGTCTTCAAGAAGACCTGAGAGGCCACATCAAAACGATTCTTGATCAACATGTGGCTCATTGAGTAATGTATGTGTCACCTCCTGTGAGAGACGAGAAACCAGGCCTGTGAGAAACTAAGAAAAACAGCCTGAGAAAGCAAAAGTTGAGGCTGATCGAAGAAATGCCTCAAACACTCGCAAGACAAAACTATGAGTCACAGGGTGCATTCTGTGGAGGTCGAAGCTGATAAGGCTGCCAGAATAACACAAGATGGGACTGGAGGAGGGAGCCCTGTGAAGACAGGACGGCTCTGCTCTGGTGCACCTGGACAAAACTTCAAGGGCCATCTGTCCGGTGAATGGCCTTTGCTTCATTATCCACAAAATGCATATTAAAGTTAACACCCCTCAATATGCTAACGAGGGCTAACATGATCATGCTAATTACATCATCCCATGAAACACCTCACCCCTCCCCGTACATGGGATACGTAGGTATGTGGGTCGACCTAGGGGATGGACCCAAGGAAAGTGGGTATAAATCAAGACGGGGGGGGGGGGGGGTGGGGGGGGTGGCGCGCCCCGAGGAGAGAGAGTGCAGTGAAGCGAAGAAGACGGATGCCAGCGAAAAAGACGGATGTCTCCTGTGCCCCCCGGAACCCTCGGCGGCGGGATCAGCGCAGAAACCCAGACCGGTGATCTGTGTTTCCCCATTCCCTCTATCTCCCTCTTTTCCCTTTCCTATTAAGCAATGCAAGGCATATTATATTGCTTGCCACAACTTGCTATATACTTAGCCAACTATCGTGTGTTCAATTAGTACATTGTGAGTAGTTAATAAATGTTTAGACTTGGAGACTTGTTGTCCGCTCCATTGGGGATTTGCGAATCTGAGTCACTTGTCCCCCTCGTCTGAGCGGGACGTGACACCTCCATCCTGAATAAATCTCTCATCTGTGGTAGATACTTAGCTTGCCCCAAGACATTGCTTGAATTCTCCCAAAAAAGAGAACGCCCTCCATCCCTTTGCAGCCAGCACTGTATGTCATGTCTCTGTGGCCTTGGACATTTCTGTGCTGCACACGCAGCTACCTGCCCTGTGTGCCATTGCTGTCCCTTCACCAGGCAGCAATTCAGTCAGCTCTGTGTCTTTGTGAGTAAGGTGAACTTCATTCTCAGGAATGAGTATCTTCCTCACAAAAAAGCATACGGAGGCAGGAGTTTAATCTTTTTGTATTGAAAAATTAGGAGAGGCACAGGTGATGTGTTAGGTGCTACCAGGAGGTGAACAAATTAAAATGTGAGAGTCATGACCATGTCAAACCTTCTAGTCTAATTCTTGCCTTGAGCCAACATGTGAGCAATAATTATACTCTCTGGTGAGCTGCTCTATGGACATGAGTAATTATAATCCCCAATACACAAAAATGTGTATCTCTATAATGATGCACAGAAGTAAACAAAAGGACTAGAACTAAATGCTCAGAATGTCATTTATATGATCAGCTTTAGTAAGTCAGCTCAAGTTTTACATAACGAGGAAGTCTGCATATGGAAATCTGGCCTTATAAGTGGAGTTTGTGTGACGAGTAGTCATTAAAGATATTTGTCTGGTACCTGAAAAGAAAAAGGTTATTCAGTTCAAATATTTCATTAGGTAGTAATCAAAGCGAGAAGTTTGCAGAGACACACTGATTCTAAAGTTAAAATACAATTCTGAGCTCACATTTCTGTGTTAACTAGCTCAGTAACATTAAATAATTTAATATTCCAGACCTAAAGTACTTACCAAAAAGTAACTATAAAATTATAAAATTCATGTGACTAAATGTAGTTAGTTACTGTAGACTCCTCTTAGAGTCAGTGCAGATCTAGGGAGCAACTCAGTTCATCCTAGAGCAGATGTCTTAAATATGCTGTAGATAAGTGTATTTAATCAAAAGAATCTACCCTAGCAATATAAAAAGTTTAGACTTAGAAATCCGATCTCCATGCATTCAGATTTCATTAAAATAAATCTCTTACCAAACTTTCTAGGTATCCACAAAATGTATAAAGCTTGCCAAGCAAAAAGCTGCAGTGGAAACCCATGCTGGCCACCCAGCTGTCAAGACAGATTTGGAGATCAATCAGTTTGGTTCAGTCTGATTTTTCTATTTTTCTAGGGAAATTGACTACATGGCTACATAAATTCATAGCATTTCCAGCATTTGCATGTTTCCTTATCTGAAAGAATATGGCACTGAAAGATGTACGTCGTGGAAATACAGGTTCCACTGAAGTCAAAGGGAATGTTTCCTTGATTTCAGAAATGCCAGGATTTCACCCAGGGACAAGGATGGTTGCGGCATATCACCACAGATCTGCACAAGGAATGAAGATAATCCCCCAAACTTCAAAACAAAACCAAACAAACCCCCTTGTCTGGCGGGTTCATCATTCACGCTCCATCAAGGCATCTGCAGGCAACTCTGTCGTAGGGAACAGGGTGTCTTGTGCTTGAAATGCAAACAGAGAAATGAGTGCTGGAGTTCAGCGATGACTCACATCTGGCAGCACATATTTCTGTCACTTCTGAGTGGCACTGCCCTGCTCTGCTGCACGGAAAAATTTTAAATGATGTGGGAGATATTTTATATGGAGAAGTAAAGCACTCTGTACGTGACTCACAAAGATCTTGTTATTATTTTATCCCTTATTCAAGTTACTCTTTAGATCAAGATTGTATTAATACTCATAATTAATTTGGCCTTACATAATGCTTTTAATCCAAGTATCTCACAACACTTCTTGAGCATTATCTAATTAAGCTAGTCACAATATCTCTGTGATGTAGTCAAGGAATCTGTGTGGCTCGTTTCATCCACTGCCAAGAAGCAGTCACCTCTGGGGTCAAATAAGGCAGCTGTTCAGTAATGCATAGAGGCATTACATCACACTTTGGGAGAGGAAGTGAGAAATAGCAACCCTAATTGGAACTACAGGGGGATTAGGGGAGGAAAATGTAATTATCTGTAATTTCAGATTTAAAGGTGGTAACTCGTCTTTTCCTCTGAAGATTGCCAAAGGTTCTTTAATGTCCAGTTGTTTTTTTAGTTCATGGTACAGATGTCTCATAAAATACCAGAGGTCCTCTGGTACTCTCTGGCCAGAGTCTGAGCAGAGTGCCTTACCATGTCATGATTTCATGACCTATTTTACTTTGAAATTCTGTATCTACACATAGCATTTACCTCAAAAAAGTAAATAACTAATGTGATTCTTTGATCAAAACCTGTAAGCAACTGCCAGTATTTAACATTTCTCTCTACAGGGCTTATTTCATGTAGTGTATGGAAAGAAACTGAAGCACTGGGAAAATAAATTATCTTCCTCTACATACGAGAAAGCCAGTGATGAAAAGGTCATCAAATCTTATTTTACAGGCCTATATTAGTTTGCAAAGCTTTCACTCAGATCCTTCCTTCTGCCTGTTAAAATATCATAGAATCATAGAATGGTTTTGGGTTAGAAGGGACCTTAAAGAACATCTAGTTCCAACTCCCCCTGCCATGGGCAGGGACACCTTCCACTAGACCAGGTTGCTCAAAGCCCCATCCAACCTGGCCTTGAACACTTCCAGGAAGGGGGCAGCCACAGCTTCTCTGGGCAGCCTGTTCCAGTGCTTCACCACCCTATAAGGAAGAATTTATTCCTTATATCTAATCTAAATCTACCCTCTTTCAGTTTAAAACTGTTACCCCTCATCCTATCACTACACTTCCTGATAAAGTCCCTCCCCATCTTCCCATAGGTCCCCTTTAAGTAGTGGAAGGCCCCTACAACCCCAACTCTCCCTCTGATGTTCAGTCTGTATGACAAACTCTGTGTTTTTGATACCCTTGACTAAAATACAGCTCGAACACAGAGCCTAAAATATTCTGCTTAACAGGAGAGCTTTCACATATCCATTCTCATTTGTTCCTCTACTAAAACAAGATTTAAGCAAAAAAAGCTACTGACCCCACTGAGTAAAAGCTCCCCAAGTGTCTTTTAGACAGGTGCTCCCCAAAGAAGGAACACCCTGTTTGTGCCTACTGCTGCTTCAGATCAGACCCATCCCCGTGGAGAAGTGCAACAGGGACCAGTCACCCAGGCTGTTCAGGGCTTCACAGGCTGAGGCATGCAGGACACAGGGCTTTGGGAGTCTGCCAGAGGGGGACAAATAACTTCACATGCAATTTCTTCTCGGGAGGGGGCAGGAGGAGCAATCCTATGGACAGGATAGTCACTGAAAACAGTTCTAAACTTTTCACTGGCTCTTGCAGACAGATCAGGCTGCAGTGATCTCCTGTAACCTCCTTTGTAGCACAGAAAACAGCAGATATCACTAAGGAATTTTTGCATAAGAAAAAAAACCTGATCTTAATTTATATGCTGAGAGACAAAGGATCCACCATGTCTCTGGGTAAAGTATTGAAATAGAAAATTCCACTCACCACCGAATAGCAGAGACTTTACTGAATCTCTGGCCACTCAGTCTCAATTAAGAAAACATGGCCCTTGTAGGTATTTGTAAGCAAGTTTGCTGAGATTGGGAAGGAGCCTGAGAAGCCCAGATATTTTTGTCAGGGTCTAGAAAGCCAAAATTCAACTGCTTGTAGTATAGCCATTTTTCAGACCTTGGCTTTCATGTGCATATTTTCAGTTCCTGTGTAACAGAATGTGTATTCTTATGAAACAAGAAAATGGAGAGAAATTATGAAGAACATGCCAAGGATTCCTGATGATTATTAAATCTTGACAAAGCACAGCCACTACTGTAGCACCTGGAAGATACAAGTGTTAAAACACATAGAAAATTATATAAAACCATCTATAAACCCAGTATTTTTACTATCTAGTAATGATATAATCTGCAGTGATTTATACCATCCTCCATTTTGTGAAAACTGAAAACTGATGTACATTATTATTCTCAAGGGAGCAGGCAGCTGACATGACCATTCCCAAGATGAAAACACCTTTGCAAGATGACCCTTTAAGTAGAGCGCCTATGAGGATGAAAATTCCAGTTCTTGGATGATTTGATTTCTCCCCAAATCTTGATGCTTTCAGATACTTTATGAAAGAACCATTCTAGAAAAAAAATAATCCATCAAACTTCATTTTTCCAGTTTTCTGATTATAGAAAAATTACAATTTTGAAACAAAGTAATTTCTGAAGGGAAAAAATACAAAGAAATATTTCAGTCTGCAAAAGTATTGTAACAAAAAGTTCTGACATGCTCAATCTCTGTGTTATTTGGGTTAAAATTAACAGTTTCACATTACATCAGAGCAGAACATCTGTCAAAGTTTTAATAGCTTTTGTTGTGTTCTTTAAGAAACTTCACTCATTTTAAATTAAAAAAAAAGATACTCTCTATTTCAGGGAGAATTCTTTAAAAAGGAAGTTAAATCATCTTTCCAATTACAGCCAAAAGTATCCACATCTCCTTCACAGTAGATAATAAATTCCAGATGACTGTATTAATTGTGTTCACGATGGTGTGCATCATGAACAGCTATAGCTTCAGTCACAGTGGCTGCACTTATATTTTCTTTGTAGAAAAATACATGCCCCTTCTCTTGAACATCTCTAGAGTCAGCTACTAATAGCTGAAAAATGCTGAGTTCATCGCATTGCAGGACAGGGAGACACATTGAGGGGGGGATGAAGTTAACTTCGGGGGGCTAAAAGTTAGAGAAGTCAAGGTTGAGCTCTTCACAGTGATGAGGGATGTGGGCCCCTAGGTGATTCATCTCACTCCAAATGAGGTACCTAATTACACACCTTCCCTAAGTCAGGGAAAATAATTGCAAGTTGGAAATTCCTGTTATTCTCTGATGACACTAAAGGGAGCGAAAGGTAACTAACTCACTCTTTGATAACTAACTTTGTCTAAATTTTGGTGAGATGACCCTGCCCTAAGTGCCTATGATTATCTTCAAATACTATTTTTAAACTGCTTATGGATTTTGATAACCATTCTGAAAACTGACAGGAAGTCATACAGCCTGGGCAATTGCCAGGGATTACATGCCTAAGGGCAATGCTAGAGCAGTGACATGAGCAGTGCTAAGTGTGCAGCGTCAGTGTGTTATAAACTCATATTTCAGGTTTAATTCTTTGTACAATATTGCATTTGAGTGAATGAATGAATGTGCTGTCTGAATATCTCTATAACTGTACCTGCTGTTGTACATAAAGTGGATGAAACATGAAAGCACAGTAGATATAACGAAACACAGTGCCATAACCAAAGCAGAATGACCAGATGTCTTGACTTGGCACAGATTTGGAATACTTTGAGATCTGCAGAACATACGAGACCTTTGATCTTATTTGAATGAATTTATACAAGTGAAAGTATTATTTAGAGCCAGGTTTAGGTTTTAAATATATGTGTGTGTTGCGTTTAGGGTGAGAATAAATTTGGTAAGAGATAAATCCCCTTGCGTTCTAGCTGGTCCTCAGATTAGAGGGGCTAGGGGTGGCTGGACTTGTCCCTTAATAGGTATGCCAGTTGGGGCCGTGACTATAGGTCTGACCCAGCCCAAGCAGGCACTCAGGAGAAGCAGTCAGATTCACGAATAGTACGGTTTATTTTTATGCAACATCTACAGATTCTTTAAGATTGCCTACGATAAATGCACAAACTGCAGGTGGGCTATATAGCACTACACAAAAGAAAAATGATTGCAATCACACACACTAAGTTCCTGGGTATACACTCGGGGTAGCTGAGGAAATCTTACCAAAAGGCATCCCTTCGGGCTGGGGGGCGGGGGGGCGGCGAGAGCACAAACCCATCGATCTGTCCTTCCGATTTGGTGTTGGATTATCGTCCCTCCAAGTTAGGTACAAACTTGGGGAACTATTTATCTTAGTAGGTATGGTGAGTGGGTGGGACTGTAGTCAAGTCATTATTTTTTAAGTAATGACAATTAATTTTGTGGTGCCAAGGGGTACAGCTGTTTTTTGTGGGAAAAAGAGGGAGGACTGGAAGCAAGGTCGACTTGGTGCAAGGGGTACAGCTGGGTTGTGTGGGAAAGAGGGGAGGATGAGGCACAGAGTTGGAAGGTTGCTACAAAAAAATCATATTTCGAGAGAAACAAGCAGAACAGGAGATAAATCTGTCCTTGAAGTGAAAGAATGGGACCGCGCGGCCTGCATCCCGCTTCGCATTCCTCCTTGGCGCCACATCAAACACAAATCACTGGACCTTCATCCCGTCCTGTGTTTATTCTGGGCACCCTGTGTCAAGGAAAATGTATGTTTTACAGATTTCTCACTGTTTTGCTTTCCTCATGCTTCCAATACCTAACAGTGTGCTAGTGCAAAAATCTAGCTGAAGCAATCAGTTGCTGTTAGAAATGTTAAATTAAAGTTTTGCTGTGTGTCATTGCTCTGTTAGGATTTAGTGGCACTTAGGGGGAAAAGGGTAGACAAGCAGCTGCACTGACACAAAGGGACTGAACTCTCCTCTTAACAGTGTTGACACATCATGGCTGGCAGATCAGCAGAAATACCTAAATTAAAAGTTAATTTGGGTATCTCCACATTGTGCATCACTCTGACGTATTCTAAGTTGCCTTCAGTGGGACCACGCAGATGTTACAGGGGAGACAGTAAGCCAGTTCTTATAACTTTATTGCATATGTTTTGCTGTATTGCTCAGATCTGCTTGGATTTACTAGCTAAATTCAAAATGCATGAAATATCAGTGATTTCTTTCTAGTAGTAAACATTTACTCCATGGAAAAATTGGATCACTGGTAGAAAAGGAAAAAAACAGGTGATGGGGGAATGTAAGCAAGAGAAAAGCAATGGAGATTCTCCTAGAAAAATGTTCAAGAGAGTTATTTTCACTGAAACAATAAAGGGCATCTCAAATGCTAAACAGTTCAACATCCACCCTGATAAACCATACTTAACTGACTATACAAATTAAGACCATTATAAATAAATTCAGCCCCCACCCCCATACAACATCAATCAAATATAAAATCAAGACAGACAGAACCCCAAGTACAAAAGGAAACATCTCATTTCTCAGTCTTATTCAGTCAACCAGGAGAACAGATGGCCCTTAATAGCATGCCCTGAAAAGTCTAATTACATGAGAAACTTTGTATAGTTTTTCTGGACTTTTAATTGGTCCCCCAACTGTGTGTGAAGATAGCAAAATGTATTAATAGATCCAATGATAAATATCAAAATAGACTGTGTTACAGCATCTAGAAGACCTTGCTGGGTTATTGTTAATGTGGGTTTAAAAACTATGGCTGTGCAGGAAGAGATTCAGCCCTGAGAGTTGACACTGTCATGCAGACAAGCTATACTCATTTCTTCAGAAGTTTTCCTCATAACAAGTTGGATACCTTGCCATCCTACAAAATAGAAACAACAAGATATGTATGGTAACAGATTTAGGGTCACTAAGAATTTAGCCTACATAAGTGACATGAGAGAAGCAATGGCCAGTATCTATAGCAACCAATAAAACCCAAAGAAAAGAGGGGAATGGACATTACACATCAGCACTCCAAACTGAAATGTAACAATGTAACTAAAAGATTAACAATGTATTGCAAAGATCTAATCTACTAAAACAATAAAATGTTTTGTTTATCTTATTAAAATAATTAACGTATATTTAATGACTGACATGTAGTTAAGTACCTAAATAACAGCAAAACAACATATAATCAAGTTAACAAACTCTTTTTAAGAAACAGACACAGAAACTAAGCATTAAGTGAGGCAAGAAAAAATCAGCAACAGTAAATGTGTTTTTCAGTGTGCGCTGAATTCAGAAACTTATCTAGAGATATAGGATCTATACCTCTACTGACCAAAACTTTGTATGTTTCCCTCTAGTAATACAGGCCATAGGAAAGCATTGGAGTTCTGCTATTTTGGTTGATCACATAATTTAATTCAGGTTGTGATCATGCTGTTTAACCACATTAAATTTCATGCTGCAATTAGAAAAGCTGTTCCAAAACGTTGTTGCTCTGATGCTTAGAAACCTTCTTTTCAGGATAAATTTATTAATGGCCAGTTTATACCCATTTGTTCTTGTGCCAGCAGTGGCTATTAGTTCAAATAGCTTTTCTCTGGTGTATTAACATGCAATATTATGGACACACATTTTGTTAGGCTGTGAAAGCCAAGTTCCTTTCAGAAGACAGAATCAGAATCACAAAATAGTTTGGTATGGAAGGGACCTTTAAAGGTCATCTATTCTCAACCCCCCCTGCCATGGGCAGGGACACCTTCCACTAGACCAGGTTGCTCAAAGCCCCGTCCAACCTGGCCTTGAACACTTCCAGGGAGGGGCATCCACAGCTTCTCTGGGCAACCTGTTCCAGTGCCTCACCACCCTCACGGTAAAGAATTTCTTCTTTATATCTTATCTAAATCTACCCTCTTTTAGTTTAAACCGTTACCCCTTGTCCTGGTAAAAAGTCTCTATCATTCTTACAAGCCCCCTTTCAGTATTGAAAGGCTGCAATAAGGTCTTCCGAGAGCCTTCTCTTCTTCAGCTGAACAACCCCAACTCTCTCAGCCTGTCCTCATAGGAGAGGTGTTCCAGCTCTCTGATCATTTGATGACCTTTCTTTCCCCTAATTATCTTAGAAGTCTTTCTCGCTTTTCAGCATGTTTAATTCCCCTGTGTAACCAGCTATAATTGTCTATCACACTCCAGGTAAACTCTTGCTAGAGTACTGTTTAGTACTTCCCTATCCTTGAGGTTATATTGTGTTTTTATATGTCTGCTTCACATCAGTCTATCACAGGATGACTAGCAGCTATCAATTTCTTTTTTTGTCTATTGTTCCAACAGGTGACTAATTTACTGCAAAAACTCTAGAAACTACTCCTTAATCCTTGGCCTTGTATTTTGTGCTACTGAGTGTTGTCCCATTTCTATTAATCATCAACTCAACTCACCATGGTTCAGAAACCTATACCACAGTTACGGTTGTTATTCCATTATGCTTGTTAATCCTGTATGTGTGGCTGTAACTGAACCTTATGATTATTATTTATACATGTGCTCCAGCATATACCTGGAAAATTGTAATCCCAGTGATAAGAATTTACTAGAAATATAGAGATCTCTATTCGTCTATCTTCAGGATCGGTGGAAGTACTTCAAGGACTGCCTCAGTGAAATCTCATTTGCAATCCTTCCAGAACACAACTGACCAAAATCCTTCCAGTTTTCATCCATCTACCTTTATTTTACTGCTGGTCACTACCACGGTGATCCTCAGCCCCACCAATTTCATCTTATCTTTCCTGGACAGCACACACCTATTCTCCATTGATGATTTATGCTTCTTGTTGCTGTACAGGAAAGAATCAGGTGATTTAAAAAGATCCAGACTGATCAGCAGTATTTTACACATATTTCCAAGAATGCAGAAAGATACAAGAAATGAAAGGCAATGGGCGATCATGACCATAAGGCCTATGGTGCTAAACTGAAAGCAAATCCTGTTCTGCACAGGTGCAAAGTGTTACAGAGTTGAAATAATCATGTAGAAGGTATTATGCCTGAAATGATAGTGTTTCCCCTTTTGGTTTGTATAGTTAGCCAGCATGACACACTTTGTTAGCTATCTTTGCTATCTCCTTATCTCTGTTCGCAGGGGAATCTAGTTGAATCTCTGTTTACAGTGGTCCACAAAGGTGTTTTTTTCCCTCTTAAACAGAGTAAAAATCTTACGGAGCGTGAAAATCTACAGTGCTAGGCCTATTACCAGCCAGCAGTTAACCCAAGAGCTCCCTCTCTGGGTAGTACTACAGATGTTTTCTGAACAATCTGGTGGTTTGTCCCTGAGGTTCCTAGTGCTCATTGCCCAAATACTAGGACTCTCTATAAAGTCTACTCCCTGCCCTTTTATGCAGATCTTAGTTGCTACCTGCATATGGACTGTAACTTTGCAAAAAGCCTGACTTTCAGACACTGGCCCCTCATGCCCATTTCAGGCACTTCTACCATGAAAGAGCTAAATTGCATTTGATGAGGTTGTCAGACCCCATTCCCCACCCCTCCCTGGGGATTTTGTCCAGCTGCAGTTCTGCAATGCATACCCAAGCACTCAGTAGACAAGACGGTTATGTCTGCATCAGTAAATGTACCATTGTCAAGGTCGTCTACTCACTAATCCCCAGGCCAGCTGGCTTTGACTGGCTGTGCCCATACTGTTCATTTTTCTCAGCCTCTAAAACAGGGTGGCCACTTCCAAACTGCCTGTTGTGACTGGACATGGGCTAGCCTGTGCTGTAGAACTGCTCAGGACGGTACTAGTTTACTCAGGTCAAAATGTGCCAGGGACTGGTTTAACAATCCATCAATGCATACATTTGGTTGCATCAATTTAAATTATCATTGAAGAGAGCCACAATGATGCTCATAATCTCACTATTTAAGTTACAGCACCCATATGCATATATTTTCCTTTGTACTCCTGAGAATTACCCCTTCTCAGGGTTGGATATTAGAAGTAGTGCCAAAACCTTTATTTGCAGCTATCAGAAGGTCTGGGAGCTCAAGAACTTCTAAGATTATAGCTCCTGAAGTACAGAGATTTATGCCTAGCAAATAGCATTTTTGTGTCCCCAGATGTAACCTGTCACTGGCATACAGGCTACCTGCTTGTGGTACACAGGCCTGTGGGCTCTATCTGTTTGTGTAGCAATTTCTAGAGCCTGGAAAAGTTTCCTTGTATTTCAGAAAGTCTACAAAGAAGTACAACAAAGATAGTCTTGTTTAAAAGTGTAAAGAGCTAAAAAGTAACTTCTCTACTCTTTAAGCGTCATGACAACTGCACTGCTAGAGGCAGAGCTGTACTATTGGAAGTCTTCCAGGGTGGAGAAACAGGATAAGAAATAGGATAAGAGAAGTAGCATTAAAGAACCACAAAGCCCCATATTACTCACAGGATGCTTGCTCTGCAAGATGTCCAAAGGAAAGAAGATTGCTGAAGTGATGGCAAAAGCGGGAGGTAGAGGAAAGCTGAGCTTGGGGAAAAGAAAACTAGTAGCAATCCCAGGAGTTTCAAAATACTTAGATACATTGTTCAAGTTGTCCTGTTCTTATGCTGAAGGGAGAGTCAGACCATGGGAATTCAAATAAGGAAATTTTGAAGCAGTTAGAAAGGGCCGTAAGAAAGCAAATTATAGATAAGAAGAAAGTTATTTGGAAGTACTATTTTGCATGAAAATGGGCAAGCCAAATAACATTCTGGATGAAACCACCTTACACAAATAGGGAAGGTGAAACACAACAGCTCTATAATTGAATACAGTCCTAAGATGACTACTTCTGATAAGTATTCAGCACGCAGGATTGCAAATTCACAAAAAACCAAAGAGCAAGCACATTCCAGAGACATCTACATGTGTGATCAGTGTTTAACCAATCAAGCAGATGAATAAATCAAGTGAAGATTAAGTATATAAAAATGCTTAGCATTAGATTAGAAAAGGAACAGAGAAAAAACTTGTTTGCAAGAGAATAGATTTATTTCTTTGGAATAAGAAATATGAAGGAGCCTTCTTTGTAAAACTATAAAAACAGTTGTTATCTAGCAATACATAGCATAGTTCTGCAGGTAGTTATTCTGCATTTAAATCAGATGTATACAGCAGTTAGGAGTTGCTATCAGAACAGGATAAGCCATCTGGGTACTGTGACAATTTGTTTGCTATTTCCTATCTAGTTGTGTATTTGCTTTACTGTTTTTTAGTTTTCATTCCGTATCTCCGCAACTCTCGCCTTCTTCAAAATAAAAATAGGTAGACTGAGGCAGAAGTATTGTTTACTGGGTGCTTTTTACAGGGTAGCTGTTAAACAAACTGATTAAGGTTTCAGAAACCATAACACAACTAATCTAGGTCAACACACAAGGTCACACAGTCAAATTAAACCTTGTTTTGCACGGTTTTCAATTGTTACCTCTGGGCTTTCAAATTAGACTAAACAAGGAATCCAGTTATTGCAAGCCTGTCACATTAAAGATAAATACTACTTTAACTGAAGTACCTGTCCACTGAAAGGCACTTTATGCATTAGAATAGTTTCCAGATCTTCACATTCTGAAAGATACCATTTCTTTTCTATGGAAAGATTGAAAATATATTATTGCAGTCTGAGATCTTGGTAACAGAGGTTCCAAGAAAATAGTTTTATATGCAATAAATTGGAGTCTAGTACAACTTGATATTGTGAAAGCAGAAGATAACATAAAAAATATAAACTCAAATTGTCAACATGTTGAAACAAAGGGTTATAGCAAAAGATTTTTTAATTATTTGTCTGCATTTCCCCAGGTTTAACCTGAGTTATTATGGGCAACAAAGTATTCACAACATTTTATACATAAGTAATAATGATTATAGTGATTATAGAATTCTAGACAATAAGAATGGAAGATGTCACAAATACTGTGACCACTTGACACAGAATCAGTGTAAAAATGCACTATTTAATGCCTTCAGAATATTCACTCATGGCCATGGAACAGTTATGAAATCCTCTGCTCTGGTCTTAGGATGGAAATATGTATGTCTGTATATGGACATATGTGCACGCACACACACACATAAGTCTGTGTGTGAAAGAGGAAATGGGATGTTCTTTGGGATGTTCTTGTTTACCTTTTAATCAGAAGTAAACAGTAACACACAAGTCATGTAGTGTAGACTTTTACAGAAACTATTAGTGTTTGAAGAAAACAGTAAGCACGCATAATAGAAAGGTGGTGTAACAGTCATGAAATTATCAACTAGAAAATATGTTTGGACATAACAGAATTTCACTGTAATTATGGAAACAAAAGAAAATTAGTATAGAAGTAAAACAGAGTCCTACAGAAAAAGACATACTATTACATAATTTCAATATTCAATTTTTTTAAAAGGCAGAAAGAAAATAAACAGAAAAAGATTTAATCTAAGAATTTCCTATATATTCTTCATTATAAATTCAAATTTTCTTTTAAAAAAAAGAACGGATACAAAAAATATTCCCTCCTTAGGAAGCTGTTGACATCTCAGATATAGCTCTCTGAAGTATCTGACTCTGGTTAAAACTGGAGAAACACAAACTATAAATCATCTCAACTGTCTGGCCAAAATTAGTATGACCCTTAGCTCACTTTGAATCAATTCAGACTAAAGAATTAGGATCTGAACCTGTACATAAATAAAGAAGTAACAAAATGTGATGACCCAAGATTATTTATGGCTTTCCCACAGTACCAAGGAGCCTTTTTGGATGACCCTGCCCAGCTCTCAAGAGTGGTATTTGTGGTAAGTGGAAGCGATCCTACAAAGCTAGCAGGAGAGAAAGGAAAATGCTGTGAAGGAGGTGATAAGGAGAGATCACCTACAGGGAAACAGGGAGTCAGAATCCAAAAATAGCAGAGTTTTTCCAGGCATTTAAGTAGGTCTTTAGCTACAGAAGGGTACTCAAAATAATAGTGTAGTATTTAAATGTAAGGTTTCCATTAGACACCTAAGAGCAGAGGCCCATGTTCATAACTTAGTATTTTACAAAGACTTTTACAGTGAAACAGAAAAGGAAAAGGCATTTCTGTAAGTCAAAAACATATTCTTAGGACATTTCAAGATTTTTCCCAAGTTTCTGGATGATCTAAGACTAAGTCCAAATGGGGAAAGCAGCCCATGGGAGGAGACATAAATCAGTCCCAACCACAGTGCCCCATAGTGCCAGGGTAAAAAAATATAGTGACTATTAAATAACTTGAGGGTTTTCTTCTTTGAAAACACAGTAAAAACCTCTAGCTTAAATTAAGCCCAGTATTTTTATAAACGACACTTAGAGCTGATTTGGGATCTTTCAGAATTAAAAACCAACCAAACAACAACCTCAAAATCCAAAAGCGGAGGTTGAAATATTTTAGCTTGTCACTGGGAGATGAAATATTTAGTTTGGGACTGGATTACACAGCACTAAGATGGTTAAATTTCATAAATTGAGTTAAAATAGAATGGAGGCACAAAGACCAGCTCTTCAGGAGTCAGTGCATCAGCTCAAAATCCAGAATAAATTGGAGGGAGATGAAACTAAAGGCTTTGATTAAGCTTGCAGTGAACCTAGTATCTGGAAATGTCAAGTAGTGTTGTTTAGCTTAGAATCACAAAACAAAACAAAAGAATGGGATGCCGTGAAATTTACTTCTGTGTAAAAAATGTGTCAATATTTCTTTTGTCTAACAGAGCACATATTTTGAAATCCTGGCAATTTCACAGGATATAAGTATTAATTTGCGGCCAATTCTGATAAATTCAAATGCTGCATACTGTTAAGCAAAGGATGTGTGTGCAATGGCATGAGAGTACAACCAGGTAAAGCTCTGAGATGCATGTCTTGATCCTTGCCTTAGGGCGGAGACCAGAAGACTAAAAAAGTCTTTCAACTCAAAGACAGATTTTATTAAAATATAAACCAAAATAATTAACCTTTTAAAGAGAGAAAGCTTAGAGTGACTAAATAAGACAGAGCAAAAATAAAATTGTATAGAAACAAATATCCACCCATCACATACTTACAGGCAAGTTCTTGCTTTCTGCTTGGTTACTGTGATTACAGTAGGTTTTGATTTGCAGCCAGCTCCCTCTGATTCCTAAGTTTCTCTCTGCCACTCTGGGGGTTGACTTACGGGTGAGTCAGGTCTCTGCTCCTTTCAGTACTATCTCCATGGGCTACAGCTCCTGCCTTCTTGACATGACTGTCTCACCCAGACAGTCCTTTTTTTCTTCCCTGCGGCTGATGACCATCTCCCAGCCCTCTGGAGGCACCACCTGAGCCCACCGCTCTCTGCTGAAAGGCACATCACGTTACAAGCAATCTGAGAACAAACTGTCCAGCACATGTGCCACAATCTGTTTTTATTTAGTTTTAGAATCTGGTATTTGGACCACAGAGCGATACTGTTTGGCAAGATGACAACTTTCTGATTTAGCAAGTAGAAAAGGATAATTTATTTGACTATATGAGAGTAATGTTGGTTCCTCTTTGTGAATCCATTGCCAATATTAATTAGCTCTTTTTCTGTATGAGGTTTTTTTCTACCTCTAAGAAACTCTTCTGATAAAGTCTTTCAGAAGTTTAAAGACTTTATTTAAGCTGTATTCAAAGTATTTAACAGCCTTTACATCAGCATGATCAATTTTGACTTTTTAGTGGGTACCATTTTTATAGCAGCAAATTAAGGGAAAGGTTTAAGAGCTGTCACCTCCAAAGGAGAAACAATTTCAATTTTATTCAAAATAGCACAAAGAAAATTGCCTGAACCAAGAAAAATAATGTAGATGTATATTGATGATCATACTGGCAGCTTGGAGGTGATGAGCCAATGATGAGTGTCAATATTCTGCTCATGGAAGGAGGCACTGAACAAAAGAGTAGGAGACAGAGAGGTCTCCCTGAAGTACTCACTACATGCTACATGTACAGGAAGATGTACTGAATCAATGTGATCTATGCCCAGTTCAGGCCACTTAACTACAAATAGTTAATGACAATAAAAGCTGCAATTTTTGCTGAAGGAATTGGTTACTCATATTAAAAATATTTTCTTGCTATTGTAGATTACTTCAGCAATTATCTGTAACTCTTGTTCAGTACACAGTCTAGAGCCAATATCATTATGTATAGACATCCTTAGTGAGATGTACATGCAGTATGTTTAAATTTACAAAAAACAAGAAGAATGTTTCCATGACATTATTCACATAAGTAAATTTAAACATCTGAGTGGAAAATACAGTCCCAAATTGGGAACACATTTGTTCGGTCACCAGAATTACTTGCAAAATCAAGTGTTCATTCACACAAATTTCCATTATAAAGGAAAATGATGGTATTTCTATATAGAAACAAGGTAATTTAAATTTGCCGTCTGATGAGATTTGCATATCTAAAAGCAGGAATGTGATGGATGCAGAACTCTGTCTTCATTAACATCTTGCTCAATGAATGGACAAACCTTTTGTGTTTTCAGAGAATATCTTTGGAGTATCTCAGAGGATGCAGCATTACTTGGATAAGGTACCAGAATTACTTTTAGATAGATTAAGAAAAAAGACATTAAAGTATGAAAACGACCATGAATTGTAGTAATTTGCTTATTTCACTGTTTTGCGGAGTCATTGGAAAATAAAAGGTTGTGTAGAAAGTCCAAGTAATTAAAAGTACATAAAATTTACATATGGTGCTAAAACCTCAAGATAAATCTAGATAAGATGTCCAGGAAGAAAATATTGAAAAAATAATTGAAAAAGAGCTATCTGTACAGCCATCTGGTTAAATGGCTAAAATTAAAAGCATTAAAAGCATGTTTAGACTACATCCAGTATGGGCTTGAGCAAACAGCTAACCTATGCTCTAGAAAGAAAACAAGGCAAGCACGTTGTAATTGAGTAAAATGGTACATGGTGATAGATGAGAGAAGCTTCCACTTTTGTTGCATCTAATCCTGTCAAGAGATCCATGATGACAATAACATTTAATAAACTAATAGCAGTCTTAACATACTAACAGTATTGTTCTTTACTGGATTTTTTTCTAGAGACCTTCCATCATGGAAATCTGTTTTTCTTCAGGAAGTCTTTTGAATAAATAAGATATTTATTCAGACTGGTACTCTGTTAGAATAAAAAATGAAAGTTGATTTAAATTGTCTTTCTATACATACAGAGAAAATCTACACTTTCAAGTGGAAAGAATTTCATTAATAAAAGAGGGAAATGAAGCCACAGATTTTAGAAAAAATCTCTATAATCAGTTAAAACCTCAAAATCCTTAAACTGTTAGAGAAATTTTACTCTCTTCTTGATTCCGTTTTAATAATTTTAAAGCCAGAAGGTCTGCTTTAGGCTTTCTAGCATTAGCGTATCACCCCAGGCTTTATGTGAGACCTTGATGTTTCTGTGGGTGGTGTCAAAACCAAAATACATCCACATTCCTGGCTGCTTCTGAGCCTGGACTTGCCATCTGCATCTGCCATTTGCCTAGGCCTTTATGGCACATCTACTCAATGCAGTGTATTGCCATAGAAAGATCACCAGGCACTTCTGAATACCAGTGCCAAGCAGACCTGCTTGTTTACATCCTGTGATCAGCCACATTGGTGCTTTTTCAGAAGGACTAATTCATGAGGGTGGAGTGGCCACTATGCTTCTGCTTATAGACTAAGCTCAGGCATATGTGTAGCATTGCACTGGGCAATGTAGATGTACTGTTTACTTGCCACAGTCAATGGGGAGAGATGGGTGCTTCCCAAAGACAATGCATGTTATCTGTCTCCATGCTTATCTCAAGATGGGTTGAATCACCCTCTCAAAGACGGTGCTTCAGTCTGGGTCCTCCAAGACCTTTCGAAAGCTTAGGAAAGCTTATCCCATTTGAAAGTAAGGGAAATGATGTGTAGAAAATGATTCATGCCTTAGAATGAGTTGTTGGAGTAGAACTCTTTTTAATAAGATACCCTGGCAATTCAAAATGGGAAAAAATGGTAATTGGACAGGAACACAGCAGATACCTATAGAGGTCAGCATACCGCGGCGACACATTTTGACCAGTTAAACAAGGAATACGGACAAATGTTACCCCTTGTAAAAATGACATAGGGTTCTAGAGGTAAACTGAAGGAAAAGTGTCACCTAATGTTTTAATTTACTACTTAACAATTTGATTTTTATTTAATCTGACAACCCATTCTATTAGTCTTTAAGACTGTTCAAACTGATGGCTTATAATGATTAATGAAACGTTGTTTCAATAAATAAATATGTCAAATTACTTTAATGCCAAATCAACACTAAAGCATAAAGAGTCATTGTTTTATAGGGTGTTTGATATAATCCAGTGTGCTTTAACATGTTCTCCGATAAATGAAGAAAAATGAGAGGCCCATGTAACAACTGAGGGGTCTCGAAGAAAATCTCACCTAAATGTCAGAAGTATTTTTCTGCCAAACAAGATTGGTGTAACTGAAAACATCAGTAGTACTGAAATCTCCCATATGGATATCTTGTTCTAAAAGATCAACATAACATCATGTGGCTTCCCTTCTAATGACTGCAGAAATGACTCGCAGAAGGGAAGCTTATCCTCTGAATGATGTAAGTTTCCACAATGCCTACATTTTTTGCTACTGAGAAATAAATCAAAAGCATTAAGTTCTCAAAAGCAGTTATTCTTATTCAAATACAATGTTAATGTCTGATAAATATATACTTTAACAGAATAATTCTAATCTCTTGAATTTGTACTTTGTGAATTTGTTATGGAGATAATTATAACCTCTAAAGCCGCATGACCATAGGACTCAGTGAGGGTAAATATGCCAGAAGGAAGATCATGTCTTCTTACCTATTTAGCAGTCTTTCAAAATGCCAGGAAAATATTTTCTAGGAGAAGGAAAATTAATTGACATTATTTATTTAGATTTTGAAACTGCCTTTGACAAAATCCCTCAAATCAAATGGATAAAGAAATTCAGCAGGATCAAGGTGAGAGGCAATTTGTTGCCATGGACTAGAAACTGGCTGAGAGTCAAAAAAGGTGACTGCTGAGGTATAGCAAATATATTCATAAGGTTTGTGCAGTTATATATGTGTAGCAGTGTTCTGGGAAGGGTGATAAACAGCAAGATAGCAAAATCATGTAGGTCAAGAAAACCCAGGCAAAACTAGAAGGACCAACATGAGGAAATAGGCAGTGTAGTGAGGTGGCATATGAAATTCAATGCTACAATAAATCTGGATGCAGTCCTAAATTGCTAATCACAGCTCTCTAAGGATCACTGCTCAACAGAGATGAAAATCAGAAAGTAAATATTAGGCTACAAAAGGCTGGTGTGAAGAATAAAAAGAAAAATATCATAAGCTCATTTATAAATCAAGATATATCTGCTGTGCTAGGAATACTGTACTCAGGTTAGCCTATCTCAAAATATAGTCTTTCTAAGGGTGCAGATGGGAGCAATAAGAAAGATTAGGAAGACACTGAAAAGTCTGTACTAAGAAAGATGAGAACTGGAACTCTGTGGTTTACAGAGACCGCCTAACCTACCTTGTCTTATCCAATTGAAGACCAGTGGTGAGGAAGTTAAAAGGAATTTAATCTTAAAAATAAGTGTGCTTCTCCCCTTCACACTTCTGACACAGATTTTGGAGGAGGAATATGCTTTTTAAACAACAAAAACAATGTGAGGATCTATAAATATGAAATCCAGGCTTGTAAGGAAATCGGATTTTTTTTTTATATAGAATTAGGCATTATAGGCATTTTTCCTTCTGAAGAACACTTAATTATTGTTCATATAGTAGTAAGCACCATGCAGAAGCAGCATCAAGTGTAAAATTCAGTAAGTCCCCATTAGGACTCGCTTATGAAGATGCTGCCTATTTGGGAAATTCCCTGAAGGTGAAGAGGATCAAGAAACCAAACTTGGACCATGCAGAAGTATCATGGCAAGGACCCCCAGATAGTCATGAAAGGTTGCACTCTGCCACTTTTACACAGGGATGATCTTGTATATTTGGGCTAGATCTTGTGTGCCCCATGAACTTACTAACACTGGAATGCACACTATTTCCCGCCCCTAGGTCATGTCTCTGTCAGCATCCCATAAAGAGTGTGACTAGCTGACAAACTCTTCAGGAAATGTACAGGGCTGATTTCCTTTTTAATCTTTCTCCCTAAAACCTGCTGATATCTTCCAATCCACTCTAGTTTAGTTTATCCTCACACATACTCATAAAAAAACCCCACCTCAGTGTTTATTGACTCAACACCTTCTTGCTTGTTCCCTCCCCAGCTAGCACAAAGGTCAGGGTGAGGTGAGGTCTTTTTATACAGATGGTCACATTCCTCGCATGAGGGGGAAATAAGGGGAAATCAATCAAATGCAAGAGATCTTGGGGAAGGCACGTGGGGTTAGGGTCCCTACCCTGGATGTTATGAGCTGAGAAGGCACATGATGGCTGAAAAACTCTTTGGTTGTTATGGTATGATACCTTGATACCTAACTCCTCAATTTAGGAGGAACAAATCCAGCCTTTAGTCCTTATTTTCTGAGCCAAGCATCATATAATTCTTCAGTGGAAAATGAAGCTTCCCCTAAAACCAAACTCAGCTGCATTTGTGAAGAGCTTTGAGATCATTCTAAACTAAAGCTGCTTATGCAAATCTTGTTCATTTTACATTCATTTTATAGAGCAAGGAAAGTCAAATGAAACACATTCCTTTTCCCAGACAAAATTTCCCAGCCTTCCCTCCCCCCACTTCCACTATTTCTACTTTAGCTCTCAAATAGTTAAAACAGCACTTCTCCTTCCCAGCCTAAGTCCTCAGATTCAGATTACAAAATTAACTGGGAAGAGGATGGTGTAAATAACACAGAAAATATAGTAAGTGTATTAATGCTAGGACTGGCTAGAAAACTAGTGACATCTTTATGCTACATCCCTTCTGTGCTTCATTTTCCACTGCTGTGTTCTGCTGCTAACCTTTGTCCTGTGCTGCTCAGAAAGTGCCCATATTATCTGAGTAAGGCTCCGAGTCTTAATAATTTAGCTTATTGGTTTGAGCTGGCACAAAATGTGGCAGAACTGATGGCAGAAATAAGACCAAAATAGATTTGATGGAATTAATGGAGCACTTGTGGGCAGAAGTTGGCTTAACACATTAAAGATTTTTTTTCTAGCTTGACAGTGAAATGCAGGACTGTATCTACAGGGGATGAAGTTAACAGGGACTGATAAATCAGTATAATGCAATAGCTAAAACCACAGCTACATGGGGGGGAGCCTGGAGAGAGCCAGGGCAGTGCTGCTGGAGGTGCTCTGCTTAGGGAGGGTGATGAAATGGGCAGAGGCAAGTGTGCCCATAAGCAGCCATTTGCTGCAAGCAACTAAAAATGTGCTCTTTTATTCCCAGTGGAGCACGGGACAGAACAGGACTGAGCCTGCCATCCCCTGTCACTTGGATCAACTGCCCCACATGTGGTGCCTGCAGCATTTGCCTTTCTGTGAGCCACAGCTGCAAGGGACATGAGAACAAGGGTGAGCCATGGGCTTCTGAAGCTTACAGGTGGAATCAGTGATTTCAGGCATCATATGGCCCCATGCAAATGTGGGGAAGGCCTCTGGATCTGTCAGATTTTACTTGTGATCAAAGCAGGAAAAACACATGACTCTGTTCTCTTTGGGATACATTTTTTTCTGAGAAGGAGAGGGCTGACTTCATTTCTGAGGGAAGTGCCAGTTTGTCTTGTGGGAACTCCTAAACACAAGGTTGCCCTGTCTGAATACAGCTTGACGTCCAGGTTGCAAGTTCATCCAAATAAAAACAAAACTCTTCAGTTCTTATATAGTTTTATAAATAAATCTGTCTCACATGCAGATTACCCTGCACAGAGATTACCCTCTTACCTTGTTCCCCTGGGTAGCAGAAGCAAGAAACAGTATTTCTAGCTTTAAGGAGTTGCAAAACATTTCACTAGTTTCAGCTGTGACTCCCTGAGCTGCAGCTGCAGGATGACCAGTACCCAGCCTCCTCTTCTGGGTGACTGTGCAGCTTTGGAGGAATACCAAAGAGGCTCAGGGATGGTTTTTTATGGAACAGTGAAATCCTCCTGCATGTGAGCAGTGAGCTAAGAGAAGAAAGGTGGGCTTTGAAGGAGGGAGTTCTGTAGATCTACCCCTTCATAAATCATGCTTTCAGCATCTTTTATTCATCATAACTGTCAAAGTTAAAAGGAAAGAGAATCATATAATCATCTGGACTTCACACTGAGAATCTTCAACAAATTCACTTTGGTAAAATACCCCATTCATGCTGTGGCACAACACATCAGCAGTCTGGCTGGAAGGTCTGGCTGGTATGGCTGAGCAGGCAGTTTGAAACCCAGAACATCAAGTGCCCCCTGTTTTGCTGCTCTTGAGTTCCCTTGTCTTAGTTTCCTCACTAAGGAAGAGTTATGCAGGTCTGACTAAACACCATGGAAACTCTTTTCCTGAGGTTTCCCCAAGTGTTTGGAACAGTTTGTTGTACAACACACTTTCTCTAATTGCTGGCAAACAAAATCACTTTGAGCAACAAAAAATCCCTAAATCAAATTTGAGAGGGTAATTAAAAGAGTCAGAATACTCAAAAGAAAACCTTCCTTTTTATTTTTATTTTTGGTGGAGATAGAAAGTAGGGAGGAGAATCTCCTATCTATTTTAATTAGGAAATAATGTTGGAAATGAGACCTTAAAGGATGCTGCTGGGGGGAAAAAAAGAAGGCAAAGCAGATTTAAAAATTAGACTTTTTGTTAGCAGAAACCAAAACTACAAAATGCAAAACTTCCACTTTAGAAAAGCTGGACCAAGGGACTGATGATACCTGGAGGAAGCTATGGTTTAATTGCTTCATTTTGATAATGAAGGTAGATCATTCATATTTACCTATTCCTACCAAGAAAATCTTGTCCATCAAAAGCTGCAATTTCATATAGATCAAAACATGGTACAAACATGAAAGGTGTGTGAGGGATCAAGATTTGTTTTGTAAGGAAAGGGTGAATGAGAAGAGGTTTGGATTCTTAAGGACACTGCAGGTCACCACCTCCACAGAAGAAAGAGAAGTAGGACTGGGGTGCTAGAGAAAAAGCTGGTAGCAGTGATTCTCCCATATTATTCCTTTCTCTTTCCACAAGAGCCTGTATTTACATTCCATATCTGATGTTAAAAGTCTGCCTAGCAGATGTGGCAAACTACTGATGTAAACATCTTCCAGTGGAGTCAAGGAACACCAAAGATGGACACAAGCATTTATTGAGGATAATAGAGGATATATCAGAAAACAAAAATATCACTCTCCACACTCACCCCTCCACCACCCCAAGATCAGAAGAATCATAGGACCTGTGCCTAGGACAGAACACCTTTCTTTTGCTGGCTGAGCCTTCTGGCTATTTGAGTAAGTTGCACTAGTAGTTAATGCTCCCCAGTTTGACTATCCCTCTGTTCCATATGAAGAGAATCCAGAGGGTAACAAAAGAGAATTTCCCCCACCATGTCTATGACAAAGTCCTTTATGATTCATTGTGCTGTGCTTCAGCACAGGTCACAGCTGTGAGGTCACAGCCTGAGTCCGTACATGCAAAATCCAGGAAGATTAATTTTACTGCATAAAAAACTCAAGTGCCAGTGTGATTCATCATCAATCACTATTGGTTCCCGTTTACACCAGAGCTTTAAAGAAACTTAGCAACAAACAAGATATGAAGTAGGATTAGTTCCTGGTCCCTGACAGTGAGATAAAAGATTTTGGGAAAGTTCAAAGGAACTTCAAAGGATTTCAGAAGAAGAGGTTGAGCCTCTGAGAAACCACTTGCAAAGTGACTTATGTAGCTGTCCCCAGTTTGGTTGGAGAAGTGTTTTTGGCAGAAAAGTAGGACACATTCAGAGAAAAAAAAGTGTTTTCAAGAATATGGCAATGACAACTGTGTTTGCTAACCAACAATTTCAGGCATATTTTGATGCCAAAATTGTTGAATGCTGCCTAAATCAAGGCATTCTGAGGATCAAAAATGCCCATGGCAAACAATGTACTCAATGCCTGTGCAAATTAGGATACTTTTTTGGCAACTGAATACCAAAATACAGATTTAAGTGCACATGCTTAGAAAATCTCACCAGTCTACATTTATGTAGAACCTAATTCTGCCACTCTTAGTAATGAGAGGTAGTAGCTGAATACATGAATGATCTTATTTAATAAATTTTGCTTTTGGTATGAGTTATACTCTTAGGATCAGATCCAAAGATATTACAAAAGAAATATCAACAAATATTTATTAAAGTAGAAGAGCATACAGAGGAACATCCAAAGCTGCTTGTGTATTTGTAAACTGACATGCAAGGCAAATGAAAATAAATCTAATCCAAGCCCAAAGGCAAAACTGGCTTTCTTATTGATACAACAAAAGCAATGACTAACAAGCTGCTACTCTGGTCTTGCATTTCTACAGCATATATTTCTGAAAGTTTGGCTCACTGAATTGCTCACAAAACATTGAAAAACAGGACTTGCCAAGCAACAGTTTTCTGGAGTGGGTTCGGGTTTGTTTTGGTTTTTATTTTTTTTTTCTTTTCTGTATTACTGATTAAATAAGCCTACATCAATGACCCTGCTATCTTGTGATACCTTGCAACCATTATATGCAACAGGACCTAGCTTGCCCCCTCTAAAATCCACCCCTTGGTGGACTGAGACCAAGAATAAGGTGAAGAAACTGCAAAAGTGTAACTAATGATGCTAGAAGAAATAGCAACTAAATGGTAGTCAATATCTTCTTGCCAATGTAGGGCGTCCTACATAAAGGGAGAACTTTCCAACAAAATCAAAGCCCTGCAGTTAATCACATCATCCTTAATTTCTACAGATGATAAGATCTAAAATTTAATGCAGAGGACACAAAACCCTTTCCAACTGGGCTTGACTGTGAGACTTTAGTCAGATTGGAAGATGAGCTGTAAGAGACTTCCATGTACACTATCCATCAAAACGTGACAACCTGAAACTGCAGTGCAATTAGAAGCTACCAGCACAGTCTTTCTGATGGATTCCCATCCAGCGATAAATCCAACACAAGCAGAGAAACTGCCACATATGCTGGGCAAAAAGTTTCATAAAAGGAGAGCAGCACTGCCATACATCATGTCTTTTGCACCTTCAATTAAGCTTTTTCCATGGAAGAGTGTCTGGTTTCCATGCCACTAGGAACTCTTTACCAGCTTAATTTAGGATAACAACCACAAGTTTTAAAATTAATTATGAATGTGGATCTTCACACACTTTTGCAAGTCTGAACAGGGTGTCTCATCACACTACCGAATGGTCTCAATGCTTGATCAGTCACTTCTCTTGAGTGTCTCCCTGATCAATGTCTGAAGGGGTCACTGGAATTTTACAAAGCCAGAGACATTCAAAGCAACAAACATCCAGCAGCAGCAGCAGCTAGGGCATGAAAATGCACTCCGCAGCAAGGAATAGCGATGCAGTAAGTAGAGTACTTACATAAGCTTAACAAAAATCTTCAAGAGAGCTAGCAATGATACCTCAGAGGCAGGTAAACATGTCAGTGGAATGGCAAGAGGGAGATAAATGAATGACACTGTACACTTGGAAGCCAATCTGCTTTACAGTATGTTTAAACTCCAAGGTAGATTAACAAACAAGGAACAAAACTTTTGTTCTCTGAAGAAATTACACAGAAAAAACAAGAGGAATCACTAAGCACTCAAACCCGCCTTTTTTAACTGGTCAGCATAGTTCCATTTTTTTTTTCCTCATTAGCACATCTGTTAAGTGGAAGGACTCCTCACATGGGCATAGACATGAGCAAAATGGGATGTTTGCAGCTTTGGAGGGTAAAAATGCTCTGAGAAGCAGAGCTCTGCTGTGACTCTGGGTTAGCCTGAAAGATTACATCCAGCTAGAAGGGAAAAAATAGTTTCAACTGGAACAACCTGGCATCTGGAAGAATATCACATCCACTGTGTAGCCCAGGAAGTGGAAAAAATGAACAATGAGAAAAGATGTATTTGTGTAGAATAAAAAAAACCCCTAAAAATGTATTTTAAATGAAATAATTTTTCAACACCAGGAACTATATTTCCTAAGATGTGATTTGTAGTTACTGAATTCAGTGACAGCTCCCAATTCTGTTTAAATGTCTAAATGATCCCATAAAGGACTTTCCTGCTCTGATTTTCTATGAATCTATGATAATATTAGAGGTGACTAGCAAGGCCAGTTCTAAGCATTTTGAAATGGCTTAGACTTTCTATCAGCTTAAAATGTCTTCAGTCAAGCCCTTTTGTCCTGAATTTTGAGATAATAAGTCACTGAAATTATAGAATCATGAAGACAACAGCAGGGAGATATGTTCCTGATAGGTTTTGTTCATGGTAATACCTTCCTAAAAATTTGAATTAATGTATGCCAGTTGTTATTAATGCAATCTTTTATAAAACAGAATTATTTAATTGGCTAAATGTAACACATTTATAAGATCTAATTGAGACAATGGTAGAACTGTCAACAGTGACATTATAATGTATGATAAAACGCAGAAACTTAATTTTAAGTGTATTGGGGGCTGAACTGGAGTCATAGAATTCTATGAATCTGAGGCAGCAAATCTAATATGCAATTATCCATTAAATTTGTTCATGGTAACACATAGAAAAACAAGGCATTTACAATACTATCACATATTATGTTAGACCACACTAATAGTTATCATACTGCAACTTAAGTAGCATAGCTGAGAGAAAAGCTGGGCAATTGTTGCTATGTAAATAATCAAAACACTTGGCAAGATCCTAAATCAGGATTCACACAACGGCAATGAAGACAGTGTTGCATCAGGTTGAACTAAACTTTCTTAGCCTGCTACACGTGTGTTTTACATTAAACCCAGGAAGCACAATTTGATGTTAGTCTCACATAGCTAAATACCAAACTATATTCCAGCTATATTCAAGATCAAGGAGTGCCTTGCTTAGTAAAGTTATGACCCAGACAGTTTTAGAAGCCAATGCAAAATATATAGTTTCTTGTACCATTGTGTACCACAGTCTGGATTGTATCCTTCATCAGACAGTCTGATATACTGCCTCTGAGAATAGTAATTAATTTACACTTTGAGGAAACTAAAAGTGCATGGTATGTAAGAGTGCATGCATGTGCCCATACACACACACACAAAACATGTGCCATGAATACCTCTTTGCTGATCTAGTATCTACCCAATTATCGGATTGAAGATCATCAGCATTATTGCAAGAGTATATATTCACTAGCTTAGTAAATCCACAATGTAATTGTAACAGTTTCTCTAATTTGTAAATTTATAAATGTGCTGGTTTTGGCTGGGGTAGAGTTACTTTTCTTCATAGTAGCTATTATGGGGCTATGTTTTAGATTTGTGCTGAAAATTTTTGATAATACAGGGATGTTTTCATTATTGCTGAGCAGTGCTTACACAGAGTCAAGGCCTTTTCTGCCTCTCACCCCACCCCACCAGCCAGTGGGCTGGGGGTACACAAGAAGTTGGGAGGGGACACAGCTGGGACAGCTGACCCCAACTGACCAAAGGGATGTTCCATACCATATGGTGTTATGCTCAGCATATAAAGCTGCAGGAAGAAGAAGAAAGGGAGGGACATTTGGAGTGATGGCATTTGTTTTCCTAAGTAACTGTTATGTGTGATGGGCCCCTGCTGTCCTGGAGGTGGCTGAACACCTGCCTGCTGATGGGAAGTGGTGAATTAATTCCTTGTTTTGCTTTGCTTGTGCACACAGATTTTTCTTTATCTATTAAGCTGTCTTTATCTCAACCCATGAGTTTTCTCGCTTGTATTCTCCTGATTCTCTCCCCCATCCCAGGAGCAGCTGGGAGTTGCTTAGTTGCCAGCTGGGGTTAAACCACGACATAATATTATTCAGACAAACTCAAATAATGTGTTGTGTATGTGACATGACAAAATTTTAATGTTTGGATTACTGAAATGTAATACTACTTTGTCTCTGTCCAAGGTATTAAAGAAAGAAATGTACTGGAGATTCTGCATGTTTTTTTGAAAAGCCTCATCTCTCCCTGATACTACAGATCTATGGCTGGAATGTTATTTTCAGATATTGAAGGGAAGGAGCAATCTGTTTTTATCAGGCTTTCAATTACTTTTTCTTCTGTGACACCTCTTATTTTTTTCATGTTGTCTCCTTGGGACTTTTTCTAATGCCAAAATTGCCCAGCTACTCTGTAAAGACAGGGCAGGTGCTGAGGAAAGACTACACCAGCTCAGAAGCAAAAGCCACACAGAAGTGTCAATACAATGTGTGGCCCTTGTGAACAAGTCTACATAGATTTGGAGACTGAGCTGCTATCTCTACTAAATGTTCTTCTTTGTGTTAGGCTGTATTTTGGCATGGGCATACTCTAAGACACTCATTTGTCCTTAGCTAAAAGATAAAATAGCTCAATTAAGCAGAGGTTGCACTTCTGAAATGTCACACAGACACTAGGTCACATTTTGCCCTGGAGCAATCCCACTGGTTTTGCTAGCAGGGAATTTGGTTCCCCAAATAATTCTCTCAGAGTCTCTCTAGAAGAGACAACACTAAACATACCTGTCTGCTTTCCAGAGATGAGGGAATCTCTGGCACTGACATATAAAGCAGCACCCATAAATGGAAAGCCACATCCTCCTTGCTTCCAGGCCCACAATCCTGTGAGGGCACACAGATTGACAAAGTTTAATTTATTAATAATAATTGTCCAAAAATGGACATATGACAAACTTCGTAATCTGTAAAAAACACAATGTGCCATGAGCAGGAGAAAGAAGGAAACAAATAATAAAGAAAACAAGGGCAAGGAACTGGGCATAAGGAGAGGCCAGGTTCAGTGTTTCTAAAAGATCAGACTGTAAACTGAGAAAACAGACAGGATCCAATTAGTGGATCAAAGAACAAAAAAGTCTAGCAGTAAATTAAAGAGATGACAAAGAAGTAAAAAATGGCAGTGGTGTTAATCATGTGCAGCTGTGTGAGACTGTATGAACCTGAGTGAGTTAAAACGAGTAGTGAAGTGGAACAAACTGAGAAGTCCTGCAGGACCAGTGGGAGGAACCTGGGACTGGTAAAACATACAAAAGAACAGGTTTTGCTGTTGTTTTAATATCTTTTATTGCACAGGTGCTGGTTACAAATGAATACAGTTGGCTTGTTTGTAACAAATCGATTAGAAGTGCTTTGCTGATCTTTTCCTCTCTAACCTCAGACTACTTAACCTTGCACTTAAAAAGTATTAACTACTGCTGCATCCTGACTTCCTCCTCCTGGCAACATCCAAGTTAGATCAACTCATGTGCCATGTTTGGCTTTGGTGTTGTAGAGTTCAAAAAATTGTAATCAGAAATGGGATAAGTATCACAATGAGATAAAAATGTTCATGCTAATGGGCAAAATTTCAGGAGACCAGAGATCTGGCACTGGCTGTGGCTTCTATTCTGAAACACAGTCGGATATACAGATGAGACCTATATGTTCTCTGCTATGTTAATAGCAGCCATCAATGCTGATGCTTGCAGAGCTGTCACACCATTAAAAGCAGGAAGCATTCCACAAAGTAGCATATCAAGAGCCCTTAGAAATGCAGACGAAGAAGTTTGGGACAAACACACAGCTATGAAATTGCTTTTCACTTTCGGATTTGAATAACTAAATGCAATCTTTTGAAACAGGGCCAGATTGCCTAACAAACATTCAATTTCAAACCAATGTTTCCAATTTCAAAACATTTCATTAACTGAATGTTGTCTCCATCGAGTTTCTATTTTCCTCATTCCACTGGCCTTGTGAAACTATTTATGACTTTCATTAGTCTAAAATTGAATTAAGACCTAACATCAAATCATGCTTTGAAGCACACGGATGGATCACACAGGGGCTCCTCACCTCAGAAAGAAAGCTTTGCAGGTGAATGGAAGTCACATCTAGCTGTTCGTTGTCAGCATGATTTGCTGCTTACCTGCACAGCTAGTTGAGGAATCTGTGATGACTTTCCTGAAGATACCCTGGCGTTCTGCTTCTCTATGTGTATGGGCTAGGTTCTCTCTACTGTTCATGCACCAGCCTTGGATCTTGTAGGAATTAAAAAAAAAAACAAAATAAAACCCCAATGAACAAACAAAAAACTTTTCTCTTGCTCAGTTCTCTGATTTTTTTAATGAAGTTTGAGCTTTCAGCAGATGTGAAGATGACTCTATACAATACACCAGCTACAGGCACTGATAAGGAACAAGACAGTCTTAAAAGGAGACACGAGCCAGGAAAACAGCAATGAGAAAACTCTATGCAGCTGTTTTAGTTCAGTTCAGTTCAGCAAATTCGAGCAGAGGAAATGGAGAGTGCTTCTCAAAGCCTGGAGATTTGAAGGCCTCATGTGAGCTATCAAGTGTACTAGGAAACAGTCTCAGCACAATGAATGTTGCTGAATATGGATGAGGTGACTCTGCCTGGTCCAGAGAGACCATGCCATGGGTCTTCTGACCCTAGGTACTGATGGCTTCATCAAGGAGCAGGGCTGGAGGAGCACCCTGCGGAGCAGTTTGGGAAGGTGTTCAATATTGCCATTCTGAGAAATGGTGAAAATGTATGTGCTTTCCTGATTGTGCCAAAGGGCAATGTATGTAAGAAGATCAGCTTTCTCTATAGTGTGTTGGAGAACTGTTCCTATGCTCTAGCCTGCAGTTTCTTACTGCTCTACCTGAGGGGGATAGGAGGAGGAACCAACAACATCTAAAAAGAAGTAAAAGAAAAAAAAAACATGCAGAACTACACCTACCTGAGACTCCTTCCTTTTTTTCAGTGAGTCTTGTCTCATGGCTTGTGCTGTTTGCCCTGTCTCAGAGAGCACAGGATGTCTGTGTCCTCCTCATATCCTTCCTTAACAAGGATATCACAAGGCTGATGTCTTTCCTCCTTCTCAAAGATCTTCAGGATGCTCCCTGTCCTTCAGAACATGGATTTGTAGCCTTGCCCAGCCTGGCATCCAGTCCCAAACAATACCACCAAATGTGGATGGACCTTCAGGTCCTCTGAAGTCTCCCTATGGCTATGGCAGAGCTGCCTTAATTCTTTCCTTTCCTTTATCTCCTTTCAGTGTTTTCACCCAGAGGCAATTCTGTTGGTGGACTTCCTGAGAAAGACAATGGATACTCAGGAAACATTTCCCAGATAAGGCAACCACTTAAGACAGCAGTAAGATACTCCCATTTTTGCACCTGTATTCTCACAAAGCTGGGGGAGGAATATCTTGGAACGGGCCAGGGATTGAAACAGTCATAGGAACAAAAGAGATGCCCTCCTTGGACAGACCAGTGGTCCACCTATTCCTATTTCTGTTCCTGACAGTGGCAACAGGAACGGTTGTCTAAGGAGAATATGAGATCCTGACCCCCTTCTGCAGTCCATTCCTGGGTATGCTCAGGGGCACTTTCACATACTGCTAATCCAAGTAACAGACAGGCTTGAGGTCACGTTTACCTCAAGGGAATTAAATTCAAAATTGTAAGCAAAATGCCATGGCACATCTGTGGGCACAGGAGTCTGGTGGGGTTCCCAGCATCTCTGACCTCAGAGCTGTACCATAAATTCCCACCTGATACTGTGACAGTGACACGTCCTGCCCTACCCCCAGCTGCTTCTCAATAAATGCTTCTTCTAAATGAGCCTAACCGGCTCTACAGAGGTGGAAAATATGGCATAAAACAGCTGTCAGTCACCTCATTTCCAGACACACAGCCCGGGCAGGTGCCCTGAGAGACATGCACTGCAGGCAGGCATATGTGTGTCCCCTGCACCATTTGGCAGCAGACCCATCCCAGGGAGCTGGAGAGGACAACCAGGCACCCACAACTTACCCCTCGGCTGCACAGCAGACATCTGTTTCTGCCTCCATCTGCAGTATTACACAGCATTTGTAAGCTATGGTTAATCAGCCATCAGTGTGGCAAACATAAATAAGGCTGTATAACAGCCTGTATGACTGGGAGAGCATCAAGTGAAGAAGGAAACACATTTCTCTAGACACAGCCCTGATGGACCTATGCAATGCATGCTGTCCAAGCTCCTCTCTGCTGTCAAGTCACGTGCATGTCTTTCACGTAGGCCATCACTCATGGTTGAAGCTAACTAGCTACCTTGGCTGAGCTGGAGAGTGCTCAAGGGATGTGAATTTGGTTCAGGCTGCAAAGGGCCACGTATCTCTACTACAGCAAAGAGTCTGTTTTGTTCTAGCCAGAAATAAGGCTGATGCTACCTGTATCCAGAAACTGCTGACACATCTAAGAGGAATCGCTGCTGAGGAGCTAGCTGTAGCTTTCCAATACTTCAGATTAGCTTTATGCTGATGGGCATCACTGAAAGCCCTCTCACAACCCACTCAGCTTCTCTGCTCCTGGGGACATGAATACCCAGACTTCAATAACCTGGGAGTTTCCTTCTCATCTCCTACATGGCAATCACCTCTCTGTTGGTATTGCATACATTTGGCATACACTGGCCAGATCTGTTCAGTCCCTTGAAAAGCAGTATCATGTTTCTCATCTCTTGATACCGTCAAAGGGGTATAAAGGAGCAAGGCTGCAGAAGGTGACTTTGGCTGCTGTTACTTATAAACACCTTTATGTCATGTCCTTGTAAAGTTGACTCCAGCATATTGACTTGTTAGATTGAAATAGGAATGTTTCCTTCCCAAAGGACAACCACAGACCCAAGGATTAATACAGGATTTCTTGTCCTTATCCTTCATCTGAAAAAAGGATCAAAATTTCCTTTATCAGACAACTGCTTTTTAACATGTCTGTTTTGCCGTATGCCATAACAAATGTGCAGCCTTTAAGACTTACAGCGATAGCTGTGTGTACAACTATCTCTGTTGGTTAAGAGACTGACCTGTGTTCTATTAATATTTATAGATTTAAATTTTTAATAAACAACAATTCTGCATTATTGAATAGGTAACTTCCTGCATTTTAATGGTTATGAAGTAGGAGTGGGCTCTTCATAGTTAACATTGCAATAAATTTTTTATGATTAAATAAAAAGTTGTTACCTCTAACCTCCTCAGACAAAATCCCCTTAGACTACATGTTGGTGCAATGGTGGAGAATTATCTCAAGAGATATATGATATGATATTTGTGGCAAATTTGCTTAGGGGCTTTAGATTTATGGTACATAAGGATTTTCCATAGCTGGAAATATTTAATACGTTTCTTTTAAAGTTGCTGAATTATTCAAACATCAGTTTGGGATTACTTATTCAGTTTTGGAGGCAACTGGATTCTTATTTGCAAAATTGATCTTCACATTTTAGAACGTGCATGTTAACAAAATAAGAGATTCAAAATGTTCACTTGAGTTGGCATCTTGGACTAGAACTGGGATGTAGATTCAGGATTCCATTCATTTATTTTGAAACCAAGACATTTGCTAAAGGCTTTAATAATAGCTGCATTGTAAAGAACTTGTATTTTGGAGGACTATGTGAGATTTCAAGACCTCTTACATGTTACATAAAAATATGAACCATTTGGCATAAGATGAAGTAAGGTCATTTCTTAGGAAAAAACCTGTGCATTTAGTCAATACTCTCACTGACATTTTTCTTCTTCTTGATCAGCTGAATATTGTCAAGGTCTGGTTTGTGTGTTTATGTGGTAATAGCACCTTTAGAGGTGGCAGAACACATGAACTGTGAAGAGTTTCTCTGGAACAGCAAACTTGGTACTCTTTCATCTTCAGGTGGGTCAGGATCTTCACAGTGTCACTCAGGTGGGCTGTTACTGCATTAAGAAGTACTTTGCTCTTTAAATAACAGAGTGAATCCAATGAATTTTCATTTAGGAAGAAAGGGATACTCCATGTGAATACAGGGATCACAATCTAGTCTACTATCATCTGGTATCATTTTCTCAGATTGGCTTTTAATGTAAAATTTGTACTGCATAAGACAGTCATGTCAAGGTTTTGGACTCAAAAATATGAATATGGTTTGAATTAGGGTTCTTTGGATGATTTTAATGGTGCAATCCTCAATTTGAAAAAGTTGTACAAAACCCAATATCTGATTTCTTTTACATCTATTTTTATTTGTAACTTTCAAGTAGAAAGAAGTCCAGCTCATCTTATATTATTGTTGGAATATAGTTATGCCTGTGAGCCAAGGATTCAGCTGATGGATTTGCCACCATAATTCTCTATTTGCAGGATATCATGGCTCTATTTACCCACAATGAATATAAAAAAAGATATAATTCTTGCAATCTGTGCAGAAGAGGTGATGTTGCTTTGACAGCATCTCACACTAATTGAAGAAAATTTGTCACAAGTATGCTTATAAGGTATATTTCAATATTCAGAATGGTCAAGAATGGTCAATAATTCATGACTTTATATTCTCAGTTTGGATCATGATACTATCACAGAAGGTGCATGACAAGATTTCTCCAGTTTTACAGAAGAAATATTTACTGAGGAATTTGGAAACAGGGCAACCCAAACAGTTTCATTATCTATCCTGTGGTGTGTCTATATCCCGGTGATAGTCAGATGAATGTCCTTGCACACAATGACTGAAATAGCTAATAAACATTTCATGGCACTCAGTGAAAGGGAATGTATTATTTTAGATACCTTCCTGATGCTGTTCTCATGTTGACTTCCCTGAAAGCAATGTTTGTCAGTAGACAACTGAGAAATTAAATGTGTTCCTAAAGCAAAAAACCGAATACCACTAGCCCATTTATGCTATACTTAAAGCAATTACAATTATTAATAAAACATTTAGGATGCAATGTTTCCTTTTGAGCTCTGATTTCACAGCCCCTGAAATCCATCCCATTCTGTGAAGCTCAATTTAATTTCATCTTTATCTTCACTTGCATATAAATATTTTGTTTTCCCTTTGAGCGCGAGTCAATTTAATAACCTAATCAAAGATCAGAGCTTTCTGTATACATGGAGTATAATAAATGTATGCCATTTTCCTGAAAAAGTGTACCAAAACAGAGTAACACTTCAAGACAGGCACTGCTATATTTCATTTCTAGACAGTATATAAAATAGCAAGATGCCCACTCTCATTAGACAGGGCTGTAAAACAAATACCAGGTGATAACATTATTTCCTTGCATCTTCAAAAATGCAAGCTGGCAGGCTCTCCTGGGATGTGATTAACAGCTTGTCAGTTGGGGGTACTTACAAATGAAATTATTTCTTTAGCTATTAACCTTTGATGACATCAGTAATTCCCACATCTAGGGTCTGGTAATGGACACAGAGGGCTCACGCTGCAAGCAGCCACACCAAAACACAGACTTTTGGACGAGTTTAGCTTCCATGTCAACAGCTAAGCAAAATCCATTTTCAGTAGCAGTCACTAGCTCAAGGCTCCCACAGTCATGCTATGGGCAGATTTTCGGAAATAGTCAGGCACCAGCTCTTCTGAAAAATCTATTTATTGCTTTAGGTGCTAGAAACAGCTGCAGTCTTCTAATGAGCTGCCCCTTACAGACATTTCTCAGCCTCAGGAAACAGCGGCTCAAAGGCACTGCCTTACTCTGCCATTCCTCTGCCATTATTTTCACTTACCCCTTCCCTCACAAGCCTTTGCTTCCTGCATTTTACTGCTGTCACAGCTCATTCCTATTCCAATAGTAAGTGTGGACTATTTTATTTTGTGCCTGCCCAGCAGAGTGGCATTCCCTTCCTGCTTGAGTCCTCTGGGCACGACTCCAATACAAGAAACGTCTGTTTGCAAATTACCCTAGCACTGGGAGACAATGATATATGACCTTTTACAATATTGGGTGAGGTATTGACGAAAGTCATTGATCCCATTTTTGAGTGACTGTCTCACCCAGGAAGACAAGTGAAATAAAAAATTTGACAGTGTCTGCAAAAGCCTGTGCCTGTTCGGAGATGTCAAAAGCTTTTTTAGTTTTTTTGTTGACCTTTTGGCCTCAACAGGATTAATAAATATCATACTATTGTTCATCTGTTTTTTTAAAAGAGCCTTCTTCTATGCAAATAACTTGTTTGTTTGCTTGTTTTGGTTTTGGATAGACAAGAGACAACTGGATACCACGCAACCCTTTACTCGTGTGAGCAGCCTCAATGACAGGGCCACTCCTCTGCCAGGTAGGAAATACTTTGCAGATGAGACAACAGGACCTGTGAGTATGTTTTCTAAGGTTACACATTACATATATAGTTTTACATTTTGGAAGAAGCTTTTTTAGTTTTTCAATGGGGAACCACCTATAGGAATCAGCTATTATTTCTTTGTGTTATTTTACTGGGACATCATTAGTGGCTTGTTTTCTTAACAGACAACTAAGACTGGCTCCCAAACAGCAAGTGATAAAAACATATCACCTTGTAAGTCAGCTTTTAATACTTTCAGACTCACAACTGTAACATATGGTGTTACCTGAAAATAAACATTCCATGAAAATGTTTTCATTATTTTTCAAGCTCTGCTGCATACACGTACTGATAGTATTACAGCTGGTTAGGTGTTATTTCTGAAGGAACATGTAGACAAATTTCTGCCAATGGCATACAGATAGTCATCGGCAGAAATTTGCCTACAAATAATGGACCTAGCATGCATGCATGCATGCTAAAGTGGAGTAATGAAGATGCTGGCCTTGGCAGCTGAATTTAAAATGGAAAAATAACTCTGTATTTCATTCTTAGATCTGCAAAGCCAAACAGATCTCTGGTATCACCTGGTCAGGGAGATATGCATCAGAACAGGTTGCTGAAAGGATGCAACAAAGAGTTTAAAAAGATATTTTCAGACAGAGAACACAGCAGTTAAGGAGATGGCTGAGAAATTTAAGTATCAGTTCTGAAAAAAATGTGACATTGAGAAAAATTTTTCGTACTGAATCCAAACAAGCCAATCAACGCTGATTCTGTGCAAGAGGTTTCCCACACAGGAGGTGCTCAGTTGCCCAATAAGTCCATTTCCCAAAGGATAATTCTGTCTTCCGTCTCATCCATAGTGCTCAGTGATGCTTGCTATACTGCTTATGAGACATGTGCAGCATTTCTCCATTAACAAATCAAAAGATACCACATTTCACTTTTTTTTCCTTTAAAATTTAATTTACACATTTAGTACGGTATAAGAAATCCTTCTTTGTTAAGGTCAGCAACTCCACAGTCAGACTTCATAAAACACTTCCCTTAACCTTCCTGAATAATGCTGTGCCTCATTGTTCCTCTTGCCAATACTTCAGACTGCAAACCATCACTCAGGTTACCTGAGGCAAACCGGTCCCATCCTTGCGTCCAGTCAGCATCATCCTTAGGCTCCCTGCTCATGAGTACTGTTGATTAGTTGATAACAATTGACAAAGGAAAAAATTTTAAGGGCTGAAGCATGTCTCACTGTAGTCCTACTTTCTTTATAAAATTCCACCTTTAGAACAAAACCAAGCAAATCTCCCACTGCAGTCCCATTGTTTGAACACTCACATGTCTGGAAGTAAGCCACAAACAAGCCCAGCCAGGTTCGTGCAGAAATGTTATAATCTATATTATCTTCCCTCTTCTGCTACTGCCCCCTAACCCGTGACAAAATAGGCACAACAGAAGTGAACAGCAAGTGAATCAAGTTTCTCTGATTTAGTAAATGCAGAGTCACATTTTACTGATCACCTAGTTACCAAAGTGTTAAACAGGAACTTGGAATTCCTGTGTCCCTGAAACCCCTGATTTTTAGCCTTGTTGATAAAAAAAGAGAAATGTGGCACAATGCAGAGTTTGAGCTGAGCCTCCCCAGCTGGGACACATCCCAAGCTTCTCAGCTCAGAGCTCTGGTTCCAGAGCAAAGCCTGGACTCACCCATCCTGCCACCTGCAATGCTTAAGCACCTCCAATGCAACCTGCGGACTTTATAAAAACTGAGCACACTGGCAACCCATCCTCCTTGGGAGCAACTGCCGGCTTCCACTCACCTCTGCTGAAGAAGAAGGAAAGAGGCATCTCCACAGTCAATGAACTCATCTGGTCACCTCTCACATCACTGTCAGAGAAAAACGCTGGCACCAAACACACAGAAATGAAAGCAAAAGCCTTTCCCTGCTGGACCAATCAAGTCTGACAATTGTCTTGTGGTGGATGCCAGAGAGATTCTGAATATTTTGGCAGAAATGCCAGCTTTTTCTAGGTGAGAATCTGCCTACATAGGATTTATGCAAACATTTCCTCACTTGGTCTGTAACCACCCCTTCGCAGCTAAGCAGTTCAGTGTTATCGCCAATTCTTTACATAGTTCTGAGTTTAAAATACTACCACTGCCTAAAATAAGAGGAATTTCAATTACAGTGCTCTCTGAAATGAAAGAGGTGGAAGCCAGTTTGACAATTTAAGCTGATAGCTGAGATACTGCCTCACCAGCATTTTTGGCACCTGGCCTAGGGAGGAAGTAACGATAGGAAGGGAAGGGACAAAGAGAAAAAATGAATAAAGGAATATGAGAGTAATCCATTCCACTTAATATAATGACATATATTCCCTATAAAGGGAGCTTTATAGTCACTGAAAAGAGGGCTATGCTTTTCAAGCGTTACAGAGGGTATTCTCATCCACCAGAAGCACCTCTTCCTCTCCACTGACAGCATAGGGGACTCAGGTGTTTTCAGGGAGTGATGAAGCACTAAAATGAATTGTCTATCTTCCTTGGAGAGTTCAAAGAGATAGTGGAAAATAACAGATACTTTCACCTACTTGGAGTATGGTCCACCTGATTCTCTTCTGAGAGCAGGCACCCACGAGCATACTGTTGAGGGATCACAAAACTTGACCTGAGGGGGTGGGGGAAGAAATTGGGTCCCAGACTAGAATTGCAAGAAAGCCCTGGAGGGGACACTGATTTACACCTACTCAGAACAGGCACTTCAGAGTGGGTATTAATAACAGGCTGAATTATTCAAAACAACCAGTCTATGGGAGTGGTTCGAAGGTCAGAAACTGTGGATAATGACAGTTACAAATATAACTGTGAGACCAGAATGATGAGACTCCAAAAAAAAATCCCCCAGAAGACCCAGATCAGGATTGGGAAGTCCCAGATTGCAGCCCTGAGCTTCCTGCTGAAGGAACAGCGTTGCCAGCCACACTGGGAGCAGGTACCTACTTGTACAACTGATACAGCTTCTCAGACAGAAAATGTGATAAAAAGAATTATATCTAGCGTGATAAAAACAATCAAGAAATGTAACGAGGGATAGTACCTGCTGTGCCAGAAATTACTGCCTTCCCTGGCAGCCAATACAAAGGGTGGGTCATAAATCTAGGTGCAGGCAAGGTAAAAGTCAGGTAAGAAATAGGTATTTCTGCATCCACACCTGAACTGAAAGCACCAGTGTGTGAAAATTGATTCGCCATCCAGGCAGGTATACAAGATGCCTAAACAACGGATTCCTGAGCCCTCTACAAGCGCAAGATCAGGCATACAAGAGAACAACATTAGCATTAGCAAACTATCTCTTGAGGGTGCAGGTACAAATTGCTGAATTAGGCCCTGGAGACAACTGTCTTGAAAAGCTCCAAAATACCATCTCAAACTGAAGCAGAAGCTGTGCTCTCAGACTGAAAGTATTCTGCTGCAGCGGTATCAAGCATTCAGAAAGTTACTAAGGCACGAAACTTATAGGCATTGCTGGGCTGCCCAAGTATCACGTGAACGTAGCTGAAGCAAGAACATTACAGAAGCTGAGGTACATGGAAGTATATGAAAGCCAGCACACTTCAAATCAGTATTTAGCTCACAGTTACACCAAATCTAGCAGCACATTATGGAAAATCTAGAATGCCAGGCAGTGTTACTGTTCGCCACAAGGAGGTTTGCCTTATACTCGATATGTCAAGCTCTCCCCTCAGTGCAAACTGTCCTGTAGAATCAAATGGGAAAGCAGCAAAATATTCCCAGGCAAGACCATATTTGTAAATGCATCAAGCAACATCTGAAGCCAAGAGAAACATTTTGCCACAGAATCCAAAATGGCCAATATAAAGAACTATTAATAACTGCAAAACATGTAATTTAGAAAGCTAAATAAGAATCATTTATGGATTATACTGTCAAGACCAACATATTCAGGGCCAAGACGGCAAACAGGAATTATCTGCAACTGATCCGCAGGATGATGGGGAGGGGCAGAGCCCAGGAGTGGTTCCAGATTTATTAACCTCTGTTGACATAGACTTCTCATTTCCAATATACAAGAATTAGAGACAGAACAGAAGGCAGTGAAGCTCCTTTGGCCAAGCTGTAAAGATTGCCAAGCACCAGCTGTGGTCTGGTCTTTCAGTCCTTTGAACAAATGGCCACAGCTAATGCAGCAAGTTGTCCTGGTAATCAGGGCTTTCTTTGTGACCAAGAGGTAATTTGTCCCTTCTGGAATTGAAATGGCCCAAAAGAAACTGGCCTGTGGAAGAAAGGCTTATATGTAATCTCTAAGGAAACAGGTTTTGCTTGTTGTCCTGGTTTTGGTTACACTACTTTAAATGTCATATATTGAGACAAGGTATGTGATAATATAGAGAGAATATCTTTCAAACCATCAGTTTTCTTCAGTAATATCCAGGTTTCCCTCTGTGATATCAGACATGTTGCAGTTCCTGTGCAGGTGGTGTAATTGCACTTGATTGATAGAAATACTAATGCTTGATTCTTATAGAACAGCCATAGCAGTCTCTGTTCTCCCTCACATTTCTTGGGAATTAAAATCCTGGGAAATGTCTGTTTACCTAGTGGGTGCTGGTTAAAAAAGAAATCTATATGCATGTTACATACCAGGCACATCAGTGCCAAGACAAAAAAAAAAAATCTTCAAAATGTAAACTTGGTGAAGGCAAGTTGTCCTCAGAAACGTGCCATGCCACCACAGGCCTTGGTGCCTTTGCAGACTGGAGTAAGCTATGTAGTTTGTAGTGACTTCCCCTGCTGCTTTTGTCATTACTGTCTCTTCTGGTAATTTTTCTCTGACATTTTTAAAGAAGAATTAATCTCCCTGAGCACCTTCCCTTGTTTTTACAAATGTGGATCTTCAGATTCAGTTTAAGCAAGCTGTCTGTGCACCGTGCAGAAAGACAGTTAATAGGTTCTGTATCATTGCCGTAATTTGAATCACTGTAGAATAGTGATTTAATATTTTAATGTAATCCTCTACACACCTGCAATCAGCAAATGCACATTTAGAAATAAAAATTGTTTCAAAGTGCCACCAACTGTTGTTTTTGCAAACTGCAATTCAAAGAATGCATTTTCTTAAATGCTTCTACTGGATGTTATAACATTTTCTGGTGTAGCACACAACTTACAAGAACAAACCTACATTATCCTTTTCCCAAGCTAGACAAGCAGCACATCGCATTATAATATCTCCCCTATGGCTGGGTTTCAAATGCAACATAATACAGTATACCAGGCACACCTTTTCTGTTGTTTGTAAAATAATTTTTTTCAGATTTGTGTGTTTTAATGACAAGCCGACTTCCAAAACTTGCAAGAAAGCTCCAAAATTATCTAAGAGAACCAAGTGCTAAAAGATTGCTTTGCTTTTTAAATGTCTCCTATTAATGATGTGTGAGTTCCCAAGCATTAAGTGTGTGCTGAAAACACCATGCTCTAATGCTCTGCTTTCACTTCCTCCAGACTTTAATTTTCACTCTTCTCAAACTTTGCTTTCCTCAGTTCCCTCACCCCTGCATTTTGATTTCTCCTGATTCAAGTTGGACTCCCGACAAGAAGAAACCTTCTATGATCCGCCAACAGCAAGCAAAGAAACAGAATCATAAAGTTTACCAGAAAGGCACAGTGGTACTGATCTGTTGGTGCCACGAACAGTGTAAATAATCACAGAAGTTTGTCAGTCTGCCTTGCACATTACTAATATAGTGTGGAGTCAGTCTTCCAGGAGACTGAATGGTTACAACTCCTGGTGAGCTGATCTCCATAAATAGCAGCTCTAAATCAATTCTGTTTGCTTGCTGTGATCATATGAAATGCATCAACTGTTAAATAAATCAATGTGACCCCAAAGATTCCTTGGCTTAACATCTTATTATTTTGTGGCTATAGGCTGATTAGGCATTTAAATAATTTTCTGTGATAGCATCTGCATTATTTGAATATGCCAGATTGTGAACACAAACCTTCAGATTTCTCCAGTACTTTATGTGCCAGCAATAACAATAATTAAAATAACAACAGCCCTCCCTTGCTTTTGCTGATACCATTTAGTTCTTTCCAGAGAGGACAAAGTAAGCATTTTACTGGTTTGAAATGAAATGTGTTCTGCAAGGTCTGAGTTATTCAGCTATCGACTGGTGGGAGCATTCATTTGAGAGAACAGTAAGTTGCACCAACTTTCTCAGTCCAAATTGATCCAACAGAATGAGACCCCATTTGAAGTCTGAATTCCTCCACAATTCTTCTTTCAAAACTGCAGCTCTGAACCCCCTGTAGATGTAGCGGGTAATCAGTGCTGATTGATTTCTGAGTGCGTGGATGGAAGAACAGGGAGAGAGACAATGCAGTGACAGGAGAGGATGCAAAGTTCAAGAACATCGTAGGCATGTGCCAAGGAGACCTTTCATAAAAGCAATAGAGTGACTGCAAAAAAGGCAGTGAGGAAAAGCTGAAAGGTGAAACAAGGAGATTGTAGCTCAGAGGAAACTGTTGGCACTGACGACTGGGGAGGGAGAAGTTTTCAACAACACAGCACATGATTAAATGGAGGAGATGAAGAAAGAGACGGTGCAAATTTGCCAAAGTTCCTAATCACATGGAGAGAAATCTGCTCAGTTTTCTGTTCTGAGACACAAGGATCCCAAGGCGAACATACTGACAAAACACTGGACATCTGAGCTGTGTGCCAGTTGCTTTTTCTTAAAAGAAGTTTCAAAAGAAACAAATTAGTAGTTTGGTTAACAAAAGCACTGACTTATAATGCCCACAATTTTCCTTATGAGATTAATTCTGATTTTTAAGCTTATCTCAAAGATTTGAAATATTTTCTGACTGTTTCAAATGCATAGAAATATCCAGATCCTCAAAACTGCCCCTGGCTTATTAGGAGCTGGCTTTATCACTGAACTTGCTGGTATAAGAAAAAACAAAACAAAACACAGTAAGAAATACCTTTATTTCCATTCACTCTTTTACAAGTAACTGTGCTATTATCGTCTAGATAAATCTCAAGTGCTGTGCAATATGACTTCCTACTTTTGACTGGTCTTACAGGCATAGTTCTGACTACATAACATTGCCACATAAAAGTATTACATTAAATAAAAATAAGGCTTGAATTTGCAGCTGGCATTGCAAAAGCAACGGAAAACAGAATGACAACTGGCAAGCAAAACAAAATCTTAAGAATTTGCAGAATATTATGTTTCTATGGTCCACACTAGTGCGGTTCTGCAGTTTTTCCTTTCCAGTTTAGACATAGGAAAACCCGATTATGATTCATTAAATGACTCTTCTGGTGTCAACTTAGGTGACAACAAATAAAGAGTATATCCTTTTCGTTAATGAGGAGTAAATCTGAATTTCGTAGAGCTGCAGCCAAAGCCTACTGTCATATTTAACATTAGTTTATAAAAAATATATCTTTCCAATTTCCTTGTTTCCTAATCAACTGCTTCAGCATCTTTCCCCCACAGTGCTTTCAAGATGGATATGTCTCACCATTTCATTAACACAGTGTTGAATAACAGCGCTTCCTTTTGTAACAAATTAGCATTACTGTAGTGTACAATATGGGTTTGATTCTCATTTACATTAGATCCTTTATACCATTCTGACAAAAGAGATTTTTATAGGGAAAATCTAATGTATGCTGCAAATATTTAGTTGCAGAGGCAACTAGGCTGTGGCAGCCTCCCTGCTTTTGGCTGCAGCAGAGACACGTGTAGCACCAAATCCTTTATCCAGCCCTGGCATAGGCTGCAATGATTTTTAACAGCACTCATCAGCACAGACCAGGCTCTCTGCATATATTGACGGCTGAATGTTGACCCCCAAATTCCTCTTATCAGAGAGAGATTGTGAGTCTTTTATTCTCACTAATGAGGGACCAGACAGGGTGAACAGGTTTGGGATTTCACTGAGACTCCCATACCACAGAAATGCATTTTGCACCATACAGTCACATCACCATCAGAAAGGTGGTTATCAGAGAGGAACTGAACTCAATTGTGTTACTACAGGCTAATTTCCAAGCTTACCGAAGACTTGAATTTCTGACTTGTCTGCAACAAATGAAGTCATTCCCTATTCTTTATTTCATCGCTCTGATTGTTACAAAACCACTTGTACTGAAGTGGTCAGGTGTCCTTTAAACCCAATATTAATCTCCAACTACAAACCTCTTCATTTAACATTCCTCATGGCTATTTGAGGAGCAAATAAATATCCTTCTGCTTTTCAGAAAAATGCCTCTGCAATTGAACCTCTTATTAAATCCTTAGATTAGTAAGAGCTGTCCTGTCATACAAATACTCTATTAGCATGGGGGAAAAAAAAAAAAAAGTTAGAAAAGAAGCCACAGAGTGTTCCTGTTAAATGAAAATTCTTACGAAGATCATAGGATCCAGAGGGTTTGCCTAGCACAAAAGCAATCTTTATTGAGTTGTATTGGATAACTAATAGGAACAATAATAATAGTAACAGAATTGTAACACTTTGCTTTCATATGCACTAAAGCAAGACTCTGCCTTGATCAATAATCTAGATTTGCTTTAGTCCATCAATTTTGCTTTCTACCACATCATATCCCCCTTTAACTGCACTTGGACCAGTGAAATACTGCTGTTTCCTGTTCTCAGCAGGGCTCTGCCACATTCCTGGCAATCCCTCATACCTCTTACTTCATTAGTCCGATCCCTATTTTCTCTAATTCCCGTGATTTTACAGCAATTCATTCTGAAAGCCAAACTGCATGCTGCCAGAATCAGATCACCCTTATTTTGTTAACATATGGTGCTGGCCAGTGGCACGACAAGGCAGAATCCAAATCCTGCTGGGATTTTAACCCAAATGGTGATTCTCCCCACTCCCACCCATATACAATACTTAAAGTGGAAAGTCTGTATCAAGGCCGACAAAATCTCCATTGCCTTGATAGCTAAAGCTACCTTTCCAAAATGCAGTCATTACTATTTATTAATCCCTCTTGGCTATGTCCAGAAGTCCTGCTGCATTAATGCAAAGAAACAGAAATGCAGGCTGGAGACGGGTCCTCTGGAAATCATCCAGCCCGACCTTCTCCAAGGAGCAGACCTGTGCCAGCACTAAGTCAGGTCAGCCTGTGGCTTTGTCTCGCCAACACAGCAGAGGCAGATGCAGCTTCTCTTTGAAATTGCCCCCTACCTTGATTCCACTGATTAGTTTATAAAAAGGTAGAGTACATGTGCAATTTACTAGTAAACAGCTATGTTACGTATATTTTGAAACAAAAGGTGCAGCTCTGATTTTATACTAGTTTTGTTTTCTTTTTCTTCTAGAAGTAAGACAGCTTAAGAGCTTCACTATTGTCAAGGTAAACTAAAAAGGTTTCCGAATATGCTGTAAGAGACTTCCTGGCTGCAATTTCCCATTACTTCTTATATTAACCACCATGATCATGAATCATCATTATCAGTTCTTCCTTCCTGTGATTGCCTTTCACATGTATTTATATATATCACACATGCACATATATCCATATACATGTATATGTACTATCATACATATAATTCTATTATATATGTATCAGTATCTATTACATCTATATATAATGATGTATGTGTACTTCATATATCTGGTATCTATCTATACCTTTCAGTCTTCTTACACTAATTTCAAGTACTATAACGGAGACAACTTAGGAAAATGGTATAGGAAGAACTAATGAGACTGAGAAGTCAAATATCACAAAAAGTAGGAATGGGGATACAAAGAGTCGGAGACAGCAAGTCTGTTTTACCTGTGGAAAGTGATTAAAAAGGAAGCGTGACTGCAGGCTATTTGATTGCACACTATAGAGAACTATATTGGCAGAACTCATGTTCAGCCGGCTGTCAATCAACACCCCCAGGTCCCTCTCTGACTGGCAGCTCTCCAGCCACTCCTCCCCAAGCCTGTAGCGCTGCTGGGGGTTGTTGTGGCCAAAGTGCAGAACCCGGCATTTGGCCTTATTGAAGCTCATCCAGTTGGCCTTAGCCCATCGCTCCAGCCTGTCCAGGTCTCTCTGCAGAGCCTCCCTACCCTCGAGCAGATCAACACTCCCACCCAACTTGGTGTTGTCTGCGAACTTACTGAGGGTGCACTCAATCCCCTCGTCTAGATCATCAATAAAGTTGTTAAATAGGAGTGGCCCTAAAACCGAGCCCTGGGGGACACCACTTGTGACCGGCCGCCAACTGGATTTAACTCTATTAACTCCATATTTGGGCCCGGCCATCCAGCCAGTTTTTTACCCAGCGAAGCGTGTGCCCATCCAAGCCACGAGCAGCCAGTTTTGCCAGGAGAATGCTGTGGGAAACGGTGTCAAAGGCCCTACTGAAGTCAAGGTAGACAACGTCTACAGCCTTTCCCTCATCCAATAAGTGGGTCGCCCTGTCATAGAAGGAGATCAGGAGATCATTACTCTTTAACTGAACAGACAAAAGCATGGAAGGACCAACTGTTGAACACTGAAGGCATCCAAGTTCATGTTAAAAAGAAGATGAAAAATTTTATCAGAGGAAGCAATTTACCAGTGGAGTAGATTAAAAAGGGATGTGGGAAAATGAGTTGGGATGCGTCAGCATTCAAATGTATAACCTGCTGAAGACCTCCCTCTTGAATCCCTGAGGATTTGTCTGCTTTTCTTGCAGGTATCACAGCTGGGTGATAAAATATATTGCCTGTCTCCCTCCTCTATGGCCTGATTCTCACTCCAGTCACAAACTCTTGAGTCAGAGTAGGGCCGGTGAAATTGTGTGGACTGTGGTTATGGTAGAAACCACTGATACTCCTTGGGTTTTTAAAAATCTGTTACTTGACCATAGGGTGCAAGAAGCCTTAGACAGGTAGATGTATTTCCCCAACTTTTATGTTGTTTCTGTATATAGACAGCTCTTATTTCTTAGAACAGCTTGTAGATACACTCAGTCTGCCATTCTGTCCTATCATCCGACTATGTTAGCATTATATTGATTTTCCCAGGACTCTTTGCCCCTATGATTGTTCACTTCTCAAAAAATTACATTTAATGCTTACTTTATTAATATTGCCTGCATTGATCTTTGAATATTTTATAATCAAGAGAGGGATTCCCTCCTTGAAGAACCATGTTGACTTAGCATTTGATTTCTGCTATATTGTTATGACAACATTTAATTATGGTGACCTTTGTATTATCAGAGTGAAGAAACTTACATCCCCAGCAGCCCCTTGACTCTCTCATCTTTGACAGTGGATAAATAGGGAAGGATGGTATTACAGGAGTACCTAACCATTTACTTTCTCCTGTGTATGAATTATGGTGATAGATAAATGTTAGATGTGTTGGTCAAGGACACTGTCTTTATCCAAACCTCTCCAAGCAAAATTTCCACTAGCTTAGTTCTGTATGACCTCCAGTATTAGTCCTCTTTTTTTTTTTCCACATTGGTTATATCAGTTCCTAACAATCTCATCCCACGTTGTGCCAAGTTCAATTTTATTCCAGCTTAAAAAAATTGTCTGTCAAGATACTGCCATTATCTCAAACTTTTTTCTGCTTGCAATAGGTGGATACTGAAATTCTTTAACTAGCTTCAAATATTCGAAAAATGCTATCCAGTATGTAAGTAGTGTAGGTGGAATTAAACTGTAAAGCTACATACTTATATTACTTAAATGATAGCGGGGTTTGGTCCTTATTTTGTCAAAATTGGTTTTTGGTCCCTGAGATAATTTGTTGTTCATTTTCTATACTTTCACTTTTCTGGCTTTCAAAGTAACCCACACAAACTTTTGCTACAGAGATACATCCATTTGCAAATCACCTCCATCTGAATATTGTATAATTTAGTGAAGCTACTGCTTGTATAATCCAATATTGTGATGATGCAAAGACTTAAATTATCTAAAACAGTTGAATAAATATCCTCAAATTCCCATATTGCTTTCCTTCATCTGGCTGTTCCCACCAAGTGTTCTTTAAATTACAGAGAGTAAAATTGTGCCCCATAGCTTCAAATATAACAAAATGTAGAAACTTCACCAAAAGAGCCCTAAGAGCTGTTTCATCCAGTCCTCCCTTTTCACATTAAACATGCTTATGATTACACATCCAAGTAATTTGTTTCTTCATTTCTCTGGTGTTTGGTAAATCTGATAGGCAAGTCAATGGAAACTGCTGACACGTCAATGAAAGTCAGAGGGGCTGAAAACAGTTAACCGTTGGACTTGATGATCTTAAGGGTCTTTTCCAGTCTAATTGATTCTATAATTCTATGAAAAAGCAGCAGTCTGACCCTTTTAACAACAGCAGAATTGGGTCCAGAAAAGGGAGTGAAGTACTGAGAAGACAGCAGATGATTTTAAAGTATGCTTAAAATCTCCAAAACAAGCTTAAAGGACACTATCCATGAAGGAAAGAATATCTAAACGTGCTCTAATAATTTTCATGTAACAAATCCAAGAAAGGGAATGCACACCACCATCAGCTCCCAGGAATATCTCTCCTCATACTGTTTCAGTCAGACAGTATTAGGCTGTCAACATCTGACTGACCCATGTTTCATGGCTCCGCAGAGGTCAATGTCTCAGAGGACTTTGTGTACTTAATGGCAACCAAAATGGCAAAGACTGAACTATGCTACCAAAACACTGGTTTTTGAAAAGGGAACTACTGAAATCTTACAGGTCTCTCTGAGAACATAAAACTAAAAATTCTTTTTGCAGGACTTTACAAAGTGTCCCTGGTGTAGGAAATGAGAGCGCTGCTGAAATCTTACCAGATTCATATTGAATCAAGTAGAAAAGCAACCTACATTACGGGGTTTGCCGCCACTGATCAAAAGGCCATTGATAGGCCAGCACAGTGGAAGACAAGAGTAAATCAGCTTCTCATGTTACATATAGTACTAAGCTAGTAAGAAAGTCTGCCTCACTGAGGCCAGAAACATACCCCTAATGAAAGAGATTTCCTAGAAAAAATACCAATATTTGCACTATAGCAAAAGGAGAGAAGGAAGACGCTGAGAATAGAGATCCTGTCTGCCATGACCAGGTGCCTAAAACTTTACTTTAAGTGTATACGCTTTAGGCAGAGGTTAGGCAGGATCTCTTAAAATGAAACCCCCAGTTCTTATAATCAAAGTTTAAGCAAGAAATTCTCATCTGGGGAAACTTTGAAGAACTTGATCTCTTAGGACAGGTAAGGAGCAGATGCAGTAGGTAATCACGCTCTCTACTTCCCAAACCTCCAGTCTTTGGGAACATCTTTGCTAGCAGGTTTGGGGTTTTTTCCCCATTTTATCTCTACAGCTCAGAATTCAGAGTTGCAATAAAAGCAAACAACCAGGTGCGCATTACATTTTAATAGTCTGCTCTTTTACTTTCTTTTATTTGGCTAGATGCGTAAGGGAAATAAGGGACAGTTCTTATCTTTCAAAAATAGAAAAACATTACAGTTTTCCTCAAACAGAAATTGAGGAAGTTTTACATTTTGTAGGTTCTGGCTGATCTTATTTTGATCTCTGCTGCACTGATCATGTCAGTTTATGTGGATATGTCATATGTTGCTAAGGGTATGCCTCGTATCATTCTTGGATCACTGACAAAGTGATTTCTGAACTGTACAGATGAAAAACAGCACAAGAGAATATGTTGTTAATTTAATAGTTACTATTGATACAAAAGCAGTTTATAGCAAGCCCCTCAAAGCCCAGGATCAGGACACTCAAAGCTATTTTCAAGGCTCGGCAAGCACTTAGAGCAAATATGTAGTCTCTGTTTTAAAGAACTGCAGTCTAAGATTAGCACTAGCAGAGGCACACAGGAGGGAGAACATTGGCAAACAAAATACTGCCAGGAAGAATAATAGGTAGCAGTCATAGCTTAATCAACAACCTGACTCTTGTCAAACGTGTTTTGTAGGCATCACAGCAAAGGAGGATTTTTAGGTAAGATAATGAGGATATCTGTGCCAGTTACAGGAAGCTACCCTCAAGCCTGGGAAGGCATGAAGATGTCTGATTGAAATTAAATAAGAGTCTGGGAGGGGCCAGCATCAGAGGCTAGTGGGAGGCAGTAATTGGCCTGAATATGTGATGAGAAGTGGATAAACTACCAAAGGATTTGAAAGTCATGTAAAGAAAATTTTCTTGTTAGTGAGGTATTAGTGGGGGAATGAGATAAGGGAAGGGATGCACAAAGAAAGGATGAAGAGAGAACGGGGTCATGGCCACAACAGCAGGCTATGGAAACGTGTGGTAGCATTTGGGTAGGTATAGTGCAGCTTCCAAGGCTAGAAAAAAAGTACCGAAACATGACAGAAACCAGGCCAGTAGTTTTAGCTACTAAACCTCCCTAGCTCCACTCTTAAGCAGAGGCAGCTTGAGCAGTGAGATAACTTCACCTGAGGTTTTTCCAGCATCTTAAATGGGGCTTAGGGTTTTGGAGTGTAGAAATCTCCCATGATTTAGTGCTCTGTTTTAAACATGAGAGAGGCTGTGAGTCTTGGACAGATATGCTCTCCCTCCTCCTTCCCAGTGACAAGAGTGTGAGCAGCATCAGGGAACTGAAGGCTGGGCTCCCATACAGAGGTGTACCCAGCTGCAGAGGCAAGACATGGAGAAGGCAAATTGGAAGTGAGGGTGAGAAAGCTCATGACTGGGATGAAAAGTCATGACCTAAGGGGATGTGGGGGCAGATCTCGGCCAAGTCCGAAGAATGTTTGAGAGTGATGAGAAAGCAAGGAAAACTCAGAAAGAGCTGCAGGTTGCTTTTTTTTTTTTTTTTTTAAATAATGGATGCATATTTTTCTTACACTTGGTAAGAAGACTACTTCGGTTTGGAAGCCTTGGCTTGCTCTTAAATGGGTGAACTGTACACTCAACCTGCCTTTGCAGACCTCCTGGACAGGACTATGAGGAGAGTAAGCATTGGGGAAGGGGTGTAACAAGATTTTCCCAAGGAAGAAAAGGGAAACCCATGAAATTAACAATAGAAATTTAAAAGCCACAAGATAAAATTATCTGATTCTGCTTCCACAAACACAGACATGATCTTGCAAATGAGGACAAGACCATGTCTCAATTTTTAAAAATTCATTAACATTTTAAGGGCTACACCCAGAAGCAAGGTATTTTAAAGACCAGCTCAAAACCTCTATCTGGGCATGTTCTACCTGAGACCTGAGTCCTTTAAGACTGACTTCTTCCTGTAATAAAAATAAAATGTACCTTTCTAAATAGAGATCACATCTATGTTTTATAGTTAAGTATTCCCTTCCCCAATAAACACACATATATACTGGACATGAAGAAATGCAGTTTTACAGGTTTCTATGACACCTGTCAGTTAAACAATCTTTGATAATGAAAAGATTGGAAAATAGTAACAGGGTACATCTTTTGATGGCATTGACTACAGCTTCCTTAAATCATTGGATCGATGCTGATCCAAGCTGCTGATCTGGCCCTGTAGTTTTACTTGGTTACTTTTCTCAGTCAGATGAGATACAGTTCTGCTTCCAGCCAGTGGGAAGTATCACTGGCTCATATTTGGCAGAAGCTTAAAAGTAAGTTTTATTTACCTACTTCTTCTGAGACTTCTGCTTCTCAGAGTCTTTGTTTTCTCCCTCAAAGAAAGAGCTACACATAGAGCAGTGGTGATACTGACGGCCTTTGCTGGCTCAATTGTTCTTTGGTAGAGTGGATTTCACACTTTGCAGCATCTAGACTAACAGTTTCATAACAGCCTCACTCCAAAACCAGATTATGTTGGATTTAATTGGTTTACAGAAACTCTCATTTGTCACCAGAATGAGATCTTTAGCTGTGCACTACATTGCAAAGTGCTTCTGAGAGTAACTGCACATAATCCCAATCCCTCAAAGGGGGATCTTGCAAAACTCTGGCATTTGGACAATGCCATAGCCATTTGCAACTGCTTTAGTCTTGTGGCCCTACTCTGCTGACAAAAGTAGGCCTACAAGACCCTTGTGTCCTTCAAAATGTCTTCCTTTTCTGAGTTCCAGCATGTTGTAAGCATCTCTCTCTAAGCCTCTTGCTAAGCAGAATAGACAACTGAATTTTGCAATTCTCATACTGCAGAAGAAACTGTCAACTAGTAAACACTGACACCCTAAAAAGACTCAAATTAATGGATAATGCCTTTTATTAAATTAGCAACCCAAATCTGCATGCCAGCAAAAGCTCCTAGCTTCTGATTACCTCCGGGAACAAAAAAGACTAGAGCATGCTTATAAATAGTGGCAGCGGGCTTAGCATATGTTACCTTCTTTCCCAGATAAATATTAATTAGCCATACAGAAGAACCAGATCTTTAGTAGGAAGAAATCTTTGTAGCTTCCCTTAAATCAGTGTTGACATGCTGATTTCACAAGGAAAAGATTTGATTCTTAATTTTCAGCAATTTACTGTCACTTCATTTCACAAGTTTCCATCAAGTTTTCTGCATTAGTAGCTTGTTACTTTAAAATGTGTGCAGACTTTTTTTTAAACAAAAAATTCAGTGTTTCATTTCTGAAAACTTGATATTTAGGACCTGTCTGAAATCAACTCTGGATGCCGAAAGGAAACCCTTACAGATTTCATCCTCTAAAGTGGAAAGAAAGACTTGAATATACTGAAGTGCGCCAAAGCTTTAAACCTGATATAGGTCCATATCTGAAAGATTTATCTCCTGCCAAGTCTGAGCACAGAACATGAGACTTTTTAAATCTGAATCCCTACAGAGTCTGAACACAGGGTCCTTTCCCTTCATGCTGAACAGGTTCTTTTTTTTTTTTTTTTCTCTTATGTGACAGGCAGGAGTTAAAGGTTATGCCATTGACTTTCAGTCCTGGTAGAGAGCTGTACCTTTAAGTTGTACTGTCACGGCTATTTCCTATGGTTCATTCCCCAATGGATCTGCGTGTATTTCATTGTAGACAGGTCCTGGTGGGCTAAAACCCCTTTAGGTGTACAACTGGAAACAGCCTGAACTGTAGGGATGATAGTTCAGCCAGACCCTCTGGCAGCAAAACTGGCATTTGCACTGATTTTAGTGTGAATTAGAGGCTCCAGCAGCCTCAGACGGAAACCACAATAATGAGCAGGCGACAGCCCTTTTCACATAAGCAGTCATTTCTTCTGCTTTGTAAGGAAGCAGGAGAATAATGGGCAGTGTGGAAGGAGAGGAGATGGGGCAGAATTGAAGCGGTTTCCTGTGGAGCATCTCCAGGAACATCATTAAACTCCTTGTAGATGAATGTGGAACAGTCACCAACCTCAACTGCTGCCTCCATGAACTGAAATGTGTCAGGATGGGTGCAGTGTCTGGAGATGAAATGGTAGAGACAGTGTAAGTGAGGACTGGAGTTTCTTTTTGCTTGACCTTAGTTGTTTACTTGAAGAGTAATTGAATATTCTTCAGAGGGTATCTGAGTGCATTTTGAAGCAACTGTGCCTGACCAGTATGAAGAATAAGGAGATAACTTGATCTGGCTTTATTCCCGTGGGTTGAGAAAGTCGGTGTATATGTGTGCCTATTGAGCCCATGTGCTTGGTTTTTTTTCTGGGTCCTTAGAGTCAAAATCAAAACCAGGCCCAGCTGTTCCTTATAATTAAATTTCAGTAACTCAAGCTGGGTGTTTTTATTTTGACTAGTGACTTAAAAGTGTTGGCATTTAAATGGCCTCAGCTATATTTCAAAGTTAACATTGAGAAACTTCACACATACATTAGCGTTATTTGTCTGTTGGCAAACTCAACAAAATACCACTGTGTTGATTTACATAGTGAAGGCTATCTTTGCTAACAGAAGGACTCAGAATTTCATTATTTAAAATATGAGGAAGAATCTTATCACAGTGCAGGAGGCTACAGATGACATTACACACAACTTACCACCTGAGTCAAGGGCAGAGGTGAATTTTATATCACGCACTGAGCCCTGTGTTCAAGTATACCTAAAAGATCGAAAAGCCAAAACCCACACAACTTTATCTGTGGCCAGGACAGATGTGACTGTAGGATGAGAACTCTTCCTTTCCGGTACTTAGGCTTGTTTCTATGTATCTGTCTTCTCTCTCTAATTTATTTGTAAGTCATTGATGACATTTATGCCATACGTGGGCAGTTTGTGATGCAATAAACCAGTAATAGGCTCAGTTTTCACTGCGGTTTCTATGTTAGGGTATTTTAGTACATCAAAATCTGGATATAAGAAGTATTAACAGTCTTACGTCAGCAGAAATTAATTTTATGCCTGCTTCTGCACAGGAGGCGAAACATCAGGAAATAGGATCTCTTCCCATAAGCATCTTTTCAGATCCAGTTAGGAGAGGGGAAGGTAAACAGTGAAATGCAAGCTTCAGGGTGACAGCACAGCAGTGAGATATGATTGTTCATGTGATAATGCATATGATTCACAGTAAGTTTCTGACTGGCACATCAAGACTCCAGTACTTATTGATGATCTAGTTAGAACCTGGTTCCTGCTTTCATCAAGTCTGGGTCCGTGGGAGCCCAGCTGTGGCACAGGGCTATGTGCAGCCTGGCTGGGCAGAAAGGAAGAGCAATTTTTTAAAACCTGAACACTTCTTGCTCTTACACAAATCCTGGGAACCAGCATGCACAGGCTAAAGAGAGCTGCAGTTCCATGTGTAAGGACATGACTTCTGCATGCCCCACCAGCAGTGATAAACAGCGCCAGGCCTATGACATGGAGCACTATTAGGAAGCTGGCTTCATTTTCTTGCTGCAGCTATTCCTAACCCAAGACTGAAGCCCCGGAGCAAAGCGTGGGGAATACTTACTGAACCTGCCCAGGAGGACACTTTTGGGAAGTCAAGTGAAGTCACCACAGCTAGACCCAGCATGGCCTGGGTGAATGTTTTCCTGACCACTGGCAGCAGTACTACACAACTGAGTAAGAAACAAGTGAGGACAAACAGAAGACAACAGAAGAGAAAAGCATCTTCTTGCCAAGACAAAGAGGGAAGCAATGAATGACGATTACTGATGAATAATAACCCAGAATTAATGGAGAGCAACAGCAAAAGCTGTGCATAGAACACAAACATTTTATAAGGGTAAACAGTGACATTAGTAGGGTGGCCAGAACTCATTGCCCATTCATATACTACTTGTCTGCATTATACGACATGGCTGATGGCAGTGGCTAGGGCTAGAACATTACCCTTGGAGGCTCTATAATTTTATCAGAAGAGCCTTTCCACAAGAGGAAAGCTGTTCCAAAACTGAATGAAGGACTAGGTTTTCCTCTTGTTATTACTGGTGTTTTAAATTTAAATCAGTTTCAGATACGTAGCCCTATTTGGGAAGAATGTTGAGCTACGGAGGCTCGAGGGCAGCTGCCAACTTAAGCACAACTAAATTAAGCCAGAAATGTAGAGCAGAACTGGAAGCTACAGCACACTGTATTAGAAACCAGGATTATAAAATCTCTGCCCATCAAAAAGACCAGAAGAATGTAGATAGCTCCATAATATTATTTTTAATGCAGTAAAGCCTAGAGGCTCCAACCAATTACCAGGCTCCACTGAGCAGAAGGAGGCACCACAAAATAAAGGCATAGAAACAAACCAAACCCAATCCCAAGCCCTTTTGGGAAAACAGAAAGACTTACCGACATTTTATCTTCCTATCCATTTGGTGAATGTAGGCAAACCTTGACTACCACACTTTGATTAATACAAGGCAATCCTCTCCCTACCTCACTTTTCGAGAGAGCCTAACTAAAGAGCTGACCTGAGACGATTTTACAGAATCTCAAGAATTGTCACGGCTTTTTTGATCTCAGGGGACCTGTGGGTGCTTGGCACATCCCAAGATCAGGGCACCTTGCCCAGTACTGAAATAGAGAGGGAAAGGGTTGTCCCTGCAGGGTTCTGGCTTTCCCACGCTGCTGTGCAGCCCCAGCTCTTCCTCAGTTCAACGCTTCTCTTCCTGTAGTTTCCTCACCCCTCCGCTCCACGATGGATCCTCTCCAGCCTCCTCTTGCTGTCCTTCCTCTATCTGCATCCTCTCAGGTGAGCCAGTGCCTCTTGCTCAAGGATGACCAACAGGGAACTGAGGTTTCTCAACCCGCCCATAACCAAGATCTCCCGGGCAGAACAATGCAGTGCCTACCCCTGCGTGGTACTGAGCATGGCCCGGGAAGGATGGGATGCGGGGCGGGGGGGGGCGGGGGGGCACAGGGAAACAATTTGCCTTCCTGCCACTAGAGGAAACCAGCAAGGAGGAGATACCCAAGAGGGGAGGGCTGAATTCGCAGAGAGCTTAGGCAGGTATCAGTAAGTGCAGGAGTGCACAGACATGCCCGCATACTTAAACCCTTGCCTCTTCTTTACAGGGTTTGTCGTGACATCTTTGGGAGATTTACTCGAGGGCTGGACCACAGACATTTCACTGAGTTTGGAATTACCCTAACCCAGCAAAAAGACCCTTTGTGTGCAAAACTTTCCTGCGGCTGCGGAGAACAAACGCCGGTAGGAGTTTCAGGACCTAGACAAACGTGTGCTCCCGGTGCACCTCCTGCCCCCGCCTCCTGAGCGCTGAAGGGCACGTCAGGGCTGTTCAGTCACGGGTGTGCGTTTCCAAGCACACCAGGGAAAAAAAAAAATATGAAAAAAAGGGTGAGAAAGCCTGAGCCCAGGAGGCGCTGGATTGCGAAAAGTTTGAGTGTAAAGCAGGCGATGTGATCCGGTGGGACGCGCATCCTCCGCAGCAGCGGGACCCGCCGCGCCGCGGTGCAGAGCCCCGGCAGCCGGGCGGCCCCGCGCTGCCGCCCGGCCCGGCCGCGTCCCGCCCCGTTCTGCTCGCCCCTGCCCGTCCCCGCACGCCCAGCGCCGGCACCGAGCGGCACCTGCCACGCGGCGTGGGACGGGGCGGCGGGGCCAGCGGGCTCCGTGGGGAGCGGGGCACCGCCCCCCCCCGCCGCCCAGCGGGCGCGGTGCGAAAAGGGATGGGGCAGGCGAAGGGCCGGGGGGGAACCGCGTCCCCCAGCGTCGTGGCACGCCCCGTCGGGCTGCGGGGAGGGCTCGGAGGCCGCTCCCCCTCCGCGCTGCGGCGGGGCTGGGGCGGGGGGTGAGCTCGGGCTCCTCCCGACGCCGGCGGGGCAGGGGCGGGGGGCCGGCAGTAGGGCGGTGCGCGGGGCCGGGCCCCGCCGTGGGACGGCGGGGGGCTGCGAGAGGGAGGGCCGAGGGAGGCGGCGGCTCCTCCTCCGCGGGCGGGCGGGCGGGCAGGCGGCCCGCCCGGGAGCGGCACCGGTTGCTCGGTGCCGGCGGAGCCGCGCCGCGCCGCCCGCTATATAAGGGGCGGCGGCTGCTCGTCGCTCTCTCACACCGGCCCCTGCCCGCGGCTGCCGGCGCTTGGGCCGAGGCCGGGCCCCGACAGCATGGCCCGCGGCAGGGCGCGATGGGAGGTGGTCTCCCCCCCTGCCTCCCGCAGACCCTCCTCTTCCTCCTCCTTCTGCTCCTCCCGCACCCGCGGCGGCGGCTGCAAACTTGCTGCGGCGGGCTGCGTGTGAAGGCCGGGCCCGGCGGGGCGGCTCCACTGCCCTCGCAGCCGCCGCGGCCGCGCCGTCGCGCCCGCAGCCCGGGGGGCCAGGCCGCCGCCCGCGGGCATGCGGCGCCGCCGCTGCCGCTGCGCCCGTCGAGACGCGGAGCGGAGCCGCGGGCGGCGGGGCTGCGCCTAGGGGCGGCCGGGGCGGGAGCCCCATGCCCGGGGCTCGCCGCGCTCCGCGGGGAGGTGGCGGAGCGATGAGCTGGCGGGGCGGGCGGGCACGCCTGGTCCCCGGTTTGCCCGGCTCCCTCGCCTGCGGGGAGTGAGGCTCCGCGGAGCCCGCTCGGCGCTCCCGGAAGGGCGGGCGGGCGGGCGGGAGGTGGTGCCGGCGCGGGGATGCTGCAGCCCTCCCCCGGCGCCGACGGGGTCCTGCCGGGGTAGCGGCCCCGCCGTGCCGCGCCGAGCCCCGCCGTCTGCGGGGGCGGCGGCCGCGGAGGTATGGAGCCGGCCGGCCCCTGCCAGGCGCCGCTGCTCCCCGGGAACGACTCTTACCACGGCCGAAACTGCAGCGCCGAGGAAGGGAACTACCAAGACGCCACCCCCCTCTCTGGGAAGATCGTGCTCGCCGTCGTCCTGGCGCTCGTCACCCTGGCCACGGTGCTCTCCAACGCCTTTGTCATCGCCACAGTCTACCAGACGAGGAAACTCCACACGCCGGCCAACTATCTCATCGCCTCGCTGGCCGTCACCGACCTCCTCGTCTCCATCCTCGTCATGCCCATCAGCACCATGTACACTGTGACCGGCAAGTGGACGCTGGGCCAGATCGTCTGCGATATCTGGCTGTCCTCGGACATCACCTGTTGCACGGCGTCTATCCTGCACCTCTGTGTCATCGCCCTGGACCGCTACTGGGCGATCACCGACGCCGTCGAGTACTCCACGAAACGGACTCCCAAGCGGGCAGCGGGCATGATCGCTCTGGTATGGGTTTTCTCCATCTGCATCTCCATGCCCCCTTTGTTTTGGCGGCAGGTGAAGGCCGAGGAAGTCTCTCACTGTGTGGTGAACACGGACCACGTCCTCTACACCGTGTACTCCACGGTGGGAGCCTTCTACTTCCCCACTCTGCTGCTAATAGCCCTCTACGGGAGGATCTACGTGGAAGCCAGATCGCGGATTTTGAAGCAGACGCCAAAGAAAGCCGGCAAAAGACTAACGCGGGCTCAGTTAATCACAGACTCCCCGGGGTCGTCCTCCTCCGTCACGTCCATAAACTCCAAGGCCCCCGAGGGATCCAGCGAAACGGGCTCTCCTGTGTACATGAACCAGGTGAAGGTGAAGGTCTCGGACGCCCTGCTGGAGAAGAAGAAGCTCACGGCTGCTAGAGAGCGGAAAGCTACAAAGACTTTAGGGATTATTTTAGGAGCCTTCATCGTCTGTTGGCTGCCCTTTTTCATCATCAGCCTGGTGTTGCCTATTTGCAAGGACGCTTGCTGGTTCCACATGGCCATCTTTGACTTTTTCACGTGGCTTGGATATCTCAACTCCCTCATCAACCCCATCATCTATACTATGTCTAACGAAGACTTCAAACAAGCTTTCCACAAACTCATACGTTTCCGATGCACAAGCTGAAAATTTTGAACGCGATGTGTTTCTCCGGGGCTGCCCCCATTGCACGCCCGTGCCCGACGCCACAGGTAGGTGCGCTCCCTGCGCACCCTCCCCCCGCCCCCCCCCCGCGGCGAGCGGCCGATGCTCGGGGCGGGAAGGCCGGGGGGGGGGGGGGGGGGGGGGCGGGGATCGGGAATGGGGGGAGGAGGTACGACCCCACAAACAGCTCTTCCATCTCGTCTCGGGCAGGACCGGCTGCTTTCTAGCCCGCTCGGAGGGGTGGGGGCGAGCCCCGCGGGAGGGAGGCAGGAGCGCCGTGCAAGGCTCCCTTCGAGCCGAGCCCAGCCCAGCCGTGGGTCGGGCCGGCACGGCACTCCCCTGGCTGGTGTTCAGCCCCTTTGCAAGTGGCGGCGAACAGTGGCGATGCTGCGCGCTCCTGACATTTCACAGTGCGTGTGTGTGTGTGTGTGTGTGTGTGTGTGTGTGTGTGTCGTGTCCCGTCCCCCCCCCCTCCTCGCACGGAGTGACTCACGGCAATCTGCTTTTTATTCCACCTATTAAACCAATCTGCCGCCATTTCGCATGCTTAATGCCCGTGTTTAGACCAATTAGTGCTAAACGGCACTTGCTCTCCAGCCCGCCTGCGGAGCTCCCCGGGGACCGGCGGGGCAGGGCCGGGCAGGGCAGGGCAGGGCAGCCCCCCCCCGGCACGGCGGTGTTCCCCGGTACCGCCTCCCGGCCCCCGTCGGCAGCTGGAGGCATCGCTGGGCAGCCGGGGGTGCAACCCTTTGCAGGGAGTCGGATGCAGCCCTGGTGCCAGCGTCGGGTTGTTTTGGGTTCGGTTTTTTGGGGTTTTTTTTGGAAAGGGAGGAAGGTAGGACAGGCCCCAGATGAAGGCTGCTTGTAAAGTTCAGCCTACTTTCTGGCCGCCGTATGGCTCCGGCTGCTCGTACTGGGAGCGGAGCGGATTGGGAGCCGGCATCCTGCGAGGAAAGCTGCCTTTTAGCTTCTGTGAGAGACTCGACGCCTCTGTGGTTTTTTCTTCACACGCGGAAAAGCTGTGCCTTTCTGTGCCTCTGTCAAAAGTGGCGGTCAGCTAATAGCTAACCTCAGCGCCACGTTCTGCAGAATACATACTTGCCTTTATTGTGATACTTTAATAATTCTGCCAATCTTTTGCTTTTTGTCTGCAGAATCAAGTTGCTATTGTAAAGACCCACTGCTTGAAACTTCCCCAAGCCCAGTTGCCAGACTCATGATGCTGCAAAAACGTCAATACATACTGCCACCAAACTGCTCAGCTCTGCATTTCAGTGTAATGACTCTGGCAGAGATGCTGTACCAATAGTCACGCAGATCAGTTGCAAAAAAAGAGGGCAGCCTCGAATCAAGGTCTATAATTCATCTGGACTGAAGAAAAAGTTTGAGAGTAAACTCCATTTATTTTGCAGGCTTAACTTCTTAATTTGTTCTCCGGCCGGTTGTAGGGGTGTGCACAAGAGCACAGTTGTCTCTGTCTGTGTTGGTAGCATAGTTGTACTTCTGCACACCTGTAATTTCTTTCAGTGGAAAGAGTTGCTCCCTTCACTTATGAGGCCAAGAGGAGAAAAAAAGCAGCGTTTAAAATAGGAGCATCACAGTAAAGTCTGTAAATGACTCCTTCAGCTGAACATGTGTGAGAAGTGACAGTGTGCAAAAGTTTTATATTTGTATTTCAAAACGATAGCAAATACAAATGCTATAGAAACGAGTTGTAGACCTTTTCAACTGCACTGCATATCTATAGTCTGTCCTCATAGTTGCCTTTATAAAGTAAATACTTCTTGCTTCTACTCCATAACTCAAGAGCAGAAATCAAGAAGTCCAGTGACCTTTTCCATAAACCAGCTGGGAATAGAAGTAGCAGTTTGATGTTGTAACCATGTTTTCCATTTTGTGTCAGTTGCACACCCTTACCGCATGAACCACTGCAAAATTTAGAATTCTCTAATTACATTATTTAGTGTTCTTTGTAAAGAAGTGAAGCAGTTTGCTCTTTCAGAAGAGCTATATCACCTGCAAAATAAATACCCATGAATCATGAATTAACTGATGTTAGTGAAATTACTCTCCTCCCTACTTCCCCCCTATTTTTATTTTTTTTTTTTCAGATCAGACCTTAAGACAGGTCTACGCATATTCAGCAGTCAGAGTTTCAGGATATGGTCCACCTGCTGTGATAGAACTGCATTGATTGTTCCTCCTATGTGTAAATGAAAATGAGTATAAACAATAAAACGCTTTACTGTGTTCTCAAGAGTGGTAGCAATTGTGTGACTGAAAGGAGTATTTATTGGTTTACCTGGTTGCTCAGTATTGACTTTTTAGGTACTGCTGATTTGATGAGTCACTCAAGAAGGCAATTGATGAAGGCTGAAATTACAAGCTTCGATTGGTGGTCAGATTTTTAACAGGCAGCTTTGCTTTCATCCTAAGTGGTACTGTTAGGTATAATTCTTACTATTTTCATGTAATCTCAGATTAAATTTTCAGGTGGTTTTTACAAATATTTTTCTTACTCCATTAAAATCAAACAAAACTTATTTTAGCACTTGGTGTGGATAATGTAATCAATGTTCCTTTAAAAATGTATGTATGTATTCTAGATGAGGGCTGTTATAAAGTCTGGGAAAATTGTACATGATTTATCTACCGGTTGTTCTTCAGAGAGTCATTCAAGTAATAAGGATTTATCTACCTAATTGAATAGTAAAGAAAACACCTGACCTCTGTGCCTCTGAAAATCCATTAACTGTAAAGAAGAAGATGTGGTCATGGGCAGGAAAGAAGTCTGCAAAGTAGAATCGCAGAATCATCTGGGTTGGAAAAGACCTTGAAGATCATCCAGTCCAACCGTTAACCTAACACTGACCGTTCTCAACTACGCCATATCCCTCAGCACTATGTCAGCCTGACTCTTAAACACCTCCAGGGATGGGGACTCCACCACCTCCCTGGGCAGCCCATTCCAACGCCTAACAACCCGTTCTGTAAAGAAATGCTTCCTAATATCCAGTCTAAACCTTCCCTAGAGCAACTTGAGGCCATTACCTCTTGTGCTATCGCTTGTTACTTGGTTAAATAGACTCATCCCCAGCTCTCTGCAACCTCCTTTCAGGTAGTTGTAGAGGGCGATGAGGTCTCCCCTCAGCCTCCTCTTCTCCAGACTAAACAACCCCAGTTCCCTCAGCCGCTCCTCGTACGACATGTGCTCCAGACCCTTCACCAGCTTCGTTGCCCTTCTCTGGACACACTCGAGTAATTCAATGTCCTTTTTGGAGTGAGGGGCCCAAAACTGAACATGTTAATCGAGGTGTGGCCTCACCAGTGCCGAGTACAGGGGTAAGATCACTTCCCTGTCCCTGCTGGCCACGCTATTTCTGATACAAGCCAGGATGCCATTGGCCTTCTTGGCCACCTGGGCACACTGCTGGCTCATGTTCAGCCGGCTGTCAATCAACACCGCCAGGTCCCTCTCTGACTGGCAGCTCTCCAGCCACTCCTCCCCAAGCCTGTAGCGCTGCTGGGGGTTGTTGTGGCCAAAGTGCAGCACCCGGCATTTGGCCTTATTGAAGCTCATCCAGTTGGCCTTAGCCCATCGCTCCAGCCTGTCCAGATCTCTCTGCAGAGCCTCCCTACCCTCGAGCAGATCAACACTCCCACCCAACTTGGTGTTGTCTGCGAATTTACTGAGGGTGCACTCGATCCCCTCGTCTAGGTCATCAATAAAGATGTTAAACAGGAGTGGCCCTAAAACTGAGCCCCACCACTGGTGACCGTCCACCAACCAGATTTAACTCCATTCACCACAACTCTTTGGGCCCAGCCATCCAGCCAGTTTTTTACCCAGCAAAGCGTGTGATCATCCAAGCCACGAGCAGCCAGTTTCACCAGGAGAATGCTGTGGGAAATGGTGTCAAAGGCCTTACTAAAGTCAAGGTAGACAACATCCACAGCTTTTCCCTCATCCAATAAGCACGTCGACCTGTCGTAGAGGGAGATCAGGTTTGTCAAGCAGGACCTTCCTTTCATAAACCCATGCTGACTGGGCCTGATCATCTGGTTCTCCCACACATGTTGTATGATGGTACTCAGGATGAGCTGCTTCATGACCTTCCCGGGCACCAAAGTCAAGCTGATGGGCCTGTAATTTCCCGGATCATCCTTCCTACCCTTCTTATATATGGGCGTCACATTGGCCAATTTCCAATCTGTTGGGACCTCCCCGGTCAGCCAGGACTGCTGGTAAATGATGGAAAGCGGCTTGGTGAGCACCCCAGCCAGCTCCTTCAGCACCCTCGGGTGTATCCCATCCGGTCCCATAGACTTGTGTATGTCTATGTGATGCAGTAGGTCACTGACTATCTCCTCCTGGATTGTGGGGGGGTCGTTCTCTTAGTCTCTGTCTTCTGGCTGAGAAGGCTGGATTCCCTCAGTACAACTGGTCTTGTTATTAAAGACTGAGGCAAAGAAGGCATTAAGCACCTCAGTCTTTTCCTCGTCACTCGTTACCGTGTTTCCTCCTGCATCTAGCAGGAGATGGAGGCTCTCCCTGGTCTTTCTTTTGCTGTTGAAGTACTTATAGAAACACTTCTTGTTATCTTTGACTCCTGAAGCCAGATTAATTTCTAGCTGGGCTTTAGACCTTCTGATTTCCGCCCTGCATAGCCTCACAGCCTCTTTGTAATCATTGTGAGTGGCTAGTAAAGGCCGTAAACTCTCCTTTTCTCTCCCTGAGTTGCAGCCAAAGCTCCCTGGGAGCAAAAATATGAATTAAAGTAGTGGAAAAGGAACATTGTCAGTAATTTGAAGAAATGCAGAAGACTTGCCTCGAAATTGCATACATCTAAAAATGAGAACAACTATACCATGCTTCTATAAAGTACCCTCTTAAACTATGAGACAAATGTTATTAGAGGAGTTTTCTAAAATACTAATTTATTTGATTGAAGTTCTTATAATCCCTTTTAATTTTATTTTTTTTGAATATATGGGGTGAAAAAAGCAAGGAAGATAGCATCAAACAATGCTTAAACTATTGTCATTTTCCAGTCTTGTAGAATGAATTTTGTTTACCCCAGATCCTCAGTGAAATCACTAAGATTCCTGTATGTCCAAAAAATAGAAAAAGAGACTGTAAAATTAATATTTTCAACATTTCCACAGGGAGTTGAGTCTTCTGTCAGTTTTTACAAAGTTATGTGACTTGGCAAGCACAAGGTTCAGGAGTTGGACTTTCCTGGTCCTCACACTGCTGGAGTGTACCTTCATCTTCAGCAACTGGCAGCAAATACTCCTGGCTCCCTGTTGTGATGTGAGGATTTTGCTGAGAAACTAATTCATCAAGAAATTACTCTTCCAAGTTTATGCCGAGGCTCTGAACTTTCTGCACAAACAAACATTTCAGATAACCATGCTCGCTGTTGGGAAGACGGTCCGTGTGAAAGCTGCGCTGAGAGACTTGAGGCCAGAGGAGAGGAAGCTAACTGGAGCCCTGCTGAGGTACCTGCTAGTTAAAGGCCCTGTGCTACCTGAGCATTATCTAGTTCAGAAAACTGTTCCTGCAGGGAGATAGGTAGAGTGAGGACACGCATCAGTTCGCAGTGAAAGAGTAGAATTGTAGGGCAAACCACTCAGTGCCAAAAATATAAATATGTAAAACATGTTCCAAGATTCATGTAGTGTGTTTTAGACAGGAAGGGTGGCCCATGTGAACTTCGCTTTGTGACTGGCAGTGTGTGTCCTGGTTGAACCTAGGTTTTAAAAGATTTTAGGGTTCAGGGATGTGGTGGTAAAGTTTTGACTCTGGAGAGGTCTGAGAATGTTGCCCTTTTACCTTTCTTCTACCCTTGCTGTGTCTGGTCACTGAGCTCTGCATCTGGCATGATGGAGCATCTGAAATTTTCAGTAGGAGAGGCTGTCCTTTTTGTCCACCCTGTGTCTGTACTCCCATGGAAGGGGCTCAGAGGACCCTGCCTCTTGGCATTACTTTGTCATGGGAACCTCTTCATGACTCTGCAGGTAAAATCCAAAGGTGCTTAAACCCCTGCTGTTTTAGTCTTCCATTACAGAAGCAGCATGCCTTCCTCTTACCTATTTGTTGCATTAGGTTCAAACATTGTCAAGTGATGCTGTCGAAACAAATCTCTGCTGAGCACTGAGGTTTGAAGTTGATCACACATTGCAAACCTCATGCTTTCCACCTTTCATGGTAAGGGATATGTGCATGATAGTGTTGCTGACTGCAAGTGCTGTGAGACACATGACTGTTTGAGGGTAGCTGCAGCTGTGTGAGCAGCTGTTTTCACCCCATAGCTGCACTGTTTTCCTAGTATTCCTCATTTTTTCTAGAGGCATTTCTCACTCTTCCAATTAATAAAACACAGGTGCAGAATACAGAAATTAAGAGGGGAAATCCCTTGCAATGAACCTTCATGCAGTAGCCTACAAAGTTCTACCTCTTCTGCATACATAAGAAAAAGAAAATGCTTTGACTAATGTGCCAAGGCTTCATGGGACAAAAGGCATTTCAATTAATTCTCTGAACACTTATATTCACTGCCACAGCATTTGAAGAAGCTGGCCTGGCCTTCAGTCTCCAGCAGGGCCATGTAGAGTAGGGATGACAGTTAATACATTTGGATTTCCACCTTCCTCTGTCCCTGCCTGTAAAAGCCAGTCTTCCTGCCATTAGCAGAGCACTCCCATGGCTTTCTGATTCACAGTTGCTGCTCCCATGCTCTCTTGGTCAGAAAGGGCTGGATATTGTCAGAAGTAAGCACTTTTACCTGAAAAATCCAAGTCAGCCTAAAGCTATTCTTTCAGGAACTAAAGTGAAAAAGCCAACTAGTAGTAACATTGGAGAACAAGCTTTGTGATTTGCAGCAGCATATAAGGCTGAGCAGCATGGCTGAGGGCAATTCTGTATTCAAATGGTGAAATCCCATTCAAATTGAAATGTAGCAGAGATTGAAGAGCAGGTTTTTCCACAAAAAAGAGCCTATAGCAAAGAAAGAGGGCAAGAAAGTCACCCAGAATCTCCAAGCCTTGACCTGGGTGTAAGGAAAAAAACCCAGAGTCACTACTCCTAGGTTTCAGGACCCCAGCAGACACGTGAGCAGAAAGTGTCAGAGAGAACAGCCATGCCCAGAGACATGTAGGAAAATTACAGGTGTGCGTTTATTTCAATAAAGTAGAAGTTAACTTATTTTCATGTGTTGGGAACCTTTTTGTCTTTAGGGGAACCACACATATTTTAGATATATCCTTAAAAAACCTGTCTACATCAGGTCAGAAAGGTGTGTGGTCCATATTAAGAGGGTTTTTTACACATTCCAACAATTGGTACCTAAACCAAAACACAGACACAGTTTAAGTGAAGTCTCCTACAGCAATGAGTCAGGCTGATAATAATAATGAGCATGAAACATTTAAGCCCAGAATGATGATATAGAAAAGCAAGCAGAAGACGAAGCTTTTTAATCAATCATGTATTAAGCTTGAAAGATGTAATATAACAGGCAACTCAGCAGGTGAGGTGAAGAGGAGATCCACAGGATATCAAATTTACAATATAGCGATCAAAATCTCTTACTGAGTCATTTTCAAGAGCTGAAGAAAGAAAATCTTTGCTGTTCTTCTCAGAGATCAAACTCCTTGCAGTCATCCTTGTAAAGGAACAAGAGTTTTTATTGTCTTTATCCAAATAGTACTTTGAAGACTACAAAACAGACAAAGGTCATGGCTGCAGGGCTTTCACTGAGTAATTATATGTCCTGTCTTTTATCCTGAATGGTCCTCGAAAAATAGGAAAGACAGGAACAGGGGATGATTATGTAAAATAACCCCTTTTTGGCACTTCTTTCCTTGTATGGAACCAAGGCAAAAACCAGAATAATAGGGAAAAAAAAGCATCTGGAAAAATTAGGAATTAATGAGGTTACGTTAGATTTCAGGAACATGTTTAGGGTAGAAAGGGGCAAAAATAATAAATACATTTCCAGAATTCAGAGAAGTGGAAATTAAATTAGAAGTTTCCTTCCATTCATATACCTTAGGTGTAGCACTATCCTAATACTAGTTTCATAATACCATCTTGATCTTACCAGATATGTTCAAGTTAACATTTATTAATACATTCATACATGCTTTTATATTAAGGCACACACTTTCCAAGCTCATTCACTTTTTTCCCTGTAGTTTTCAATTTCAGTTGCTTTGTGCTCTTTTCTACCTGGCTGCTGTGTTTAGAACATGAATCTCCTTTGGACCCAGCCATCTGCAATCCAGTCCCTGAAATGATGAGAAGCATTGTTTTCAAAGGAATATTAGGATCAGTGCATTTAAGAGAATCGGTGCAAAATCAAACAACGTTCCTGTTTCCTGTCTACAGGAGGTGGCTGTCCTTCCCTGAACTCAGTTCCTAGAAAAATCTGCTGTAGATTTGAAGGACACAGATATGACATAAAACAGATCATAAACCAGTGCAGACATACAAAACAGTGAGGTGTTTGGGCAGCAGAAAGAAAGTATCTGTGCTAAGCTCGTACTGGAATGCATTTCTCTGACTCATAAGGGACATACCAAAACTCTTCATTTAGTCTAGCCCAGAAAGATTCAAAGGATCTGTCAGGGAGCAAAGGGAGAGGAGATCCTCAGGAGTAATTTACAGGTAAGAGACGGTGAAGTAACCCATGTTCCCCAGGGGCTGATGGGCTCTCTTCCATGGGGCTGGGTGGCCCTGGCTCAGGGCATCTCTGACACAGAAGCCACATGACTGTGGAGCCGGCTACTAGGAGGACTGTGTTAGGGGAGCTGAATCCAGTAGCCTGGTAGAGGTGAGGCCACACAGGTCTATGCCCCACGTCCATCCTGTAGTGAGGCTAAGCATGTATTCCCAGGGACATGCATACACACGTGCAACACTGTGTAGCATTGCCAGCCACACAGATCAACACAGACAGATGCACTCAGTGCTCACACCAACACAAACAGCACCAGTGACCTCACAGTGCTCACCTCTCTGGCTAATCAGGATGGAGGTCCACTAGTAAGAATATATATATACATATGTACAAGCTGGATCCCTCCAGCAGCTGGGCTCAGACACTGAATCCCAGCTGTTTGCACCTGGACATATGAGCCCCCAGTGCTGTAGCCCCACTCCAGGTGCTGGTACAGACCATGCATGCACATACCCCCATTCAGGATGCCACAATAGCTCGTACACACACAAACGCACACACACATACACACCTGGCTCCCTGGGCACTTCACCCACTCTCCGGCTACTCTGACTTGAGCTCTGCCAGTGATCACACACTCACTCATGCTGATCTCTCTAGTTTGTGCACCACAGATACACAGACTCTCCCACCCATGATCCCACTGCAATTACTGGCTCTTAGACCTCCAGCCACACACATGCACACAAAATAGAGACCCTCAACCAGGAAAAGAGTTACAAACAGTTTAATAAGAAGACAGGACAGCCTGCAGTATCAGACACAGGGTGTGGCCAGGCAACCATACCAACCAGCCCTTCTTTATAAAGGGCCAGCCCCTTTTAACCCTTTATCACTCCATCATGTCATTTGTTCCTAGACTTGTTCCTCCCCAAATGACCTTAAGCCCTCCCTTTCCCCACCTTTGGTCCCTCCATTAAACATCCCCCTGTAAGTCTTGTGCCGTTCCCAAATACTCTTCCCTTGCATCTCATAATGCATCCCATACCCCTAGGTAGTAATCTCCCCCAGTCCAAAATGTACTCTTATTGACACATTGTGATGGGTTTCATGCCTGGACACAGGTGCTGAGGCTCCCCTGGGATGACTCTGGGAAGGACCCAGACAGGCTGTCCCAGAAGAACTCCTCCGAGTCCTTAATTTGTGTTCCCCAGAACCACCTGCTTTTCTGGGCTTGCGGACATGGGCCTTTGATGGCCCTTTGGCCCCTCCATTATGGGTCTACGAGGAGATGAGGGAGGGTATTATTTGGCTTCCCCCACCTGCCATTGTCTCTGTGCTCCTTTGTAGGTGTGCAGATGAGCTTTTTAACATGTAACCTAGCATTTTATCTCTTTCAGGAAAAAATGAGAAAGGAAATAGCTGGTAGCCACTGTTCCAGCTGTCAGAAGACTAAATGTCTAATGTAGGTTGAACTAGTTAGAATGTCAGAAACTACCTACCAAAATATAGCAAGAGCATTAAAAAAAAATCTGTTGTGAAGTCTTCATGCTGAATGAATGTATAGACACCATAGGCAAAGCACAATTATTTAGATAGCCACTTAAGCAATCTTCAACACCTCACAAATGAGTATTTTAGATCTATTCTCTGTTTCTGGACCTTGAAGAATAGTGGTCTTTGTGCGTCAGGTCAGAGCTAGATCTTGCATATCCCAAGTTTAGATCTTACATATCAGACGGCTAGATCTGAAGTGCCTTTGTGCAAGCTTTCTGCACTTTCATGAATTCCACACTAATGGAAAAGATATTTGAAGGAGTCATGATGATAAGTTAATCAGTCTCTTTCACTTACATACTTGTGCTTTGGCTAAAATTTTAGCAGGGTGTAGCATTAGTTCCTTATGTGATTATCAGTAAGGCACTGGACAAGTGTTGGTGACTGGGCAATGTACTCACATACTTAAATATACTTCTGAGGCATATATTTATGGACAACTAAATCAAGAGACCAATAACTTCCTTATTTTCAAATAAGAGTAAGAGGTGATCTCTAAAGCCTGTGATTCAGGGCCTCACAGGAACCTTGGGGAGAGGCACTGTCCTCCTGGACAACAGCCAAGTCCCACAGATGTGTATGAGCCATACACTATTCAGCATTTTCACTAGAGAGGCTGGAAAATCAGTGAGCAAAAATGAGTGATGCTGAGAAGGGCATGCTGATTCCCCAGTCCATGTGCCCTGCTTCTGCATTAGGAGGAGAGGAGTTAAGACCCTTGGCTATTCTGCCAGTTTCAGGCCATGGCTCCTCTATTAGGTGTTAAATTGCAGCTAAAAATGAACACTGAATGGTACAATAATGGTTACATTCAAATGAAGTATCACTTTAGGTTTTTCAGAGTGAGCGTCCAATGAATGAGGCTTCTGGAGCTGATAGACTGCTTTGAAAATCTAGGGCCTAGTTCCTGGTGCTCTGGATTATTAAGTGAGTCTCTACACATAGAGAACTGAATATTTGAAAAAATCATCCTGTAATTTCCCAGAACTGGGGACTCCAGGGTATTATAAGGAAAGAAGGCTCACACATGCTTCTCTGTATTCTTCCTCATATATACACAATTAGAGGTCATTAGCTTTCATTTATGAAGGAAGGTTTTTATCTCTTCTGTCTTTAATTAAATCACAGACCTTCTCACTAGTTCATAAATTGGCACTGCTATAACTCAGCTTCCACAGAAAGCAGTTGGATGTCAACACTCTGTAGGATACTCTTGCCCAACTAGTCTTTTAAACTGCAGTATTTATTTCAATTAAATAAGAGTTAGTAGTAGTGGGAGTTTTACATTTTGCTATAGGAACAGTGAATTGATTTCTGCCTGAATGACAGGTTTCAGTCACACTTCAGTTACAGTACACAAAATATTCTGAGAGCTTTGTCAGCAGATATAATTGAGTTCCTTTAATCAGGCTTAGGGTAAGCTCCTAAAGGGATTCCACCAGGCTTTTTCCAAGCTGCATGGTTACTAGTTCATTTAATAGAAGGAGGTTCTTCACATTCTTTCAACTTCCTTTACATATGGGATTTTTGCCTGAGCAATGTATGTGGATTAAATCCTTGAACTGGCTAGAGACAATATGCCTACTTAAAGGATAAGAATTCAGACCCATTGTAAAAAAGACAGTCGGAAGAATGACGCAGTGTTTCCCATTGCATTTAATGAAGCATTTGTTCCTAAGCAGAGAAGTAACACTGGGGTTTATATAGCTGCAGATTAGTTTTATAAGAAAAAAGTGGAGATTTTTAATGCTTTAAAAGTATCCTATGTGTTCTCTTCAGTTGTTTGAAAAGTTGAAGTTTTCAAACCCACTTTTTTCAAACCCAAGCTATGTGCCCTTCCCTTTTTAAATGTCACATGTATTCCTAAAAAAAAATACTTACAAACCTGAAAATTATGAGAAAGGAATATCAAAAAGGAGTGTCAATACTGGCAAGGAAAAGGATATCTTCTCTAAAAGATTGCCTGAATGTGGCAGTAGCTCTTTATCTGAGGGACCTGCATTTATCAACATGAGTGCTTCTAAGTCCCAAGGAAAACTTTCAGGGCTAAAAGACTCATTTAGCTCAAGACTTGACATTCTCTGATCCAATAGATTAGTAAAGAAATACAGTTTTTCAGTACTGTTCATGTTGGCAAGTATTGATTTCCTTTATTATCTGAGATTACTGCAATTTTACTTTCATGTAATGCATAAAAGGCTGCTGGAGGCAGTGAATGGGATACCACTCCCTTTGACTGAGGGAGCATGTGCTCCATTAGTGACCAAGCATCACTATTTGGCCATGATTTTAGACCCTTGACTGGCAGCAGGCAGTGATATTACAGCTGTAAATCAGTCAGCTGTGGACTTTCAGGAGTAAACCCAGTCATACATGTCAATCAGCTGCACTTGGGCTATACGTTACATACCATGGAGGGGATGACGTGACTGCTTGTCCAGCCAGCTCACTTTGCTGAATGGGACTGCTGGAGTTCAGGATCTGGTCCACAGAGCCAGGCAGCCCCACACAAGGCAGGGAAGGTCCTATGAAACAGTGGTGGTGGCAGCAGTGGGACTGAGGGGGCTGCTGTCCTGCCCCCTGCCATGGTAGCCCATCTTGGGTCAGCAGGGATGCTTGAGATGGCTCCCGCTGCTGCTTCTGGGAAAGAGGTATGACCAGCTCCCATCTCCCAAGAGAGAGGCACAGGCATTTGGGAAAAGACTTGGCAAGCAGCACAGGAATAAGGAAGGTAGAGAAAAATGCTTTTTCCTTCATTTAGTCAGCATCTGGCAAAGACAGGGCAGGGTGTCTGTCTGAAGGACAGCTGATGTTTAGTACCAGACATGTGTTTTGAGTGTCTGGACACTTATTTCATGATGTTTTGATCAAAAGAAACAATAGATAGATAAATACATTTTTATTGCCTGACCTCTGTGAGCAGCTTAGCAGCTTGTTTTCCCATCGTCACTGCATATAAGATGTTTCATGAATTTCATTTTTCCTTGAAATGCTGAAATTCAGTGTGAGGCAATCTCTCAACATAATTGCTGAGACCTCCTGCCCCAGGGAAAATAATTTTTATTCTGCTCCCCATGGAGACCCAAGGCTTTGCTAGCCCCAGTGATTGCCCAAGCTGTATTTTGTAGTGCTGCTTCCCCATATCACCCACCACAGCACTCGTCTCATGTGGCAGTGTCCCACACCTTGGATGCCCTGGGTCCCCGTAGTGCTGTGCTGCCCAAGAGGGACTATCAAGTAGATGTGGGAGCAGAAGATTGGGTTGGTTTTGACCTGCTAAGTGTCTCTGAGTAACGCCGTGCCTTAGATCCCCTCTGTTAAGGAAGACAATGATACCAGTCTTCTTCCTTTGGGGAAATAAGTATTATTATCATACTGTACTTTTCAGAACATGCTTGTGTCCATCCTAGGAGAGCTGATTTCCAAGGGAGTAGGAATTCATCAGAGTACTTATGTGATTTGGACCTTAGTGTTTCAGAAACAAAAATGATGACAGTTATAGACTCCCACCCCATCCACAGTTGCAGAAAACTTGATGTAGTATGACAGACAGGATTTTTAATCCTTTTGGCTTTCAGATAACGTTTTCTTGCCTGTTGTAGGCTAGACCTAAAGGTTCAGAACCCACAGTGCTCTTTTCAATTCCTGTCACATCCCTCTTCTGTGTACCTCGAAGTGAATTCTCTGCCGTGAGCTGCCTTTTCCGTGTTTCAGGACACAGTGCAAAATGATGCTGAGACCAGCTGATGACTTACCTACAGTCTGACAGAGAAACAGCAAAATACAGGTGATATCAGAACCTAAACCTGCGCAGAAATCTATATCCTTACTGCACAGAGTGATGGAAGGTTCAGGCCTGCTTCATTACCAGGCAGAGCAGTCCACTAGTCCTCTAGCTTGCAACTCCATAGCACTGCCGCTGATCTTCAGTTGTGAGTGCCATATGCTATCTCAGGACTCCCAGGGTCTGTGCATACTCTCCTCTACCTTTCTGTAGGCCACAGAGCTTTCTTAACTACGTTTTCTTTGTTACCAGCTCTCAAATCATCCCTAAAGTGTCCCAGCATCCTGATTTTGGGGAATGTCAAAGCTTGGGGAATGTCAAAGCTTGGGGGATAAAATGTGTTGCTGTAAGGAGTTACCTTTAAAATCCTTTTAAGTCAAGTTAAAGTAAACAGAAGTATTTTTTTACATATGTCAACATTAGACAACAGAGAGGAAGAAGTTTTACAAAAATGCGTATGTGCAGAAGTGCAAGGAAATTGCTCCACACTTATCGGTCACTTTGATCAGCTTTAACACTCTTCCTTACCCTGCATGTTTCAGCCAGGATACTCACAACCATCCTTGCTGAGGGCTGGGACCCACTTGCCTTTTGTCAAACTCCAGAAGTGTCAGGTCTCACTTTTTCTTTGTATTCCAGACATGGATCTGGACTTCACAGTCAAGTCTAACTCTTTGAAGTTAGAGATGTGCCTGTCATTCCCAGCAGTTGCTTCATCCCCAACTCAGCCAGGAAAGAGTCCTGACTCCCTTGTTATTTCCTGACAAAACTGTTATTTGTTTCATTTTTTGGAAATGCTACTTTCCTCTGGGTGTTGAGTTGGTGTAGTTCTTTGCTTGATGTAGACAGTAGGTAAAGCAGTTCACTGGGATTTCTGTGCTTGACTAAACCATTAGTGAATCATGAATCCACTGAGAGTACTCCTATTCAGTACAGTAGTCTAGAGAAGGAAGCCTTTTCATCCATTGATCCTTATTTTTCATATATAGGCATTAACTGTCATACCCTACACAGCCATGGAAATGCAACTTGATATGGCAAAAGAAAATCCATGCAACCAAGAGCATGCAACTGGATCTGCATTACTCAAATTGTTACCTATTTTTATTCAAGACTAATAGATCTAAAAAGAAATAGTACCTATAATAGTATTTATTGGTTTACATACGTGTTTTAGGATGATTATTAAACAGGAAGGCTGAATGTGCTAGTTGAGAGATACAGTGGCAATCATCTTCATCATGGAAGCTTTGGAAGGAGAGGTGGGGAGAGAGTAAAGTAATTCCTTGCTCTTCAGTATTGTATGGCATCACTCACAAGCAAAGCTTTCTTCCAGAGACAAGACATTCCATCTTGAGATGAGTCAGAAAGGGGTTCTCAGCCTTTGTCCTGCGCTCTTCCATGCCCACCTGGGGGTGAGTGTGGGGAAGTAAGGCCTGTGGCAGACGCAAGAGCAGTCATGACAAAATCATTCCATCTTAATAGCAGCAGATAAGTTTCCAACTAAGTCTAAGAGAAAATGAGGTATAGCATAGCTGCTGTTGAATTCAGTCAGGGAGAACATGTATGGTTAAGTATAATCTTAATGATGCCATTGTCATTTTATCTTCTGTAATTTTATTCCATGACTGAAAACCTATGTTTCTCAAGTAACTTTCTTTTAATCTGTAATCTTGTCTAGCAATAAATCTGGCTAGTCATCTGACATATAACAAAGCATTCCTTACCCAGTTTGTTACAAATCTTAAAACTGTGGCACTGGACACCTTGAAAAATTGCTGAGTTATCCAGTACATTATGTTTCTCTTATCTAAAGAGCAGTAGGATAAATCCTCATAGATGTTCCACAGCAATTTATCATGAGATTAAGGAGAGGAAGAAATGTCTTCTTGGGACCAGTGATGACTAGTGAAATTCTCTGACTGGCAGTAAAAAGCTGGGAGTATGACTGGTGGGCTCCTTAATGGCTTTTAACTGAGACCAGACATGACAGTAACCTGTAACTTTGGGGTAATGGTGCGTTTGGGGTTAACTGTGCACCAGATCTCATCTTTGAGGAATACTGTAAGAGTCATAATGTCACCTTTGATCTCTCTATATCCTCTTTCTCTCCAACACTTTATTTATTATGAGTGCAAAATCTTTTGATGTGTCCAGTCCTCTTCTGTACATTATCACAGAGATTAGCCCAGCTGGGGACCAAATTTCAAGTGGAGATTTTAAGGGTCACAGTAGTATAAGGTCAAAGGTCCATCCATTGAAATGTTGTTGATCTGGTGTGCCAGTTTTTGCAGTCAGTAGTGACGACAGAGTACTATGCCAGAATCATATTTATATTCCCCTGACTGCACAAACTGCATGGCCATGTGCCTGCTGTCAGCTGGGTGCACAGTCTGCATTCTTGGGAAGAGCCAAACTCATGACTCTGGAGCCGTAGAAAGAAGCCAAAAGGGCTTTCCCTTCTCATTGATAAAAGCGCAGTGTTAGTGACAGTCTGTGCAGAGTATGAGGGTTGAAAGAAATAAAAAGAGAAGATATTTTCTATCTTTTGGTAAAGAAAAAAGAATAAATGACTGTTTAAAGAGTCATTAAGGATTTTATCTGAAAATAATTACTTGGACAACAACATATTGCAGCCAGACTACAGACACACAGCAAAACCAAAAGAGGAAATATTTAATCAGTGAGTAAAGCATCTTGTTTTGGAATTCATTGCTAGATTTTGGTAGCTGCTACACCCCCCTCAAAAACTACAGTAGAAGATCTGTGGAAGATAAAAAATCTATGGTGAAGGATTCATGTTCTAGAAAAGCATGATACAGACAGGAAGGGGTGACATTTGCCTGAATGTACCTCTGCCCATGAATCAAATTCTGAGTAGGTGCTTATACAATTTTGTTACTTTTTTTGATATCAGTACTTACAGTTTACATTTTTTCTGATCTCTCTTTGACTGCATTTAGCCCTGGCCAGTCCTTTGTTTCTATCTTTGTACAGTCCTTAAATGAAATCTTCCCTTAATTCAATTTTATTTAAAACTATGCTTATTAATAAAGAACTCTTTCAGTTGAGGTCTAGCTTTTCCTAAGTTTTTCCCATATATTATAAGATTATTTTAACTTTTTGTGCCATGTTTGCATTCACCATTTAGTTTTGTAATTATCAGCTAGAGAAACAGCTACTCCCACTGAATCAATGGAAGGCTTGATTTGTATCACTGGAGAGATGCCATGTGCTTAAACTGATAGCTGGTAGAGGGGAATTGAGTTCTGATGACTGGAAAGAATTTGTTACAATGAAAACAAATAATAAGAGAAGACTTAAAGTGTGGGACAATCTGATGGTTATTGGCTCTAGGCAAAGTCTGGAGCTCTATACCCCAAGGAGTTGGATATGACAGCTATTATCTGTCATACAACAATATGTCAGTAACAGTGTGATCAAGAGTAGACTTGTCACTGTTAGGAAGTCCTGATACTAGCAGAAAGGCTGCCCCTTCTTTCACAGTGTTCTAGGGTATAGATTTTAATCCTAAACCAAGTTTTAAATATATAAATCCATCATAGTCCTATTGAGGTCAGTGGTGAAACTCTCACTCACAGGCTCCTCAGGTAAGGATATGTCTGACTCTGGACAACAAGGAAATATGTACCACAGCTGGAAATGTCAAGAATACTTTTTTTTTTTTTTTAAATTAGATCAGCAAATTTATACTGTGAGTGGCCTACTGAAGCATTCGTATCATTCGTTAATAATCCTCATCACAGCCTTCAGCTTGTCCAGTCCGGTATCACATGGATTGTAGTTGAGATGGAAAAGATGGTTCCACACTTCAGCCTGAAGAAAAGACCAAGCAAGCTGGGTTTTGATGTTCAGTTGCTAGTGATGTGGCTGCAGATATCAATGGATAATTGAAGTTGATATATTTAGGTGGGGTGTGGAGGGGGAAATCTGAGGTAAGATTGTTTACATGAATGTGGCCTTTAAATGTGAAACTACAGTAAATGAGAGAGGATAGATCAGTCACAAAGCCTTGAAAGCACTCTGAACAGCTTATGTTTGTTACAGAATACAAGGAGAAGAATGGCATAGTCAAAACAATGAGCTAAGAAAACTAACTTTGCAGCTGACAGGCTAGAAGAAACGCAAGATGGTATTTGTCAAAGCCAGAGAAAAGAATATTGTGGGAAGCGAGTAATGAGATAGTGAGTGATGCCATTGTAAGTTTCAGCTGTGAAGAAGTGTTATGTAGAGAGAATTGCAAGGTAGACAAGGATAAGGAGGTCAAATCTAAGATGATTCCCAATAGTAAGTCTTTGTGGCATTTCCCACAGTGGTAAAGCTAAAGGTTATGGGAAAAAAGACAGGATTTTGCTTTGAACATGTTGCACTTAAGTTTAAAGGCTTCAGTCAGAGCACTAAGAGGAAATGTCAGTGCAACAGACTATTAGTTTAGTTCAAGTTAAATGAGAGACATCTATAGATGGGTAATAAATCTGTTGGTCACTGACCTAGAGAGGATAGATTATTTTTTATTTACTAGTATGGCTTATTTATAGGCAAAAAGTGTAGAGAGAATAAGACTGCAAATTTTCTGCTGAGTGCTGGGTCATGGGGAAGATGAATAAGCACCTTCAGAGCTCTGCTACAGGAGCAATTGCAGAGGGAGGAGGTTAACTGGGAGAAGATCAAGTTACAGACACCAAGTGAGAATATTCTGCTGCTGCTGAGAAGACAATAATAGGATGAGTTAAATACTAGTTTTGCCGTTTGACCAAGAAAATGATTAGAGGCTGTCTTGAGAGGATTTTGAGGGGAGCACAAAAGGCACAAATAAGTTGTAGGGAAGAGGAATCTCATCTAGATATTGTAGACAGCACTGGAAGATGGACCACTAGTGATGAAAATGTTGGAGTAAAAAGTGAGTTTCACTAAAATGAAAGAGACTAAAGCATGGAGGCAATAGCACTTTTATCTGTCTTGTCTCTGTTGCACATATGCTTGTTTGGCAAAGGTTTCTTATGCATGTATGTCTCTTAAATGGAGATCTTAGATACTTCTCTAATACACCTGATATTAAGGCTACGAAAAATCTCTTTCATACCTCAAGAAACTATCTACTTTATATCCATATGTGCTGTCATCTGCACAGATTAGCCTCAAAATCAAAAAAATTACAAAGACATTTCACTGTTTTTTTAAAATAAATATTTAATCTCTCAAGTTCTGTCATTTCATCAGTGACATCTTCCAGATGTGACCTTAATAATGGGTGATGGATATACTGTAATAGCACTGTAGTATCAAAGGCACGGAACTTCAAATGATACCAGAGCTGTGAGGCCATACTACTGTGGATTTTGGTATCTGCAATGACAGCCTTGTGCCCTATTCTGCACGGACAGAACTTTTTCCTATCTTTGCCACTCTCTGACCCTGTCAGAGCTAGATCAGCAGTGTCTGCAAGACCTCTCTGCCCCATGAGGCTATCAGCAAAGGCTGCAAACTGGCCATGCTTCCCTTTGCTCCCTGTCTGATACTGCACCTACCTCTCCTCTGCAGAGAGACAGAGGCATTGCAGAGGAACAGTGTGCAGAAGAGGAGCAGCTTGTACTGGGACAGGGAATCCTATGGGGATGGGAAAAGCAGACTCAATCTTCCTGCTCATGACGTTCAGCATCGGGTCAAAGGCCTGTGGGAACAATACTTCTTCCTACTTCCCCAGAGAGATCAGATTGGCAGGGAAGCTGTCTGAAACCCTATTGATCACTTCTTCAGAAAGTTCAATAGTGTCAGGAAAGTTGCAATACCTTTTTCTTCTTTTTGCATTGAAGTCATGAAAGAATGAAATGCTTTTCTGCCCTGAGAGAAGTCCTAGCTCAGTGATTCTCAGCTTTTTTTTTTTTTTGGAGTGGAGACACTACAGATTTTCTGGTTTGTGTATACTGAGTTTAAACTTATTGGCTGCAAGCTTGCCTTTCTTAAGTATTGTTTTGTGAAACCCTTAGAAGTAATCACCACAGCTACAAGGGTCTACAGTTTGGAGGCTGAACAGCACTAGCCTATACAAGGAGGTGGTGTTCCTCTTGCAGTTCCTGCCTACAGAGAAAGTGAACATATCGCTACACTTCGTCTTTGGGGATGACATGCATTGCCTGCCAACTGCATCTACTGGGATGGGCAACACAGACCTACAACATAACCATCTGGACCACAGCATCAGGGGACTCAAAAAAGGTGAAAAGGGCATCACATGGTGCTTATTCCTGTAAAGTCCCTGTGGAGAACTGCAACCTGAACTGCTGTTTTGTTTGACTATTCATGGGGGTGAAAGCGGGATTCCTTATGCACCCTCTTCACCACTGTTTTTAAACGCAATCTGGCAGCCTGTCTGACATCCAAATGTGCTGTGAGTGCATAAAGAGGAGAAATGAAGTGAATTGGAAACTGGACGTCAACTTCATATGCTACGTTAACTCTGACCCAAACTGAACTATAAAGAGCAGCTGGCATCCTAAGTCAATCTGTTCCCCTTTTAATAATCAATTGCCTGCACATCTCTATAGAACCATGTCTATAGAGATATAAATGGCCCAATCCTGTTTCTGATTTAAAGGAACAGGAGTTTTTGTGTGTCTGTTTCACTGGAACAAACCAAGTTTAGTTTAAGTTGATAATATTTAAAGGATCATTACACAGACAGTAGAGCTATAAACCAGATTTAGATGGATTAAAATACTGGTTTTGAGGAACCCACCTTTCAGGCCAAATATTTTACAAGTATGGATTTTGAATTAGTGGATTGTCTGATCCTATGTGTGCTTCTGGCCCACAGGTCCTATGTTTCTGGATCTAGACACAAGACTTTTCATGTGGTTTTTTTTGTTTGTTTGTTTGTTTTTTTAATGGCAATTTTTCATTTAAACAGTGGCCGATTGTGAAAAGGCTATGACTTGTGCCAGAGCACTCAGTGAGGCATTTCTCTCGGGGTTCGTTTTGAAGAACTGTAGGAAGTATTGTCCTCAGGTAAAGTTGACTCCCCTAAAGTCAAGATGCCACAACGGATGATGTGAATGCCTATTTCAGCAGAAAGCCATCTGGGTCAACTTAAATCACTGAGGAAGGTTATTCTTAAACCAGTTCTGTAGGAGGACACCTGCCCAGGCCCCAGGGGTATGTGCTTAGGCTCATTTTTAATTTAAATTGTTTTGAAGGAGAGCTAATCAGAATCTGAAAATATTTGATGGTGATTAAATTTAGAATTCAAGGATAATTAGCTGAGGGGAAAAAAAAAGCTATCTGCAGATGCTGAATTCAGCATGTATCAGTAGAGCTCCAAAGGCACATCCTTCCTATAGTCTTCAGAGCTGCTTTTCTGGGATTGTCATGCAGTACTTTGGGAAGGCACTGCCTGAGCATAAAATAAAGATAAGACAGAACATCAGGGCTCTCCTTAGAGATATCTCTTATTCCTCTGACCTTGTGAAGCCACCTTTACAGAGCTAGTCAACTTTTCAGAAATCCATTCCCAGGTAGAAAAGAGCAGTTCCTACTGGGAGTTTTGCTGTGCTCCAAGAAACTTTTGTCGAGTTTCTGAATAGTGGGGAAGTTCCTAATTGGTTTTAACCATCTCTGTCCTCCTCCCTCCTTTGCTACCTTTTCACTGCTTTTGACTCCTGAGATATTCTCAGAGGAAGCACTGGAGCTGATACAAAAATCTCCAGAGACAGCACTATTTGCAGTGTACGTGCTTTATTGATCTTAACCCGAAGAACCAAGCTACATGTTCTCAAGCTCTACTTCCTGGTATCTTCTCTCTTAGTTATTTATATAACTAAAAAATAAAGAAAATTGCTCTCACAGTTCCTATTTTTGCCCCCACTATAAATGGTTGTATTTTTATTTAGATGGGTTGCAATTCTGACCATATTGTAGTCAGCAACCAGCACTACAGTGCCTGAACTGAATGGACGCTGTAACAATCTGTAACAGCTATAGGTCTTGTGCAGCTAGCCAGCCCCACTTTGAAGTTGCTGAGTCTTTACACTGCTTTGGTCTTCCCTCAGCAAGCTGCTTCTTTGTCTCTTTGGTGGAAGGGATTGGCAGCATTAGCTTCACCAGAAGAACAAAACAGATACAAAAGGCTTTTTAAATAGGATACATCCATATCCCAGATTCAGGTTGCACTTAAGAAAGTGAGGTATCAATAAATTGCTAAAATAAACATGATTGCCCTTTCTGATACCAAACAAAAAGGGGTTGATCCTCTTTTAAGGTGAAGGCAAAGTCTTTTCAGTTATATGGGCAGAGGAGGGACAGAGAGGCAGTAATGACCCTGTCTACAGAATTAGTGATGCTGCTAGTGGAAGACTGCCTGGACTTCACCAGCACAGTGAAGAACTGAAGAAAATTCAGACAAGAGATGCATAAATGGTTTGAGATCTGCAAAAGTAGGCTTTTTAATGAGAAACTAGGGATGCTTGATACATTTTCAATCACAAGCTCAAGGCTCATTAGTCGAGTAGGCAGACGTTAATTTTGACATCCCAAGGCTGAGTGAGCAGAGCCTGGTTTCTCCCACTGTGGAAGTTAGGTGGAGCCTGAGGAGCAATAGCAAGACAGCTCTGTGTTTTGGGCATGCTGCTCCTCCTGCTCCCGGGGACAGGAGGAATGGGGCTTATGACTGCTGCTCTGGAAAGGGGCTTTTTCTCACCCCAGCAGTATTTGTTATCCCACAAACGATTTCTTTTCTCAGGAGAGGTAGAAGCCTGGTGGTTTTACATGGTCCTAGACATGTAAATGCTAATGTCTGTGATGCTGTGGCCTTTTTAGTGCTGCCCTTAGAAACTACTTAATCTGTCTGAGTCTAAGGGGACATCCCCACAGCTCCAAAGGGGACTAGGGTGGTACCTAGTTCTTCCAACACAGAGCTGGAACATAGCCGGCGCATGCCCCATCAGAGCAGGCCTGCAGCACACCCAGAGGAGTGAGCTAGTCCTATGGCATGTACTTACTTTTTCCTCCCTTGGGACAAAGTTTTATCTTTCATAAGAAATTTCTCCTTTGAAATATTCTGGGGGGCCCAGATAAGTCTAATCTTCCTTCCTGAAATGTACTATTTTGCTTCATTATCTAAAAGACCATCTGATCATTCTTCTCAATTAAAATAAGTGTTTTCACTTCAGCTCCTTGGAGATGCAAATGTCTCTTGCTGAAGAAAAGTCCTTGACTAGCTAATTAATAACTCCTTGCTGCTATGAGTGGGGAAAGCTCTTCCTATTCCTCCTCCCTTTTTGACTCTGACATGGTCAAATGTATCTTAAACTTACTTTGTATTCACTAACACCAGGTATATGACAAACATGATCATCACAGATATCTAACCATGATAAATAGGCTCTTGACTGAAAGCAGACACGATGGTGATTAATCACTTTGGGGTGATGGGACCCCAACAAGCTTCTACTAAGCATGTATAGCAGTGTCCCATTGCACAGTTACATCCAAGGAGAATAGAGAGAGGTGATGGACTCAAGAGATTTTGATATTTCAGTGACTATGTGAAGGCAGAGAATTAGCTACTGTTGTGGCACCATAAGCAGAGTGGAAAATTCAGAAATAAGGTTATATCATTATGTAAACCATAACCGGTCTCAGCAAACAGCATTATAGCATCTTACCAAGCTTTGTTAGCTGAAACAATTCCAGGCAAGTAGAGAATCAGCTACTCCTCTGTAAAAGCTTTGATGCAAACTGTGTGCTTTATGTCATGTCTTTTATTCTTGTCTCATATGGAGGTGTTTTTCAGAATTAGCAGGCATGCGATTCAGTAAATGTGTTACTGGAACTATCACACTGAATAGTGCTTATTGTTAATAGACTTGCTGGTTTTTTTTTCACTGGAAGTTCAGAGACATTGTTAAGAGCTTTGTACCATCATCTATGTGCTGTTTCTATGTGTGATACTATGATAAGAAAGTTCAGATTATTAAAGGAATATTAAGATTCTGGGGTTTTTCTCCATTTTTTTTTTCTAATATCAATGGACAAAATAGATCTTGTCTTAACATAACTGTACCCTAGTGCATCACTATTTACTCGTGCTGTTTTTGGATAACAAATTACCATCACCTTAGGTTTCTCTGGATTTCACCTGAGCTGAAGCTTCTTAACTTATTTCTTTATAGTCTTACCAACTTCTGCAATGTAAGCAGCACAACAATAGAAATCTTAAAGAAAGTAGAAAATTTGTCTTGGTTCTTCACAAAGTACTGAAGATTTTTCTTCATGAACTAGGAGAACCATGCAACAAACTACCTGGAGTCCCCATTTGGTAGCAGGGTCCACCCCAGCTATAGGCAGAGAGGGCAGTGCCGGGGTAGCCAAATAGCCATGGCCCATTGGCCCCTTTAACCTATCCGTAAGATCTGCAAAACCAACTGGCTGCTGCCACCAGGGAAGGGCTAGTGGTGAGTTCATGGGACGTCCTTCCTGCAGCAGCAGTTACTCTCCTCTGACAGCAAGTCTGGCTCCTCACTTTCTGCTTATTGCAGCAAGGGAGGCCCCATGCCCCAGCTTCAGAGGGACCAAGTTCTGGGTGCTGGGAAAGAAGAGAAGACACACAGAAAAATCATACACACAAAGAGAGACTTTAAACCCATTCATGCATGTCAGCATACAAACAACTTATAAAAGTATGATATAGCTGCCTAATTATTAAGCAATATGGCATATTTCTAAAGGCTGAATATTGTGGAGGTATGAAAGACCCATTGACATTTTTTGTCCTTTTTCTTTTTTTAAAGAGCAGCTAAATTCTGTTGACCTTTGTATGTGATTGAATTAAAAAGTTTTAAAGCCCCAGAATTTATTTTTTAAAGTCAATTAAAATTTTGGCATTTCAGTATATCTGGCATTTCAGTATCCTAATTTTCATCACCATAAAGATCAACATTATAGTCCATCTCTGTTTATGGTATTTTATTTCCTCCAGAAGCTGACTTGAGTGTCAAAGAAGATCTCTAGATCTCTGTCAAGCAAGATTTCAGTAAGAAACAGTGGAAAATATTTGCTGTGACTGTTTATTAGATATCACTGATTTTGGTGTGACATCCTGACTTCATTTCTCTCAAACCTTTCACAGTAATAGGTATAGGAGCTCATGGGCCTAATAGCAAACATAAATTCTGTAGCAGACAAGTTACCTGAGTTATTGAGTTTTTAGAAGACATAATTCTGAGAGATGGTTTTCTGAAATAAAATGCCATCTGCTTCTACTTAATTTTCCTTGCTTCCTTCTCTAAGAAAACACTGAGAAAACATGTTTGTTCTGAAAGTTAGTCCCTCTGAGGCCTGTTATTTTCCTCCATCTCTCTAAGAAGACAGGATATGAATTTGTTAGTGAGTTACCAGACAATTCAATATACAGTGCATCCAAGGAGCCAGATAAATGCACTTTCATTTGATACATCTTGACATAGCTGAAAGTTTGAATTCTGAAGTCAGATTTACCAGAAAGCTTCTGGGGCCACAGCCAGGAGCGGCTAACAGTTGTATTCTCAAATGATCTTCCCTGTTTTCTCCGAGGGGGATGTATTCACATTTCATAGCACTACATTGTGCATTGCAGCCCCCTTATTAATTTGGTAGGGGATAAGAAAAGTACTGGACAAAAAGAATCAGAATAAAACAAGGCTTTCAAACTTTTCCATCTTCACACCAGAACAGGATTATTTCATAGCATGTGAACAATATCGGCTGGCAGCCAAAAGATACATACACCAAATCAGCATCAGGGCTTTAATAGCTCATAATATTTTAATGTTTTTTAATATATTAGATTATTATAAGGGTACTATAATATACCAACATTGTTCTCAATTAATACATAGGAAAGATAGTCCCTGTAATTTGCTGTTTCCATACTCAGTGGAATTTTCCAGACTCTACCTTACTCTGAGGGGAAGATTTGATTTTCAAAGGGCCTTTGCTATGTGTGCTTTTTGTTGAAAGCTGGCTGTAGTATCTGCTCAGAGATAATAGCTGTGGGGCAATATTATCACACAAACACAAAGGGATCTGATTAGACAAGGGTTGCCTAATCTGTGGTGTAGTTCAAACTGCAACTAACTTTATAGATAGTTGCAATTTAAAAGATTTTGAACTTATGTTAGGCTTGGATAATCATAGGAAAGCTAGTAAATTGAGACTGGTTATTCATCTCAACTTACCTCTTGATTGTTGAAGTTTTTTTTTTTTTTTAAAAAAAAATATTACATTTGCACTTTTTCCCAAGGACTAAAGAGTTTGCCTTTTAAAAATCGTGATAAAATTGAAATGAGGTCCATTGTTTCAGAATTCAGAGCAAAATGACAGCAAATTTCTATACACTATAAAGTTCTAAGGGCCTTTGATATTCTAATTCAAGTTTACTACAATCAAAATTAAAGGGTAGACTGTGTGTAAAATGCCAGATAATGTTCTCTTAAGTGTGAGTAGGAATTTGATGTCCCTTACAACTGAGATGCATGAGGTGCAGGCTTCAAATTAAAGGAGAATGTGCCTGGGAAGAAAGGTAAAATACTCTGCATGTGCTGCGATAAACTATTTTAGAGAAAGACTATAGTCAGTCTTTCTCTAAAATAGTCTCAGGGACATCATGAGGTACCCTGTGTAACAGCAGACTTTGTAAGTCCTTGGTTGCAGAGTTTGCCCCATACTGGGCGTCCCTTTGGCCTGCAGCCCTCTCACAGTCAGAAGGATCTGAAACCAGAGAGCACACTGGGTATGTTGGGTGAGAAACCCAAGCACAGCAAGGAGCCCTGTGGCTGCAGAAATTGTCTGGGATATAGGAAGTGGAGGCCTAGGATGGGGAAGTTCTGCTCACTTCCAGGTCATGAGCGTGTGACCCCATGCAGACAAGTGGGGATGGCTAGGGCTGCTGGTGGCTGGTCAGTCGGTGTCTCCAGACCTGGCTTGGTGGAGTCATTCCTTTTCTCAAAAACAATCAGCACCTACTTGTTGGGTCAAAGGACTCTCTATAGTCTAGCCACTCAGATGGTGTGTGGGAACTCAAGATCCAAGTCCACAATGCTAAATATTTGATACCCACCATCATATTTTGACACTAATTCAAGTCCTTGTTGCCAGGCTCAGCAGAAAGGCTGACAGTCTAATGGACGTGGAAAAGGAAGTGTTCTCTCATGTCTACAGATGATCTGATGAGTTCAAGGGCAAAGAACTTTGATGGGGTTGAAAAGTTTATGCTATCTCTGTGTCTATTCCGTCTGTTTTGCAGATAAATAAAGAGTTCAGAATCCAGCTGCTGTCACCAGATTTTTCCAAGTACTAAATGTACAGTGCTACAACACTTGGAAAAGTGCATTTATCATAGACAAACCTGAGTTTCTGAAAAACATTTATTAAAAAAGACTGACTACAACTTTCAGTAGGCTTGACAAGATTTCATATTTTGCTTTACATCTTTACCAAGTGCATTAATAGCTTTTAATACTAAATGACATGAGTACTAGATATCTCAGTGGTGCATTAGAGATGGAGAAAACAGAATTTTGTGGCTTTGTGTACATGCCTAGTGATCAGGAGAAAAAAGCAGAATGCATAGGACTGTTTGAAAAATCAGGAGTTTCCCCCCAATCCAAACAGATTCATAAAGAAATTTGTGATTAAACAGCTGAAATTAAAATTAAATTTGCATTGCCCAGCTGAGATTTCTCACTATATTCTAAATAGTTGAATGGCTGAGTGTTTCTGAAAATGTCTTAAAATCCAAAGAACTCAAGAATTCAGTTCTCATGTTGTATTAGTTAGCATGCATTTTTCACTACCACTTTCACCAGTTCACCATTTTTGCTGTTTAGGATTTTTGCTTGCCTGATCAGACACCAGAAACATGCCATGTGGGCAAATATGCAGTAGTGAGCTGCAAAAGTGAACAATCTGTGAATAACTCAAGCTCTGAAAAATCATTTATTCTCACTAATTTATGAACATTTACAAACAGCAAACCTGAACTTGAACGACTAGATCCAAACCCCTCAAAAGCCCAAAACACCAACAACACATCAAAGCAGTGAAGCAAATGGCAAAAAATATGATCTTTCCTAAAATCTTTTCCAAATGCAATCACTGTTCAAAAGTGATTCATGTTTTTATTAGGTGAATTTACCTAAGTCTAATCAGCCACTCATGTCTTTCTGCTGTGGCTGTATGTTACGATATGGTTGGTTGCCTAACACAACTAAGAGAAATAAAACCAGCTTCAAGTAAAATCATTTTTCCCAGCTGAGCCCCACATGAGCTCTGGCTGATCTTTCTTTCACTCAAGTTAAGATAGTAATTTTCATAGAGGTTGCATTTTTCATTCAGATCCAAGAAACTTGTTGAATGAGTTACCCAGGGTGCAACATCTTTATTTTGAAGCAAATTAAGCCACTTGTTATAACAAGATGTAGGGTCAGTTTTGTGTGTGTCTGTGTATGTGTGTGTTTACTTTATTGCCGTCATCACACTATTTTGTGTACTTGCCCTACTACAGGCTGCTATTCCAGGCCCTGCACCAACATAACTATTGGTACAGGCCAGCAAGAATGACTCACTTGATGTGGAGGCTGAGAACATGGGAATGTACCTGTCTTTGTGTATCATCCAGTTCAGGGCCAAGGAGTAGGTATCCTGGGCTGAGCACTGGGTCACTGTACACAGAAGATGAGGGACATCTGGGAGATGGGCAGCAGAACTGATCTTCCAAGCTGAGTACAAGCAGGTTGTTTCTGTGAGGGTGAGCAAAACATGTGGGTGAGATGACTTCCAGGGGGGAGGAGGTAGGTGCTTTCTGGAGCAGCTTGCACCTGAGGTGAGTTATAATGATTATTTTAGAAGTTTGACTGAACCAGAACAGATTGCCTCCAGCATAGTCTTTAAGTGCTAACCAACAGCCATTTAGTTTCATGTTCTTCAGACCAAGCACACTGCCCCTGCAGAGAGGCAGGACTTCTCACGGCTTGGGACTGAGGTCTGATTTTGTCCAGTCTCTATGGGAATAAGGAAAATTTGCATCTGATTTTGACAGTGAGCTCTGCCTAAAGGATATGCATAAAGATTACCATATTTTCATCAGCTTGCTTAAAGCAGATAAATGAGCATTTTCTTCACTGTGGCAGATCTGGTCTCAAACAGGGATAAAAGGATTTTGGTGGACATTCCCCGTAGGGCACACATTCGACTTTGCAATGACATAATCATCAGTCTCAGCCCACCAGTCACACCTGGTGTGTTATTCAGAGAGAGAACAGAAAGGCATTTGCTGAACAGGACTAAATATCATTTATGCTGTAAGAGACTAAAGTGACCAGTAAAGTTGTACTTACAAATTCCAACCACCACCTCCCCAGCAACCACGTATGATGTATTGTGTCCTTCTTTTGTTCTCAATAACATTCTGAACAGCAGCTTTTGAGAGGACAGGCACTTTAGGGAAGCTTTGCAGATGTTTTTCCTTCCTTAAGTCTTGCTGAGATAGATTAGGAATACTCTCACATATGAGCAATTCCCTAAAATACAGGCTAAACCAGCAGAAACGATTATTAAATTAACCTCATTCCTCTCTCTGGAGCCCTTCACTATGACCAGTTGAGTGCATTTTATTTCTATTATATTAGAATCCACTGTAAAGTTAGAGTGACTTCATTTTTTCAACAAACCTACTCACCATCTGCATTTGGCAAAACTCGTTGACATCAGTCTTTGTTGCTTAGCAATAAATACTTGTGCTGACTCCAGTCACAAAGAGTGTTCATTACTTTGTCATTCAGACATTTTACACAGCCTTTGTGGCCTTAGAAATCATTTATTTACGATGGCCTTCTTGGAAGAGAGGGGGAAGAGCTGAAAAATAAATGTGAAGAATGAGAGGAAAGGCACACAGATCTTGAAAGGCGTTGGACACAAATAGCAAAGAACCTGTAGTAGATCCGCAAGCTTAATAAAGAGGAGAAAAATACCTAAAAGAAATCAATGCAATACTATTACTATAAAATATTAAAGCAGTTATAGAGCTTGCCAGACATCAACAATCTTGAACACTCTTAAAGTGTATGTTTTGTAATGGCATCAGTGATCACATTCCATCAATATGTGCTAATCAAGATGTACTAATCAGCAAGAATATCTGATATAAGAATGTGCTTTGTGCTTATATTCTATGTGTGTATGTAATCAGGTGTTCTAATTTGAGCAAAATATCTACAAAATTTACATTTCTATAGAGTTTTATGGTAATTGTCTTGTTATTCATAACTTCAGAATTATTTGAATTTGGGAATAACTTTTATAGTTAGTACCAGCTCAGAATTGAACTGTGTTGAAACCTTTGAGGAAAGTTTTTATTTATAGAAAGTTAGAAGAAATGCTTAAAGCTGCACAATTTCTTTGCTCATTTAGCAGTCACTATGGCCCACTTCTGTTTAGATGTCTAATTGTAAGATATTAACCTTTAGCACTCAGACTTGAAAAAAATTGGACTAGGAGGATCCAAAAAGGCAAACTTAGAACTGAATATGAAATGGGTCACTTGTTATAGAGCATGTTACATTTAATAGATGAACAAGCTAACAAATGAATATGACAATGAGTCATCTGAAGTCAGAAAACAGCATACTGTTGGAATGTCAGATGATTTATAAAATGCTTAGTTTTTGCTTTTATTTGTGGATGCATTATGCAAAATGAGTTGTTCATTTTACACGGGTAGCAGCAAAAATGCAGAAGAATTCCGAACATGTGACAACAAATCAGTCATGGACAGACTGTCCTTTGCAAAACATACAAAATACTTAGCATATTTTTCAGGAAATGGCAAAGAAAACTTCCCAAAACTGAACTTCATTCAGGCATTGAATTTGGGACTCAAAATCTCATTTTGCTTTAAAGGTAATGGCTTTGATTCTGATTTGCCAATGGAATCTTTCACTTTCAGTCTTAAGCAAAATAATAATAAATGTAGTCAAGAACTATGAGCTGGGCATCTAGAGTTAGGTTGCTGTTGAAGTACAATGACCTTAAGAAACACTCCAGTCACATATAAGAGAGATTGTGCCTAAACAGCTGATCAAGCATGTTTAAAGACCACAGCTGCAGTGCAACCTTCAAGACCAGAATGAGAGATTGGAAAGTGAATGTTGAAAAGTGCCTCTTCCATGTCAGCCTTAATTCAAGATGTAATTCAAGTTCCCCACTTCGAAGGGACAATGCCACCGTGTCAAGCAATGGTGACCTGAATTGCTTTGGGAGGGACAAGATCATGTTGCCCAGACACTGACACAGAAATCCTGATTTTGAGCTTCAAATGGCTGCTCCTGCTCACCAGGATTTACTTCAGGTATCTGTAAGGTAGCAATGCATTCTCTTGCGTGACCATGCTCAGTCTGCTGAAGTGCTGTGAAACAGGGAACATTTATAGCTCTCTGAATGGATGTTCAGTTCAAACATACACAGCCGTTAAGTGCTGCAAACTTGAAAGCCTGACCCTCAGCCCTTTGGAAATGTCTCCTATTAAATACAACTCACTGCTGAAATAGAAAGTGAAACATAAAGGGAGCTGTGCTGAAACAAGAAGACAAAACTTTCTGCTTCAATATGAAGGAGAAAAATATGAAAGCAACTGGACAGAAGGGGAAAAATCCCTAATCAAAAAGTCACATTCTGACAAAAAAAATATTTGAAAGATGACAGATTGCACTCTGAGGAGTCAGAGGCTGGGAATAACAAGATACCTAAGTCTCCTCTTTTGGCAAGGCTGGTATTCTTCAATACCCAAGAGCATCTGTAAAAGTTTTCTCAAGGAAAATGCTGACTTTTCTAAAAATGCAGTCAATGGAGGAGGAACAGTGTATTCTCGGTGAATGATGGGTTAGGCTCTGCACCCCTGACAAATCCAAGATCAAGTTGAATGACCAATTGCCCTGAAACAGTCTTGGAATAGCTCCATCTCTGCAGTGCTGATTATATTGACATTTCTCTTTCCTCCTCTGCTCCTTCTCTCTCTCCAGGATGTGTTTTTCTCTTTTCCTCTTTCTAGTTTCTTTTTCACTATTTTTCTGTGATAAAGGAAGGCTCAAGCAGAAACATTAAACACTCTTTTGAGGAAGAAATAAACCCCATGTCAAATTCTGAATCCTGCATTGGTTAGACAGTTCTGACATCATGTAGAAAAACACCACTCAACTCAGTCTGAGGTGGGCCAGAGACCTTTTTTTTTTTGGTTCAAAAGCCTGAGAAAGGTCAACTTAGATAATCTAATGGCCTGGTCTGCATTTCAAGGCTGCAAATAAGATTAATGAAATGCTAGTGGGACCCTGGGTTGCGGTGACAGAACTAGTACAGCCCCTTTTCAGCCACCTGGAGGAAGGGCTACCATGCTGGTCCAAGAGGAGATCAGGGAGTCAATGTGCAATTTGGTATTCACCTTTCCCTGGTTCTCTGGGAAACACCAGCTGCAGTGATCCCTCTCCATCACCAGGGCTCCTTGGTGCAAAGTCATGGCTCCAGGGAGCAGGTTGGGTCCTGATGTCCTCTCTTTTGGCCATAAACTTGTCATCAGCAGACCCAAAGTTGAGCTCCTTGAATAGGAAGCACTACCTTAGCGTAGTAGGGTGGTGTAGGGAATTTAAGGAATGGCAAGAGGTATCTTTACATACAAGTTATGCCATCAGGGAACAGTGCTAATAGCTTTTTAATGTTTATAAAAGATAAAGTATTCAACAAATGTTTGCAGCACTCAGTGGAATGGGTCTGTGAAATCAGGAGACAATATACTGCCTTTAGTAATAACACAAAAACAGGCAGCACAAAGATGAAGTAAAAGGGGCTATTGGGAAAATGGAGTTGATTATCTGTCATTCCTTGACTATTTCTTTTCCATTATGTATTGAAATTCATAATTTTTACAGAAGTTCACATGGTCAGGTGCAACAATATAGATGCAGAAAAAGAATTTTGCTCCAGCTCAAATTCAACAGTTTATTTCTTTCTTGAGGGATACTTTTTCCATACTTTTATCAACAAAATGGATCAATGACTCACCCCTTGCCAATACAATTCACACTACATTTGCTCATTTCCCTAGAACCGAGACACTCAGAACAAAAATAAATGTCTGTTCTCACCGCTTCCTGTCCTGCTCTCAAAAAGAAGTGTTTCAGGGATTTAATTTCTCATCCCTGGCTTTCCCAGTCTCTCTCTGTTTATTGATGGGAGTGTCCTGTGACAGGAAATGGCCCTGTCATGTAAGCTGCAGTGTGTTAAGAACTTCTTTCAGCTAAAAATAGGTAGCAGAGCTATCTTCTAGTTTGTTCCTATTGTTTTGTATTAAATTCCAAATGTCAAGCATAATATAGAGCTTTGAATAAACACATCTCTTTATGCCATTTAAATGCAACAAACTGCTTCTAACTGCCTGCTTTGCAAATGTATTTGAAACCCTATTGAGTATTTGCCATGTGGTTCATGATGTGTCTGTGCTTCAGAAAGAATTGGCATGTGATGCATCTGCTGACTTGTTTTAGAGATAAATATTTGCATGGAAGCACTTGGGTGACAATCAAGAATGAGACCATACTAGAATTAGTGTATGTACTCATCGCCTTGGATCTTCAGAAGGGAAATACCACTGAGTTAACGTTTCACTGTCCCAAAACCTCAGTGGGTTAATGGAAAACATGGTACATAATTAGTGTTGTTACCAGTGAAGTTCAAATCCAAAACATATAATTGTACATTGAACCACTGTTAATCACTATAACAATCAACACCATGTAGCTGGGTTCAGATAGCACATATTCATCCTGTACATGAAAAATATTGTCTAATTAGCTTCTTCTAATAGAGATGTAAGATATGCCAACAAAGCACAATGCTTGCATTTATTGTGTAAAATATCATGTAATTAGATAACCCCTGATAGTGAATGGCTTGGGAAAAAGACTCAGAACTAAGAAAGTCATAGATTCTGATTTCAGCAGTGTCTAATTTTATTGGACATAGTTGTTACTTGACCTCTTTTCTCTGTACATTAGTTAATATAACTGGAAAACACATTAAAAGCCAGTCTCTTCAGAACAGTTTGTTCAACTCAAAGATGAAAAGTTCTGGTTAAACACGTCCAAGCATGACACTGTGAAAACAGTCTCTCTCTTCTTTCTGGCAGTTTCTTAGTAATCAGAACTAAAGCTGTGAAAAAAATAATGCATGACACCAATGCCTTTTTTAAAAAATACCTATTAATAATTACAGCTTTAATGAATGGCATGATGAACATTTCAAATCCAAACTCAGTGGAGCAGCACTAACAGTTTACTTCTCCCACCACCACCATTAGCAGGTCAAAGCTGCAGAGAGAGAGAAAGGTTTAATTTTTGGAAGTGAGTGGGAGCAGAGGTTCTGACTGCGTGGTCCTACATGCTTAACACTCTCAAGTTTTTGCTAAGAGTGCAAGTGAGGAAGAGGACCCATTTCAGAGGATGGCTGTGACAGTGATGAAAAGCAAAAGGAACGCTTAAGGGAGAAGGGAAGGTAAATTTGACAGCCAGACTGAGACAGCTTTGCCAGTTTCGACACCACCTGCCACAGCAGATGAGCATCAGCTGGCCAATACAACAGAAACTTCTATGGCAGCATCTCAGCTCAAGCCATTCATTACCAGTACAGCTGCTGGGGTTGGCTTTGTAAAAAAGAGCATGTTGAGCATGTCAGTTTTGACAGGATTTTACTGGAAGATTTCCTTTTAACTTTTGATCTACTGCAGAATTTTTTATGACAGTGTGTCTAAATCTGCCCCTCCCTATGTTGGCGGGCCTCCCAGTGCACCCTCCAAACCATCTCTTTACATCTTGCTTGTATTCTTGCCTTTCTTTCATCTGGCTAGTCCTTATTTTTAGAACTGCTTCTTCAACTTTACATGTCAGGTGTCCATATCTTTCATTCAACTTTTTCTTACAGTTCACTTCTGTAAAAAGCCTATAAATCTAACAAAGACAGGAGACTATTATCAATTTTTTCTTCTAATGTTTATGTTTAATTTTCACTTTGGTGTGATTTTGATAATCCTAATGTAATCTGCAAAAATCAAAACAGAAAGAAGTTAAAAAATATGATTTACTAAATCATAAGGAGCACATTTTGATTTACAAGATCAGGCAAGTTATCTGAAGCTATATTATTGTTTCCAGACAATGTTAGACAAATTGCTTAATGACTTGCTTCTAGGAATATACAAATTCTATTTCATTCATGTAAGATTTTCAGCTTTTTGACTTCATGAATAAGCTGATATAGACACAAGTATGTCTCAGTCTGAAGATAATAAAATGTGTGGTGGGGTGACATTCACTTACCTCCTGCTATGCTACACCTAGCAATGTTAAATTCAAAATTAAGATTCATGTCTGCACAGTTCCCCTGCAGATAAGGATGTTTTCTTTCCTTGAATGCTAAAATGACTCCATGGCATGAGGTAGAAAATTTGTGGTACAAAAGATCTCGAGAAAATAATTGACTCAGTGAATAATTTATTGAATTTACTGAAAATATTGACCTAGATTTAATGTTTCCACATTCAGAACATGCAAAATGAGTTAAATTGGTATGCTGAGTTAGCCTAGAGTGAGACTGTTGCAGCATGATTAATTTACAAGTGTGAGTTGTTACTCAAGAAAAGCTATTTAGCTATTAAATGTTCTGCTTGGGTTATGCTGACATTTTCTTCACACTAAGTTGATGACCTGTGGTTTGATCTTGCCAACCATTAGTGAAGACAAGAGCTGTGAAAAAGAAATCAGAAGTGATTAGCAGGCTTGGGGATAGGTAAGGATTTTAATTCTGGATCTTCTGATGCTTTACTTTTTCTCTATCACCTTTGAACAGATCTGATACTGGGTCCCAGCAGCCTGACATCTTGTCTTAACCACTTCTGTATTCAAATTGCAGAGATCATTAGAGAGTCTGGTGCACTGAAGTTTAAAGTACGTTAATTGAGTGCTACCCTACTTCTCAGAAGATTGGCTGCGATACCTGCTTATGCTTTTGACAAAAAAGTATCCAGTAGGAGAGAAAGTTCAGAATGGAAAATCTTATTGAATGTTCAGCAAGGAAAGAAAGAGATGGAGATGGACAATGGGACAGGTGGGTAATACAGAAAGAGGTTGAAATAAAAATGATCCAAAGATGAATGTAGTTTTCTATTCATTGTGTAGACTGATGCAGTTTCTTTTGATAGAAACCCCTTCCTTTAGTGGACATCAGATAGCCAAGCTGACATAATAGCAGGCCTTCCTAAGAGGCAGAATATATCAGACAGAGTACAAAGTTTCCAGACTAGAGATGTACTGCACCTGTAGGCATCTGCTTGTGTAGACATACCCTTCCTCACCAGAAAGCATTTTGCCCTGCCTGATTTACAATAATCAGGCAGTTCTTGGGTATGTACAGCAGTCATTGAACCAGCCTTGCCCAGCCACAGGCACTTCAGCATGACTATTGTCAAAAGTCTCCAGAGAAAGAAGCTACTTGCTGCAGTATGTCAGCTGGTTGAAGCTTTTAACAAATATTATTTTGCAGAAATGTTCTCTGCAGGAAGAAGTTCACAAAAGGTTCACACTATTTTCAAGAAAAAGAAAAACTGTGTCAGCAAATGCTGGCTACAGGGGAAGGGTTTTAAGTGGTAAAGAATTCAAAGAAGTGATAAGGAATTCAAAAATGGGTTGTGGTACTCATGAAAGGAAGTGTGGAAATGTGTAAGATGAAGGAAGAAGTTAAAGAGAGAGAGATAGCACAAAAGTGATAGGGGAAGCTGTGAGGACAACCAAGAATATAGAGGGATGGGAGTCCAGGCTTGAATGCTCACTGAAAAGGGGTCTGATTGGAGTTCAGGCTACAATACAACTGTGTTTTCAGTCACCCTTTAAACTGCTACTTGCAACACACAAGTTCGTAAGCAGACAAGGAAAATCAACTCTGCATGTGCTAGTAGTTCTAAAATGATAATGATTTAAAGAGAAAGAGAGAATGGTAGAAAGGGTTATGTGTTGTAACAGAATCATGGGAAAGAGAAAGGAAAAGGCATTTTCATCTCCTTTGCTTCATAAATAAGTGACCAGGAGTGGAAAGAAGGAAATCCCACAGTGTCCCCTACTTTGCACAACAGTACACCAAGCACTCGTGTGCAGCATCATTAACTCCTACAAAAGCATGTGTCTTTTAGGGCAATGATAATAGGAGTCTCAGGGAGTTGCTCAGTATGGAATTGAAGACAACCAGTCCTGGTCATCTACTTACAGGTGTTATTATTTCAGAGACAGGTGTCTGATCTCTCTTCAGAGTCAGTGAAGAGAGCCCAGGGAGTGATTCTCTACCTCAGGGTGAACAGAATCACATACTAGACTTTTTTTGTAGGAATTTTTTTGTAGGTTTTGTAGGTTGGATCTCATTGACTATTATGGGAAACTGGACACCTATTTTGCTTGTAGACATAAATTAAAGATCTTAATGATTCTCAATGTAAAAAAATGCATTATCAAGTTAAACTCAAGATACCTGTTTCTTGGGGGATGTTGAAATCTGTTAGAGCTTCTGCAAGACTTATCAAAAGTGGGAAAGCAAGAGTTAAGGTAGTCTCCCAGCTGCTTTAACTCTGCCTTCTTTGTGCAATGCTGCCATGCAGCAGCAATATGCATATTTGATGTCTGAACTCTTCTGAATAGGAATTACCACCTATAGGCAAATGCAGTCTCCTCCACATACAGTATACCAACCTCTGCTGCAGAACTGCAGACCCTGTTTCACTGTGACTAAACCTGTCGCAAGCTGAACAGACTCATGGAGACAGTCCTCAATGTCAGACTCTTGGCCCTCGTAACCAGCAAAAGATGCAAAAAAGAAGTACTGAAAATAAGCCTACTGGGTCCCTTCAGTGTGTAAGAATCTCTTTTCTTTGATTGTATGTAGGGCAGTCAGCCTGAGAGGATCCTCACAAACCAAAGGGGATGGCATGCCCAGACTGATCGTTTCTCTAACCAGACCTCTGACACTCAACGTCTTTTGTACCATAGAACTGCTGCTGGTGTGTCAGCCAAGTTGCAACACTTACAAAATTTTGGGAATGACTGAGGAACCCATCACTGAATCTCTTTTGGAAAGCACATCTTTTTTAGTGCACAGGTGGCATGCAGAGAAAGAATTGACTTGAAAATTACAGCAATTCTGCAATTTCTTCAAATTGACATAAATCAAGGAATGAGTTCTTAAAATAGCCAACTCCTTACTCCAGTACATGATCAGAGCTAGAAAATGATGTTGAAGCTGGGAAGATGAAGAGATGTTTGGATATGCTGTGATCACAGTTTTCAGCTATAAGCATGGGAGTGAGCACTCTGAGAATGGAGCAGATGCTTCCAATTATCTTCAGTCAGGAGAAGAAGGGACATTAGAAAATGTAACTGGTATTAGGTGGCTGTCAGAAGAGTCTTGGATAAGGAAGAAAAGCATGCAAAATATAACAAAGTCATTTTACTTTCATAGCATATTAATTTTAAGACACTGCTCTACAGGTTGAAACACTCCTGTGTATTCTGATGATTGAAAGCAGAACAATAAAACTGGAAATCTTATTGTTTTTTTTCCATTTTAAACCATGACAAACTTTATTCATGACTTATTATTTCCTTTGATGTCCTAAAATGTTATTAAAATTTAAATAGATTTACATGCTTAACCGGGGCTACTGTTTGCTCATATAGTGCTTGTATATGAACTGAAAATAGGATTCCCATAGAAAGGAAAAGCTTGTAAAATACAGAACTGTACAAAGTAGAAGAGAAGACACATAAATGTAGCCCATTTCCTCGCCCTTTTGTGATTACTGCATGCCACATCCTGGGGCATGTTTCTGATTTGCTATTTGCTTAGCAGGGTGATGTTCAGGAATTCTGAATGGCCTGCCCAAACCATGTATGTGCTGACCAGCAAATTCGTACCTTGTCACTCGTTAATCTATAGTAGCTCTGGCTGCCTGCACTCTCTGCCCATTTTTTGGTCCTGAGCCTTGTGAAGAAGACAAGATTCACAGATAACCTTTCTGTCCAGTGAGCTGACTTGTGTTAAGAATGTGTTCCAGCCAGACCTTCACACTTTCCCACCAGTCTGCTAGTTTGGCTATTGTGAGCTTGTCCATGTGATACACAGACGTATGAGGTGCTATCAGAAGACACAATGGTAAATGCAGGCACACAAGTTCTGGATAAGGGTGCCCTGGACAAGCCAGCACTGAACTCAGGATCTGTCCACATCCACTCATGTAGCCAAGTACTTTGACCATATCAACCGCATGTGCCAGATGAGGCAACAATGAAGCCACAGCTGGGAGTTTGTTCTCCTAGACAATCCCAGATGCATTTTGTTCTGTTCAGTTCCAGCACTCTTCTTTGCTTCTTTAATTGTCTGGGGGAAAAAAAAAAAAAAAAAAAGTGCAAGCAAGTACCTAAATGTGAAAGCAGCAATCTACATCTAATTTCCTGGGAGTGGCTCACTGTTACCTGGCAATAAACACATTGCAGCTTATCTGTCTTTATACTTTGTTACATCTGGGACATCTTGAAATGCACCATGGCCAATAAAACAGAAACAAGCTTTCAGCAAAAGTTTCATGCTCTTAGGTTTGTTTTAATTTAAAATGGATCTATCTTGGATGTATGGAAGAAACCCTTATTTCAATTTGCTTCTGCATAAAGTGTGTGAAAAATACATCAAAGATAAAATTAGTAAAAATATGAACTTATTTTCAATTGAGATAACATTTTCATGATAAAATAAATATCACTTTTTAAAAGGTCCTCTTTCATTCCACTGCTTTTAGATGCTAATTTATATGCAGTACCTGCACACACTAGAGCTTATCCACACTTCAGGGGCAACTTAAAAATCCTGTAGGAAAATGCTCTTTTCTTGGCAGTGTGTGCAAAACCTCAAGTACTAATGACTGAAATTAATTTGAAAATCATTGTTTTGTGACTATATGCACTCAGTAGTACTACTTTAAATTCTGTCTACAGACAGGACTGTTGAAATTGATTTAAGGTAATACATTCTTCATTCAGCAAACTGATTAATCCAAGTCAGATAATTGTTCTTACTCTTGGTGTTCTGTTAAGTTCCCCAGATGATTTGACATTGGCCTTTCCTGGCTAATTTGTGGTGGCCTGTAGAAAGAGTGGATAATGAATTCTACATTGCAATTAGATGCCTCATTTCATTCTTCCTCAAGAACCACAGGAAGCTGCTCAACAATGATAGGGAATTAAAGGAATTCTGAGCAGCTGGGTATCACCTCTTCCTCCAAACACTGATCCACTATGGGCAAGTCAAGAAAAGGTAACTGCTTGCTGATTTGGATGGATAGACAGAAGTCTTGGGGCTTATTATTAAAACTTAACTATTTGGTATCAATGTCACTTTGTAAAGAAAGTGAATCCAAGACACCATAAACAAATAAGATCCTATGTCCTCATTTACCTGCTTGGGGAAAAAAGACAAACAGTTCAATTCAAGGAAGCAAATCTGAAAGGATATTATTAAAAATGTTTAAAGCTTCTTGAAAAACTTTGCAGTAGGTGTTGTAAAATATATCCTGATGACTGAAGTTTGTTGAACAAAACAAAGTTCAACAATGGTTACTGCAAGAGGCATGGTCGGCTGAAGGTGCTGCCAGTATTCCATCCTAGCTCTGTGGGCTTCGCACACCAGTCTCTTCTGCCCCACCAGTGTACACAACGTACACATTAATACTTTTTTCCCTAAAATACTGTATCTCAAGAGGTTTAAAACAACAAAATATGAGAAAATTAAGACAAAAATTATAACATTATTTTAACTTAAATTTCAGTTAAAACTTAATTGTGTTGTAGCATAATATCAAGAGTACAAGGGGCATTTGGAGTTGAATTCATAGGCCTTTAATGGCATTTTAGACATCATGGAGTATCTCAGACATGTGCACATGGTTTACTAGGTAATATAGGACCTGTGTGAGACTTCTGTCCTTCTGGAGCAAGGAGGTAGGAAGGATGACCTAGGATGTCTTAAAATGATGCTAAATATAATTTTGGTTAGTAAATCTCACCCCTTTTGTCTAGGATACCTTTGAAAGGCAACCGCAAATACAACTCTTCTGTATACCTGTTCATGTGTGATTTCTACCATACATAGCTGTGAAGTAACTTTACTAACAGAGATTAGTAAAGCAGTGGAAACAGAAGTATCAGATTTTCTTTTCATTTTCAGAATTGGCAGGAGGTACGTTATCTTCTGAAATTCTACATAGGGATATTGCATAGTTAATATTCTTTAATGAAAATTCTGCATGTTAAATAGAGGTAGAGTTATTCATGATATAAGTAAAGGTAATTTTAATCTCAGCTGGGCACCATCCACATCTACTGTCATGTGACAGACAAAATGAAAGGTCTAGGGAGGATCCAGCTGGGATTCCTCAACCAAAATGCCAATGATGTGGAGACTGTAACCTTCTTGTTCTGCCAGGGCAAGGCTAAAATAAATCAGAAGAAAAAAGTAACATCAGTGATATCATATACATTTGACATGCAGATTAAGGGTGTTCTTTATAATTATGCATGTGTTCTCTTTAAAATGACATCATGAGTATGTCCCAGGTAGAGGGATATGGGAAGGAGCACCTTACAGTATATTTGCATATTCTGAAGAAGATCATCATTTCAAAGGCCATTTCAATCTAGTGCAAGTGTTTCACTGTGGTTTGTCAATATGTTTGCATCAAATATGTATCAACCAATTTGTTAAGAGAAAAATTATTCTCCTACAAATTTGGCCATAATGAAGGTACCATAAATTAATATCCAAGATAAGAAGTAAATATCTGAATTTAGACAGGATTATCAAAAGCAAGAAATAATAACAAATTAAAGATTAGCAACTGAGCAGATTTCCTCTGGAGTGCAAGTGGAACACAGTGCAAGTTGACAGACAACTGACTTTTGAACACGATACCTTGTTGCTTTATTCAGTCACTCAAGCAAAGGAAGTGTTGAGACCCATTTTCCCCCTCTCTGGTTTGACTACTAACTACTGCTAACTTTCTGAATCAGATGCTCATATTCAGGTGGATAGATCATTTCTATCACACAGGGATCAGGGTAAGGAACAGTAAATACTGTTAAGCAGTGGCCTAGGCTTTGCTGTCATAGACAATTTAGACCATTACACAGCTTGCTACATAAAATTGTCAAACTCCATCGAAATGAAAGACACACACATAGTAGTATCCAAATTTGAGATCTAAAAACAATCTAAAAAAAAAAGAAAGTCTTCTTCTAGAGCCTTCTAGAGGGCAGAGGTAGTGCTTGTAGGACCAAGATGTATTTTGGGTAAGATATGAAGAAACTAAAAGTGCTATGAGACAGACAAACTGAAAAGTAAAATACTGAGATGAAAATTTTCTTTGTGACAGCAGCCATTTGTATTAACCATTTTGTTGGTCTGCACACATCTTCAATGTGCAGATTAATATCCTGGGTGGAGAATCTGGCCATCCTAAAGACTCACCAGGTGGTTCTTGTTGTAGAATTGAAAAAACTGTACAAGATACTTGACAATAGTTAGTAGAAACTGTTCCTTCAGGTGTTGAAATGATTGTGTAGGACAATCTTATGTACATAGTTAAGATAGGATATGCTTTTTATTTAGTTTAAGGTACTCAATAGTGATGGATCACACATATGTTAGAGTTGTCACTCAGGACACTGGTACAACTGTCTATTAGAATTGAACAGAACAGCAGTTCGGGGAGTGTCTCCTGATCTAGTTGAAGGCACTGCTGGAAGGACTCTTGCAACAAAGACTCTTATTACCACCCAGACTGCAACCAGCCTGCTTGTTTGTGAAATTTGTTTTTCCCACCTATTTACCCTATGCCAAAGGTTTTTCAACACTCAGTCCACGAGTGTCTATGCTACTCTGCACTTGTTCTTCTCTGACAGCAAGACAGTCTAAGTCTAGATTGTGTAATATATCAGCTAGAGGTGAACAGGCTACCAAGGCACAGGAGAAGTACAGTTGTATTAAGAGGGTGCTTTCCCTGGGCTAATGGTACTCCTCAGCCAGATGAATAGACCTAGGGGAGTAACATGCTAACACAACTAAAGTACTTCTGACATCCTGTGCTCATGGCTTAGAGGTAGCCTGAGAATTTTTTCAATACAGATGTTCTCTCTGAGACACTAGAAAAGATGGGCTACATTTTCTTCCTTTGCAGATATTTTTTCTTTTCTTTTGTGTGTTTTTCTTTTCTTTTGTGCTTCAGAGAAGCAGGACTAGAAGAGCAAAAGATGACAGCAGCTTTAGTCTAAGTAAATTAACTTTATTCCCTTTCTTCCCTAAAAAGGCAATTATTATTTTCTTAACTCCATCTGAAAAACACCAAACGGTTTCTCTTGGTAAACCCTTCTTTGCATAAAGGCATAAAGACGGAGAGAATTAGCAGTATTGATGAAATGAAACCCTCGCATTTCAAATATTTTGATTGATATGTTACTTCTAATTCTATATCTTGAACTACTTGTTACTCCTGGTGGTAGCCTGCCAAATGAAGAAGCAAGCCAAGATCTCTCTGTTTACAGTCAGGAATCTTGGTTAATTTAGTGCAAAGATAGGCTCTCATAAGGACTGTTTATTCTTTAGAGCCATCCTCTTCCACCAAAATTAAGATTGCATTGTGCCATGGTACAGGTTACACTGTGAAGATCTTTCTGTGATGTTATCATTGATGTCAGTGCTGTGTTTAACTACCATATAAACTTTCAATGAGTGAGAGGGGGCAATCTTATTTTATACTTTTTGTAGTATAAAAAGCAATGAAACCCTAACCTTGGTTGGAACATCCAGATACTATTGTAATAGTCATAAAAACAAATAGGGATAAAAAACTACAATAGCAACCAGGTCAAGTCAATATTCCATACCTTAGATCTCCAAGAAAATCTTAGATCCCTGTCTCTGTTACAGCATCTGTTTTCAGTTATGTTGCCTACTTTATACCATTTATCAATCACCCTTTTTTAACAAAGTGGAGAAAAGATCTACATAATACAACTGTATTCTAAGTGATCTCAAGTTCCACCTCAGTGCTTTCTCATGTAAGAAAGTAATTTTTGGTCTGTATTCATGCAAGAATAACAAAACAGCCTGCCCATTTCCTATCTTTAAGAAGATTTTCCCAAAATAGCCTCGAGTTAGTTAGGCCAGAGTCCCTACCCTGCCTTTCTCTCTAAACAAAAAGCATGAAACAAAAGGGAATGGCAAAAGAGACTCTGGCCTTATGGCAGAAAAAGGAGTTTTGCTATCAGGTAACAAAGTTGCTCCACCCAATTGGAAAGATGTGGCCCAAAAGGAGAATTGGAATTGGGGTGAAAGGTATTGAAAGGTGAGTCCTTGGCCTTGAAGAGCTGGTCTATATGGAAAAGCCAGATAGTGGGGGATCTTTTCTTAAGAAATTTAGGTTTATGTAATCTTTATGTAAAAGGAAAAGCCCAAAAAGGTTTCCCATAAAAAGACAGCACAAACCAGAAGCAACCAATGGGTTTGTGAATCAGGAACTTTGTACTGAGATAAGTTTAATGCAGAGAAGGTGGGTGGTGAAGAGCTCCATTTATCTATGGCTCTGGGGATCCTCCAGCTCCTTGCAAGACCATGATGGGTACAGAGAGGGAGGGTGGTGTGGACCTCCCTTTGTCCAGGGTTGTAAGGGCTTTCCAGGTGCCTGTAGACTCATGAAAGTGTACAGATTGGGGCTGTGTGTGTTTTCTTATCCTTAGGTCAATGTCCTTGCAGAAAGTCACAACATTCTCCATTTGGGTGGCAGAGGAGGGAGAGGACATGAGTGTGCCATGGTCTGGTCACGTCCCTGTCCAGGTGTCCATCTGTAATAGACAGGAGAAACAACAAAGGAGGAGCAGTCACCCCCCATTGCCATGGGCAGCAGCCCCTGCCCTCCCCTCCCTGTCCTTGGTCACCTAGAGGTCTGCCTGCCAGCCAAAGCTGTTGCAGCCCATTTTATACCCATACTGAGCCTCCCATGTCACCCACCTCCTGTTTCAGCTCATTTTATACCCACCCTGAGCCTCCCCAGTCACCCACCCCCTGTTGCAGTGTTCTACCTGCAGTGACAGCCATGACATCACAAGGGCTGGTGCCTGGAGTTAGTGCTGCATCACTGTGACATAGCTATTATCTTCCACCATTCAAGTGAGAAGAAAAAATTGATGCATAATAATGATAACTAAACCTGGACAACTGTTAATGCTGGGGAGGAAAATTAAGTAGCTGTAGCAGCAATTTAAAGAACAGTAGCTTAGCAAAGGTTAAAAGAGAATTAAAAGCAGCAGGTTCTACCTACTGCTCAGTTTTAAAGATTTATGTGGTTCTTGCTGCTGAGATTTGTGGGTTTGAAGACTAAATGATAGAAGAAAGATGCTTGTCGAGTTGACTGAAAGTAATATTTCATACTTTTCAAATTAAAGATATGTCCAGTGCCGAATCCTGCATCCCTGAATGGCTGACAGTGCTGAAGAGGTTTCACTGTACAATTTCAATTCTTTCCCAGAAATGAACCAAGAACTTTGCCAGAGACTTTTGTGTGCTACATTCTTCAGTTGGGCACTACAATGGAATACATGAATTAACTTCCATCTACTTGGTTCACTGCAGGGTATTACATCCTCTTTAACTGACAAGACAAGAGGCAGTGGGCACAAACTGAAACACAGGAGATTTCATCTAAATGTCAGGAAACACTTTTTTACTGTGAGGGTGGTCAAACATTGGCACAGGGTGCCCAAAGAGGTTGTGGAGTTTCCATCCTTGGAAATATTCAAAAGCCATCTGGACATGGTTCTGGGCAACCTGCACTAAGTGACCCTGCTTGAGCAGGGGGTTGGATCAGATGATCTCCAGAGGTCCCTTCTGACCTCAACTGTTCAGTGATTCTGTGATCTTTGGTGCATGAAAGTCATTGTTTTCCCCATATTTAATTTCTCATTAATTATTTTAGTTTGGTGGATGTTAAAGTAAAAATGGAAACAAGGAAAACTGATTATGTACATAAGAAAGGTGACCTTTAAACAATGAAGCACAATTACATATGATAAAAAACTTATTTCAGTGTACTACTGCAGATTCTTTAAAAGGTTCAACTGCTGTATGTGTTAACTTTACCTACTGTTGACATTCAGAGACAGGCAAGCAGGAAAGTGGTTGGAAATTACAGGATCCTGTTGGTTAGAGATAGGGTAGAGGTATTTAAAACATGCCCCCGGACTCCCCCCTGGGATGCAGTATCCAGCTCATTCAGCTGACGTGCAGAAGACTGCTAGTTGGCCTCTACTCCTTTCCCTGCTGTGTTTAGCATTGACCTGAGAGGAGACACTGGGTATCAAGGTCACCCCAGCTTCCCCTTTCATCATTCTTTTGCTTCCTTTGCTTCTAGGAAGCCTTGTCTAATGGTGTCCAAACAATTGCTGGGTTTCAAGAAGCTCCAGGTATTTTGCCTGTTATCAACTGCACTGTATTTTGAACCTCTGCAAAAGACAAAAAAGACAAAAAAACGCATTAAAAACATTAGTTGTTGCTGTTGGCTACCACGTAATGGTTTCACAGTAGATCCAGAGAGCTCACGTGATCAGGTGATGATGTGTGGTGTTTCACTTCCAATAGCTGTGACGTTCTTGTGATGATCACTGTCTCCTCAGCCCATTTTCAGTGGCAGCAGGTGTTTTATTTCCCAGCAAGTATCACACACTTTTATTTTCTGGTTTAGCCAGGGTTTTTTTTTGTCAGGATGGGATAAGACAACTTTAAAAAAGCGAGCAAAAATAGAAATGAGAGAGCAAGCACCATCCAGTTCATTACCCCCATTCCTTAGCTGCCTCAGTAGCTTAACATGTTAACTTTATCTGCTGCTGACATGTGCAAACAGTCTCTGGAAATGCGGTTGTTGTTCAGGAAGCAAGGGTTGTCTAAAAATAGTCACTGTAGTAATAAAGTGTGGTAGATGTCTTCCATGATGAAGAGAAACATGTATCTGCTATCCAGAGAAACCTATGTCCCTACACAGTTCAGCACTGCAGAGTTGTATTGATTTAAGAAAATTTTGAAACTTACTTATCAGTGTACAAAAAGAGAGAGAAATAATGTTTCCAGAAGGGCAAGGGTGGGACAGGATATAAACAAGAACAAAACAAAACAGAAACCACAGAAACCTACTGAACAAACTATCCCCATTTATGGATGATTTGGCTCTTGGGGCATTTTGAGAGGACTGGCATGGTGATGTCACCAAGGGCTGTGACCTACTTCAATACTCCCTCCTTCCTCTCTTTTCAGAAACTGGTATTCTTTCAAAAGGAAACAGGAGAGAAATGGGCCTGTCAAGTTTTAATGATGCAGAAAACCATAAGAAAAACATGTTTTAATGTGATAGTCTTTGTATTTTACACAGGAAATACAAAAAGACAAAAAGGGATTTAAAAGATCACCTTTAAGGCATCTGATTCTAAGGTTTCAATAAACAAGTACACTGCTCACTGAAAAACAAGCTCTTTGATTATTTTTCTAGCCCCCAGAGAGGCAGCAGTAAAATCATGAGGACCGTTATAAGATGTGAGTAAGAAGCAGCACCCAAGGAAATGAAAAAAATATTAGAATTATTATCTATGCTTACAATAGAAGTATTGCATAGTAGATAAGAACACTGGAAGGATGCTTTTTTCATATCTTGCATTATATCTTTCTGAACAAAACCCCTGTGTAGACAACAGAAGCTTGTTCTAATAACGAAAACGTTGCCTGAAATGAAATTCTTGACATACCAATCATTCTTAGTAGAAAAACCATTTTTCATATAAAACATGTTTTGGAGTATGCTTTAATGAATGTCTCAAACCAGCGCATCTAGCTTATTTTCTCCAGAATGGGAGTATTTAAATACATTTAATAGAAAATATACCACAGTGACACTACAAATGTGCCCTGCCAAATCAGATTATGTATTTTTAAAGGACAAAAGGGTCCACGCATTCTTCAAAACTGCTTGAACATACATATTTCTTAGCTAAAATGGATGATGCTTTTGATTAAAATTAATTGCCCACTGTGAAAACTCTTCCCATTGCATCACAATCAAGGAGAGAGTTTCCAAAGTAAACATGCTTTGGACTAAATTCTGTGAAAGGAGAAACTTTTTTCTGATACAGCTACAGCTTCTCTCTCACTCTGAAGGAACCCTTGAAGACTAATATAACATAGTTGAATAACTCCTTATATAATCTGTTATCTCAGTCTGTGAATTCATTTGCTATTATAACTTAATGGAAAATTTAAAGTGATAACTTGGGAGTGAATTTACTAAGGTCTGCAGTGCTCTTCATTTTAGCACTGCTAAAAGTGAGTTTGCTGCATGTTCTGTGAGACATCCGCAGGGTATTGCTTCAGAAGTGCACAGTTTGCTTATCTGTGTTGTAGTTAAATCAAACCTTGTCACCCAGCAGCGAACAAGGATTGTAAAAGATCATGTTAAGGATCTTGTCAGATGACAATGATTGTAACTTTGTTACTCATTCCACCCGAAAATGGTCCATTCTGTGTTACCAGAACAGTATGTAACAATGTTTTCCTGTAATTTGTTCTGAAAGACATAAAAAAACCCAAACACATTAAAAACCTAGTTTGATTTTTACATGGATAAACGGAATGCCAGATTATACCTCAGCTAGCTCCTAAAAAATTCACAAGAAAAATATATGAGTATTTCATCTCACCAGAAAAGTTAACCTTTATATACCAACCAGCCTGGAACAGACAAGCAGTAGAATGATCTTTAGGTTCAGCTTCATTTTCTGTCAGTGGGTCCCTCATGAAAATTTGAAAACAGGAAAAGAAAAATCGAAAATAGAAGTGGAAGGCTTTTTGACTTTTCAGCTAGCTCAGTGGTTTTCAGAAAGACAGAAGGGAATTCCATTCATCTCATGTTAAAAAGGAAATTGTATTTCCTGTATTCCTTAAAAAAAGAAAGAAGAATTATAGCTTGTGAGGTGAGCTGTAGCTTTGTAGTATTGTGTGTCTCTCAGGCAAATAAATGTCTCCACGTTGTCTTCCTTGACACTTCAGCATTCCTCATGAGATTGAGAAATCAGCGGATATAAAGAAAACTACCCTATGGCTTGAGGCTAACAGAGGGCACCAGGAGACAGCACTGACAGGCAGTGCAATACACGCAACAGTAGATAGAGCCTCCTGACTCCGCAGCATTCAGGTGGCTGTATTTGGCTCATAAAGCAACATTTAACATGATCTTTCCCTGGCCTGTGTTAAATAATAAAAGCACCATTAAGACAAAGGTGCAGAATCTATGTCAAATATAATGATCAAACCAGTCTGACTAGTAGATTGGGGGCAAATCAGAAGGGCAGCAGAAAAGGGTGGCAAAAGCAGCAGAGGTTTCTCCAGTAGAGATCCAAAAAAAGGGAACATAAAAATTCTAAGCAATTTGAAAGGGGAAATTGCTTTGTGTCACATTGCACTTACATTTTATGCTGGAAAATAAAACAGGTCCCTGAAACACAACAGTTGGCTGTAGCAGCAAGTTTCTCCTGAGCTGCGGAAAAAAGCCAGATGTCTTATAGACAGGCAAGCAGCTGCTTTCCAGCCATTTAATTGCTATTTTATATCCAATATATAGCTCAAATGTGCCACACAGCTATGATTTATTGATATCACATGGCTCTTACTTACAGGTTGGAATGTGACTTTTAAGTTGTTACAAATTTGTGTTCAAGCCTCCTTCACCTGCCCTGTTTTACACTCCATCTGTCCTCCTAAACCAGAGAACAAAACAATTACATTTTTCTATTTAATAAAATGTGTGACTCAAGTTTTTATTCATCTTTATCAAAAGAACAAAACCAGTCAGATCTCTCTTGACAAATGAAATTGTTATTATAACTTTCATCATCACTGCAGTGACAACATATTACTTTTTATTGGTTTTGGCTATTGTCAACCTGTCTCAAAAATGTAAAAATATCTCAGTGTAGTTTTTTCCTTAGGCAAGTTAGTTCAGTCCCATATACCATATCCAATTAGTAATAATCCTTCTAGTTGGAGATATGCACAGAAGCACACCGGGAAAAAAGTGGGAGGAAGATTCAGGCCTGTTGCACAAATCTTTATGTTGGCCCTAGGTGGCAGGTTCATTATAAGGACTCCACCTCAGAGTGACCAGGTTGCAGATTCTTGGAGGTCAGGAAAGTTTTGGTGGGTGTGCTTCTTCCAAGCACCTGCTGAAACAATACGTAGATTTTCACAGACAGAGTTCCTCAAAGACTTTCATACAGTTACTGAATGCTTCTGATTCCCCTTCTACAAACAGAAGATCAAAATCAGAAAGAAAATGGTGTTCCATCATCTGCTTCCTATAGAAATGCTGCTTTATAAATGTCTAAAATTCAGGGTCACATCACAATAATTCATGATAGCACTTGATCTCATCTGGCCACTAATCCATCACCTCTGATTAATTTAACATCCCAACCTCTTAAACAGGTTCAAAATGCTTCCAGATTTAAAATTATAATAATAAGACAAATGTAGAAAATAGAAGATAAAATAGAAAATAAAATTGTAGACAAATGTATTTCTCATTTTCTTATAAAATATATATTTTTTACCAAAGACTTCACATCAGCTTGAGGACTTGAAATGGAAGTTTTAATGTGATTTATTCATGCAAAATCTATTTGTAAGGCCTTAGTTTCTCAGTATTAGAAGTCAGATCCATTTCTGTAGTAGGTCTTAGCACTGACTGTTAAGTTTGAGGATGGATAAGCTAATGCATTATACAGTGACTTGGTGACATATCAGAAGTGCTTTCTAATATTATAACACTTTCGTATTTCCCCTTCAGAGACTGACTTGTTTAATTGCACTGCAGCCAGACCATCTTTTTGAGAGAAGGAAAAGAAATCCAAAATAATTCCAGTGTAATTCATAAATACCTTTAAAATTTTCCTGAAAACATTTACTGCACATCGTATTTCACAAACAGAACATGTGCCAGTCCGGTATGGTACAGTAACCCTCCAGATATCAGCAGTAGTGTGAAAGCTTATCTCACTTCTATTACTATGATGTAGATGGGAAATGACAGTGGCAGACACCTTCAAAATGTCTTATATTTTTTAAGTGTATCTACCTGGTGAAAGGCTTTGCTGGAGTTTGGAGCAGTCTGTCCCAGTGACAGCTCAACTATCTGTTATTGAATTGCTCTGTAACACTCTCTATTATCAGTTTTTCCACCCTCTCCCTGAAAATAACGTTCACCCACGGTGGCATTTTGGGGACTGAAATACCTATGAAGAGTCTTTGAACCAGGAACTGGCTCCAGAAACTACCTAATGGGCAGTTCTGGATAATGAATATAGCTATGGGGGGTGAGGGTAATCACCTGCTCAAGGAAAAGTCTTAAACAGAAAAAGAGTAAACTCCCTATGAAATGTTTTCGGTAGTTCTAAAAGTGAAATTATACACTTTTTACAAAATGCTGTGTGCTTTTCAGCAAATCTGAATCCAATTCTAAAGCCCTTTTTGTCACACAGCTGTTTTGTCACACACCCTAGTGGTGTTGCTACTCAGTAGGACAGTTACAGGATGCTACAACTCCTAGGCAGGAATAAGCTACTGCATAAATACAGGATAGAATATTTTCCATTGAGTTAACAGTTTTAAAGTAAAAAAAATCAGGACTTCAGCAGATCAGAAACAAAAGTAGCTAAATGTACAGGTCGCTCATGAGGATACCTACAGTCTGAGGTGTCACAGGAGCTCACCAGTGCCCGATACCAAACTGCAAGGGGCAGTGGAAGGTTGGGTCATACCAGGGCAGGCAGGTAGCCCAGGGAACTAGAAATTGATTTCTTTTCCTTGAGAATTATCATCACAATGCAAGACAACAAATTTTTTTTCACAGCTGCATAGCCTTACCAACTCCTGTTCATCTCATGATGTTCTATAAGCTCCTCACTCCTTTTCTGAAAAGAAACAACCAACAAGCTACATGGGCATTCTTGTGCTTGTGATTGGGTAGATGGTTATTGGTGTCTGAGTATGGAGCCACACACTTTTTCTTATTGAATGACATCCTGGTTTGTCTCAGATCTCTAAATTATCATGAGTATTTTGAGTTTTAATCCTCTTCCTGCATTTCCTCCTAACCAGGTATCACTTGGAAATATAATAAGCACCCTCACTTTTCCATCAGCCAAGTCATTGAAGAAAATATCAACTAATTCTGGAACAAGGACATATTCCTGAAAAAAACCCACTCAATGTATTGCCGTAGTTTGATTTCTTTCCCTTGCAACATTTTCATCTAGACCATATGTTCCTAGCTTACTTATGAGTGTTCTACGAGACCATGTCCGGAGACTTACTAAAATCAAGATGTGACATCAACTGTTTTTCTGTAGCCACATGAAATGTTATCCCATGACAGAATGGAATTATTTTGGCCTGACATGGTTTTTATTGACCAGTCCATTCTCTTTATGTACTATTTTCTAAATTTTCACAACCAATATGTTAATTATTTTTCCATTATTTCTACAGGAACTGAAATTAACTATCTATCTGACTTATAATTTTAACCTCCTCCTCTATTTCTTTTTAAAGATGGGCACTCTTTCTACCCTTTTCTACACTTTTGGAATGTCATTTTGGACTAGCTCAGAAAATATCTCATTTACTTGCATAACTTCTAATGTTTTCTTTCACCTCTCAAGTTCTTGCCCTTTTTGTTGTGATACTGGTTTCATGATACCATCTGCTCACAATTGACCTTTTGAGTGAAACAAAGAAGGAACTAAACCTACCAGCTTTCCAAGCACTGTTTTGCCAATAACCTTCACTCTGCAGAGAAGCGGACCAAGTCTTTCCTTATCTTCCTCTACCTGTTAGTGCACTAACATCCAGAGAAGGAGATGTCACCTATGCATCATATGGTTTCACTCTCTGTTTTTGACTTTCTCTCTTTGGCCTCAAATGTTCATCCATTCATCTTTCTTAAAAGTCTTTTCCTTGGTGAGTGATCTACAGCTCCTATTCTTCCTCCGCACTGTCATAACTTGCAATTTTGCATAGTTTCTTTTGCATAGTTTTGCATAAACTTGCATTTAACATAGTTCCTTTAAAGAACTGCCTACTGTGCTTATCTCTCTCTCAGAATTGTCTCCCACAGGATCTCACTTACTAGTTGTCTGAATTTCTATATTCTGCTCTTCTGAAGCACATTGCGGCTCTTCCTGTTTGTCATGAATTCTGCTGCTTCATGATCACTCATGAAGTGCCCAAGTTGTTTTTAACTGTTACTTTTTCCTTTAGGCTCTACCAAATTATGAGGCTCAAATCTGGAAAATGTCATCTCTCTTAGCTTTCTCCAACTTCTTTAACAAAAAATTTCCACTAAAACTTTTAAAAAATTAGCCATATTCCCTGACATCAGCTGTATTCCTTCCCCAATGTGGAAATTTTTGTAATCAAAGTATGCTGATGGCACTGAGTACTGATGTTTGGTTAATTCTGCTCACAAAAGATTCGTCACATGATATCCTTGATAGGTGGGCCCCCATCAGCACATGAGCACTTTTTCTTCTTTAAATATTACTCAGGATCAATGAGGCAGCTTAACCTCAGAGCAAGTGACACCTACCTGTAAGGTAACACATAACACCTACATCCTTTTCTGTGTCTACCTGTCCTGAACAAGTTATACTGTTTGTATTAATGTTCCTGACAGATTAATCATCCCATCAGGTCTTTATTAGGTCTATTAAGTCATAACTTTGATATATATTTATATTGCTATTTCATCTTGTTTGTTCCCCATGCAACTGGTGTTCAGACATCCCAGGGACAGAAAAATGAACCTGATTACAGAAGACAGACCAAGACTCCTAGAGACTAGCAGACATCTGGCTCTAAGAGACACACAGAAGAGCAAGAATGTCTGGTAGGACTCCCTTGTATTCAGCATATGTGGAACAAACCACCATTCAGGCACCTGGACAGTCTCCACCCATTCAATCTAAGCAGAACTCAGCCTGGCTGCAGCCAATCTGCAGCACCTGAAGCAGAACCTGTTGCAACCACTTCCACATACAGATTCAATCCTTATGCCTAGTTTTGATGCCTGTTGTTCAGATTGTCAGTGGGGACCCAAAGTCCTGTATTAAATTCTCCTCCACCTGAGAATGATGGAGTATTTTCTGGCAAGAACAATGTGAAACATCTTCTGGAGATAAACATTATAGAACTAGCCCCAAATCCCTGAAAGTGTTAGACCATTCGGTAACCTGAAAAGATCTCTGGTGCTAATTTATAATAAATCCGAGAATATCAGATAAATCTCAAAGATTCAAAGAGTATTAATATTGCACAAGAAAGATTAATGAGATGACAACAATACTTACAGGTTAGCAGTCTGCAACTAGTATAAGAAAAATAATAGAAAAGAAGCAGGATTAAAAAATAGATAGAAAATCAACTACAGCATGGACTGTTAGATGTCTCTCATATGTACATGTATGAAAAAGACACATTAATGTCCAGAACACTCTTGTAAATCAAATGAGGGTTATGCTCGATCAATCCTATATTCACAACACAATCACTGTTGGCAGAAGCTGACCAACCATTTGATTTCATTTACTGGCATAACCTGCTGTAATCTGTGAGTCCGGTGACATTAAGAGTGAAGATATCCAACAGCACAAAACCACACTGAGACTGAAATCAGATCTAGACTGCAAATCAGACTTGCAGATCAGTAGTGCAGTTAGAACACTTAATGTCACATGATGATCCTTAGCACTGAGGGAAAGGGAGGTTATTGGCTTGACAAACAACCAGTGACTCAGGGAGACAGAGATTTCATTTCCCTTCAAGAATTTTTGGAGAGGAATCCCTCCACAAACCTCAGTCTCCAATAGTTGAGAAAGGAGTCAATTTCCATTCTGGAATACTGGAATATCACCAATCCATGTACCAAAAGAAACACGTTATATCTGTTTCCAAATATTGAGTTTGCTTACATGCTTATCACAGTTTACATACTTTCTTAGAATTACATTATTTTGAATGCTGTGCATGAGAAACTGCTACAAATCACTTTCTCTTAAAGGTAAATGTGAGGTCTTTTCATTCCAAAAGAAATAAAGGTGTGTACACAGAAAAGCTTGCATTGTGCCTTCCAGTGATAGTTTTTCAAATTCTTTAGTGTTTGGGAAAGCAAATAAATGCTTTGTGTTCTTTGACAGTACTGATTTTGAAATAATACATTTTTTAAAAAATCTGTAGTCCTGTAATGTTGATAATAATTCATTACTTATACCTGGCAAAGTGTAAATATAGTGTTTTATTAACTAGTGATTTTCATAGCTTGAAATTGCTGCTTACAAATCTTACTGTATCTTTCCAAACCATCTACTGGAAATAAACCAAACCTAGCATACTGGATTGAATTATTTATTTTAGAGATAAATTTGAAATATAAATATTGTTAAAATAGCCTCAGAAGATTCAACACACATGTTATTCACTAGATACTAGCCATTACATTAAAAATATAGTAAACAGAAAGAAATCAAATGTTCTAGAAGTAAACTACATCTTTCCACTTTCAAGACATTTGAAGTACCTGATTAGCTATAAAAGGCATTCGGTGAAGACACATTTCAATGTGCTGTGGCTGCTTGCTGCAATTTATAAGTTACAATGCATCACCTTTGTTGCGCTCCCCTACTTGTGTTGGACAGCTAGTGAGCAGAGCAAACATACCAAACCAGTATGAGCTGTTGATATATCTCCCAGGAATTTGCTTTCAGCTTGCGGAGGTGGCCTTACTCTTTGGATGCCTCTGAATGCAATGTTGCTGGATGCTTCTATAGCAAAGGTACCAAAAAGATGCCAGCTTCCATCTTAGGCAAAACAGAAAATAGTGCTTTGTCCTGTCAGACCTGGCCACAGCCGTTATGTTTTTTTGATTTATATATATATATTTTAGTATATGTATCTTTTAATCTAGCATGTCTTCAGTAACCTGTTCACACACACACACAAATCACATAGGCAGAAGGATACAAATCAACATTAAAAACATCATCACTTCATGAAACAACACTTGTCATGGTTTTATATGCAAATAAAATCAACATTTTTCAGGCAGCTCTCTGACAAAAATAAAAGTATGTATAGTTTTGCACAACCTAACAGATGCTATGCCAATTTGTGTAGTGTTGCCTTTCTCAATAGCTGAAGCACAGCAATGCAAAGAACTTTGTTCAATAAACAACTCGTAACACATGCTTATGAGGAGGTGAATGTACTGGAAGATTTATTTCTATCCATCAGTCACATTTGTAAATTGATGTAAATAACATAACAGTCTATTTTTTGAAAGATACATGAAATAAATTGATGATCTCCATTCTTAGAAGACGCAAATTAAAGCCACTAAGATACTCAGCACCAGAAGACATCTGAACTTGTATAATAAGGCATTAATTCAATGAAAACAATAGAAAAGGAATTTATCTCTGGTGCACTGCAAAGAATTCTGAATGACCATCTTCCAGCTGTAACTTTTCTTTGGGTAGTCAAACATGTCAGTCTGGATTTCATTCTGGCATAATGCACAAGCACCCACTTCACTGTCATGATGAGTTCAAGATCTGGTCCATTTACAGAAGCTCATGCCCTGCTGAGATTTAATTTTAATCACCAGCAAACATTTAAACATATAGACTCTTCAAGTGCTCTGATCTCTCTCTCTTTTTTTCTTTAATTGAAAAATCTGTTTCAGCACTATAGGTTCATTTCTTACACTGTGACAACGGAGGCTTTTGTCTTTCACAAAATATCTTCTTTTGAACTCTGCCCTTGTAACAATGTTGTAATGAGGTTCAGTAGGCTCTGTAGGACTGTAAATACGACTTAACATCTGCTGCTGTAAAAATAAATTGTTTAACATTTCTTAGGTTTGCTCTCAAGTATTCCACACAGAATATCCATTATTTAGTGCAGAGACCGGTCAAATTCTTGAGGAACATTGTATGAGCTGGTCATCTCTGACTCATTCTCACTAAACCACATAAGTGTTTGTTGGAGTGAAGATTTCAAGATTCCATTTATAGACTAGACTTTCCACAGACTTTACCGTATTTTACAGTAATGCACAATATTATTATAATAAGGATATTAAATTAAATGTGAAAAGACAACCTTTAGAGCAAAAGACATATTGGAAACTGGCCACAACCTTGACCAAACCTTTTTTTACCCTTATGCTGTCATGACCATTCGATACCTGTGAAGTACAGTAGTTTTTGAAAAATGATCCAGCACAGCACTATCCTGTTGATAGATTGTACGTGGGTTGGTGATTCACATATATTTGTATATCACCTTGCTTTTAGAAGGTATTTGCCAATTATCACCACATAGCTCAGCAGATATACAGCAGAAGCTGAGAAAGAAAATGCAGCAGTCATCTGACACTTTAAATGTCATTAACACTTCACAAAATCCATCATTCCCACTAAAAAGGAGAAAATGTCTGAACACTTGGAGTTTACCTACTTTTCTAAGGTTTCTTGAACAGCCATGTAAGGTTTGAAACCTATTTTTCAAATCTTAAACAAATGCCTAATCCACTGAATCTCAGTATGGAAGTGATTTATCCAGCACAAACCCGCATGTATTCACTGCCTTGGATGCCCTCTTTGCTGTCTGTAATTCTGCTGTTTCTAGGCATCTGCTTCACTGTAGTCTTTGGCTAAGTCTGTACCATAAACAAACAGGACTGGGGGAGCTCTTTGGGCATTGACATGTAATTGTTCACACCATTACTTTGTAAGCGTGCTCCGTAGTTTTGCCCCAGGCCAACTAACATTCCTCCCAGGCTTGATTTTAGGTTTAGCGTGAGCCAGTGACCATGTCCTGTAGGTGGTATGGATGCTGCTGCTTTGTTTTGGGATCTAAGATCATTCAGTCCTATGGACATGCTTTGCTGGGTGGCCTCATGGAGAGAGAGCAGCCCTTGGCCTGTGTTGTGGTTTGAGCCCAGAAGACAACTGAGCACCATGTAGCCGCTCGCTCACCCCTTCCCCCTCAGGAATGGGAAGGAGAAAATAAAGCAAAAGACTCAGGAATCTAGATAAGGACAGAGAGGGATGATTCACCCATTATGGTGATGTGCAAAAGACAGACTTGTTAGGGGAATCAAAAAACCCATCAATTTAATTCAAACACTAACAACAACACTTAACAAACAAAGTAGGATGGTGAGAAGTATTACCACATCTTAAAAACTTCTTCCCCCACCCCTCCCTTCTTCCTGGGCTCAGTTTTGCTCCCAATTTCTCTACCTCCTTGCCCCCAGTGGTACAGGAGGGCAGGGAATGGGCTTACGGTCAGTCTGCCACTCCTTCCTCCTCAGGGGGAGGACTCCTCGGACTCTTCCTCTGCTCCAGCATGGGGTCCCTCTCATGGGAGACAGTCCTCCATGAACTTTCTCTGACATGAGTCCTTCCCATGGGATGCAGCTCTTCCCAAGATGCTCCAGCATGGGTCCCTCCCATGTGTTGCAATCCTCCCAGTGCCGCACTACAACAGTTGGGGCTTCCCTCAAAGTCCCAGCCTCTGGGCGCATCCACCTGCTCCAGCGTGGGGTTCTTCATGGGCTGCAGGTGGGCATCTGCTCCACTGTGCTTCTCCATGGGCTGCAAGGGGACAGCCTTGCCCTCTCACCATGGGCTGCAAGAGAGTCTCTATTCCAATGCACATCTCCCTCCTCCTCCTTCCCATTTCTTCCACTGACCTCGGTGTTTGCATAGTTCTCCTCACAACTCCAACTTCCCCTCCCAGGTTCCCCTTCATAAATACGTTGTCACAGAGGCGTGGACACCATTGCAAATTGGTTTGGCCTTGGTGCAGAGGCAGGTCAGACTTGGAGCTGGGAGAGCTTCGAGAAGCTTCTCACAGGGGCCACTGCTGTAGCCACCACTGTAGCAATCCCCCCTCCCTGCCCAGGCCCAGCACAGCCTGTTTTATTTACTACTGGAAATGTCGCCACATTTTCAGGCAGTTCTTACACTTCCACAAATCTGTCAAAGTTCATCCCTTCCAGGAATTAGTGGAAGGGTATGTAAACTGTCTTTCATCCTCAGTACAGCACATCCCTCACCCTATTACATCTTTACTAAGAGCCTTTAGCTCTGAAATGTCTACTGAGGTAGAGCTCCAAACCAGCTTCTCTCTGGGAAGGCTGTTTAAGGACTTGAAAATCAATGATACAACACTTAAAAAGCGTTAACTCCTTTATGTTAACTCTTAACTTGTGCTTTTGAAGGCTCTCCCTATTGTCAGTGGACTACAAATCACTTACAAAAATGTACCCAACATGCTTAGCACTGTTTCTAAAGGGGCTACCCTTTGGCACCCGGCTTCCTAGCTTAAGGTTTTCACTGTCCAAAGTGCTGATTGCCTTAAGATGTATACATTTAAAGCATTCTCCACTGCTCATAGCCAGAACTGGTGGTATGAACTGAATCTCAGTGCACCAAACTAGTTAATGCCTCTAAATACTCTAAACAATTAGGTCCATAGATAGGGTGCTGGTGTCTGCTACTTCTTTGTAATTGAAAATGTATGAGATTGCCAGAAGCTATTTGATAAGATTGACTAGTCCTGAGGAGTCCTTGTGCAGTTAGAAGAGACTCACCTCACTTTTGTTTTTGTTATGAAAAGTCATTTTAAAATGAGCAGAAAAAAAAATGCCTAATGTACTACTGCAGTACTCATTAAAATCTCCAGCCTCTGCTTTAAGCAAAGAAAACTAACAAACTTCAACCTACTCAGGATGATAAAATGTGCCAAAGCTACTGAGCCCAGAAGAGGACGTAATTTACATAAAACAGAGACTTAGAAATAATTTTTCAAAAAGTTATAACCCGGACTGTAGAACTCCTGTAATGTACAGACCAGAGAGTCATAATTTCAGAAAGTGATTTTAAGATGCTGTAGTTACACTTCATTTCTAATATAATTCTATTTCTTTGTTCATTTCCTGCATGACATTTACCACACACGAAGTCATCGTGGGATGTATAGTTATAATTATGTATCTACTGGTGAATTACATGCAGTTAGACTCAGAGAACTGTTTACCCGAAAGAAGTGACTGTTTTATAAAGGATGATTTTAAGTATTATTCACAGAATTGTTCTTTTTAAGGGACAGTGAATTTGATAACTATTCCCCGATTTCTTGAATAAGTGTTTTAAAGAGATCTTGTGTCTTGCTCATACCAAGCCCAGTACTGAAATTCCTGTCATCTTCAGCCTCTGCAGGAAATATGAGCCTGTACTTTGTAAATAATTCTCAAGCAGAAGAAGAAATAGCTAAAACTTAATTCCAGAGATGTTTGTTGTATGATTAATAGTAAATGTACTTCTGTGTGAAATGCACTGATGCTAATTATCCATACACAAGATACTATCCAATTTCTACTGTAACTATCTGTATCTGGAATCCTCAAGGCATCTCCTTCAATTGCTACAGTTTCATTCTATTTTATAGAAGGATATATAATTTATCTGTGTCATAAATATTGTGTACACTGATGTATCCTATTTTCTGGCAATGATTTAATATTTCATTAGCATCTCTACTCAATCTTTAGAACACCATTTTGCTTCATTTGCTGCTAAAGTAGATCTTAACTAACCTCTATCACACCCTTTTCCCCATAAATATTTTTCTGCAGACTGTCCTGCTCTACTGCTCCCTCAGCCCCCAGATAATTTTGCTTTCAAACAGTCCAGCTACACCTCAAGCTGTAGTTTAACAAGTATTTCTCTGATCAGCAGTCTCATTTAAGCATCTATTGTTCCATCCCCTTCCTTCACTTATTCCTATTCCAACTTTTTGTACAGCTACACAGGGGAACGGTTCAGTAAATGCATTCACATTTTCCCATGTTCTTTCTAACCTTGCTCAGCCCCCAGCTTGACTCACTGTGAGCGTCCCAACAGCTAGGCCAGTGTAAACTGAAGCAGCATGTGAACAAGAGATAGCGACCAAGGACCGAGGTTTTGTAAAAGCTGGCTCTCATACCAAAAGAAATGCCCATCAAATTGCACCCTTCACTACTCATACTTCACTCACATTTCAAATACTACCGTACTGGAATACTTTAGTATTATTAGAGCATTTCCCTCAACAAAAATAGTGCAAAATAGGCCTCCGATTTATTGTATAGGAGAAGAGAAACTCAGGGAAAAGTTTCTCCTAAGTATTTAGAAATCAAGGACTGGAAAGACATCCTATGTTATCAAGTCATGATGGTGTCAAACTCCTCATGGTGACATCTGAGTTGCTATTCAGCATGAGACTGGGTTGGAGTCATGGAAAATATGTATGATCTGGGATGGGGACAGGAATATCTTCAGTCTTTGTCAGCAATCTCCTAATTTGCCAAATTAATCTGATCTTGTTTCAGAAAGAGACTATCTCTGTGTGGGCATTCACACTGGCAGCTACAGCTCAAGCTGGCCCTCGCTGGATCCCATGATTGTGGTGCTCAGGCTGATAGCCTTATTTTGCCAGAGAAGTGAAGAATTGTAACTCCTCAGTTAGGATGCCCTTAAACTTTAGATGACACAGAGAGAGGCCCAAGGAAAGACACATGCACATATGCACAGAGCTTGTTTTAGGCAGACTCAAATAGTCATTGATCTCAATAGTCCCCTCTGAGGCAAGACTGTGTACACTTTTGAGTTGCATGCCGAAATCATGTCCGTGAGGGAAGGTGAGGCTGGGGTGTATGTTGGAGATGCTGTGATATGACACTTCTCCAACCTGGAGGCCTTGTCAGACCCTGCTGAGAGAAAAACTGGTGATAGGAATTTAAGGCAGTAGTTTGTTGCTTCTGCTTGTCAGGAAGTTTTTAGTATTCAAGTCAATGAAAAGCCAAAAGAAAAGACAGTATGCGTTAGGGGTTTTGTACCCCATAAAGTCTGGAGCCCTATCCCCTGTCAATAGTTCTGATAAGCTAAGTAACTGCCTACTGTTGCCAGTGGCTAAAGCCAGCTCTGCAGGCAACCGTGTTGCATAATCCCTTTCATAAACAGATCAAACTACACTTTAAAACTGGTTAGGCTTTTTGCCCAGCTTCTCCACGGAAAAGGTTGTTTCTGCACTGCAATATTCTGATAATTAGGAATGCCGAACTTCCCACCTAGATTTATTCATGGCTCATTTAAACATATATATGTACTTGTGCTAAAACTATCTTTAAGTTAAGTAGCTCTTTTCCTTCCCTGGTTTGTTCTGTCCTCCTCAGTGTGTTTATGTACAGAAAGCATACCCTTTCAGTCTTTCTTTTCCTTGGTTGAATAATCCAAGCTCTTCTACTCTTCTCCTTTAGATTCCCCATTTACCCAAGCATCATAATAATCCATCTCTGTACTTCTCTTGGTCTGAATTCACATTTCCTGAACACTGGCAACTAGAGGTGTACAGATCTTGAAGAGTCACAGTCAGGATTTTGATGAGTTAAGCATTATCTGACAGTCTGGCTATAACCCAGCAACTTAAACACAGTCACAAAGACAGCCTGTGGAAGAGCAGTAACCAACAGAGCCTGAAATTTCTTCCCTACTTCCCCCCATCTGCTTCTAAATTAAATATCACCCCTCTGAATCCTTTGAAAAAATCCCAGAAGTCTAGCACCCTTTTTTTTTTTTTTTTTTTTTTTTTTCCAGAAGAGCTTATAAGGATTTGAACTCTGTTTAGTACAAGTATTCTTGATCCTTCTCCTAACACATAGATTATACTTTACTAGAGTGCTTGGTCCAGATCAGTTTTTGAAGACTCAAGTGATACAATGTAGGAAAATCTACCATTCTCTTGCTCTAGGTTAGGCTTTAATGAATATTAAATTTAGCAACAGTTTGCACAAGAAAAAAAAAGTTTAAAGGAAATTAAAACCTGTAGAATTCTTATCCTTTTTTCTTATCTGCTATTCTCTTACTCTTATCTGAACTCGCCCCCTTTATGCAACAACAGAAGTCTGGGATGTGATTTTACTGTAGGTGCTTTGACTGCTTGCCAGAGCTCTAAGCGGAGGAGGAACAGCTTCCAAGTTCAGTATTTGGACAGCCTTGCTGAGACTCAGCAGTCCGAGCTTTCCACTCCAGTCTTACTGAAACTGCAGAGTGAGCAGATATATCTCTTTGCAAGAAAAGAAGCTAACATTTACATACATTAATGAGGTGATCACAATTATAACTACCCAATTTCCAGTACGGGGATGGATTTATTGGTAGGAAGGTACAGTCTGATGTAGCATTCCAAGAGCAGACTTTGTGTCCAGGAGTATCAGAATATAACCATAACTTTTCTACTAAAAAAGTAGTCTACTCATTTTGAAGGTATGACTAAGAGAGCTGCAAATTTGGTCTTTTATGTTTCAAAACGAAGCTGTCATTACAAATATAAACCATGAAATTTCTTAATTTCTTTCCTCTGTGAATTCCAAAGAAGCTAATAAACATGATAAAGCAATTTAGTTTAGAGAGGTGTACTAGTTAAATGCTTATTTTCCTTTTCCTTTATATTTAAAACAGTCTTGGTTGACAACTAATTTCTTCTTTTTTATCAGAGTGAACACATCAGGTGACATTTCAAAATGTTATAAAGGAAATGAAAATGACTTAGAAAAATCAGAAGCAAAGCTTGTCCATCAAACAATCAACAACTAAATCTGCCGAGAGAGAACAAATTGAAAGGAAAATCTATAAAATAAGTTGTGTGGACTTGGTTTCAGGTTTTGGTCAAAAGTTAATCAATAAACTCAGTGGAGCAATTTAAAGAGGAAAATCAAATTCAGATGAAATAAATACTGAGTACTTTCAGTAGCCTTTAAATTAGAAATAGCTTGAGTCACTAAGTTTGGGTTTAGATCTCTGTTTTAATTTTTCAGTTTTGATACTTTTATTCAGATGTAACTACTTTTCCATGAATTATTTCTCTGCATGCCTATGTATACTCCATTATATTTAATGGAGTTAAAATTATCTGGAACACTGGAGTGCAGCTAAAAACCAGCCTGAGACTGTTTCTGTTTCCAGCTTGAATAGGAAGCTAATCTGAAGTTCATAAGAGTTACATGCCATTCACAAATCTGCCGGGTCTTTAAGAAGCAGCAGAAAGAAGTCTGTAGTCCCTTTTAATATAAGAGACCATTGAAAGAACTACTTTAAAAAAATGTGCTTTCCTGAAACTGCAACACAAGTTCCATTTGTTGAGATCACTTCTATGCTGACAATAAAAACAAGGCCAGGGAGTGAGTTTAGACTCCAAATTACTGATTGTCCAGAAGGCTTGTTGTCCTGCATCATGGCAGTTTTGGCCCAGGCCAACTAGCAATCTCTGAGTAATACTAGGCATAGTTTGGGGGCACACAAAGGATCAGGAGCTATTTCCAGTAAGCACCAGAAGCTGCACTGGGTTTGGCTTCCTCTACCCTATACAGTCCTCCAGCAGTACCCCAGGAGGCTTCGCACCATCAAACATCCATGTGCACTTCAGCCATGGCCTGTGGAAATATAATACCCAACTTTACTCCAAAGGTCTGCAACAAAATCCTAACACCATTTCAGTGACTATGAGGTTAAAACAAAGTAAAACAAAATAGCTCTCTTCCCATCTGAGAAAGTCAGATCTTACATCTTAGGTCTGGAAAGGCCCAAGAAGAGGCCTGAAGACAAATGTGACACATCTAACCTGTATAATTTGGCATCAGGGCCAGAGAACATTGAGGATGTGTTCATGAAGCAGAAGTCAAAAGGAGTTCCACATGATAAAGTATATAAATAAATCTCTGAAAGCTGGAAAGAATGAGTATCAGGGAATTTATGAAGGTAAGGACACAATGAAGATGATATTCTATGTAAAAAAGCATTTTAATGCTGGATCAAGGCAGCTTCTCGTCCCAGAGAAGTGAATCAGATATCATCTGTTCTTTAGATGCAATAGTCAAGAAAGGACATGGAGCATCCCTGTTAAAATGCTTCCTCCCCCACACTCATTAGTCTCTGTAGCTACAGTGAATATGATCCTATTTGTGGAGAGATCAGAAGGGTGAAAAGAAAGGAGGGGAGAGCTGTAGAAAGAAGCATCAGTGTAAGGGCACATTCCCTTATTGCACCCAAACAGATTCACTTTCTGTTAACTGAGTTACAGTGTCACAGCATTTGAACAGTTCCAACGCTCCCAGCCTCCCCCTGCTCTGAACCTTTCATCATTTTAGTACTGACAACACTTCCCTCCTCATGCAGCCCAGGACACCGTTGGCCTTTTCTGCTGCAAGGGGACATTGCATGGTCACCTGGTTACCAGGAAGGTCCCCTAGTTTTTTTCTGCACAACTTTACCAGACTTAGAGCAAGATGGGAAAGAGATAGTTTGGGAAGTGAGTTAAGAATCACAGAATATTTGCATGTATCTCTCTGGCTTAGCCTTAAAATGATACACCTGCCACTGAACAAACTGTTAGAGCAAATAAGACACTCTGCCTTCTGGCTACTTTCAGAAAGTCTCTAATGTGGCCATGTAATGCACCATTACGCAAAGACGTGACATAGTTTAGAATCTAATCAGAAAGGCACTTTTTCTTGAATGTACAAAAACAATTGCACACCGGTTGTTCCTATTCCATGAATAATATTTCCGAAACTATTACTCCATGAATTATATTCTTATTCCATGAATAATACTAATGATAATACCTAGAAATCTATAAAACAGATATAGAAAATATCTTGGTGTATCTTAAGAGAAATCACAATTTTTCAATTTCTGATAGATGTTAAACTTACATAATTCTCCAGGCAAATGTGGAGATCTTGAAAAATATTCTTCCATTCCATAATCAAAATAATTAAGAAAAAACAGACAGCACTGAATTTTCTACCCATTAAAGAGAAACTTTTCTTTTTTTCTTCTTCGTGATTGCAATAAATCAAACCACTTTGCAAACCACTAAAGCTTTGATATGTTGTAAAGGCTTCAGAAAAGTCACTTTGTGAGCCTTCAGTAAGTCAATATCTAACACAGAGTGTCTGGTGGTGACGCTGTAGTTAGAGGACTGTAATTTTCCTGATTATAATATGAACATTTGGAGAAGAATATTTAGGGAGATAAAATCTAGTTGCTATGGAAAAAAAATCAACCTAAGGGATAGTACAGTATTGCTTGAAATATGTAAGTGCTTGTCTGTATATAAATTATAAAATTAAAGTAAAATCAACGTACAGTTCAAGATGCTAACTTCAATAAGTTAAAGAAGATTTTGACTTTCAAAAGCAGCAGCAGCAGCACCCATGTTCCTGCAGACTGGAGGCTGATGAGGCTGCTAGCTAGATAAGCTTAAAAGCCTGTGGTCATCCCAAACTGCAAGTCCACTTTGCAGAAGCAGTGGGAGCCACAGCTATTCTTACAACACCATGAGCACCAGTGGCTGAGTAAGCTGGCAAACCTGACCAGAGGCCTATAAAGGAAGACACAGCAAGTGACATTTTAAAAAAGGTATGCTAAGCAAGTCCTACAGGTACATAGAAAAGAACATGATAAAGCATTCATTTGGACAGCAAGTTGCTCTCAAGTCATGAAAAGTAATTCTGGAAACTGGAATAGGTGGAATGAAATTCATGTTTCAAATGTGGAGTGTTGCTTTATTTCCTAACTAAATTAATATTGTTCCAGACTATTTGCTATGTGTCATCTGCATTCATAAGACAACTGCTTATTTTTCCCTCACTTTTTAAAAAGTTTTTTACAGTTTTAGTCTGCCCTGTGTTTGCAGAATGCCTCTGCAGGCTAAGCACTGCTACTGTCTAAATAGAGAATACTAGTAATAATAAACGGGATGTGGCAAGATGGTGTGGTAATTTTATTGTACATGCAAAACCAGCATTCTAGACTAGCTCACATATATTCATACAGTCTTCAGGGATCTTATGTTTTGCAGATGAAAGTTTTTCTCAGTAGGGACAGAACTATTTTGTTTATCCCATTTCATTGATGTTGCAGGCCTCACTGGTAACTCGATAACATCATACAGTGCAAGAACAGAGTGGTCACACAAGCATCAGAATATAAGTGGAGGGAAAATAAATTTGTATTAGGGAGTATATAGAAATAGCTGTGCTCACAGAGACATTTGAAATTCTCAGCTTGCCTGATTGGGAAAATCCTATAAGGCATTTATTGGGGTGGGGGGAAAGGAGAGGAACAAAAAAGAAAAAAAAAGTTAATTGATCAGAAATTCATTATATAATAGTGAAGATAATAATAATTATTAGTACTTCATTGATATAGCCCATTTCCAGAAAATAAAAAAAATAGTCAACAGTTTTGAGGTTTTTTTTTTAAACTAATTTAGCAAATACACCAGCACCATACTTGCGATTCCAAGGAACTGCGTGCCTTCATATGAAAAACAACACTTATACAGAATCTAGTAATTTTGAAGCCCTTCACATCACATATAAAGAGAACACAGTCTTTTAGGTCTCATAACTGTGTGTTAAATCAGTGACTGCCAGAAACAGGAACGGGATTGTTCCTGTGCCCTTCATTAAACTCCCCTTAGTGGCTGGACACTGGGACGGATGAACCATTAGCTTAACCCAGTATAGCAGTTCTTAGATATTCCAATGTTCACAGCCATAATTAGGACAAAGATTACACTACTGCATGCACCAGCTTGTTTGTCATTTCCTTTCACCACTCCCAGTTCACAGGCATGTCTCCAAAGCGAAACATCAGCCTTTGGCCTTTACGTGTCTTCTCCCAGTGCTACGAAAAAAATGTGATCCATTTTGCTTATCTTCTTCCTCTAGCACATTGTCCATAACAGCCATTTTGAAGAAGTACCTTAAATTTGAAGACTTTACATAATAAATAAACATGCTTTGTCCATAATGTGGATACTGTGAGTAGTATCTTGGCTTTGCTTTAAAGCATGAAAAAGTTATCTCTCAATACAAAGTTCTCAGTGTGCTTCCAAATGTTATAGTCTGTTTCTATGCTAACATACCATCAGATTTTTAAAAGTATACATCCTTTTCACAGCTAAGTCAGTTGTTTCTGATGACTAAAAGTAACTCCATTGAATTCTATGACAAATAATAAAAAGTTTCTTAGATCTCAAGTAACAACACAAATGTTTGTTATTAATACTCATCAAAGTAAGACAGTTGAAACTTTGTTTGCAAAGTACATTAATCATCCTCAGAATAGCTATTTACTGCATATAAGAAGAGAGGCAAAATACCTTCTCTAATTAAGTCAATGCAAAAATGAAATTAATAGGAAAATTTTTAATGGACCTATATAGACTTGATAAGAGGCTGGATTTTCTCCAAGGGATTTCTACAAAGCTATGTCCTGGTAAGAGATGAAGTTACATGGGATGAGATTTCAGGGCCTGGATAACACAGAGGGTTACTCAGGAAGAGTTTTATGCTACATTTAAATCTTCGAAAGGATCTAAATTTTTCAAATGGGTATAATTTTTATAAATTCTCTTGAGTGGTATTTCTGTTTAACTAAATCTGCCACATGGAATTTTTAGGATTTGAAGTTAAGAGCAAGCTTAGCTCTGTCTTCAGCAGAGGCTATGTGCTTTGTTTCAGCTTGCACACTCAAACAGAAGACAAATTGCCTCAGCGATTGCATTTTAAGAGATCTTAAGCCATTTAAAGCTGCTAGGAGAAGTTGTACTGACAGTCCTTCAATTGAGGTACAGCACAGTGAGGGAGAATGCCAGCTTCTGCTAGCTACCTCCCCGCATACGATTTCTTCACTCCTAAGGAACACGAGGTTTTATTACTGTTATGGGAAATAATCTTTGCAAGATTTACTCGAAGGAGACAGCTAGAGTATTGCCAGAAGATTAGAAGAAGAGAGAGCCTCAAAAGATACGCTGAACACAAAGAATTGCCCTCGTTCCTGGGATGTGCCCATCCATACTTAGCAAAGACCCTGTCAAGTCTTGGTTTCATTGCCTTAAAATGGTCCCCAAAGACAGATCCTGTTGAAACACTTTCTGAAGAATAAAAGTCATATTTTGAGAGCAATTCCACCTACAAAGGATTGAAATAAAGGGTCTAATGGCTCTTCAGGGCTTGAGAATTTTTTAAACACCTTTCCTTCATGTAAGAGGAGTCATAATTTTTTTCATCACCATTCTTAAACAGAATCACACACAGAATCACACACAGAATCATCTATGTTGGAAAGGACCTTGAAGATCATCCAGTCCAACCGTTAACTTAGCACTGACAGTTCCCAACTACACCATATTCCCAAGCGCCATGTCAACTCGTCTCTTGAACACCTCCAGGGATGGGGACACCACCACCTCCCTGGGCAGCCCATTCCAATGCCTAACAACCCGTTCTGTAAAGAAATGCTTCCTAATATCCAGTCTAAACCTTCCCTGGTGCAACTTGAGGCCATTACCTCTTGTCCTATCGCTTGTTACTTGGTTAAATAGACTCATCTCTAGCTCTCTGCAACCTCCTTTCAGGTAGTTGTAGAGGGCGATGAGGTCTCCCCTCAGCCTCCTCTTCTCCAGACTAAACAATCCCAGTTCCCTCAGCTGCTCCTCGTACGACATGTGCTCCAGACCCTTCACCAGCTTCGTTGCCCTTCTCTGGACACGCTCAAGTAATTCAATGTCCTTTTTGGAGTGAGGGGCCCAAAACTGAACACAGTAATCGAGGTGCGGCCTCACCAGTGCTGAGTACAGGGCTAAGATCACTTCCCTGTCCCTGCTGGCCACGCTATTTCTGATACAAGCCAGGATGCCATTGGCATTCTTGGCCACCTGGACACACTGCTGGCTCATGTTCAGCCAGCTGTCAATCAACACCGCCAGGTCCCTCTCTGACTGGCAGCTCTCCAGCCACTCCTCCCCAAGCCTGTAGCGCTGCTGGGGGTTGTTGTGGTCAAAGTGCAGCACCTGGCATTTGGCCTTATTGAAACTCATCCAGTTGGCCTTAGTCCATCACTCCAGCCTGTCCAGATCTCTCTGCAGAGCCTCCCTATCCTCGAGCAGATCAACACTCCCACCCAACTTGGTGTCATCTGCAAATTTACTGAGGGTGCACTCGATCCCCTCATCTAGATCATCAATAAAGATGTTAAACAGGAGTGGCCCCAAAACTGAGCCCTGGGGGACACCACTCATGACCGGCTGCCAACCAGATTTAACTCTGTTCACCACAACTCTTTGGGCCCAGCCATCCAGCCAGTTTTTTACCCAGCAAAGCGTGTGCCCATTCAAGCCACGAGCAGCCAGTTTCACCAGGAGAATGCTGTGGGAAATGGTGTCAAAAGCCTTACTAAAGTCAAGGTAAACTACATCCACAGCCTTTCCCTCATCCAATAAGCAGGTCGCCCTGTTGTAGAAGAAGATCAAGTTTGTCAAGCAGGACCTGCCTTTCATAAACCCATGCTGACTGGGCCTGATCATCTGGTTCTCCCACACGTGTTGTATGATGGTACTCAGGATGAGCTGCTCCATCAGCTTCCCGGGCACCGAAGTCAAGCTGACGGGCCTGTAATTTCCCGGATCATCCTTCCTACCCTTCTTATATGTGGGTGTCACATTGGCCAATTTCCAATCTGTCGGGACCTCCCCGGTCAGCCAGGACTGCTGGTAAATGATGGAAAGCAGCTTGGCGAGCACCCCAGCCAGCTCCTTCAGCACCCTCGGGTGTATCCCATCTGGTCCCATAGACTTGTGTCTGTCTATGTGATGTATCAGGTCACTGACTCTCTCCTGGATTGCGGAGGAGGTTGTTCTCCTAGTCTCTATCATCTGGCTGAGGGGGCTGGATTCTCTCAATACAACTAGTCTTGTTATTAAAGACTGAGGCAAAGAAGGCATTAAGGACCTCAGCCTTCTCCTCATCACTTGTTACCATGTTTCCTCCTGCATCTAGCAGGGGATGGATACTCTCCTTGGTCTTTCTTTTGCTACTGACATACTTATAGAAACATTTCTTGTTATCCTTGATTGCTGAAGCCAGAGTAATTTCCAGCTGGTCTTTAGACCTCCTGATTTCCGCCCTGCATAGCCTCACAGCATCTTTGTAATCACTGTGAGTGGCTAGCCCCTTCTTCCAAAGGCTGTAAACTCTCCTTTTCTCCCTGAGTTGCAGCCAAAGCTCCCTGTTCAGCCAAGGTGGTCTTCTCTGTCGCCAGCTTCTCTTACAGCACCTGGGGAGAGCCTGCTCCTGTGCCATTAAGATTTCCTTCTTAAAGAGTGTCCAGCCTTCCTGGACCCCTATACCCTTCAGGATCATTTCCCAAGGGATCCTTTCAAGCAGGTGCCTAAACAAGACAAAGTCAGCCCTTTTGAAGTCCAGGATGTCAGTTCTGCTTAACCCTCCCCTGGCCTCTCTAAGAATAGCGAACTCTATTATTTCATGATCGTTGTGCCCTAGTCGTCCTCTGATCGCCACATCATCCACCAGTCCTTCTCTGTTCACAAAGAGGAGATCCAGCAGGGCACCTTCGCTGGTCGGTTCTCTCACCAGCTGCGTCAGGAAGTTATCTCCCACACATTCCAGGAATCTCTGAGACTGGTCCCGCTCTGCTGTGTTGTATTTCCAGCAGATGTCTGGGAAGTTGAAGTCCCCCACAAGAACAAGGGCAAGCGGTCGTGAGATTTCTCCTAAATGCCTATAGAATATTTCATCCACCTCTCTGTCCTGGGTGGGTGGCCTATAGTATTCTCCTACTACAACATCTGCCCTGTTGGCCTTCCCCCTGATTCTAATGCAAAGACACTCTACCCTGTTTTCACTACACTTGTAGTCAAAGCAATCATAACAGTCCCTAACATACAGCGCCACCCCACCGTCTCTCCTGTCTTGTCTATCCCTCCTAAAGAGCTTGTAGCCATCAATTGATGCACTCTAGTCATGGGAGACATCCCACCATGTTTCTGTGAGAGCCACTACATCATAATTTTCCTGTTTCATCATGGCTTCAAACTCCTCCTGTTTGTTACCCATGCTGCATGCATTGGTATACGTGCATTTCAGATGGGCTGATGTTTTGTACCCTTCAGATCTAGTTTAAAGCTCTGTCAATGAGCCCAGCTAACTCCTGCCCCAAGATCCTCTTCCCCCTCTGGGACAGGTGCATCCCATCTAATGCCAAAAGGTCTGGTGCCCTGTATACCAACCCATGATTGAAAAATCCAAAGCCCTGACTGTAACACCAGTCTTGGATCCACAAGTTCATCTGTTGAGTTCTCTTGTATTCTTCTTCATCCATCCCCGCAACTGAACGGATGGAGGAGAACACAATTTGTGTCCCTGACCCCTTCATCACTTTCCCCAAGGACCTGAAATCTCTCTTCATTGCTTTAGGACTTCTCCTGATAATGTCGTCACTACCTACCTGAAAAACCAGGAGAGGGTAGTAGTCCTTGGGTCTCACTAGGGCAGGGAGTTTAGCCATGAGGTCCTTGACGCAGGCCCCAGGGAGGCAGCAGACTTCCCTATGAAGCAGGTCCGGTCTGCATATGGGGCCTTCGATACCCCTCAGAATGGAGTCACCCACTACAATGACTCTTCTGGGGTTCTTTTTAGAACTGGTTTTAATACCTGGTCTAGAATGACCCAGTCTTGGTGGACCTTGGTCTTCCTCCTTGTTTGTCTCATTTTCTTCCTCCTTCTCTTCTTCACTCAAAAGTTCCAGGGCCTCGAATCTATTGTGAAGGGACACCATGGAGGGTGAGGGAGGTCAGGAGAGGATTTTCCTGCCTCCCTGAGCGGGGACCTGTTTCCAGCCTCCCCTGTCTCTTAGGTCCCCTCCTTCTGCCTGGTAGCAAGAGGATGAGGGATTGCCTGCCTCGTTTGGAGCCTCCATTTGCTCCTGTTGCTTTAGGGGTGCTAGGGTGTTACTCCACCAATCAATTTCCCTTTCACACTCCCTAATACTTCTTAATCTCTCGACCTCTTCTTTGAGTTCCACAACAAGGCTGAGCAGGTCATCCAGCTGATCACAGCACACACAGGTGTTATCACTGGTGGCTTCCAACAGGACTGACAGGCTCAGGCACTCCCTGCAGCCCGGGGAACTGGACTGCTGCATGTTTGCTTGGCAGCTCCATCTGGGTCGCCACATTCTTTCTGGTGGTGGTTTTGACCTGAGTGGAGACCATGGTTCAGTCTACTTGTGGAGGACGATAAGATGAAACTAGCTCAGATAAGATCTAGACCCCGGAGAGGGACTGCGCCCTGTCCACTCGCCCTGCCTGTGTGAACTGCTGTGGAAACTGACGCGCCTCACTCGTCTGACGCGCCATGCGTCATACGTCATACGTCATGACGTATGTTAATACAATGTATGTCCAGACTACAGCTTACAGTGTTTTGGAGAAAGATGTATACCCCAAGAAAAACACAGATCAAAAAATCACAGGAATGAGACAAATAAATTCTCCAAATGCTTTATCACATTAGTGTCAAATGTATAAAGAAGAATTTGAAATAACTGCATGCAAAAATAAAAGCAAATGGATCTCTATTAGTGAGAATGTTTTCATTTTTAAAATAAACATAAGATAAAGGTTATAAAATCTGCCATGTCAGTAAGGGAAAGAAAATGAATATTAGTGAACACAGAAACATAAATTAAGCTCACAAATTTTAGTCCTTGCTAGTCCAATTCTCAACTGTCAGCAAAAGTATATTTTAGTTCATTCAAATTTTACAAAGGAAAAAGCTTTGAGAAAATGCTTTGTGATATTCTGAACCATAACATTCAGTATTTCCATATGCAGTAAAAACCACATTGAAACATGAATCTAAGACCATATGTGAAATCAAAGGTTTCAACTTTATTTTAACCCCATTTTAAGCTTTTGCCCTAAACTACTTTTTTCTACTTACTAGCCTTGATAAGCTTCTCCCTGAAAATTCCTAGTGCTCTTCCTATGTGTGCTGGGTCTGGCTGGGATGGAGTTAGTTTTCTTCATAGCAGCCTATATACAGCAATACAGTGCTATATTTTAGATTTGCAACCAAAGCAGTGTTGATAGCACATCAGTGTTTTAGCTGTTGTAGGCTGAGGGTGCACAAGTGGTTAGGAGGGGACACAGCCAGGAGAGCTGACACAAATTGACCAAAGAGATGTTCCATCCCATATAGCGTCATGCTCAGCAATACAGCCCAGGGAAGTAGCCTGAAACTGGCTGGGCATTGGTCTGCTGGTGGGAGCTGGTGAGTGATTGCCTTTGCATCACTTTTTTTTTTTTTCTTTTTTCTTATCAAACTGTTTTTATCTCAACCCATGAGTTTTTCCTCACTTTGGCCCTGTGATTCTCTCCCCCGTCCTGCTGTGGGGGAGTGAGTGAACAACTGGGTGGAGGCTTAGCTGCCAGCTGGGGTCAACCCACCACACTATTTTTGTCTCTAATGAGTATGCTAGGTCTTTATCAGAAGTGCCTATGGCTTCTCAGGGGAGAACAGAAGGTTAAATTTGGCTGCCCTAAAACAAAGAGCTGTGCTGCTCCTGCTCCTGGAAAAGCTGGGGGAGCCAGGGGGATTGGGAGAGCCCTGAGAAATCCAGCTTGGTGCTCCTGTTCTTTCCAGATACCTGCAGAGAGGTAGGTAGAGCAATTGAAGCTGCTGTTGGAAGAGGGTGCTCCCATCCTCTGTCCCCATCCTCCTTCAAGGATAACCTATTTTGCACACGGTCTCACCCACGCATGTGCAGGGGCAGCAGCAGCAGCCAGCCTGGCTTTCCAGGGTTCAGAAATGGGAGAAGTAGGCAGCAGTGCCTCCGCTATGCTGCCACACCAACAGCTTGTTCTCCTGAGGCGCAGCGTGCTCTGCCTGGGCTCGAAGCCAGCCTTGAACTTCAGAATGCTTTTACTAGATGGAGTAATCTTCCACTGCCTTCAAGGTGCCATTGCCCTGAGAACAAGGGTGATGCATCACTAGCCCCTTTCTGTAAACACTGTAACAGAAATGACACCACTGCTTCTTGCCATTCAGGGATTCCCCTCTTCAGCAAAAATATTGTATTATGAAAAATGAGTTAAAACCAGTCTAATCTTCGTAACCACACCAGTCCCTCTTGACATGTAACTCATTAGTAACAGACAATCTGGCAATTTTATGAGCTCTTAAGGTTTTGAAACTGGTTTGTATTTCACATTGGAACAACACCTGTATATTTTTGGTTTCAAAAATGGCACGCTATCAAAACCGTCTTTTTTAGATCAATAATACCAGGTTTTCATTTCAGATCTCTATTCCTATCTGCCATCAGAAGTGACTGGAGTGTCCTGGATCTCATAAACCTTTCTATTGCAAAAACTTCCTCAAAATCAATACCTCATAGCAAAAACGTCTTTCAGACAGTCCTATATTCTCCTGGATATTGTTAAAGTAAAAGAAAAAGGTTGAGAGTTTCTTTTATTTGAACTCACAGATGAATATTTCAGCACTGGTAACATGTTTTAATAGAGGTGTTCTAATACTTACCTGAGGTACTAGTGAAACGCTGTTTGGAGAGTTGAGTTTGCACTTCTCACTAACTTATTCCTGAAAATGGGATGTTACTGAAGGTTCTCTGAATGATGCAAAAGAGAAAGAAGCAGGACAATAATTCCAAAAAATGGGAAAGAGGATATGGAAATTTCACAGTGGTCTGAAAGCCAGGGAGAAGAATGAGACCAAAACCATCCAGGTAGCTGCGTTTAAAACAAACATCTCACAGTTCAGACTAACATACAACTGACACACAGAGAGGACTGTCATGGTTTACCCTGGCAGCAGCTAAACACCACACAGCCACTCGCTCAGTCCCCCACAAAGTGGGATAGGGGAGAGAGAATTGGGGAAAAAAAGTAAAATCCGTGGGTTGAGATAAAGACAGTTTAATAGGGCAGAAAAGGAAGGGAAAATAATAATAATAATAATAACAATATCAATAACAACAGCAACAACAATAATAATAATAATAATAATAGAATTATAATATACAAAACAAGTGATGCACAGTGCAACTGCTCACAACCCACTGACCAATGCCCAGTCAGTTCCCCAGCAGTGGGTCCTGGCCAACTTTCCCCCTAGTTTATGTACTGAGCATGATGTCATATGGTATAGAATATTCCTTTGACCAGTTTGGGTCATCTGTCCTGTCTGTGTCTCCTCTCAGCTTCTTGCTGGTGGGGTGGTATGAAAAGCTGAAAAGTCCTTGACTTAGTGTAAACACTGCCTAGCAACAACTAAAACATCAGTGTGTTATCAACATTATTCTCATCCTAAATCCAAAACACAACACTATACCAGCTACTAGGAAGAAAATTTACTCTATCCCATCCAAAACCGGAACAATATCCACCCCTCATTCTATAGCATTTACATCATGCCCAGGTCCCACACTTTCTAATACGTCCTTTCCTGTCTACTGATATATACACACAGATATCTATCCCTTAGCCTAAGGGCCATCCCTCTTAAATGTCTGTTGAGTTCATTTAGTCCATGATTTTGGGCTCAATCTGTCATAGTAGTCCTTCAGGGCAGGAGAGACAGTGTGTGGTATTGGATTGTTGCATGCTGAGGCCAGTTCTGGTTCCATCACTGCTGCACTTGTCTGGTTCCATCATCACTGCACTTTGACCAGTTTCATCAATATTCATTCTTCATTAATCTTCATTAATCTCCATTTATTTATTGTAATACCATTGACATGGCATATAGCAACCATAGTAGTGATGACATACAGTATTATGTAGCAACTGACATCATACAATTCAAATCACTGGCTCTTCTCACATAGAATCAAATCCCCTTGAGGTACACATCAGACTTCTACATTACTCACCAAATGCACCCAGGTTCTTAAGCAAAAACAATCTCATGGATGGGTTTGCCTTTGCCTGAAGCAGGAATAACCCAGACTGTCTTCCCCAGCATATTTTTTATGTGAACTCTAGGGACTTTATCCCTTTCTGTAGTACATAAAAGTTTTGAATAGGCAGGGTCAGATTGATTGGCAGATGCTCTAGATTTGACTAACCAGGTTTTTTGCTAAATGTGCATCCCAATGTTTAAATGTCCCAGCACCCATTGCTCCCAGTGTGGTTTTTAGCAGTGCATTATATTGTTTGATTTTCCTGGAGGCTGGTGCATGATAGTGGATGAGATGTACCCACTTAACACCATGCTCTTTGGCCCAGGTGTCTATGAGGTTGTTTCAGAAATGAGTCTCATTGTCTGACTCAATTCTTTCTGGGGTGCCGTGCCACCATAAGACTTGTTTTTCAAGGCCCAGGATATTTTTCCAGGCGTTGGCATGGGGCACAGGATATATTTCTAGCCATACGGTCGTTGCTTCCACCATTGTAAGCACATGGCAACTTTGTGGGATTGTGATATAGTAAATCTGCCAGGGCTCCCCATATTTATATTTCAGACATTGTTCTCCATACCAGAGAGGCTTTAACTGCTTGGTTTTCTTGACTGCAGCACATGTTTCACATTCATAGATAACCTGTGCAATGGTATCAATAGTTAAGTCCATCCCTTGATCACAAGTCCATATATATGTTGCATCTCTTCCTTGATGGCCTGAGGTGTCATGGGCTCATTGGGCTATAAATAATTCAGTCTTATGTTGCCTCTCCCGATCCACCTGAGCCACTTCGATCTTAGCAGCCTGATCCACCTGCTGGTTGTTTTGATGTTCTTCAGTGGCACAACTCTTGGGTACATGAGCATTCTACATGATGTACTTTTACAACCAGGTTCTCTACCCAGGCAGCAATATCTTGCCATAATTCAGCAGCCCAGATGAGTTTACCTCTGTGCTGCCAATTGATCTGCTTCCATTGATGTAGTCACCCCCACAGAGCATTTGCCACCATCCATGAGTCAGTGTAGAGATAAAGTACTGGTCATTGTCCTTGTTCAGCAATACCTAAAGTCAGCTGGATGGTTTTCACCTCTGCAAACTGACTTGATTCACCTTGTCCTTCAGCAATTTCTATGACTTGTCATGTGGGAGCCCACACAGCAGCTTTCCACCTTTGATGTTTTCCTACAATATGACAGAACCCATCAGTGAATAGGACATATTGCTTTTCATTTTCTGGTAATTCATTATACAGTGGGGCATCTTCAACATGCGTCACCTCTTCCTCAGGTAATATTCCAAAATCTTTGCCTTCTGGTCAGTTCATGATGACTTCCAGAATTCCTGGGTGACTGGGGTTTCCTATGCGAGCCCGTTGTGTGATCAGCACAACCCACTTACTCCACATGGCATCAGTTGTGTGATGTGTAGAGGGAACCCTCCCTTTGACCATTCAGCCTAGCACCGGCAGTCGGGGTGCCAGGAGGAGATGTGATTCAGTATCAGCCACTTCTGAGGCATCTTGAACTCTTTCGTATGCTGCCAATATCACCTTTTCAGCTGGAGTATAGCGGGCCTTGAATCCTCTGTATCCCTGACTCCAAAACCCTAAGGGTTAACCTTGAGTCTCCCCTGATGTTTTTTGCCAGAGGCTCCAGGTAGGGTCAATCTCCCTGGCTGCAGTGTAGAGCACATTTTTAACATCTTGTCCTGCCTGGACTGGTCCAAATGTTACTGCATGAACTATTTCCTGTTTAATTTGTTCAAATGCTTGCTGTTGTTCAGAGCCCCATTTCAAACTGTTTTTCTTCTGTGTCATTTGACAGAGAGGGCTTATAATCAGACTGTGATTTGGGATATGCATTCTCCAAAAACCCACAGCGCCTAAGAAAGTTTGTGTTTTCTTTTTCATAGTTGGTGGAGACACAGCTGCTATCATGTTGATCACATCCATTGGGATATGACGATGCCCATCTTGCCATTTTATTCCTAAGTACTGGATCTCCTGTGCAGGTCCCTTGACCTTTGTTTTATGGTAAAACTAGCTTTCAGGAGAATTCGGACTGTTTTCTTCCCCTTCTCAAAAACTTCTGCTGTGGTGCCCCATACGATGATGTCATCAATGTATTGCAGGTGTTCTGGAGCTTCACCCTGTTCCAGTGCAGTCTGGATCAGTCCATGGCAAATGGTGGGGCTGTGTTTCTGCCCCTGGGGCAGTCAATTCCTGGTGTACTGGACACCCCTCCAAGTGAAAGAAAATTGTGACCTGTATTCTTCTGCCAAAGGAATTGAGAAAAATGAATTAGCGATATAAACTGTGACGTGCCACTTGGCTGACTTGGACTGCAATTTGTGTAGAAGTTCTAGTACATCTGGCACAGCAGCACTCAGTGGCGGTGTGACTTCATTCAAGCCATGATAGTTTACTGTTAGTCTCCACCCTCCACTAGACTTTCACACTGGCCATATGGGACTGTTAAAGGGTGAGTCCTGCTGATCACTCTTGGGCTCTCCAGTTGATGAATCAGCTTATGGATGGTAATTAGGGAGTCTCAGCTGATGCAATATTGCCGCTGGTGTACCATTGTGGTAGTGATCGGCACCCGTTGACTTCAACCTTCAGCAACCCCACAAGAGAAGGGTCCTCTGAGAGACAAAGCAAGGTAGATAGCTGTTCAGTTTCCTCCATCTCCAAGGCAGCTATACCAAAAGCACACTCCTTTTGGGTCCTTGAAATACCCTCTCCTGAGATAGTCTATGCCAAGGAGACATGAAGCCTCTGGGCCAGTCATAATGGGGTGCTTTTGCCACTCATTCCCAGTCAGGCTCACTTCAGCCTGCAGACTGACTACAAATGGGTTCTGTTCTTTTATAGCTGTTGGGATCCCTCTGGAATATGAAGATGGTGCTCTGTTGTGGTGGTTTAGTCCCTGACAGGGTTTGAGACCACACGGCCGCTGCCCCTCCCCCACAAAGGGAGTGAAATGCAAAGCCCCGGGGCTGAGATAAGGAAAGGTTTAATATAACAGAGCAACAGCAACAAAACAAACAACAACAATAACAATAACAATAACAATAACAATAACAATAACAATAACAATAACAATAACAATAACAATAACAATAATAATAATGAACAGAGCAAAATATCTACCAATACAGCAGTGAGAAGCACGATGGCATAACACACGTGTTAACTGACCCGTCTTGCTTCGGCGCCAGGAGGTGACGTCCGCATGGTATCTGAATAACCCGGCTAGAGCTCCCCCCCCCACTGCTGGGGAAACTTAACCCTATTCTGGCTAAACCACGACATCTGTGTACAGATTTTCACCACATGGGTTGCATGCACCTGACTTCATCTGGATCTTTGGATAACTGCTTGTTGTCCAGGTCATCATAAATCATCTATGGCATGGCTAATTCCCTCAGGAACTGGATATCTCTCTCCATGGTGGTCCACTTGCATGGGTGACATAGCATCTTCCTTGAAGGGATACCTTTCCTTCATGACTGATAGGACTTGTCTCCAGAGGCTGAGGTCTTGTGCCCCTTTTCCAATCGCCATGTCAATGCCCCCTTCCCTAGAAAGAGATTCCAGCTGCTTGGCTTTCCTACCCTGTAATTCCAACCTACTAACCCCATTATCCCAACATTGGAACAGCCAGGTGACAGTGTGCTCACCTGAATGACGGCTGAAATCTTTTTGTATATCTTGCAGCTCACCCAGGGATAGGGATTGAGTGGTTGTCACCTTGTTTATGAGTTCTTTCCCTTCCTCCTCCTTGAGCAGCAGCCGCCTCTCTTCCTCCTGTTTTTGTGATGGCCCTGCTTTGGAGTAGTCTGCCTTGTCCACTTCTTTCTCCTGCTCCCTCTTAGAAGGATCTCCTTCATCCCTTACTAAATGAGCTGATGTCCGCTTCCAATATTTATTCTTGTATGTAGGGGCAATTGAGACCAGTGTGGCTCTGGTTCACCTGCAGTGCCTGTCACTGGGGTTTGCGTAGCCACAGTGCCTGCCACTGGAGTAACTCAGACAACAATTTTCATTGCAATTTTAGCTGGAATGAGCAAGTGATTGCAAAAACAGGAATTGATAAATTAATTCTTGAGACAACCAAAAACTCTCAGAAAGACTGAAGGAATTAAAAGGCAGACTTACTAATGAGACTATTGGGGCAAGCAGGATAATGACGTTCAGCAATGTGGTTATATTCCTGGTGTTTGTAGTGGCAGACTTTGACCAACCAGGCATATCTATATACAGTAACACAGAGGAACATTTCTTGTAATTTTTATATCACCACCTACAGATGATGCTCTGTATATTTATAACAAGATTCTCCAGCCCTTGCTGTTCTCTTTTTCATCCTCCCACTTATTTTATTCAAGTAAGAAGAGAGAGATGGGCTAAAAGATACATGTAAAGGATCACAAGTGTTTCAAGAATGCAAGAATTTCAAAGTGCCTCCTGTGCATTTTTGTAAATGTGACTGGCAGGCTATTCACCAATTAAACCATTGGATTTTTAATGCAAAGCCACTGTTGTAGAAGCTGCAGACAGAGGTGACCATAAATTCCTAAAGCATATTCACTTCCCCTCTCACCTCAGAGCATGGGGTCTGATTGATACAGCCACCTTCAGAGTGAGAAGTGCGCCTTCACATTTGGACAGACGTCATCAGGGGTTGTCTGCTTAGTAAAGTGGTACTTTGTGTCCTACTGTCCTGGTCCCCAGGAACGTGCCATAGCCATCACCTAACTCCAAACCAGCACAAGATATAGGCCATTCCTTGAGCTATCTAAGGAAGGAAGCCCAGGCGACTGCAGAGATGGGTATGTGAGCTGCAGTGTTGTGGGCAACTGCGGCACAGGTCTGTGGGGAGCAATGAGGAATGTATTTGTTCTTCAGCATGCCCACTCTTCACTGCACCTTTTCTATGCATGTCACCAGTGACTCATCTCCTCCTTTCCATGCCTCAGCCATGCTGGCAGAGGGGAATACAGTAGCCTGGTGGAGTGGATTGAAGGTGCAGAAGAGAACTGTATATAGGAGCTTCAGCTGCTTATTCTTTTCAGGCCCCCAGCCTTCCACCAGCTGGAGAAGACTGATCAAATGGTCCTTGACCTCCCCAGATTTAATGCATCTCTTGGGGAATTTCTGTTTGTTTGTGTTTTTTGTGTTGTTGTTGTTGGGTTTTTTTTGTGTGGTTTTTTTTTTTTGTTTTTTTTTTTTTTTTTAAATCTACCTCTTTTCTCCCTTAGTTTTGGCATGGCATATTGTATTGGGTTTACATGGCTCATGTGGCTTGACCCATGAGTCTCTCATCATATATGTTCTCCTCCCATCCAGTTAAGGAAGGGGAGTGATAAAGTGGCTTGGTGGATACCTGGCAGCCAGCCAAGGTCAACCCAACACATAGATGTAGTTTTGTATCGCTGCAGATCCTCTGTTTGGAATTAATTTGTGTTACATAAAGTCTAACACAAGCAAGGTGAGTACTTCCACTCTTCTTGCATTGTCATGGAGGTGCAATTGGTTAAGAAAAATAGCATTTTGAACATTTTAACATAAGGGAAAAAAGGGTGAGACACTTCAGCTAGATATCTGTGTCCTGAAGAATTGCATGCCTTCAGAAACATTCCTACCCCAACATCTTTAGTGGCTTAAGCTATGCACTCTCCCACTTGTTCAGCATCCCCACCTCCCTGTGTTCAGTACATGGAAAATGTAGGTGCCTGAGTCAGTGGTGCAAATGCCACTCCTGAAGCTGCTCTACACCTCGGTCTGTCACCAGGCCACCAACATCTGTAGCTCTGAGCATTGCAACATATACATTTCCCTTTGCAACTTGCCCCTGGTCTCTTGAGATGGCAATTCACCTCTGAAATTGACCTCCTCTGAAAATTAATTTTCTTCCTGCGGATCCTGGGAGACTTCTTGCTCTAAACTGGTGCATTTCTACAAAAGGTTTTAGACTTGAAGAAACTACATTTTATGAGGTAAAACAGTTTTGCTGAAAAAATTACAATCCACACAGGACAATGCTGTATTCTTTCCTCCTACTTGCCTCATTCACTAGAAAAAATAGAAATCAGATGGAAAGAGTTGGATGTCTCTTTGTGAGAAAACCACTTGGGAGCTTCCTGCGAGCAGGAAGAGAAAGCGTGAGATTGAAGAAAGTGTGCTGCCTTTCTCACCTCCTCTGTAATACGCAAGACTGGATTCATGTTGCCACCTACCAGCGCAGTTTGGCGTTGATGTAGTTTACAGATTTCTATTTTGTTAATTCTATTTGTCTTACAAGACCCGTACTCTTGTCCACTTATGGAAGGTGAGTCTGGACAAGTCTCAAGCAGAGTGAAAGCAGTGTTAACACAAATATCATTAAAATTGTCATCAAAATCAAAAACATTGTTCTGTTTGCAGGTCAGGAGCCTCATTACTTTTTCATTCTCTCAAAGACCCATTTGTACTATTTTCTTCTTCCTGAGCTATGGAATCCATGCAGCTGCACATCTGTGACTTCTCACGATCTATTTGAACAGGTCTTGCTTCGTGCTTGGGACATCTGCTTAAGCTGTTTAAATTTAGAAACAGAACATTCTACCAACAATAACTTTAGTTGAATTAAATAGTAGTTATTAGCAACCACAGACTCATCAGGGAAGTTCTCTGTCACCAAGATAATTATTCTAAAATTTCAAGACGTGTGTCGAGTCTTGTTCATTTCAATCAATTAACTCAGGTCTCTGTTAACACTAGTTCCTGTTGATAAATTACTCCAGCTTTGGGACTACAGCAGAGACTGTGACTATCTTTTATTTTTAAATTATTTGAATTAATTAGTCTTCTACAGGTTATACAACCACACTCCAAGGAATTCTCTAGTTGGGCAGCTGGATGGCACATGTAACTTCCAGAGCTGCTAAAATAATTCAGATTAGTTATACTGGTATTTAGCTAGTCATCATAGTCAGCTGAGATGTAAAAAACTCAAAACACTGACATGTCACATACACAAAGAAGAGAGAGAATAAAGAAAGCAGCCAAAAATATTAGATGTCTATTGTTCATATGCTAATGCACGATAGATATGAAGATTATTATGAATAATATTATTCATTCTTATTATCCCCACTAAGTATAGCATCATTATTTCCTGAACTTTCTTTAGAATAAATGTGAGGAAAAGCTTTAATGAATTCTCCTTAGAAGCCAGTTTTGGTGGCAGCTACTGTTCAAAAAAATGTAGCAGGATTTTTTTCTCCAACATAAATACAAGGAATCGAATGATTCATAGGAAAAGTAATGAATTTTCCTGTATTTCATAAAGACACTCTACAGATTCTAGAGCTGTTATAGAGCACAGTCAGGTCTTAATATACACATAGTTTAGAACATTTACTCCTGCAGTTTATGAAATAAATGCACATTGCCCTCACTCTGGATCTTCTTTAAAAGTTTGCATAACTCCATTAGGTGCACTTGGATCATAATTTGGATGCTCAAGTACTTTATGGACAAATTAGCTAATGAAATGGAAACTAATTTGCCAAAATATTTTTAACATGTTTTTTGAGATACAGAAAATAAGAATCCACATTTTGATTTTGAAACAAGAACATGCTTAAAATGCCTAAATAAATGACATTTTAAAGACATATGATGGAATTATGAAGGTGAAAGCAAACAGCATCCATAGCACTGAAGTATTCCATATCCTTGGTCAAGTATTTTTATCCTTACTGCAATCTTACTTTTTCTGACAGATCTTATGCTTTTTCAATTATTAGAAAAAGAAAGAAGACAAGAAAGGTAACATGGAGATACCTGCACAACTTTTGTTCAGTGTCTAACCAGAACCCCTAGTAAGATGGAACATTGTTCTCTGTCTTAAGTTTGCTATTATATCTCTACATAAATCCTCTAGATAATCACATATGGCACTTTCCTGCAAGATGGCAGGTGCTCTGTGTGAGATGCTCTGTTTTCTGAATGTTGAGTGGGAGTTAAGAAGTGGTTTGGACTGTGTTACACTATGATGAGCAACTGAGCAAGAATTATTTATTTTCATGTTTACAGTTCTGACTTAGTTGAAAATGGAAGAAAAAAGGTAAAATAATCAGGGAGGGCTAATTAAGCTCAAATTTCTGCAATTATTTGACCCCTTTGGAGGAGACAATCAGTGTATCATAACAATCCAGAGTCCTTAAAAACAGAGGCAATGGGTATGCTTAGCCTTTTTTCAGAAATCCCCTTTCAGGAGGCTCTTACAAAAGATCCAAGAGATTTAATAAGAAAAGTTCAGAACAGTTTGTCCAGCTGAAAAGATGAAGTACTTTGGGGACAGTTAGCTCCAGCAAGATACAGAGGAGGAAAAAAAACCCCAACCCGCTGGCTAGGAAACATTTCCTCTTCTGTACTTTCCTAGTCTTTGATATCAAAGCAAGAATTACACTTTGAGTAAGATGAAAACATGTTCTTGACGTTCTGGTATCCCTGGCAAGAATGGGCCCCAGCTCAGAGACAGCAGTCCAGGAGCCTGATTGAATAAGCTTCATGATGCTGAAGCAGGGAATAAGTGCCAGCAGGTTGGAAAGCTTCATGAGGGAATAATGCTTTCTTGTTCTGTCACCAAAAGGGAAATTATTGCTAACAAGCTAACAGTTGTTGTTCTATTTAAATTATGCTGGTAAAATAATCTTTCTGACACCTATTCCCTATACTACATCTAAACAACACATGAGCAGGCAATGTGCCATCCAATAAGTAAAGCAAGACAGCTGTAAGTGCAGGCAGCTTGCAGATGATTCATTTTTATGATATATGGTAATGAGCAGTGCTCTTTCTAGAAGTGCAATGATTTCTGTTGACCTTGTTCAGTGGGTATTAATGTAAGTGTGAAAATAAGAAGCCTTATTAAAAGCTTGTTCTGTAAGCTATGGCACTATGGCTGGTGAAAGACTTACATGGGATTTTATTGGGACTTTAACACACAGTCTGCTATAACTTAGGCTCTGGTCGTCAACGGGGGATGTCAGATATGCTCTGACTCACTGGGAAAATCAAAATGAAAGTGGCAACTTCCACATACTTTGCATGATACGAATGAATGACATCTCGAATCCGATGTGTGGTCTTAATTAAGATAGAGTTGTAGCTTACCCTTCATTTATTAGAGCAAGCAGCATTGCTGGCCATGATCCCTTTCCCTTTCCTACTCTTGCTCTAGGAGTGCTGGGACAGAGGCAGAGACAGTGACCATCTTTCATACAGGTACGGGGAGAAGGCATGGGATCAAACAGGCATATCTCTGTGCATTCATGCAAGCCTAATTATCATCTGTCTAATAAAGTCTGCATATGGTTTTGGTTATCCTCAAGCTTCTGACTCAAAAATCCCTAAAAAACCTTTTCCTGGCTATACCAATTCTCAGATCTCTCTTTCCTGGCTTTACATTGCCTTTAGCATGACAATGATGAGAAGAAAGATGCCCACTAAAAATGAAAAATAATTTATTTACCTGAAACTCTTGTTTTCTGAAAGTAAACCTCCTAGCAGGTTGCCTTCATCCTTTAAAATGTGTGTGATTTACTAACATTTTCAATTGTTTAAGACAAGGACAATTCTTACTAATTTCTCCATCAAGTGGTGACTATGCATTTGCCTAATTGTTCCAGTTATCAACTGTAATACAACAGACTGCTTTTAGAAGATCACCTTTAAAAAGAAATTAACAAAAATAAAACGCAACAGAAAACAATACCCTTGCCAAAAACCCCCAAGAATCTGCAGTAATTAGCAAGAATGTAGACAAAGATATAATACTTAGAACATGAACAATTGTCTTAGTAGTGAATAAATGAATATAAGTGTTCTCTGAGCCTAAAATACAGAGTAAGAGTCACTGTTCAGTAGAGAACCCGCTAAAATATTCATAAATTATGTGAAATTCTAAAGCATTCTATCACATCCTTTTTGATCTTGATTTTGCACAAATCCAGATTTAATAGAAAACCTGTTCTTTAACCTAAATCTGTAATTTACAAAGGAGTTCTGAATCAATCAAAATTAAATTGTAATATCCTTTTAAATCATGTGTGTTGAAGAGCTTGCCTTTTCAGCTTTGATGATAGGGTTGCATGAGCTTGATATAAATTGTTTTAACTGAAATTTGGAACATAGGAGCAAGACTGGGGTGTAATTTTTACACTGCATGGAGCCATTCAAAGTTTTAATAAAGTCTGTGCAGGGTACAGTAAGTATGAAAAATGCCAAGTCTCTGCTATTATCTGGAAATTCACATGTACTCAGAGGGGAATTCCCTCTGTTTTCTCTCTTTCTTTTCTGACCTTTAAAAAATTGAGATCAGGGGATAAAAATCTCCATACCTATTGGAAAACAAAAATGTGAATAAGAGAAGCTGGCAATCTATTAGTTTTTTGGGAGTTACACAAACTTACACAGGCATTCTAAGGGTGCAGATCCTGTAAATGCTTATGTTTGAGTAATACGGATTTCACAAGCACTCCTACAGAAGTCAGATGCCATAAAAGAAAACTTGTCAGCAGAACTTGTTGAAAGTATCCAGCAATCTTTATGGAGTCAGGAGGCCCAATCACAATACAGGAAATCTTTGAATAAGTATGAATCAGGAATGTGTCACCTCTTCTTTATCATAAAATGTTGTAAATCTTTTTGTTTAACTTGATTGAAGTTTTGAAAGGCAACAGGAATTTATACAGTCTTCAGTTGAACTGCTGTGTTGCTCAAAAATGTGTTATGCTTATAGCAAATTTGTCCCAGCTGAAACCAGGACAGGTATGAACTTTTTTAAAGAACTGTTGGTATGGTATACAAAATTGGAGGCATGTAGATAAGAGAAGAAGAAGGGCAGAAAGAGCAACTCCTCTTAGGAAGATAGAGGGAGAAGAATGAGGGTGAATAAAACTCTATTGATATCTGATGGAGAGCACAGGAGCTGACTCAAGCCAAGTGTTTGCACCAGGGCACACTTATGAATATGTAGGTTTTGTAACATTCTGGTGCATTTCTATTGAAAACTATGCTTAAAGACAGAATTACAACTGAATTGAGACAAACGACAAGGGCATGTTTATGCCTTAAACAAATGTTTGAATCTGTCTCACTGGGATGACCCCGCTCTGAGGAAACAGGCTTTTTGAGAACAAGTAAATGATGCCAAATCTATCTTACTACTGTGATGTGGGTTTTGTGTGGACTGCTTGTATCACCAAACTGGATTAAAATTAAGAACCAACCAAACCAGCTGCACACTATCAGCAAGCCAGTGGCAGAGTGGTACACAGTGTCAGCAGGAGCTGGTGCACCACAGCCATAAACAGCTTAGCATAGGAACCCCTCTGCAGAAAAACTGATTCTAGCAATGCTAAGATAGGTTTGTGTAGCTTTGGAAGCAGACTACGCTAAGGGGGCAATTACTCAGCAGTTGGAGTCTGTGACTACATTTATACAGCTAAATAAAACAGGGTGTGGAGGAAGCTTGAGCACAGCATCATTATTCATCCCTACTGCTTAACTGAGTGCACACTATCCCCTTAGTGTCTGGTGACAGACACTCAGAAGCATACCTTAAACTAAAACTAGCACACTCCAAGGCAGTCCCTGGGCCCAGTTTGAGGGTCAGTGTGTGCTAAGGACAATTGCAAATGCAGCATAGACAAGACAGATTTGGGTGCCTCCACAGTCCTCCAGTGCAATCCAAATACTTCCAGTTTCATGTTACAAGAAAACCCACCACAAAGAAGTTTGATGGGCTGCACATGGCTCCAGAATTATTTCAGACTCTGAACTGAAAAAAAACCCAAATATATACACATACAACAAGTAGTGTTTGTGTCTGGACCACAGAAGCATCATACGGGGGCAATGCAGAGACTCAGGGTAGCTGCTGTGGTGTGGATGCAGTCAGTTTATGTCATTTTATTGAAGGTCACCTTTAGCATTGCTTGACTTAGCTTTATAAACATAGCCTTTGAGAGAGGAAGGGCTATAGTGAACTCTCTTTGGTAGCCACTCACAGCGTGAGAAAGAGGACCATCCTGTTCCTGCTGCTGAGGTGGTCTGGAAAGTGGAAGATCTCTGCTCTGTGACAGCTCCAGAAAAGCATGGGTTACTCTCTTCTACAACTCTACCAAAGCTCTGTTTGTTTAAAGCCATTTGTCTAACCCACTACTCGAGACTGGAAAAGGCTTGTTTGCTACTCAGTCACTCAGTCTTCTGTGGGGACCTGTTATCTAAAGAACCCTAAAGACTGCAGACTTTGTTGCTGTCATATTCCTGACAGATGGCTTACAGAGGTCACCACCTGACCCTTGGAGAAGGGGTAGTAGAAAATTTGAGGTGAGTTTGGAAAATAGTTATTTTGAGGAACATACTTTATATTAGATTTTAGGCTTTATCAGAGATAGTGGGTAAAATATGAATAGAAAGATACACAAAGAATATATGGTAAAACAGGTATCGGACAAGAACTCCTGGTAACCAGCAGTAGTTGGTTAGTAGTTTAGGGCCTGTCATTTCTGGCTGTGAGTTGACCTAGGGAAATTACTTTGTTGGTTATATGCTCTTTTCCAGTCATGCACGCCAAAAATGTATCAAACCTCTCCGTGCTTGGTGCTATTAACGACCTCTGCTCAGTAGACACCCAAGACTGAAGTAATAGAGATTACTATGGGTTAGGCTACAAATATATTAGCAGTCATGCAATCAGATTTACTGCACTGGGGTCAGCTCACTTTCCCAGTAAAGTCACTTCCACACTTTATAGGAAATAATAATGGTATAGTATGCCAAGTATTTCACAACTTCCTAGCTGGAGAACACCAAAAATGAAAAACATGACATGGAAAAACTATTTACAGAAGGTGCTTTCTTTAATATTGCAGCTCTCCCCTCTGGCAGCAAGAATGTGCACTCAGTGGACAAATAGCATAATATACACCAGGGAAATTCTATCTTGTCATAACTGTATAGACATATTTGCACTTCACTAAACGGCCGTTCTGACTACAGGTGCAACAATCCCAGTCATATCAATGCCTGAGACAGAAACATAGAGGATTCAATATGAGACAAAAATTGGTTCTAAACCAGTACATTTAGCATATATCTTAGACAAGCATACCTTAACAGAATCTGAAAAATACTGTACCCATCCACATTTCATAGATGAAAGAAACCATAAAGTAATCTATAAATTTTAGATGTGCTAGGAATAGTTTCCATAGGCTCTTCAATTAGTCTCAGATGCAGTAGTGTTTCAGCATGGAATAAAAAAAGACTACTATAATGACAGTAAGCTGATCAATGCCTCTTCCTCTCCACCCTCCCCCCCCCCAAAAAAAAAGAAAAGAAATGTTAGAGAACTACTTTTCTTATATTACAAAATTTTGATCCTAAATTTGTAACACCCTACAGCTACACCAGGACACCCCAGGAAGGGAGTAGAAGCATGAGGAGACAGATATTTTTCCTGCTTCCATTCTCTGATAATCTCAAGGGTATTAGTGTGGAATATTTGCTGGATGAGAAAGAAATACACTTGCCACAGTCTACCTGACAGCCACTATGGCACCTCAGGGTCCAACCATGGAGCTGTGCAAACATAGAGGAAAGAATGGTCCCACTTCTACACGCCTTACCATTGCAAAATGAGGCTGAAGCACACAGAGGCTCAGACACTGCATCACAGCTTTAAACTACCATTATATGACATAGTTTGCATGATACAGGCAGCTACCTATATGTAGATGAATGGGATTTAAAAATTCAGTTAACAAGTGTGATATCTCAGTTTTCAGATGCCTAAGTTGAAATATTTTTTAAGAGTCCTGTTTCAGAATATGAAGACCCCTCGTCTTCTAGGCTATGGATTCCACTAAGTGTTCTCAAAATTGTGATACTAGGCTATTTCATAGGATATATCTCCTATAAGCCTACAGACAGGGAAACACTCATTGGTGATTCTTGGATTATAATGCTTTAAAAGAATTTAGAAAATAATGCAGCCTGATTTAAAATAAAAGTTTAGCTCCATCCCAGTGATTTTCTCTTTCAAAAAAAAAAAAAAGTTACTGGAAATTTCATATAGCTAACTGATATTTGCTTCCATTCATTGATGATTAACTATTCTATGAATTAGCAGCATATAGTGAATGTGAAAAAGCAGCTGAAAAACATGACAAAAATTTCAGTCTTCATATGATCTCTTTAGTGCACATGAAATTGAACTGGTGTAAGTAACGTCCAGGATGTATAACATTAAGCCATGGTATGAGCCATACCAGTGTTAGATATAAAAGATGCCTGATTCTCAAAAATGCTGCAGATGATCCATAGACCCTAAGTAACTACAGCAGAAATATCAGCGCTACTATTGCTTTTGTTTATATATTTCAGTGCTGGTGATATTATACTACCTTGAAATTGCCAGAAGAGCTTTTGGATACACAGCTCATAGAATAGAATCATAGAATCATTTAGGTTGGAAAAGACCTTTAAGATCATCATGTCCAACTATTAACCTAGCATCACCAAATCCGCCACTAAACCATGTCCCTAAGCAACACATCTAGACATCTTTTAAATACCTCCAGGGACAGGGACTCCACCACTTCCCTGGTCAGCCTGTTCCAATGCTTAACCACCCTTTTGGTGAAGAAATTTTTCCTAATATCCAATCTAAACCTCCCCTGGTGCAACTTCAGGCCATTGCCTCTTGCCCTGTCGCTTATTACCTGGGAGAACAACACCCACCCTGCTACGGCATCCTTTCAGGTAGTTGTAGAGAGCAATAAAATCACCCCTGAGCTTCCTTTTCTCCAGGCCAGACAACCTCAGTTCCCTCAGCTGCTCCTCATAAGACATGTGCTCTAGACCTTTCACCAGTTTTGTTGCTCTTCTTGGAACAAGCTCCAGCACCTCAATGTCTTTCCTGTAGTGAGGGGCCCAAAACTGAATACAGTATTCGAGGTGCGGCCTCACTAGTGCCAAGTACAGGGGGATGATCACTTCCTTTGTCCTGCTGGCCACACTTTCTGATACAAGCCAGGATGCTGTCACATCCCGCTCAGACGAGGGAGACAAGTGACTCAGATTTGCAAATCCCCAATGGAGCGGACAAGTCTCCAAGTCCAAGGATTTGTTAACTACCCACAATGTACTAATTGAACACATGATAATTGGCTAAGTATATAGCAAGTTGTGTCAAGCAATACAATATACCTTGCATTTCTTAATGGGAAAGGGAAAAGAGGGAGATAGAGGGAATGGGGAAATACAGATCACCGGTCTGGGTTTCTGTGCTGATCCCACCAGTGAGGGTTCCAGGAGGCACAGGAGACATCCGTCTTTTTCACTTGTATCCGTCTTCTTCGCTTCACGGCACTCTTCAGCGCCCCCCCCCCCCCCCCCCCCCCCCTCTTCTTCCCCCACCTTGATTTATACACACTTTCCTTGGGTCCGTCCCCTAGGTCAACCCACATACCTACGTATCCCATGTATGGGGAGGGGTAAGATGTTTCATGGGATGATGTAATTAGCATGATCATGTTAGCCTTCGTTAGCATATTGGTGGGTGTTAACTTTAATATGCATTTCGTGGATAATGAAGCAAAGTTCACTCACCGGACAGATGGCCCTTGAAATTTGTCCAGGTGCACCAGAGCAGAGCCGTCCTGTCTCCACAGGGCTCCCTCCTCCAGCTGCATCCTGTGTTATTCAGGCAGCCTTATCAGCTTCGACCTCCACACTATCCACCCTGTGACTCATAGTTTTGTCTTGCGAGTGTTTGAGGCATTTTTTTGATCAGCCTCAACTTTTGCTTTCTCAGGCTGTTTTTCTAAGTTTCTTGCAGGCCTGGTTTCTCGTCTCTCACAGATGCTATTGGCCTTCTTGGCCATCTGGGTACACTGCCAGCTCATTCTGACAGCTGTCAATCAACACCCCCAGGTACTTTTCTGCCAAGCAGTTTTCCAGCCACTCTTCCCCAAGCCTGTAGTGTTGCATGGGTTTGTTGTGACCCAAGCGCAGGACCTGGCACTGAGCCTTGTTGGGCCTCATACAATTGGCCTTGGCCCATTGATCCAGCCTGTCCAGATCCCTCTGTAGAGGCTTGTTTCCCTCAAGCAGATCAACACTCCTGCCCAACATGGTGTTGTCTTCAAACTTAACTGTGGGTGCACTTGATTCCCTTGTCCAGATCATTGATAAAGACATTAAATAGACCGGGCCCCAATACTGAGCCTTGGGGAACACCACTTGTGACCAGCCACCAGCTGGATTCACCACAACTCTTTGGGCCTGTCCATCAAGCCATTTTTTTACCTAGCAAAGAGTATGCCTGTCTAAGCCATGAGCAGCCAGTTTCTCCAGGAGAATGCTGTGGAAAACAGTGTCAAAGGCTTTACTGAAGTTCAGGTAAACAACACCCACAACCTTTCCCTTATCCACTAAGCACATCACCATGTCATAGAAGGAGATCAGGTTAATCAAGTAAGAACTGCCTTTCATAAACCCATGCTGACTGGGCTTGATTACCTGGTTGTCCTGTATGTGCTGCATGATGACACTCAAGACAATCTGCTTCATAACCTTCCCCTGCACGAAGGGCAGACTGACAGGCCTGTAGTTCCCAGGATCCTCCTTCTGACCCTTCCTGCAGATGGTGTTACGGAGGCTGCCAAATGAGCAACCAACCACCAAAAATAAAAAAAAAATAATTATTAACACAGTTAACTAGCTCTCCGTAAATTACAGGTTCGAATGTCTGTGAGAGGAGAACAGAACAACTTTCTAGGGTTTAACGACAACCCAAAACGCTTTATCACTCACCTGCTAAGTGAGGGCTCTCAACCTCGAGGACCTGCTCAGGGCAGCGTCCCGACCCAAGGCACCTCGAGGAGTTTCCTTGAGCAGCGTCCTGACCCAAGGGGAGAGTCCTCGACCGCAGCGTGCTGCTCCAAGGGACAAGCTCAAAATGGCTCCCCCAGGGGACTCCATTTATACCCAGGCCGAATCTGACCTGTAGTCAATAGCGGCTCCCATTGGCCAAAGGCCCCAATTACCGCGAAGCCCTGAGAACAAAGGCAGCCAGGAGCTGCTACACTTCAGCAGCCAAGAAGCTCTGCTTTCATTGGGCGGATGCACCTGCCACAGATGGGCATCACATTTACTAACCTCCACTCAACTGGAACCTCCCCCCTCAGTTAGCCAGGACTGCTGATAAATGATTGAAAGTGGCTTGGTGAGCACTTCTGTCAGCTCCCTCAGTACCCTTGGGTGGATCCCACCTAGCCCCATAGACTTGTGTGTGTCTAAGTGGAGTAGCAGGTCGCTAACCATTTCCCGTTGTATTATGGGGGGTTCATTCTGCCCCCTGTCCCTGTCTTTCAGCTCAGGGTGCTGGGTACCCCAAGAACAACTGGTCTTACTATTAAAGATTGAGGCAAAGAAAGCATCAAGGGCCTCAGCCTTTTCCTCATCCTTTGTCACTATATTTCCCCCTGCATGCAATAAAGGATGGACATTCTCCTTAGCCCTCCTTTTGTTGCTAAAGTATTTATAGAAATACTTTTTATGGTCTTTTATGGCAGTAGCCAGACTAACTTCTGGTTGGGCTTTGGCCTTTTTAATTTTCTCCCTGCATAACCTCATGACAAACTTGTAGTCCTCCTGAGTTGTCTGCCCCTTCTACCAAAGATCATAAATTCTTTCTTCTCCTGAGTTCCAGCCAAAGTTATCTGTTCAGCCAGGTTAGTCTTCTTCCCCACTGGCCTGTCCTTCAGCAATGGGGATGGCCTGTTCCTGTGCCTTTAAGATTTTCTTCTTGAAGAATGCCCAGCCTTCCTGGACTCTGCCCTTCGGGACTGCCTCCCAAGGGACTCTGTCCACCAGGCTCCTAAACAAACCAAAGTCTGCCCTCCAGAAGTCCAAGGTAGCAGTTCTGCTGACCGCCCTCCTTACTTTTCCAAGAATTGTAAATTCTGTCGTTTTGTGATTGCTATGCCCAAGACGGCCTCCAACCATCACATCATTCACAAGTCTTTCGTTGTTTGCAAAAACCAGGTCCAGTGGGGCACCTTCCCTAGTTGGCTCACTCACCAACTGTGTCGGGAAATTATCTTTCATACACTCCAGAGACTTCCTAGACTGTTGCCTCTCTGCTGTAGTTCCAGCAGACATCTGGTAAAAAAAAAGGGCTAGCAACTTATTCCAGCTGCTTATAGAATATTTTGTCTGCCTCTTCATCCTGGTGGGTGGTCTATAGGAGACTCCCACCATGATATCTGCCTTGTTGGCCTTCCTCCTGATTCCTACCCATAAACACTCAACCCTATCATTACCATCATTCTATTCTATGATTCTATGATTAAGCTCTAGACAATCAAAACACTCCCTAACACACAGGGCTACTCTACCACCTCTCTTTCATTGCTTATCCCTTCTGAAGAGTTTATAGCCATCTGTTGCAGCACTCCAGTTATGCCACCATGTTTCTGTGATGGCAACTATATAATAGTTTTCCTGCTGCACAATGGCTTTCAGCTCCTCCTGTTTGTTGCCCGTGTTGCATGCATTGGTGTAGATGCAGTTCAGCTGGGCTATTGATGCTGTCAACTTTTTTTTTTGGGTGAAGACCTAAATCATACATGACCATTCTCAGGCACTTCTGAGGTTTTCAATAACCCTTGCATCTTTGCTGCCACATGGATCTCCATCCCCTACCTCCACTGAGACAGCAGACCAAAGGGCATCGCTAGCAAACCATCCCTCAAACATTGGCATGCCACCTCAGGCTTATCTCTAGCAAGCCTGGTTTTATCCCTTTCCCCTTTCAAATCTAGTTTAAAGCTCTTTCAATGAGCCCTGCTAACTCCTGTGCAAAGATCCTTTTCCCCCTTTGAGACAGGTGTACCCTGTCTGTTGCCAACAGGCCTGGTGTCATGTAAACTGACCCATGATCAATAAACCCAAAATTCTGCCAGTGACACCAGGTTTGGAGACAGGTATTGATCTGCTGGTTCTTCCTGTTTCTTCCCTTATCATCTCCTGCAACTGGAAGGATAGAGAAGAACACTACTTGTGCTCCTGATCCCTTAACCAGTTATTTCAAGGCCCTGAAGTGTCTCTTGATTTTCCTTGGACTTCTTGTTGCAACTTCATCACTGCCAACTTGAAAAATCAATAATGGATAATAATATAAGGGCCATACCAAGGTGGGAGGCTTTCTCTTCACATCTTTAACCTGGGCCCCAGGGAGGCAGCAGACTTTCCTAAAAGAAGTGGGTCTGGTCTGCATATTAGGCCTTCTGTTCCCTTCAGAAGGGAGCCTTCTATGACAGTGACCTGTCTTTTTTTTCATTATGGAAGCAGTTTTGACGCAGGGCATAGGGCCACTTAACCTCGGTGACCCCTCCAAGCTAGATAAACCACCATCTTTGTTATTGTTTGGTTCCACTTGCAGAGCCTCATACCTATTATGGAAGGACACCTGGGAAAGTGGGACAGTCACAGAGGAGATGTGCCTACTGCAACGGGCAGGAATTTGTCACTATTGTCCCCTATCCCTTGAGTCACTATGTTCAGCAAGGCAGAGAGCAGATAGGGAATCCTTTGTATCATGCGTCCTGTCTGCCCATTGGGCCTGCCTCAGGGAATGCAGGGTGTGATTCCAGTAGTCCATCTCTCTCTCCGACTCTCTGATACTCCTCAACCTACTCACCTCCTCCCGGAGCTCTGTCACGAAGCAGAGGATTTTCTCTACCTGGGTGCACCTCCCACAGGCGTGCTCACTGCTGCCGGCCTGCAATGGCATAGGAGCCTGGCACCTGGGTGGCAGCGTGTTCCCACCAGAGCTCTGCCTGGGCAGCTGCATCAGTCAGCCATGGTGGGTGCAGAGCTTAGAAAGGCCATGGCTTTCTGCTGGGTGAATATCATTGCTACCTGGTCGAGCTGACAGAGCCTCAGCGCCCTTCCTGCACATCCTTCTGCATGAACTACTGTGTGAACTGCCATGCCACACCCTTGCTGATGTGCCACGCCTTGTTGGTGGCACTCCTGGTCTCTAGGGCTGCCTAAGGGCTGCTTTTATATGTGTGTTGGGGGCTTGGCCACCATTGCTCCTCGTCCACCCGTGTCTCATCAGCCCCTGTCCTGCGAGCTGTAGGCTCCTGGTGGCAGCCCACATATTTAGACTTAGGCACTGAATGTTATTTGAATAATGCATGTGCTTTCTTGCAGTGATAGTTTGGACTAATTACACTGTAGCTGTTTTCAACTGCAGTCAAAATAATACTTAAAGCTTTATTTTTTACTTCTTTCACTCCTGAGAGAGGCAAGGGGGAAGTATTACAGAGAGCAGCAGCAGTTACATTGCTTTATTTCGAAGACAAATTGTGTATCCTTTGAAACACAAGAAAGTGAGAAGAGATTCTTTCAAGACTCTGCCTTGTTCTCCTTCCGTGATCTCTTTCACAGCTTACAAAGAAGGTGACAGTGTGCCGCAGCATGAGAGTAGCAAAGAACAAGATGAAGAACTTTCTTTCAGCGTGTTGCTGTACAGTCTGTGGGTGGAGCACCATAATCAGGGCACACGTCTCACATTGCCTGCAGCAACATTAAATGCTATAGGCATGTACAAGTGGAGAAGTAACTCCCAGGTAAAGAAGAGAAAGTGGTAGTGATTGATGTCTTTCTTACTACATGAGCTTCCCTCTGAGAAAATAAGCGTTTCTTCTCATCACATAGTTTTTTCCTCTTCTGAGAACTATTAAGAAAAAACTAGAGATGGATATAAGCTGAAAGAATCAATCTGAATAATGCTTTGGTGCAGAGAGATCAAAGAAAAGGTGAAAACACAGAATTAAAAAATTTTGAGTTACAGTTACAACATTTTTGAGTTATTTGTGTCTGTCAACTGAGTCCATGCCTGTGTCTACTTAGCATACCCCAGCCTCAGGCAAAAATGGGGTCTCCCCAAACTGGTTAGCTGGGGCACGTGCTAATATAGTTTACCCATTAATGAGTCAGTTTAAGACCACTTATGCTCAATTATTACAGCAACTTAGCTCTCATCTTAACAAGGTGTTGTCAAAACCTAAATGCACTTTGCTGTATGCCAGTACGCACAAGATCTAGAAGGATATTAACCTCTTGATGTGCTTGGTTTGAGGCTGGTTATGGTTTAAATTTAGATCCTGAAACTAGCTGAGTCTCAGGAACCCATGAGATCCTTCAGAAACTGCCTTTCTCACCTGGTCTGAGGTGTTAGAAATAGGCTCGTTCAGGAAGTGTTAAGTCAGTAAGGCTCAAATCCTTTGCTGTCAGACAATAGAATTAAAGCTAAGACAATTGCTTTTAAGCTTTGTAGCTCTTAAAATAGTGTGGCAACAGTGTCTTCTCTAGGCTGCTTTGGAGACCCCACTGATATATCAGCATAGGAGAGAAGGTATAGCTCTCCTCTTACTACAGACAGGGAGATGGGTCTTTGCCATACAAGCAGAAATCCAGATCCTCGATGCATGCACTCTTGCTTCTAATGTTATTGTTTTCACAGTAGCAGAGATCTGAGTTTCAAATCCTGATTAGTCTAACAGGTAACAATGGACACAGCAGCACAACCATGTTCTCCAGCTGAGTACATCACACTGGTTAGTATCGTTTAGCTGCAGGACAAATGAACAGGCCACATTTGTAATTTCTCTTACAGATGAAACAATATAGTACTACCTCTGAGGCTGTGCAGTGAAGAGAACTCTCTTATAGAATATGAGGTTAGAAAGTTGGTTATTGTTACAAGCCATTATTGATATGTGCAATCTCTATTTGCTTATTTTTTAATAACAAATATTTCAGGTAATTATTAAATGTTTACCAAAACCACGTACTTTCTCTTAGACTATCCAGTTTAGAAAACATGCTTACTAAAATAGTAATATCCATATGCTTTTAATCTTGAAGTCATTGTGATGAGATGTCAGAAGGCAGCATCAAAAGCAGAAATGTTATTGTCTCTCAAGATCACAAAGGTTTATCAAACAACATAAAGTAAGTTTTTTGCATTACTATTGCTACCATTTAAGTGGCCTGAGATGAAAATAGTCCTGTAGGTGTAATAAAGACCTCTATGTACTCTGTACAAATTATTATAGCTACAAATAAATGGTGGAGCAAATAAAGAAGACTTATTCCTTTAATAGTATGTCCCTGGTCCACTGTGATTTAGGAAACATAATTGTTCTGCATGGTCTGGAAGATAAACGTAGAAGTACTAATGTATTATTCTCATTTAATTATTCTGCTCTTCTCATATTACTGTAATTCAACACAGATTTTTCTCCTGAAAGCTAATAGCTTAGTACAGGTAAGGAATTTAATTTGTGTGCTTTCTGCCCTGGAAACTGTATTTTAACAAGAGAAAGACCAACATAAGCCTGAACTTATCTGCAGAAACACAAAAAAGAGAATGGGGGAGTGTATTAAGGTAGTCTCAAAATTAAATTTTGCATTCTTTCTGTGTTAATTTTCATTTGAAAAAGTGCAAAAAGAACACAGTGATGCTCCTGATGAAATTCAAAGAGGAAAGATAAATAGTGTGAAGAGCTGGAGGGAAAAAAGAGTGATAAAGAATACCACCCAAGTAATTCAGAACAGTCAGTAAAAGTAATTTTAAAAAGTATATTATTTTGTAGTCAAATAAATTCAGCTGTATTTTTTCACAGATTATTAAGTATAGACATTATTACTAGTAGGAAGTCATTATCCTGATTGGGCAGCACAGTCAAGCAGTCAGAGAGCTAATTGATATTATTTATGTCTGCAATTAAGTGGAACAAAATGGTGTTACCATTATTTGTGAGGACAAAAGGAAAGGCAAGTTTAGAAGTTCAATAGCCAAATTTCCTCTTGAGATCAGTGGAAGTGTGAGCTAGGCATCGATGTCAGATTTTGGCTCCAAGCTAAACTAAGAGTTTGATGAGCTTTACTGGGTAATGTGTCTTAGGGAACTGAGTCCTTGTGAAGATAAAATGTTTACAAACTGGGAGAACTGTGCATGTATAATGCCTTCATCACCTGGAGCCTTGCTTAAATGTTTTTAATAACAGTTTTAGGAAGTATCTAACATATGTATGAATAGCCAAAAGTACTAGGGATTAACTTCTCATATCTGCAAAGGAGGCAGTTTGCATTCACTGCAACCCCCAAGTGTGAAGTAGGAGATTGAAGGTGAGAACATAAACATCCTAATCCCTGTTCTCAAATATTTTTGCTACACAACATCACTGATGTTCTAAAATGTGTGCATCTAAAGTTAAATACCTGAACCTCTACTTGTGTATTTACAGATTTTTAGATATCCTGTGAACACTATTGCATGACCTTATTTAGGTACAGGAGGTAAACATACAAATAAATATTTAAATAACAAATATGATTATGTTTCCCGCCAGTGACCAAAAATCCAGGTTTTATGATTTGAAAGTTCACTAAATTTGTTCTCTCTCTGTGATTGAAACTCACAATGGAGGGAAGTTCTTTTGATTTTGTTTTTTTGACCAGAGCTGCATAGTTAACCAAACACTCATATAGAAATGTGAAGACTTTATCTTGTAATGATTTCAGGAGTCACTAAAATTTCCCATCTGTTAAAAAGATTACTATTATTGTTAACTCAGTAATAAGCTGCACACATCGTCTTTCAAGCACAAAGCCATCACCTGATCTAAAGGAATTAAGAAATGAGATGATTAGAATCCTTCATAGGCCTTTTCTGCTAAAGGTAGTGGACTAAGACATACAGTACAACCTCACAACACTCTACACTTAACAGTGGAGTTCTGCTGTACTGTAAGTGAAATAAATCTAAATTTTCTCTCCACATTTTTGCTTCCCCCCTATTTAAACACATTTATTCATTTCTGCTTTGCAGGAAAATACATTTTGCACTGTAAGACTTCGTGTGCTCCAGATATAAAATTTGCTTTATGCAAAACATAATTACAACTGGCACTCACCACCTAGTTCTGTGTGCTGCTGTTCTTGTCCACACTGAGCAAGGACCCAAGTACTCCAGGTAGAATGGTGTTATCACAATCCAGCATGAACAGGGTCTATTCAGTGAGCAGACTAGTTTCTATTCCAGTGCTCTAGTTTTAAGAGGCCTCTGGGCTTGCCAGGGCCATTGAGGAAAATAAACATTAAGTATTTTAAAAAAGAAATCTGTGGCTTCACAGTCTGAATCAGACACAGGCACTCGTAGCTCTGAAAACTGTTTTATTAACTATCTGTCTCTCTCAGGCAATATGGTCTACTTAGCTTCTTGACGTTCATGAAGCTGAATGGATTGCTGATTAATACAGCATGACTTTTGCCTCTCATTTCATTTCTATGTCTAGTTTTGGCATTTCTCACACCCCCCCTTGCAATCCCCACCCCCTCAAAAAATTCTCTGACTGAAGCCATAAGGCAGCAATCTCATTCTCAGGCAAGTTTCAGCATCTCCTTATGGTTCCTGGAGAACTTCACATTTCTTGCCAGGCCTAAGTATGGATGGGAGTGTGAGAGTAGGTGTACAGGACTTTTCAGCCAATCCTGCCTGCAGGAAGAGAGGAGTTAGTCAGAGGTGCAGAGGAGCCTCACGTGGTAGGGAGGGCTGAGGGAACAAGTTGGTGTGCAGAGGTTGGGTGTACTATCGAGAACCCAGCAAAGCAAGCGAGGAGATTATTTTTATATGCATTGTTTAAAGCCTGCAAAAATACAAAAGGGTTGATCAGAGTATATGAAGACAGTTCAGAGTTGTTATGCATCTGCATATATTGCTTCTAAATATTTCCATTTCACCTCTTTTTCACAAAGAACACTGCCTAAATTTGCAGGTTGTTTTCTTGGTAGCTTAGTTATTTGTTGACTGATTTCAGAAGATTCACTGGTTTAGGTAAGAAAAGAGAAATACAAGAAAATAAACACAACAAATATTAAATTAAGGACTGAATCATGGTAGCACAGCATCACTCTTCCACCTTGAACTGTGGGGACTTGCCTCACTTTAGAAGGGACACTATCCCAACCCTGAATTCCCCAAAGGTACGTTACCTATGATACAGTTTTCTTAAGAGAAGCTCTTTTAGACTATAGTCTATAGTATTTCTTCTCAGGTCTTCTCTTGTCACTAGAGAGGGTGTAAACTGGGCATGGTTTACTTTGACAACATAAGATTTATGATCCACGTGCATTGTGAGAAGCACTTACACTCTTGACTGTCATTTTAAATTGAGTGCATGTTGAGCCTAGTTTACATTTATCATTTCTGCTAGGTTCCTTCCTCTCTTGTCACACTAAATCTGTTACAGAAAAATCCTTTTTTGACTGGAAGTTAAGCAGGAATATTAGCATTGCTTATAAAATGATCCAAAAAAAGAGCTCTAACAAAGCGAGAACTTGCTAGTAGTTTGCTATCCCTTTCATCCTCATAATATTGGCTTGAAAAATTACGATGGCCAAGAGATGTTAAATGTGTCAGCTTGCAGAAAGCAAGAAGTAATCACTTATGCATGTCTTTTTGTAACCCAAGCCATTTAATTTACATATTCACTTACAGCTCAGCTGGGTCATAAATTCTTTTTACATGTGGGATACTTTATTCAGTTGGTTAAAGAGTCATTTATTTGCATATTTTATCGCTTCTATATTTATGGCACCATTAAAATCACAGGGAATTTATAAATCATCAAAATACCTGCTGTAAGAACCAAACCTTGCAAATCTTTCTTTAAAACAAACTGTTCTAAAGGGTGATGCTTACCACTTTTCTATACTCCCAAACAAATATGAAACAAGGTTTTAGCACCTTCATATCCATTTAACAAAGAAAGCAATCTTCTGGGTCCGAACAGGTCTTTGCTCCGCTTCCATTTCTGATACACAGAGCATTCCTTTCCCTAGGTATATAGTCCCGATCCTCTCTATTTCCTCCTCTGCAGTGAAGTTTGCACTAGCATTCTTCATTTTCCCCAGCTGTAACACGAACAACAGGTTCACATGTCACTGAACAGGCATCTGTCCAAAGCCCAGAACTCAAATGATGCAAAGGCACCACAAAAGCCAGCTTTGCCCTTCTTTCTGACAGCCTGATGTAGCTTTGAAGAAAGTTCCCTTAGTCCATAACCACAGGCAATAATTTAGAAGTTGTCTTACAGACACTCATTTCCCACCATTTTCAAATGTATAAAATATGTAGAAGTGTTTTTAAATGGAGGCATTAATATTTTCACTACAATAAATCTCATAAAGGAACAGACACTTAAACATGAAAACACAGCAAGTATTTTATTCAATATATCTGTCTCCTTTGTCCATCACAAGCTCTCTGGAAAGCAAGAACTCTTCTCTGGCGTTGTCTGAAGCTATATGCACTTCCAAACACTGAGTCCTGTTTTCTTCCTGGAAATTTAAGTGCAGCAGTAGGTTTCTGTTAATCTAAAAGTAAATGGAAATACGGAACTGTCAGATTATAGGGAATGAACTTAAAGTCTTAACAGATTTACCATTTGTTCAGCATTTAGCATACAGGACGGGGATATTTCATTTGTTTTTTTGTTTGAGAGGAGAGAAAAGGGAGGAAGTCACAGTAAAGAAGGGATGACTACCAGGATTTAAAAAAAAAGTTTCAGATGTCAGTGAAAAGTGAACGACATGTTCTTTTGCAGCACCTTTCAACCTAATGCATGAAAACCAACCTGTCTGAAACCCATCCCCCCAACAAGCAGATAAAGTTCTTGCCCTTCTCTGAACAGTATCGGCACTCCTCATGCAAACTCACTTCACAGAGTCTGGCTTCATATGTAACTCAAATAATAAAATTCCTTTTGCCAAAGACAGTAGTACCAAAATGGTAAATCTCAAACTGTTCTGTGCCTCTCATGAGCAGCACAAGGCCTGGGATGGGTTGTAACCACTGTACAATCTAAACCCTCCACTGTGAGAAATGATGACCCGTTAAGGTCTGGTGATGTTAGTCCTTGGGGATTCAGCTTCATCGACTCCCATCCCACACAGTCCAGGAACCTCTGAAAAGCAAACATCTCCTGCGTGTGATTTACTTACAGTGTCCCCCATCCCCTCAGCTGTCAGAAGTATGAGGTATGATGCTAAGAGTTTTTGTCCAGTTTTAATATGTATTTTGCAGGGTGAGAAGATGACAAAACAATAGCCTAAAATTTCCCTTCCTTATTCACTCAGATGATCATAAATATCCTTTACTTAGGACTTCCATAAGGAGTCAACAGAACTGGAATCTGTGTATTTCAACATCTGCTGTGAAAAACACTGAGGCACAACTGGTATAGAAGTAAGTGTCTGACAAAGAGGTGACATAGCTGTCACCTGACTAATAATAATTTCCATTCTTTTGGAAATCTTCAGGCAAGGAGTCCATTTAGTTGAGAACTGAGTTGACTAAACACATCTGTTGTTTGACTTTCAACAAATTCAGCTCTGAAATTATGACTTCTCCAGAAATAACTTGCCATATGTTGTTTTTTCATGTAAATGTATAATCATAGCACAATTCAGGTTGGAAGGGACCTCTGGAGGTCATCTACCCCAATCTCTTGCTCACAGCAAAACCAATTCTGTGCTTAGACCAGATTTAATGCTTTTGGGTCTTGTAAATGTCTGAGAATAGAGACTACACAATGTATCTGGGCAACATCCTTCACTGTTTGGCTGGCCTCACGGTGAAAAGATACCTCTTATATTCAGTCTGAACCTCTCTTCTTTCAGTTTATGCATGTGGTCTTTAATCCTCCTACCGTGCATCACTGTGAAAAGACTGACTCTGTCCCCTTGATGTCCTCCTTGTAGGCACTGGAAGATGCTGTTAGATATCCCCAAAGTCATGTCTTCTCCAGGCTGACCAAGCCCAGCTCCTCCTGCAGGTTCCCCTCAAAGGGCAAAAGATCCAGCTGTGACCGTCTTGTTGGTCTCCACTGAACTTGTTCCAGTATATTTGTTTTTTCTATAATGGGGAGCCCCAAATAATCCTGCAGTAGCCTAGATGTTACAAATGAGAGTAAAGGGTGGTATTCCCTTTTGTCCACCAACAAATGATGTTCCTGTTGATATAGTCCAGGATGTATCAGCTCTCATTGCTGCCAGGGGCACTGTTGCTTCACACTCAGCTGCTGCCCAGATTGACCTGTTGGCCTCTTTTGAAGGCAGGTGCAACATTTACCTTTCTCCAGTTACTGTGGACTTCCCCTGATCTCCATGATCCCCCTCAAAATGTGTGAAGGATATAAAATAAACAATAGTTGAACTGTGTTTACACTCCTTTCTTACCTCTTCCTACAAGTTTACTGCCTCTCTATATGGCATTTTGTTAACTATTGTGTCAAGTGACCAAAGGTATAGCACAAAAGAATCAGCAAAGGCAATACCAAAAAGCACCCCACATCATATGGAGATTTTTCATTTCTCATTGAAACACCTGTAAGGGAAAAAGGTCTGGACAAACCCAAATACGTCCTTGATAGAATCTAACTTCAAGGTTGCTTCAAGGTTGGTCCAAAACATATCTAAATATTTGTGTTGGCCAAACAAAAGAAATACTTTGTTTCAAGGCAGCTTAAAATTAAGTTGCATGAGTGCTCAAAGAAATTTCAAATAACTCATTCTCTCTAGTTTCCTTAAACTGTTCTTTCATAGAGGACTACATTCTTGCTGGCGTGCCATTACCTGCCTTATTGATTGCGCCTCATTGATTACACCTCACTAATCCAGTCAAGTTCACAGAAAGAAGTCAAATTGAACATCTCAGAAACATGTGATAAAGTGAGGTGTACACAGCACTTTGAAGATCTGATAACTTTCAATCTAAGAACTGAAAAATTATTTTCAATAAAAAATAAAAAATAGATATAATTAGTGAAAAATATCACATAGTAAAAAAATCAGGTGATCAATCAAAAAAGAAAGTCAGCAGAGAAAATTTGTCAAGGTGAATAGTACTTCTATTTATATTTCAAACTAGAAGTTTAAATTACAATACTAGAAAAATATTTTAGAAAAAGCATCAAGGCCTCTTATCAACTAATTTCATATAATTTCACCTTCCTGCCTTCTTGATATTCCTTGCCATCCTTTCTTTTTCCAATCTGGTGCCGCCTGGAACATATAACATAATGCTCATTTTAATGGCTTCTCTCAGAGTATAGTGTTTCCATTGGAATAGCTAACGCCTACAGATAAGGCTTGAGTCAGTAATGTAGTCAATTGTGAATATAAAATAGACAAAGGAGGTTTGATGTAAGTTGGGAAATACTAATCAAGCCCTGTGAATCAAGTATTAAACACCACCATTACTTTTAAACATATCAACACAAAGCACAAAATTACTGGTTTACAGGACTCAAGCAAAGACTGCGTGACTTTGGAGGAGGTTTGGTTATGCGAGATTACGAAGAGAAAATGCAGTTGTTGAAACTAAAATACACCACAAAGACAACATTTTTTTGAAAAAATCACTAATTATGCTAGGGTGGATCTCAAGTCAAATGTGTGCTGAGAGTTTTATAATCAATCAGAAGCACATCTTGATGAAAAGAAGACAAAAAAATAACCTATGATTTGCTTCAGATTTGTTGCTAATTGTTTCTTTTCTACTGAAGGGAAAGTCACACATGTCCTTAGGGGAGAATTCAAAGTTTTCTCTGATGGTGTTGGGCTGAGGAGAAAAGTGAATATTGAGACACCATGTTCCTAAGTTCTGGAAATGCCATGTGGACTTGAAATACATGGTTTGCATTTGTAAGTGCTGTCACGTAGATGGTGCCTCTCATCTGAACACGACAAGAACAGAACAGCTCATGCCACCAAGGACAGCTGTTTGAAGAGAGAATGTAATTTGACACAAGGTATCAAAATCTGAAAACACAGAGGATTTGAGAGAGTTCAGTTTCCCATATCTTTTTGGGTTTAATACTTTACACAGTCTTAAAAGGTTCAGTGATTGAACAACAAATTAATTAGAAGGGGGGTTTTGTAGTCAACAGATACTTTTCAACATAAGTTTCATTTTATACTTAAATAGATGGAAAACAGGTTTTTGTTCCCCAATTTCTAGCAGTTACCATTCTTAACAGCTGTGTTGTTAGAACCTGCAGCTGCTTACTAAAATTAAATTCCTGGCAGTCACATTGTTAGCATGATTAAGAAATCAAAAAGACTCCAAAAGTATTATAACCAACTGCAGAGTATTTCAAGGTTCTCACCTTTGAGACAAACCAAACTGTAGGCTAAAATGTTTGCAGGCAGTAAGCTGATTATTGCCAGTAATGGAAGAAACACAAAGGAGCATCAATTTTCTGAAGTTAAATGTGAGATAATTGTTCTACCTTCTTGTGATTTTACATTTACTGGTATGAAAAAACTCTCAAAACCCCCCAAAAAGGAGAAACTACCTAGAGATATGTGACTTGGGCCAATAAATAATGAAAGCATAAAGGAAAGGGAAGGAAGGAAGGAAGGAAGGAAGGAAGGAAGGAAGGAAGGAAGGAAGGAAGGAAGGAAGGAAGGAAGGAAGGAAGGAAGGAAGGAAGGAAGGAAGGAAGGAAGGAAGGAAGGAAGGAAGGAAGGAAGGAAGGAAGGAAGGAAGGAAGGAAGGAAGGAAGGAAGGAAAAACTGCAGAAAACCACAATGCACTGATATTTGCTGCACAGAAATTTGGGAAGGTCTTTCTTTTGTGGGCATGAGGAGTATTCTCAAGCTGAAGTAGGAGAAGAAGAAATCTTGGAGAAAAACGAAACTGCTTGGACAAGAGTGTTCTGAAGGAATTAAAATGTGACACTGCAGAAATGCTAACTGTGATATGTAACCAGTGCCAAAGGATGGAAGGTGACATAGCATCATACTTTAAAATGAACTTTTGGATGTATCCTGTGACTGACAGGATATTTTGAGTTTTGAAGTGGGAAAAACAGTATAAGTAAAAAATAATTGAATGTGTATACATGGGTAAATATGATATATTTTAGAGGAGAAAACAAAATGTTTGGAGCAGGGAGTTATGCTCACAAAACTATTAAAGTTTTGTGAAGGAGTCCATACAGTGTGAATAAGGTTATTCAGGGAGTATACAAGTGCATATAACATTGATTTCCATCAACGTCCTTCCTCAAATTCTCTTCAAGAAGCTACATGGGCATAGGAAAGGAAGAGTCTCTCAAAGGTTCTCCCACTGGTGGGAGGACAGTCAACAAAGGGCAGACATATATATAGCAAATTGTCATCATTGTGGGCAGCTACCAACAGGATGACCAAGAGATTCATTCCAGAGCCTACACTGTTAAACATACTCCTTAACAACCAGGAAGAAAGAGGATGAAAGTGCCATGACAAAGTTTATTGATAAAAGAAAATAATTCAGCATAATAAAAATTTGAACTGTCTATAACAATTTCTTGATGAACTTATAATTCTGGCTGACTGGCAATAAAATGACAGGTTAATTCAGTGCTGAAAATGCATAAGATGAAACAAGTAGTGATAAAAATCCCTAAATAAATATACACAGTAATTGATTGCAAATTATGTTTTACCACTTTGGAGGAAGATCTAGGAGTTTTTGTAGATAGTTCTCTGAAAATGTCAGCTAAGTGATGATCAAAACTGTAAAAACAAAGTTAGGAATTATTGGGTAAGGAACAGAGAATGAAGCAGAAATCTTCACTGTACCTCAGTATACCTCCCTGGTGCAGACACCTCATGAGAACCTTATGATTGATCAAAAATATCTGAGTGAAGGCACATAGTGCAACTGGAAGGATGAGTAGGAAGGCTCACCAGAAGTGTCCACAGAATGGAGTAGGGTACTTTAATTTGCAAAAGAGCTTTTAAATGAGGAACGCTTCTCTATTTCTCGTGATACATGTGTTAAGAGGCACCTAATGAAATCAACTGCCAAAAAAACTTCAAAAGAACAAGAGAAGGAACATTTTCACATCATCAATCCTACAATCAGATCAACTCAATCCGTGTCAAAAAAAAGGTCTATTAATGTCCGAAGTAAATAATGTGGACCTGCACTTCTGTGAGTTTTCAAAATACCCTTTCACTAGTTGTCAGTTTTGAATTAGAGTCATTGTCTTTTAGCACTATCCAGCATTAACAAGGGCTTGAAACCTTCCCACTAGGTATTCCAAGATGTCACAGAAGCACAAATAAGGTTATTGTAATGCACTAATGTTTCATTCTATAGAAAAGAGAAAAAAGCAGCTCAAAAGAGAAAATAAATACAAAGAATTAAAATATCCATTTGCCCTGAAAATACTTGTGTTTAAGAAAAAAAGACACTTGTGAAATAGTAGAAGTCAAAACTAATGTCAGATGAGGAGCTCTAAAATCTGTAACAGTCTCCAGAAAGGGAGATCAAAGGAAATTAGAGGCATATACAGTGAGCACTCTTTCAGATATACCTTGATGTGGGTCAGACAAATCAAATGTCTAAAACCTGCTTATATCAATTATTTTACAATCAATATATGCATAATTTATAACTTCCAGGTCAAAGTCACTGAAGCATTTAGCTTTATCACCACAAGAATTAATATTTCAAAATAAGAAAACTATACCACACTTCATCTATCGTTTTCCCTGACAGAACAACTGACCCTGGTACCATTACTCCATTCTCTTCAGCCTTTCATAAGTCAGTGGAATTTGTCCTGGGATCTTCAGGTTACTGGCCTGATAGAAAGGATATCAGTGATTCCATTGTGACACATTCTGGATGGACCTTGTTTTACGTTTATACGAACATTTACGGAATACGCTGTCTAACAACATTTAGATCATCTTCTCATTCACAAATCTCAGTTCAACTGTAGCTTGTGGTATCTCAAGAAGAAACTATTTTCTTAAACATTCCCTCTCTTAAATGCTCACTCTAATAAGAGATCAAAAAGCTTTTGTCTTCCTATAATAACCATTGTTTCTTTACAACAAGTGAATAACTAGCAACCAGATAGCTGTTTTGCACTCCTAAACCAAATATTTGCTTGCATACAGAGAAAAAACCTGTGACAGTATATGTGTGGTTCAACACAACACTTGGAGATATCTGCTACAGTGATATGTTTTACTAGTTAAGACCATCAAGGACCAACTAAGAGCACTAAGTTAACCATCAAGGCTAACTGTAAGACATAGCTTCCTGGCGGAGTAAACTCACAGCCAATTTAGAATATGACTTTTGAGGACTGACTGCTGTGAATAACTAATGATAATGATTGCTAAAAATTAAGAATTTATTTTTGGTAATGTACACTGTTAATGAATGTCAAGCTAACAAAGTTTTGTTCTGAAGTGCTAATCTGGCCTGATTTACCAGTCTTCTACGGACTTGTGATGCCTCCAGCATTTCCAGATCTTTCAATAAACATAACAACGTTGTTTCTTCTAGTAACATTGTCAACTCTGTGCTCCTCTATTTCTTTCACATAACTGAGCAAACATTTGACAATATCCATTCTTGCTCAGATATTTCAAGGGACCCCATTACTCACCATCCTCTTACTTGACAAGTGGCTATTTATTTCTACTTTTCACTTGTTTACAGTTTCTGCCTCTAAGTGGGACTGTTCCTTTCAACCAAGCTCTTCCACACTGTGAATCTGTACCTTAATTCAGTCCTAACCTCTCTGAGATATTTCCCTCACAGGGATTTACTTCAGCTTAACACCCAGGAAGAAAAAAATCTCTAAGAAGGTATGTTGTGGAGCTGTATTTTCTAATTTTTTTTGGTAGTAATCTGGCAGAATCTCTTAAGAACACTGCATAATTTATAACATAACCTCTTAAACTTCAGTTTTTATTTGTCCATGTTTCTATTACCCCAATGTTCTTGCTCAAATCTGAATATTTTTTCAAGTGCACAATTTTCTTTTCCATCCCTTCTGCTGTGTTCTTGGCAGTACTTGGTTTTGTTTTGCACTGCCAGCCTTAACACTGAAAAAGCAGCAGAAGACTATCTTTGTCATAGATCACTAACAGTGACCTGAAGTTTGATGTGTGGGCTAAAAATGAAATTTGGTTTATCTCCAGATTGCATTAGAAAGTCCCTCCCTGAGTCTGCTATACTGTCTGATTTCTTTTGGTAGTTATGAGCCATTCCTCTGCTTTCAAAATGTCAGTCCACGCAGGAAACATTTCAATATTCCCAGCCAGAAAATGTCACTCCAAGCTGGATTTCTTTGCGAAATTATGTAAACAAAAGGCCGTCACAGCTGGCGAAATTGAAAATTCTGTGAAGTCAAACATGTCTCAGAGGCACATTTCCTACCCTCTGGCACTGATCCTAAGGAGCACGATTACTCTGTGCATATCGTCTAATAGTGTATGCTAAAAATTGATCTATAGTAATAGTATCAAGGAGAGGTGTGTTGGTGATAAGGTTAATTTGTTTTGAACATTGTGTTTCATTAAGATGAAAATATGTCAAGTGAAGGAAGAAACAGAAATAATCACCTCTGAAGAAAAGGAACCTTTCTCTCCATCACACAGTCTGCAGGGAGCATCCATGCAGACAGGTTCACATAGATTTCATATAGAAATAAATGCCCCTTTAAGCAAGTAAAGCTCAGCCATAGCTAAGAGGAATCCTTCAGAAAGCAGAATGACCTATGGTATATTAAAACACAAAGAAATTAACAAAATAGTTAGATTTTCCCTTTATGATTACTTTTCATAAACTTACATGAGGAATAAGCCACTCCTTGAAACTATTCAGTGCAATGAGCTAGTACAAGTAACTGTTTTGCTTAATGATCTTTGTGTTTTTAGCAATCAGTGCTCCTTACTTTGAATCTTAACAGAAGATGGGACACTCAGGAGGTTAATGTCTTCTGAAGCATTCACCCATTTGAAAGGAGACTAACTAACAGGTTGCCTTCAAGAGTGTGGTGTGGTAAGGTCTGTGGGAAAAGGTCTGAATTTATTTGTCTACTTAGAAAATAATAGGCAAGCTTTGCATTTCAAATGCCCAGAAACTACAAATTTCAAGGCCAAATATAAGCTGAGAAAAACTGCTTTGAATTTAACTAGACAATGTTGCTTCAGCCACCAAAGGGAAAAGGTAGCTGTGAAATGCAGTGGTTAAGGCTAGGAGAATAATAGCAGGGCAAGGTGAGAAAGAGATTATCTCCTCTAGATAAGAGAGTGAGACAGGTTATTTATCACCAGTGGTAAATGGAAGGGCTGTCAAGAGCAGAAAGGAAGATTACAATGTGCCTTAAAAATAATATTTCTCTCCAGTCTGGGATTTTTAATGTCTCATACAGTTGAAGCTTTCCTATACTTGTTTTTTTGGATGTGTTTTCTAGCTTTCCTTGAGGATCAGGAGGAGGAGTGATTGTTTCATAAAAACCTGATCATTCCCTGTTTTGTATGCTTTATGAGCTCCTTGTTAGAGTTAATTCTGGTGGATGGCAATGACATAAATTTTTCCACACTTCTCACAGGAGCATTCGGTAGCTTGTTGGAATGCATTATATTATGGCATATGTGTGTTAGACCCATCTGTAGGATTTTGGTAGTTTTGTTATAGGCAGTACTGCAGTTGAGGACAATGCCACTCTACCTGTCACCTTCAAGACTTCACAAGGCACTGTCTTTTCCTCCCTAAACAACCTCTTGGTGAGGTGAAAATAGGGGAACACAAGAAGATACTTTGGAACTTTAAAAAAAGATTGAGATACTCTTTGATAAAAATAAGTTGGGAAGTGGAACAACTCTATTTCTATGCTAGTACTGTAGTCTGTATAGATAAATAATTTGCATGGGGAAGAAACATTCTTGATTTTTTTATACATAAAGACAGGCTTTACACTAACTGTTACTTCTCAAGAATGGACTCTTGGGGCTAAAGTAGTGTGACGAAAATGTCGACTTGGTGCTCATCAGCACTAAGCAGCACAAACGAGATGTAGGAGTTGGGAAAAAAGGAGTGAAAAAACATCTTAAAACTGTATAAAGCCCAAAACATCTTAAATACTCTGTACAGTTCTAGTCTATGCATTGCAGAATGTGTACAGTAAAACTGTAAATGACAAGAGTAAGGGCAGCAAGGATAATACAGAAACAAACAGTGAAACACTCAACAATGACTCTTCAGCATGGAAAGAGAGACAATGAAGGAGGATAAAACAGTCACGAGTGACACAGAAACAGGCAATAAGGAACAGACAGTTATTGTCTTCACAACTAGAACTGAAACGTATGAAATATAATTAATATTTGGGAAGTTCAAAAGGAACAAGAGGACACCTTTCTGAGATTTATTGATAGTTGTAGTTATGTGTGCTGGAAATGCTGCTAGTTAATATGGGTTCAAAGAGCCTTTGAAGAATTTATGGAAGAAAAATGTCTTAAAGAATGCCATATGACGTATGAAGTTCAGGAACTGCTTGGGCTTCAGACTGCTAGAAATCGAAAGACTTGGTTACTGGACTAAATAAAACTTCTGCCTCATTCAGTAAATCCATTTTTCTGTCAAGTTCTCCCTTATTCAATCAGGATGCCCACTGAAATATGTCAGGGGCCTCAGCAAGTGCCCTCATTTTTTTTGTACAGTCATACAGCAAACAGATGATGGCATCTTTTAGATATTTCCCTAGCAAAGATGTTATGAATATCTGTTAGGTGATATTCTAGGAATTGCTTTGAAGATAACAAAACATTATTGGGGTACTCGATCATAGTTATTCTTATATTACCAATCTCCTTACCAGCTACTGCGATTATCTGTTTACACAAGAATCTGAATGTAAACTAAGAAATTTTAATTTTAGTCAACTCTCTGTCTTTTTCTATAGTAGGAAGACTATTCTCTTACAGGGAAAACAAATGTTTCTGTCTCTTGTAAATTTACAGTGAGTGTTGAAAAAAACAAATATTTGTCATGGTTTGAACCCAGAAGGCAACTGAGCACCACACAACCACTCACTCATTGCTTCCCCTTCAGGGATGGGGAGGAGAAAATAAAACAAAAGACTCGGAGATTGAGACAAGGACAGGGAGGGATGACTCAGCCATTATGGTCATGGGCAAAAACCAGAACTGACTGGGGAAGAAAAAGAACATCAACTTGATTTGAACACCACCACCACCACCACCACTTTATTTTCCAATCAGAGTAGGACAGTGAGACAGTGAGAAATACAACCACATCTTAAAAACACCTTCCCCCAAACCTTCCCTTCTTCCCAGGCTCAACTTTGCTCCCGATTTCACTACTTCCTCCCCACCAGTGGTGCAGGGGGTCAGGGAGTGGGGGTTGCAGTCAGTTCATCACCTGTTGTCTCTGCTGCTCCTTCTTCATCAGGGGGAGGACCCTCGCACTCTTCCCCTGCTCCAGCATGGGGTCACTCCCACGGGAGACAGTCCTCCACAAACTTCCTCTGACATAAGTCCTTCCCATGGGCTGCAGTTCTTCATGAACTGCTCCAGTGTTGGTCCCTGCCATGGGCTGCAGTTCTCCCAGCAACAGACTGCTCCAGCGTGGGCTTCCCTCAGAGTCCTGGCTTTCTTTGGCCACAGCCACCTGCTCTGGTGTGGGGTCCTCCATGGGCTGCAGGTGCGCATCTGCTCCACCATGGACATCCGTGGCTTGCAGGGCACAGTCTGCCCTCTCACTGGGGCTGCAGGGGAAACTGCTCCAGCACACCTCCCCTCCTCCTCCCTCCTCTGTTTTTCCATTGACCTCAGTGTGTGCATGGGTATCTCCCTCACAACTCCTCTTCCTCCCAGATTCCCCTTCTTAAATATGTTACCAGAGAGGCACAGCCACTGCCACTTATTGGCTCAGCCTTGGCCACAGGCGGGTCCAACCTGGAGCTGTGGGAGCTTCGACAAACTTCTCACAGGGGCCACCACTGTAGCCACCTGCTCTGCTACCAAAACCCTTGCCACACACACAAATCCAACACAATATTTTACATGAAGTCCCTGCTCTGAAGTCCCATGATTCCTTAAGAACCTCTTATTTAATAAAAAAAATGTTTCTTGAAGCTTCAAAAATATGCCAGATGATAAATAAAAAGAACCTAGTAAAAAGTACGTATGACTTTAATTTTTAAAATTGTATGGTGAGGAAAAGAGAAATTGTGAATGTCATAGTTTGTAGTACTGAATAAAATGTCCTTGATCCACAACACATTATTGATATTACTGGTACATGTATTTTTCCTATTTAATGAAGATTCTCGACAACGACAACAAAAAAAAATCAGCAAGAGTAGAAAAAAAAAGGAGGATGCTTGCCAATGAGTCGTACCAATGCTCCTTACATTACATAAAATTCCTTACATGACTTCTAAAACTAGATACAGTAGGGACATATCCAAAAAAAATACTTATATAGGTCTTATGAATCACTGTATAAAATACATGGTCTTTTCATTGTCACTTGCCAGAAGTGCAATGCCTACATACACCAAGGTAATTTAATGTCCCTCCACATGCCTCAAGGCTTAATAGGATATTTTTAACGTGCAGATTGCATTGCATTTTGTTATATGCTATATAGGGATACATAACACGCAATATGGAAGTACATCAAATATGTAACTCCTACACGGGGCTGTATTCACACCAATAAAACATTTTGCCTTTAATTTCACATAAGGAAAGATATAGAAACAAAATACTATGAAACTTTTGTAGGAGAAATATGTCAGCTTTACTCCTCTCCATGGCCTGCAAACAAAATGATACCTACAGCATTTTTAAGCAAACATAGGTTTTGATAAAAGCATCACACCTGGTCACAAGACTGCCGAATTAGTCAGAGATGCAAGATCTTACTCTTAGCATGGAGTAAAAAGTCTGAGAACCAGAATTATGTTTTTGACATCTGCCTAAAATTTGAATGATAAGTAATGCATTGTTATATTTTCTCCGCCCAGACCTACTCATGAAATAAAGTGGCTTCCCCATCAAGTTTGCTTCTGTTTCATTCCACAGAATTACATTGCACAACATCAGAAGAAAACACATTATTGACTTGGTCAAGAAACTGGAACCAAACAGTATTAATAGTCTGTTCCAATGTCCCATCTGATAAATTTCAAAATTAGAGGGAATGTTTATACATCAGAAAAACTGAAAAGGGGAACTGGCACATAGACTGTGTAAACACTTTGTTGAAAAAAATAGTTCCAACTCTGCCTTCAAATTCAGATTTTTCTATGTTCATAATGCTAAGTGGACAGAATTAGGACAGGCTATGCCTGCAGATTCTCCAAAGGTAGCTTGTTTTGCAGTGGTGCAAAGAGGCATGGAGTAGAACAAAAGATGCCTGCTGTGGAAGGATCCTTGGAGACAGCTAAAACAGGAAAGGGAGTGAAGGATGCAGGAACCTACTGACCTGAGAAGGAAAGGAACATACTGAGAGCTATGTGACACCTGTGGGAAGTTTTCAAAATAAAGGAAGTGAAAAAGGGGCACAAAGAGATCTGTGAGATGGAGTTCCTGGTGCTTATCAGTCTTCTCAATTCCCAGCAACTGTGAAGTATGAGGTGCAAAAAGTGCTAAAATGATGTAAGCAGTAACATCAATACAGCCATTGCACTGATTTGGCAGCTCTAGCTGTGGGGTGAAACTTAGATGGTCATCTGTTCAAATATTCAGTGACTTTCACTGTTTCATGTGGACAGTCAATATTGTGGATGCAGAAATCAAGTTTAGTCACTCTGGTGAAACTAATTAAAGAGTTGAAAGCCTCTTGGTGATTGCATTCATTTTTGATTTGGCAACAGCTGGAGAAAGTTTATGTATCACAAATGTTTGCTACACATTAATTCACTAATCATTATTGAGCTGGGAAGATTGCCAATAAAAGAAAAAGCAGTAATTTCAACAGCTGAATATAGACTTATGTAGTTCATGCCCCAGTTTTTTTTTTGTTGCAGTGTTGAATGTCATACTGGTATGCTGTTTTTGTAAACGGCCTGATCAAAGAAATATGGTCAAGAATATCCTTCCAGAGTGAACTCCTTGGAAATTTCATTAATCTTAAACACAGTCAACTGGTTAAGCAAGCAGTGACTCTTATTCTAGGAAAACTTAGGCTTTTTTTTTGGTACCTTGCCTACACATTATTGGTACTTTGGTACCTTGTCCTTCTTCCTAAAAAAGGAAAGAGGATGGTGATCGAACTACGTGATTATTGGTTGTAATATTCGATGTCATGACTAAAAGTGAAGAAGTTTATTTTTGGAAAAACAAAATAAAATAATCCATTAAAATTACATGGAGTATTTCCAGCTCTGATATTGCTTGCTTGTAAAAGTCAAAGTGCCAGATGTTTGACTTGATGGCAAGAGGTTGAATTTCGCTGATAAAAAAAAAAAAAAACCAAAATTTTTCACTCTTGTAATACCTGAATGGAATTGTCTCAACCTCCATATTCTATTCAGGGAAGAAAACTCTTTAACACAGAACCAGATTTTAATTCAAATAGCACTGAAGCAACTTTTGCCCAGTTTGAATCCTATAGCAAATAACTGCTTTGTTTATTGTATTAAAATCTGAACAGTTCTTAAAATGCGACAAATTACAGACCCAAATTTCTTCCCAAAGAGCTTCCACTTTGCAAAAAGAAGAGGTAAAAGCAAAGTAAGGACTGAGTCTCTCATCTGTTCCTCTTTATGGCTAGTTTTCCTGCTCTAGCATACTATGAGAAGTACATTTTTCAGGGAATCAGGAGAGCAGATGGTTCAACCAGGTCAGTACCTTACACAAAGTGGAGTTTTCCATCTGCAGAAAAACAGCAAAGACTGGGGACTTGAGATGACTGTGAAAAATTCAGGTTGTCAATAAATTTTTCACTAGAATTTAATAAGATCCTGCAGTCAGCAACAAAACAAGGGGATCAATGCAAGGATTCAGGGTGTAAAAATATTATGGCCAGATCAAGAGAATATTGATAGCTGCATTTTGAAGAGCTGGGAAGGGGAATTATATGTGCATTAGCACAGAGAAGACACAGTCTTATCAAATGCAACTATTGTAAAATATTTACTTGCTTTTTGTCCTCTTCTCACCCTGAACAATTTAATCATCTTTTCTTCAACTATCAGGAAAACTCTAGCTAAGACTGAAAGTAAAACTAATTTCTGTAGGATCAATAGGGCCCAAACAGAATAATGAATGACTTGTACTTGCATCATACAGTAAAATTAAAGAAAGGACAGTTTTCTTTATAACTCTCAAAAACAACCGTGTAACAGATAGTGAATTCTATCCTTGCCATAAAAGCCTGGGGAGTTCCAAACTTATAGAAAAGCAAATTTTTCCTCTTAGATCTGCAGGTTTTAGTGTAATTTCCATAGGCTTTTTTTTTTTTTTTTTCTCTTTCTGAAGAACTATATTAATTCCTACTTTATTTGGTGTGAGCTTTTTTTGTTTTGTTACACATAGATATGAAAAATAACACTATGTTTACAGGTAATACAACTATAATAGAGTTAAAGCCCACAAATGTCTCGGAAAACGGTAACAGCAGTATTATTTACAGCATAAGTATGCATTGATTTACTGGACCCTGAATATTGGCTGATATTGACATAATTAACTAATCAGTCAGCCATAATGTTTGCAATAAAGAGATCAGTGCAAAAGAAAATGTTTCCTTGACCATTTCATATACACATACTTATTCACATCAGACATAAATCAATATAGATATGATTTCTGCATTAACAGGACAGAATTTTGTCTTTTGGAGTTAAGATCCCCTCATGGATATATAACTTAACAGTAACCCAATAAAACATCAAAGCCCTGCATTGAGCAGGAGGCTGGAGAGATGACCTCCTGACATTCTAAATTATTCTGTGTTTCTGTGGTTCTAACTGACCTACTTATGTACACATTTTCAGAAAATCACAGTTTCAACAAGCATGATCATTGATATAAGCTACCCCAAAAGATGGTTTTTAGAGATGTGATATTGTTTTGCTGATGAGTTCAACCAAAATATAAAGAGAGCCCAGGGGCCTTCAAGTAGGTCAGAATATTTGATTCTTTTCCCACTGCCCTCCTTTTGTGTCATTCTGAAGTACAGCTACTTTGATCCTATGTTATATCTTTGATTTTTCTGAATAATAAATGTAACTTTGAAAAACACTCTTTATAGAAAAGTTTTATGGTCTTGTACATAATATTTCATCCCTCCCCAAACAATCAATTCTAGTTAATTTGAAATAATTAAATCCAAATAGTTAAGATGACTGTGACTGCTACAAAGACATGACTATTTGAAAAGTCTATGTACAGTTAATGAATCCCAGTGTAAGATTATGGGGTCTTTCCCATACATCATCACAAAACAAGCTTCACTTGTATTGCTCCATTTTGTGATAGCAGTGATGCCAGACAAAGTATAGAAGGTTCCCGTGTAAATGGAAGCTCTCTTGGACAAAGAAGAAGGCCAAATTCTCCAGCCTCAGTCTGTAGCCACTGGTGTTTTTTATCTGTCTGTTAAACAGAAGAAACTTCTGGAGCATCTTTTCCACTCATATTTATAAGGCTTCTCAACTTTGTTTCTAAAGGGAACCAACCTTCTCAGTCTTACGAATAAGGCACATATTCTAGTTCAGTGGCTCTTCTCTCAACAATCTGCACCATTTTATCAACATTCTTTAAAACTGGGATTTCTATAGGCCCCAGTACCAGACTATAACAAACATTTCAGCAGGAGCAGTGCCAGTCACAGAAGCATATATGATACCTGTTCATCCTCCCTGGCATCTCCCTGCAAAATAGCTAGCAAAGATTAGACTAATTAAGTTTTCAAGTGATTTAATACTTTATTTTTAAAAAAATAAAACACTTGAAAAAAAAAATTCTTTAATCCAAGCCTGTTTCTGTGGGAGTCTATGAGGCTATATGTTAAATTTGAAGTTATTGCTCTGTTCATTCATGACTTTCGAGAGCCACAAATTTTACAGGCTTAAATCACCAGGAATGTATTGATTTAGGAAGATGATGGGCATTAATCAGTATACCAAAAAAAATGACAACAGTTTCTCATCCCTTCTCTGTCCCTTAAATCACAGTTAGCCTTTCAAAGCAGTATGACAGAGTGCAGTTGATAACTTACCTGGAACAGACCCACAACTCTTCTCCTGGTCAGTCTAAACTCCATGTCTCCCAACCACAAAACAAGACTGTCTGAGGATCTTGCTGACCACAGCTGTTAATGCCTTGCTGAGTAACAATATGCCTACATCATACAGACAGTCCTCACCAGCGACAAGAAGATACTAATGAACCACCTCCCAGGTATTAGTGCTGCCTTAGAAGAGAAGAGGGAACATCGATGTGGGGGAAGGAAAGGTGGTCAGGAAAAACATAAAGAACCTCAGGGTTGTGGTAGGAAGGAAGGATTTGGGGATGGAAATTCATGAACAGATGCTGGCTTTGAGGAATGAGATATGATGTATGGGGCCCTACAGTTGTTGGAAGAAGTCCTTGAGCTGTATGCCATTGTGGAGATGAATAACAGGTGCCTTAGGTAGAGAGAGGTGGAAAGGAGAAGATGGAGGTACTACCTGCAGTGACTTCACTACGTAAAAAATTATCAAGAGTTCTGAAAATAGTACTCTTATTTTTGACATGCTGAAGTGGTCTTATTCTCTTGCACGAAATTTTCATAGTAACACATACACTGGTCTATTAGGTGCAGATCTTTTATAGTCATCATAAAAGACAAAACTCCACATAGCTATTTGAGCTGATACATTAGATGATGTTTACTTCTGGGATTGAAATTTTCAGTCAGAAATTTTCAAAACCTGCTTTATGAAATGATGCATAAATTAGCATAGCGGATTGAAGACATAATCCACCTCTGCTGTACATTTTTACAAATTACATCTACTGCAAAACCATAGAGGTTTCATTCCTCATTCTGGATTGTGATACAACACAGTGTGCTTCTGAAGTGTTCAGTATGCAAAGCAGCGGCTCACAATTCCTTAGTCTGTTTTATTCCCTCCTACATCATATCCCAAAGAAGTGAAACGAAATTTACTCTCTTCAGTCTACTGACATTTAGAAAGCTGATGTCACATTAGTTTTCATATATTTCCAAGTTTATTCATGCTGAGTGAACCTTTTATCTTTTAAAACGTTAGAGGTGCAACATAGGTTGTATGAAGCCAAGAAAACAGCATTTGATGACTCCTAAATTGTGGATATTTAAAAGTTTCAGAGTAACATTCCAAGATGCTTCCCAAATTCACATAATAGTCTTCAATTACTATTGTTGAATTCAATTTTCATCTCACATATGAGGAAGATTGATATCGTAAGATAGAACTAAGTGTAAAGAGGCAGAAGAATAAAAACACTTTCTTCTCCAAAAGAAAAGCAGACCAGTAAAAGATGTAAATTAATTTTCTCCATATTAATCCCATGCTATTTCTTTTTGTTCTGAAGAACCTTCTACTTTAATTTAAAACATCATAAAATTTTAAATTGACTTCAAATACAGGAAATAACTGAGGTCTGTAACATTTGAAAATTAAAAAAAAAATTTTTTTCTGTGGGCACCCCCTTCCTCTGTGTCCCCAGTCCCTTCAAAATTGCTGTGGAGAACAATCTTTCTTTTTGACAACACTGTTATAAACTCTATCAGAAGATATTTCACAGAGTTAGGCTTCACCTTGCTTTCTCTTTCAAAGGCCCTCCCCATGCACTCTCGTTTCATGCTGGAACATGTTGTCAGCACTGATTTAAAAGGTTGAAGTGCTGTTTGTGAATAGTCAATCCCACCTCCAGCAACTGGGAGAAAATACTATTAGTCAGAAGACACTCTCCCATGAACCCTGATCCTGGCTGCTGTCTCTCTCCAAGCACATCAGCAATCGTATATCCCATCCCTGCTCTACAGCAGCCAGCCTCACGACATTGCCGCTTCTCTCTTCAGAAGGATAAACTGACAGTAGAATTTTATGGTGGAGATGTTCATGACAGCTGTGTGGGCTCCTGGTATCTAAAGCAGGGCGTAGGGCAAGACATTCTCCATGTGGGTTAAGGAAAAAAGAATCATAGAATCATAGAATGGTTTGGGTTAGAAGGGACTGTTAACTGTCATCTAGTTCAAACCCTTGCAATGGGCAGGGACATCTTTAACTGGATCAAGTTGCTTAAAGCCTCATCCAACCTGACCTTGAACATTTCCAGGGATGGGGCATCTACAACATCTCTGGGCAACCTGTCCCAATGTTTCACCATCCTCATCGTAAAAAATGTCTTCCTTATATCTCGAATCATAGAATATTTTAGGTTGGAAAAGACCTTTAAGATCATGGTGTCCAACTATTAACCTAGCATCACCAAATCCACCACTAAACCATGTCCCTAAGCAACACATCTAGACATCTTTTAAATACCTCCAGGGACAGGGACTCCACCACTTCCCTGGGCAGCCTGTTCCAATGCTTAACCACCCTTTTGGTGAAGAAATTTTTCCTAATATCCAATCTAAACCTCCCCTGGTGCAACTTCAGCCCATTGCCTCTTGCCCTGTCGCTTATTACCTGGGAGAAGAGAACAACACCCACCTTGCTACAACATCCTTTCAGGTAGTTGTAGAGAGCAATAAGATCACCCCTGAGCCTCCTTTTCTCCAGGCCAGACAACCTCAGTTCCCTCAGCCTCTCCTCATAAGACATGTGCTCTAGACCCTTCACCAGCTTCGTTGCTCTTCCTGGAACAAGCTCCAGCACCTCAATGTCTTTCTTGTAGTGAGGGGCCCAAAACTGAACACAGTATTCGAGGTGCGGCCTCACCAGTACCAAGTACAGGGGGACGATCACTTCCCTTGTCCTGCTGGCCACACTATTTCTGATACAAGTCAGGATGCTATTGGCCTTCTTGGCCATCTGGGCACACTGCCAGCTCATTCTGACAGCTGTCAATCAACACCCCCAGGTACTTTTCTGCCAAGCAGCTTTCCAGCCACTCCTCCCCAAGCCTGTAGTGTTGCACGGGTTTGTTGTGACCCAAGCGCAGGACCTGACACTGAGCCTTGTTGAGCCTCATACAATTGGCTTTGGCCCATTGATCCAGCCTGTCCAGATCCCTCTGTAGAGGCTTGCTTCCCTCAAGCAGATCAACACTCCTACCCAACATGGTGCTGTCTTCAAACTTACTGAGGGGGTACTCGATCCTCTCATCCAGATCGATAGAGATATTAAACAGAACTGCACCCAATACTGAGCCTTGGGGAACACCACTTGTGACCTATTCTGCATCTACCTTACTTTAGTTTAAAACCATTATCTCTTGTCCTATCGCTACAAGCCCTACTGAAAAGTCTGTCCCCATCTTTCTTATAAGCCACTTTTAAGTACTGAAAGGCCAAAAGGAGCCCTTATCCTCTTCTGCAGCTTCGCCATAAGTCTAATGATGGTTTAATTGTTTTTAACATATGAGCTGCCTTGAGCAGCTGAGGTCAAAACATCAAATATAATGAAAAGGAGAACTTTCTGTCTCATTTACATGACCTAAGAAAGGCAATGGAAAGGAAATTACATTTGACTGAGCAGAGGATAATAAGATCTATGAGTTACAAGTGGAATGGGAATTCTCTATGCCCTGTCCTGATAAGGGCAATTAGGGAGGCATTATAACAATAAAACCAAGTGTTCTCCAATAATCAGGTGCACCTCTCGTGAATGTGCTGGTGCTGACAGATCACAGTCCAAAGAAGGCAGAGGCAGATAGTCTGGTGTCTGAGGATCATCTAAATAAACATCTTCTTTAAAGAAAGAGATTTTGAACAAGAAAATACACCAGTTAAATGAGATCGTTTACAAAAAGAATTAGCCACCAAGGACAAAAAAACCTGGACCAAATGAGGACATAATGAACAATATGATGAAAAATAAACATAAATAAAAATAAACATAAAATAAAAGTCTTTGATTAAGCAGCATTTTTCACCATGAGATTGCTTATGCTTCTGGGGTATTGTAAAGCACGGAGTGCCAAACACTTTGAGCTACCTGAGAAACAGTTGCTTCCTGGGCAGAAAGTGCTCATTCTGCATTCGTTCATTCATTTTCAGTTTGAAAGAGTTTGTTAAAACTTCTTTTTTTACAGTATCTTGAAAAGAGGGATGGAACTCATCTTTGAAAAACTATACAGGGAAAAATAAAATGGTTAAACTGTTGATAATGCCTTTCCAAGGTGTTTTAGGGAAGCCATGAGAAGACTGCAGCTAGCAGAGCATTTTTGCTATCAAGATACCAAAACTAGGCGTTTTTGCCATCTATGACAGCTGTACAAAAATTGGCAGATGATTTCTGTCAAAATTAGCATGCTAATAAGAGAAATACTAAACCATCTCTTTCATCAGGTACCTATTCATCTTTATAGCTGAAGTCAAATTATGGCTCTTGGCACACTGTTCTCTATCACAGGGCACAATTTTGTCTCAGGGTACAAGATACTCATCTTCTCCAGGAGTAAAAATAAGGCCTTGGGGATCAACACATTGTTTACATTGCCTTCTTTTGCAAGATTATAACTTTACCATTCATGTGGTTTTCCATGGCAGTGGAATTACTTGTGCAGTGGTATTTATAGCTCTCCTCCCAGCCTTTTCTTCAGACAAACTGAGACCTTTCCATGAGTAAGAATTCCTCTTCCCCATCCTGACCATGCAGCTCCTGGCATGAGAGTGGACAGGAATAAAAACTCAGATGTCAGCTTCCTAGAGTTCTCAATTTTCAGACTCAAGATCCAACTGTAAATGCTGTGTCATGAATATTCATGTGTCATACTCTTTGTGGTACTCAGGATATGCAACCAAACCCGTTCTCTTGCATATTAATCACATAAGAACCATGTGTGTGGTGGAAGAACTGAGTGTAAATCTGAAAAGAGAAGGGCCTCTGAAGACAAGGCAACAACTGCTGCTGCAGTTATTGACGATGCAAAACAAAATAAAATAGGTCAGTCCTTTGCATAAAAAATATACCTCTCCTACTCAAGGTGAAAAAGTTGAGTTCAAGTATTTCATGAAGCAATTTCTTTATTAATATTAGTCCTAATCAGCAAACAGCAACAGATTCAAGGACTGCTATACTAATGAACACGGAACACAACTGTGTTGAGGAATGATACCAAAACTTAATGCAAAAGACAGAGACAGAAAAAATTAACCAGGAAAGTGGAAATTCAAAGGAAATAAAGGGTGATTTTCAAGGTCCTGCATGTGGGTTGGTGCAATGCCAAGTACAAATACAGGCTGGGCAATGAGTGGATGGAGAACAACCCTGAGGAGAAGGACATAGGTGTGGGAGACAGGCAAGTCAATATTGGCCTGTCAGCTCTGCGCAGCCCCTGGGAAGCAGCTAGGCTTTGACTAGAAACAGGCCTTGGGAGAAAGATAAGAAACTGCCGAGTTGTGCCAATGTGGCAGGAAAAAACAACGGACAGCTGCAACACTGAACTGTGAAAAGTTACCATTACGTGAACAGCGTGTGAACAAGAAGTTGATAGATCTGCACAGCGTGTGTTAGTCTTATGCTGATAGGAGAAAAGGTAGATAGCTGTCTAATTGCTGATTTTCTAATTATGAAGTAAGAGCTTTAACCATAAGTATGTACTATTGTAATAATAAAGGGTCTTTCCTTCTGTACTTCATGGAGAGTCCGTGCCTCAATTGCCACACTTAGGGGTACTAGTGGATAGAAAAATGAATATGGACCAGCAATGTGTGCTCACAGCCCAGAAAGCCAACCGCATCCTGGGCTGCATCAAGAGAAGTGTGGCTAGCAGGTCGAGGGAGGTGATTCTCCCCCTCTACTCTGCTCTTGTAAGATCCCACCTGGAGTACTGCATCCATCTCTGAGGCCCCCAGTATAAGAAAAACATGGACCTGTTCGAGCGGGTGCGGAGGAGGGCACAAAGATGATCAGGGGGCTGAAGCACGTCACTTACGAGGACAGGCTGAGAGAGTTGGGGTTGTTCAGCCTACAGAAGAGAAGGCTCTAAGGAGGCCTTATAGCAGCCTTCAGTACTTAAAAGAGGCCTACAGGAAAGATGGGGAGGGACTCTTTATCAGTGAGTGAAGTAATAGGAAGAGGGTAATGGTTTTAAACTGAACGAGGGAAGATTTAGATTAGATATAAGGAAGAAATTCTTTCCTGTGAGGGTGGTGAGACACTGGAACTTGTTGCCCAGAGAAGCTGGGCAGAGAAGTGGATGCCCCCTCCCTGGAAGTGTTCAAGGCCAGGTTGGACGCGGCTTTGAGCAACCTGGTCTAGTGGAAGGTGTCCCTGATCATGTCAGGAGGGTTGGAACTAGATCTTTAAGATCCCTTCCAACCCAAACTATTCTATGGTTCTATTAGATGATTTTAATTTAGAAAGTCAAAAAGGGAGCTTCAGGAAACAGAATCCAACTTTTGTAAAGTGTAAAAAACATTAGAAGAGTAACAGGTGGAGATTCAAGCTACAGGATCAACAGGAATTGGAAAGGCAGTAACTAGGGACAGCAAGAGAAAACAAGATAGACTTCACATTTTCAGAAGCAGGAAGCCTTTCAGCAGATACATTATTCAGATGGGCTACCAGGAAACAGAGTCATTCAGAGAAGCTAAAGTCTAACCTGTGAAATCCTTGTTCCTTCTGAGTAGTTCCTTACACCTTGAAAAGCCCCATTGATTTCAGTTACTGGTTTCCTAAGGAACTCTAGCAGGAAGTACTGTATAAGGTGATTATCATGAGCTAGCCCTAATAATCTGTTTTCTTTAGTCCTTTGTGCTTAATAGAAGAGAATGACAGGAAGATATTTGTGTAGAGAATACATAGTCATTACTGGATTAAATATTCGTGTTTGTGAGTTGTAACACTTCTGTGCCCAAGTATTTTGTCATTATGTAGTTAACATTCCTACTGGCTTTGTTAATCAGAAAATGAATGGGAAAACATAGGTGAGCATTATGTTAACCTCAGAAGGTCTTTTATCTGAGTGATATCTGAAGTAATAAACCTATCACATCAAGGCAAATGATCAACTCTTATCTTATTATTATGGAGTGGATTACTGAGCAGCAGTTTACTGAGATGTGATTGATGTATATGAGTCAGATTGGAGGAAAATATTTAATTATATTTGTCTAAAATTCAGATCTTATTTACACCAGCATTAATCAAGCTATTAAAGTGTACTAAAGCCAAGCTTTTGCATCAGGAGATAAATAATGGCATAACTATGAAATATATTTATTATTATATGATCAGTCATAATTATGTTGCTCTTAATCATCCCTCTTGAAGAGATTTTTTGCTTTCTTTTCAAAAATACAAAGTCACAAGTACATAATATGCACCAAACTCTCTCCTTTCTCCCCAGAATATAACAAAACCAAAATCACAGCACAACAATACACAAATAAAATTCCTGGGAGCTTTTGGAAGAAGATTCATAAGTCTATTAAATGCTCTAAGTCTGGAATCACTAATAATGAACTCTATCCAAAACATAATAGGTAATATCAAAAGAGAAAAGTGGAAGCTAAAACAAAGAGAAAAGGTGGTTATTGTAGTGCAAAGAAATGAGAAGGGATGCATGGTAGTTTGTTATGCAAAGGGGTATTCTGAATGCAGGAAGAAAAAACTTGTACTTCAAGGTGAAAAAGGTACAGCATCAAGGGGTTGAGAACTATAACTCGTACAGTGGGGGAAGAAGATGAACTGCTGTGGAATAAACCAGAAGCTCAAATTACGTGAAGGTCAAAGTCTCAGATTTGGCAGTGTGACCCAGCTTCATGATTATTTTCATGACTGCTGTCAATGCCCATTAAAACCTCCCAAAATAATAATAAAAAACTCTATCACTAGCCATTTTAATTATTATTCTGGTTGTTATTTTGGGCTGCTCTTTCTTCCAAGATCCCTTCATCATTCAAATTAATTTTAATCAGAAAATAATGAAACATACTATACATTTGTTTTACCTCACAAAGTTTTACATAGTTTTTTAGAGTTACAACCCCAATTCCAATCCCAGATCAAATTATAGCCATATAGAACCAGTTCAATGGGTTGTGTGAAAAGGGCAGTGTTCTCTCCTTCCAATGTAGCTCAACGTGAATAACTAGCTTAGGCACCATGAATAACCCGTTAGAGTTCACAAAGGAGACTCCTCGCACTAATGAAGTCTCAAGTCCCAGAATGTCTAGACAAGGGTATCCCCAGCTGCCTTCAATGGAAAGATGTAGAGGTATTTTCCAGAGAAGTTCTCACTGTGCTGAGATTTGAGAGTAAATGAATACAAATATAAACTTTTGTCTGGAAATCCTAGGCTTGTGTTGTGCTTTAACCAGCTTTCTTCTTGCAAGAATAAAATTCTGAGAATCAAAGTGAGCAAGAGACAGAGTCCCAAACTGAGTTTGACGTAACCTTAGATAACATATCTTGGGAGTCACATTTCTTCTCCTTTTAACTATCAAAGTCTATTTCTTAGGTATACAAATAACTTTCCACTGGTTTAACATTACAACTAGAAGATGTCTGGCCCTGCAAGATGTTACGCTCCTGTGTTTACTGTGAGATAGTTACCCTCTATAACAGAAATTATTTACTGAAAAATTTAATCTGTCTCAAGTCATAATGCAGTAAATCACAATAAAGAGTATTTACAGCATTAATTTCTAAATCATAAAGTCACAGAATAATTAGGTTGGATACCTAATTACAGGTCATATGGTCTACCACCCAACTCAAAGGAGAACTATCTTCAAAGTTAGATCCAACTTCAGTGGCTTCACTGTGGCATTTCAGGATATTACTTTGCTATAAACAAACCCCATCTAGACTCTTAATGACATGTCCAGTAAGTTCATTCTCCAGCTACCAAAGATGAACTCTCTCTTTAATATTAATTTTATATCTTAATTTGTTTTATATGTGTCTTTCTACAAGTTTTATATGTGCAATTAGAGATGTGATTTCCCCCTATATCACACAGGGAGAGAACACCCATGAACACAGACACGGGTCTTTGCAGTATGCAGTGTACAAATCTTCTGTTGACTTAGTGTAAATAACAGAGTCACCTTTGAATGAAAAGACAAAAGGATCTTAGTGAGCAGCAGAGACTAAAGTAGACATGGATATATCCACAGTTGTCTCCCTTCAAATCTACATTTATTGCCTGGATCCCACTTTGCTTCAAGATACATCCTTTTAAACACAATTCAGTAAAATAAAAGGGACACATAACCTCTAAACATGAAATGTTTTAGGATGAAAAACAACATCTGTAAATTACTATAAACCTCTTGTGGTACAATAGAAAAGCTAGATTTGAGATCGTTTTGAGGTCCTCTTATTGCTTTTTTGTCTGCTGTATAATTACCAGTTTCTTAATGCATGCAATCAACATTAGTTGCTTTCAGTGAATTATGCCTCACATCATTGTACTGATCATGTTACTACTGCCTCTGTTTTGTTCATATTGACCAGACTTGATAGGAAAACAACCTTATTTCAGAAAGACATCCAATCTATTGCTGATTTATGTGGAAGATTGAAGGCACTCCTGCTTTCGGGTCAACATAAAAGTTTGGATGATGTTCAATCTCAGTGACAGATTGTCTGAAGCATGATTTTAATAAGAGGTAGTCAGCAAACAATTCAGCATGATTTTCAACAGTTTACATAGAACAGACACATTATCACAAATGAGGCACCCTTCATTACATACAGCAAATCATCTGTTTTGCCTTCTAAACCAAAGGTCAACATCCTCAGCTACTATTAATGCACATAATTTCGCTGAAGTTTATAAAACAACAGAATTAACACAAATCCAGTTCAGAACTGAACTGCTGACAGAATTTACATGAAAAGGACAGACTATTAAATATTACTGAAGTTCTCCAAAGATGTTTCAGCAGGAAGTTATAAGCTTCAAGTGAAATTTAAGATTCAGCATGTTAAAAATGCTGACCTTAGAAGAAAAAGGGCTTTTTTTTTTTTTTACACTGGGTTAACAACTCTTTTACATTTTAATTAAACATCAGGAAAACCCCAAGAAGGAAGTGCAATTCCCAATTCTATATTCAGTGCTATGAGGGAAGTCAAAGCGTTTACAGAGTGTGCAAGGATGCAATTCTTGACAATATGTCAAACAGCAGCATAGTTGAATACTATGTTGAATACAAGTTGAATACAAGAGAGATTCATAAAAGGGATTAATCTGGGATTTCTTCTTGGTTGCTTAATAAGAAAATTCATCATGCTTCCTTCTCCTTTGGTCAGCTGGTCTTTGCATGCCTTTTTAATTGAATTGACTGTTCCCTGTTCATTGCAGGGGGGTTGGACTAGATGGCTTTTAAAGGTGTCTTCCAATCTAAACTATTCTATGATTCTATAATTTTGGAATTTGAAAAGAAGTATTTTTATTTCCTTCTACCTTCTCCAGGTCCAATCTATATATACTTTCCAGATGAGTGACTAATAACAAAACATTCCACACCTAGAACTGCAGTGGTCTTGAATATTAAAGTATTTGGACCACTCTGGAAGAGATCTATGCCAGTAACACATTGATCTTCATTACTATGAAACTAAATTAATGCATGTGTTGGTTTGAAAGCTGCTAACAAGAAGTGTTTTTCAGTGTCAGTTTAGCCAAGTGAACCCGTATTGTCCACAGAATTACATAAAGTAACTATAATAGATACAAGAAAATGTCACTCTATCCCAGTACTATGTCTCCCAAAATAATTGACACCAGATGTAGAGAAAAAAGTGTAAGAGAAATGCAAGCATATAATGATACTTTTCCTGGTACATTGTACCAAGGTGGAAGGCTGTTCCTCTCAGCTTTTTATTCTACAGCTTTGTCTAATTGCTTTTGGAATCCACACAAACTCTTTGCATTCACAGTATGTTGAAGTAATGAGTCTTATGGTTTAAGGGTGCATGGTGTGAAGTAGTACCTCCCCCTGTTCATTAAAATCTTTCACTCAGTAATTCACTCCTGCCTCCTATTAAGAATGAACAATTTCTCTGTTTGACTTCTCTATGATTTTGTAGGCCTTTGTCATCAGCTACTTTACAGGCTACAGGATCCTGGCCTTCTCTCATACGGCTCCACAGACTTGCTTTTCCTTGTGAATTTTCTATCTTCTTTTTGATAACCATGGACATTGTTCAAGACATAGGTATGTTGTGAGTTCACAATGATATCCTTTTCATTCTGCTCTCTCTGCTTCTCCTAATCTGTCATAGGTATGCTTTTTAAATCACTGTTGATTACTGAGCTGACTTTTGCATAGAAACAAATGGGTGTGTGGAATGGGAGTGTCTGGTTCATTATCTGCTTAAGGAGACTATTCAGTATAAAAGCAATAACATATAACAAGTAAAGTTATAAATTAAACAGACAAATGAACAGCTGTATAGGAACAGGTGACCATGGGGACAGTAACAAAGACCAGAGCTCTTTGGTCACCGGCTGATGGCTGTTAAGGGAACTACTCTGAACTGAGAATTGCCCTGAACTGTGTAACTGATAAGGAGTGGAAATATGATTATCGTGAGCATTACAGAATATTGCAGGGAACTTGTGTGGAATTTCTGATAGGCTTCCAGAAGGGGCTTGTGGGATTGTGCAAAACTTATTATGGAATGTTTAGGGAAAGGACCAAAGATGAGGAAAGGGAAGGCTGTAAGTCACAGGTCCATAGCTGAACATGCCAGTAATTTGCTACCAGCCAGACTTGCACATGTCCGTTGTATTTGGCTGCTACTGTAAAATCTTCAACAAGAACATGCTATAATAATTCTAAGATCTCTTTCTGGAATGGTGACAGATAGAACAGGTACAACAACTACCTATGTAAAAGACATGATTTTTTTCCCTCCTATCTTATATATATCTATTCTGAGTTCCACCTGCCATTTTATTTCACAGAATTACAGAATCGTCTAGGTTGGAAAAGACCTTGAAGATCACCTAGTCCAAACATTAACCTAACATTGGCAGTTCTCAACTACACCATATCCCTCAGCGCTATGTCAACCCATTTCTTAAACATCTCCAGGGATGGGGACTCCACCACTGCCCTGGGCAGCCCATTCCAACACCTAACAACCCGTTCTGTAAAGAAATGTTTCCTAATATCCAGTCTAAACCTTCCCTGGCACAACTTGAGGCCATTACCTCTTGTGCTATCACTTATTACTTGGTTAAAGAGACTCATCTCCAGCTCTGTGCAACCTCCTTTCAGGTAGTTGTAGAGGGTGATGAGGTCTCCCCTCAGCCCCCTCTTCTCCAGACTAAACAACCCCAGTTCCCTCAGCTGCTCCTCGTACGATATGTGCTCCACACCCTTCTCTGGACACGCTTGAGTAATTCAATGTCCTTTTTGTAGTGAGGGGCCCAAAACTGAACACAGTAATTGAGGTGCGGCCTCACCAGTGCTGAGTACAGGGGTAAGATCACATCCCTGTCCCTGCTGGCCACGCTATTTCTGATACAAGCCAGGATGCCATTGGCCTTCTTGGACACCTGGGCACACTGCTGGCTCATGTTCAGCCGGCTGCCAATCAACACCCCCAGGTCCCTCTCTGACTGGCAGCTCTCCAGCCACTCCTCCCCAAGCTCCTGTAGCGCTGCTGGGGGTTGTTGTGGCCGAAGTGCAGCACCCGGCATTTGGCCTTATTGAAACTCATCCAGTTGGCCTTAGCCCATCGCTCCAGCCTGTCCAGGTCTCTCTGCAGAGCCTCCCTATCCTCGAGCAGATCAACACTCCCATCCAACTTGGTGATGTCTGCAAACTTACTGAGGGTGCACTCGATCCCCTCATCTAGATCATCAATAAAGATGTTAAACAGGAGTGGCCCCAAAACCGAGCCCTGGGGGACACCACTCGTGACCGGCCACCAACCAGATTTAACTCCATTCACCACAACTCTTTGGGCCCGGCCATCCAGCAATTTTTTTACCCAGCGAAGTGTGTGCCAGTCCAAGCCACAAGCAGCCAGTTTCACCAGGAGAATGCTGTGGGAAATGGTGTCAAAAGCCTTACTAAAGTCAAGGTAAACTACATCCACAGCCTTTCCCTCATCCAATAAGCAGGTCACTCTGTTGTAGAAGGAGATCAGGTTTGTCAAGCAGGACCTTCCTTTCATAAACCCATGCTGACTGGGCCTGATCATCTGGTTCTTCCACTCGTGTTGTATGATGGTACTCAGGATGATCATCAGCTTCCCGGGCACCGAAGTCAAGCTGACAGGCCTGTAATTTCCCAGATCATCCTTCCTACCCTTCTTATATGTGGGTGTCACATTGGCCAATTTCCAGTCTGTCAGGACCTCCCCGGTTAGCCAGCACTGCTGGTAAATAAATGGAAAGCAGCTTGGCGAGCACAGTCAGCATTTCTCTCAGTCAGCATCACAATGCTCATCTGTGACTTTGCAATAGGTTGTCATTTTTCATACCCTAGATAACTTTGTGCACCTGTACATTTTACTGTACTGAGAAAGCTGACCATCAATTCCAGTCCTTAATTTTTTGTTTTTTTATGAGTTACTTATCTATGTAGTGATCTTCTCTATCATCCCAATAGCACTGTAATTTCTTCGAGAATCTTTCTGCTCAGAGAACAGATATCACCTGGATTCTGCTTCAGACATCTGCTTCAGATATCTCTCCAGACAACTGACAGATTTGTGAAGTGCTTTGTAAGAGCCATATTGACTCTTCTCTAACAAGCTTATCTATGTTTTCCCATTACAGTCTTTATCCTTCCTTCCTTCCTTCCTTCCTTCCTTCCTTCCTTCCTTCCTTCCTTCCTTCCTTCCTTCCTTCCTTCCTTCCTTCCTTCCTTCCTTCCTTCCTTCCTTCCTTCCTTCCTTCCTTCCTTCCTTCCTTCCTTCCTTCCTTCCTTCCTTCCTTCCTTCCTTCCTTCCTTCCTTCCTTCCTTCCCTCCCTCCCTCCCTTCCTCCCTCCCTTCCTCCCTTTCCTTCTTTCTCCAAATTATCTTTTGGTGATTCCCCTTTAATCCCTATATTTGTTGAAAACTTGGGCAGTCTTCTGTCATAGTTCATAGACTTTCGTATTCTCTAAATGCAAGCTAATTATATTTAATATCCTCCTTTATTCATCTGGAGCCCTGTCCTGCAAACTCTTAACTTGTCTGAGATAAAGTTGCTTAGTAGTATAAGCACATTTGACTTTTGGAAATGCTGAACCTTTCCTGCACTCAAATACTGAGCTCTTTAAATCTTACTTTATTAAGCTTTCCTCTGGAAATTTAAATCTGAACAGAACTAGTCTTCCTGTTTGTATTTCCACCAAAATGAAACAATCAACTTGCATTCAGTTGATCCACACATTTTTGCATATAGTTAGATTATTATAGATTAATCAGTTATCTAAAGCACATCCAAGACAAGGTCACCTGTTCTTCTTAGTTTATGGCTCAATTAAAGAAAAACTGAAAAATCTTGTTACAGCAAAAAGTGTTAGACCTTAGTATTAGCAATAATGTATATTGCCTAACAAGTGCTTTGGAAGTTAATATTTCTCATAAGGATAACATTTCTAACAGCATTTCTCTCTGCAGAAAAACTAGCCTGTACTGTAGCCAGATCTGATAGCATGGTCAACAACAGGCTTCTATCACTCACTACTGCAAGAGAAGTTTCTCTTTATTCTTCCCCCAGTTATTCCAGTTCAGGGACTTTGTGTTATAACCATGGAAACACTTCCAGTTTTGTACTGCCAATTAGAGACAGTAAAAGACAACACTTAAGCCACCATTTCATTCTTCATGAGCAACACACAGTTCATAGTTCAGTTTCAGTCATTGTTTTCCAGTCCTGTTTCTGTAAGCCCACCCTGTACTGAATTTCATCTTGTACACCCCTCCTGTTAATTCTTCCATTCGGTTGCCCATAGTCTTGCCATTACTTTACAAATACTTTATACACTGGTGTGTTTAACTAACCACTGCCTGCTCTATCTTTGATTAGGCACTAATTGCATTGCATCCCAGTTATCAGTGTTATCTATATTAGCACTGTCTTCCTCATTGATCTTTCATTTTCTGCTTAATGATATTATTTCATCCACTTTCACATTTAAATTACTCTTTGTTTTGGTGGAAATTTTATGTCCTGTTTAAACTAAGCCATCATGTAGTCTGTCTCTGCCATGCTCTGTTCTCCCTCAGTACTGTTTTGGCTGCAATCAGAGGCAACTGATGCAAAGAAGTTTAATTTAAATTTTAATGATCTAAGAAGTTGAATGAGGTGTTTTTGAAATCCAGGTACTGGCTAAGCTAAACACACCACAAAAAGATGACAGAGTGGTTTAGAAAAGTAAAGGGTCAATTTTAGCAATTATTTAAAATTGTGAAATTGTTTGACTGTTCTCAGGTTAGAAAGAGACTGTTTCAGAAATAGGATACTAAAGTTTTGCCCATTACCCAGACTTGGTAATGAAGATTAACATGGAACACATTATTCTGTGTTAACTGTGCCAATGACATTCTGCAATTATGAGGTACTCAAATTAGGGACTAGGTCAATCATCAATAAATTTAAGAGAAATGTTTCTATTGATTTTAAAAAATATTTAGATTGGTCTGTAGTAGCCAGAGTCTAGAGTTCAGTGTAGCTCTTGGTGAAGTTAATGCTGCTATGAATACTGATTAAGGGGAACAGAAATCAGTTTAAAATACATCTATCTCAACGAACCTTCTGTACAGCTTAGTGTTCTGTGGTCTCAAAACATATGCATATCTGAATAAGGTTATGCACAACATTAAGGATAGAGGGTTGCTTTTCCCATTAGAATTTCCTTAAAAGTTACAGTAATCCTCTACAGGTTTTGAAAATTGAGAAATATATTACTTCAACAGCAGAGGTTCTAAGCTGAATTTTCCTTTCAAATTTATTTCATATTCCCTTGAAAAATGGTTTTAAAGGGTTCACTGTTTTTTGGAGGGATCAGACTGAAGACAACTATGTGATATGAATGATGAGAGTCCCAAAGAAACAAAGAGAGAGAGAGAAAAAAAACTACTTGAGAAATTATCTTTTTTCAGATTCCCCAAAATATTACTCTGAAGTATGAGATTTTCTCTTGAAGCTCATGCAGCAATTCTGCCAGAAGTCTAGTTCTCAGTTCTTATACCTATCTTGTTCTTTCTTACACATATCAGATGATGCTGTGAAGTGTCCTCTTCCCACAGAAGGGAAGTCCCTCAGTAAAGAAACTTTATTTATGTTTAAAGTCTTCAGCCATTTTTTCAGTATGAGTTGTATGGCGTAGAGAGAACTTTAGAAAGAAAATTTTGCTTTGAATTGGAAGTAAAATGTCATTATAAGTTTCTATCAGGAACTCAGAAGACACTTATTTATACCCTTAACATAATTTTTGGGCTAACCCTTTACTGAAAACCCTTAATAAGAAGCTGTGAGAATTCTAACAAGTAAATGGCAGAGTTAATTATTTTAAATATATTTTAACCCACTGAGATATAATCTTCATTAATTAGTTCTGAAAGGTTATTTTCCTTTCACATGTTTTAGTTGTGAAGGGAAATTATGGCCTGTAAAATAAGCCTAACAGAAGAGAAAAGATATTTAAAAGAAAAGGTAAAAAATAAGAGAGAAAGAAACCTGATTTTTTGATTTGTGAAGTTACGTCTTGAGCCTAAAAGTTTCTGAAGATGACAGCACAAGGCAAATTATATTTTTTTCTGCCACAGAATCAGGATTAAAGCTGAGAAATTATTTTTAAAAAAATGCATTCTAACCATGCTGCATACCAAGTGGACATCAAAAGTTTATTTTATAGCTATAAACTACACATATAAATTATCTGATACTTCTTTTAGACCAAGAAGCTCAATGATATAATTAAAAGACTATTTATTGTGATCATGACAAATATATTGCAGGGTTTGTTGACATATTCAGAGCTAGAGGCCTGACTTTTTACAGAAATATCTTGTTGAGACAATCTGAATCAGAAACCAAAGAAAAATAGCTTCTTCCAGGAAACCTCCTATGACTCTCTAATCCCTTCCAGCCTGCCACAGTTCAGAAATTCCAGCATTTACCCATGTGATCCCTGCCTCCTTCAGTACCTCCTCCCACTGTGCCCCAACCATCCTTTCTCTTCATTACCCTTTAAATTGCTCCCACAGCTCCTTGTTCCTGGATGGTAAAGAGGCATCTAATACAGCCCATTCTGAACCATTCAGTGGCTTGTTGGCACCAGCTCAAATTAAATAAGCTACAGCAGCTATTCCTCCAGTGGGGGCAGGAAGGGGAGAGAGAAACAAGCTGAACAGAGATCTCTCTCCTCCCTCCGTCTTCTATAAGAAACTAAAGGAGCACAAAAGCTTTGTGATTTTTACTGAACTATCACATACGACTGGAATCATTCAGTATGTTCCCAAGTTCTCTGGGAAGAGAGGGGAGAAGATGGAAGGGACAGACAAATAGTATGATTTTAAAAGCCTCATTTCCTTACAAAACAAGGTGAAAAAAATCAATACATATGTTCTCAGCAATGATGCTTCTAACTAGATGCCAAATAGTACATCCAAATCATTTGTCTTATGTAAACTTTGCAGAATCTGGATAGTAAAGGAGAATCCAAACATCAATGTCTAACTGTTCTCAAACATGACATCTTTTGAGGCTTACTGTATTATTCTGTCATAGACTGACCTAAAACTGCCCATTTTATGCAGAACTGAGAGAAATGTTGAACACCAATGGGCTCTTTCACTTAGTGGAGAAAGGCATAACAACAATCAATGGCTGGAGATTGCAACTAGACATATTCAAACTTCTAATGAGGCAATATTTTAATTGCAGTGGTGATTAACTATCAGAGCCATCAAGTAAAGTGATGGTATTTCTCTGGTTGTTGAAATCCTTAAATCAAGACTGATGGATGTTCTGAGACAGAAGCTTGAACCTATTACAAGTTATTTGGCTTACTACAGAGCATAACTAGGTGAAATTGTACTGATGGTGTTATAATTAGCTCAGGCTAAGTGATCTAGTGATCCCTGTTGGCCTTCAAATGCATGAACTGATGAAGTGAAGCTGACATAAAGACTTGGAATTTGCAAACAGCCAGAGTTGAGGGAATACAGGATGATTCAGTTTAGTGGTTGAATGGCAGAGAGAAGAGTGGCTTGAGCTGAACTGAAACAAGTTTTATGCAGAATTTGAGTAGTGGTAAAAGGGAATGGGAAAGTAAAAATAGGTTAATCAAAAAGACTACATTTAAAACCTTTCGCTGTAAGATTATTTTCTTTTCATCATTGATAATTATGGAAAGATTAACATTTTCCTTCAAAACATTGAAATTAAATACATTCTATTAAAAACATTCCCACAACAAAAATTGTGATGAATTGACTGCAAAATTGCAATTAATATCTGATTTTTATAGTTCCTTTTTTTCTGAATATATATTTTTTCAGAGAAAACAAATATACCCAGTTAAGCAAGCAATGCAATGTATATTTATCAGAAAGGTCAAAGGTGTAACAATAAACATTACCATGGCATGTCCTGATTGAGAAAGAAAGGGTGGATTGACAATTAGAGATTACTTCAGGGAAAACTATAAAAATGGTTAGTATGACCACTAAGAAAAGGTGTCCTACCATAAATTAAAACTGAAGTTAGTTTTAAATAAAATCTTGATAATATTTCCCACAGATTTTCCATGCATATGAAATTAAAGAAGACTGAGGTTAGTGAGGGAGCAATTGATACTTGTGTCAGACAAGGGTAACAGTTTATTCAGATTAACATATTTACGCAAATTAATCCAATGTAACACTTGGATAAGTGGCTAACCAATATTTATACAACTGAAGTTCATCAAAATAATACTTATAAGATGCTTAACAACTGTTTGTGATGTTTTCTTAATTTATCTATAACTTGCAACTACTTTATATTCAAAAACTTTATACAAGAGAGGGCAGATTTACCTACTAACAAAAAAGGTTTTTCGACACCATGGTGGTGAGTAGCTTTCTTTAACTGTGTTTCTCACATGGCTCCCCTGTGGCAATGGTACAATATGCCATGGTCCTCCTCCTACCACTGACTTTCCTACATGGGAAGTTGCATTCCTCCAGGTTTGTTCACAGAAAAACAGCCAGCTTTATTTCTTGAGAGTAAATAAAGAATATCAAGGACTATGAGGATGGACCCAAAACTTCCTATCTGGTTACTCTACCTATAATAGTCTCTCAAGAAATTCACTAGAAGTGATCAAATGTGTAGATTTATCAGCTCACTCACAGCTACCTTGAACCTTTGACACTGTGTTGGTACAGACATATTCTTTCTGTTGTCAGCGCCAATTTTTAAATCAGTCCCGGTAACTCTACTCAATAGCTACAAGAATTGTTCTCATGTTTTCACACATAAATGAATTCTAGACAAAAAACACCCCACGTCAATAGACAGATTCAAATGCTGTTAAGATAGGACCAGTGTGGTCACATCAGCCTTGTTTGCTTTCTTCACATATTTTGGTTACGGTGATCTGTGTGCTATACACACAAAACATCTAACACTTTAAATTACTAATAGCTTTTAAAATAACAGTGAGAGCAATTGCACATTAAAACACAGTAAACATGGCAAGAAGAAAAACATTACACCAGACCTGAAAGCAGTGGTATATGAAGTAAAAAGGAAGATAAGAACACCGAAACAAAAGATGTTCTAGTAATGTAGAATATTTTTTCCTACTCTGTGTTTTCCATCTCTGACCTTTTCATCCTGTAAATATCAAGGAAGAGATGATGTAATTAAAATCATATCTAACGTACTCTAGATTGCATTAATCTTTTCTCATATTTTTCTGAGAGCTATACATGCACAGACAGAAAGACACACATACATACAAAGTGAGCAGTAGGAATTTTTTTCTTCACTTAAAATGGATCTCCTGTACATTTTGCATTTACAAAGGATAATGGATATTATTTTTTTTTTTTTTTAGTTTTCACACAAGTAAGAAAGCTAAGACTCATAAAGCTGGATTAAAAATCCCAACAACATGTGTTGTCTTCTGTGGTTACCCTCAAATCTTAACAAACATCATGGAAACACAACCTAGGGGTCAGAGCAGTCCTGATAACTTTAGATGAGTTTAGCTTTGTCTTATACAAGATCTCAACTTTAAGCTTTATCTTTCTAATTCCAAGATCAGCACTGATATTGACTTTCTTCTGAGTACTTCAAGACGCTGCTGTCACAGATTCCTTGAGGCTGCCCCTTCACTCTTCAGGTCATCATTAAAACAATTTTAAAGCCAAAAAACCACCCCACAAATAAGTCATATTGCACTAAATGTAATCTTCAGTAGAAGTCATTTGGGAACACATAGAAATATTTCATTTACTATTGGAGCTAGCTATCAGCATCTTTTTTTCATCAGTGAGATCTATCAAATCACTTAAAACTCTGTCTAAAGGGGGAGGGAACCATTTCAGAGGCTACAGACTTTTGAGAAGAAAAATGCAGTCTTCCGTGAGAACACATGGAGCTAAAGACACTTTGAAAATCTTCAGATAATTCCTGCCATTGAGTTTAACCTAACACACTGCAGAAATGAATCAAATTATTCTAGAGAAGAGTCGAACCTAGTAAATAAAATTTGCGATGCATGCAAATGTCCTACTTCTGGAAGATAGTGTTTAGTACTGCAGAGACAGAAATCTGCCTGTAAAGAACCACATCACCAAATAAACTGCAAGTATAACTAGTAGACAGTCTTAAGCAACTTTTAAAAAACAACCTTTCCTTAGGAAATGCACCACCAGGTTGTCTGATTAAGAGAAAGACAGCACTTCTTTCTCTAACGTAAAGCACAAGTGTATACTCAAGTCATTTAAACATCACATCTTCTGCAGCAGCAGGACTGACTTTCTTTAAGCCACTTACTACAGGAGATACTGCAAGCATGGTTTTGGCAGAGTCTTCTCCAATGCATATCCTGACCTCAGCAGCTCAGTGCACATGAAAATTGAGAAATTCAAAATTTCCTCTCATTCTCTCTTAAACAGATATTGCCCAGTTTACTGAATGCTGAACAGATACAGTACAGAGGAGAGACTCTGCTCTTTCTTCAATTCATCCTCTTGAACACTATGAAAATCACCCAGCAATATAAAGAAAAAGGCTGGTCTTCAGCTCTGCTTCATGTGCAAATTCACTCTCCCTCCATAGCCCCATGAAGATCCTTTTCATTCTCACATAATGTGACTGCAACTTGACACAGCTCCACAAGAAGAAAAGCTGATATTTACATGCATCACTAATCACTTTCTGCTCATTCAGCTCCTATATTTCTGGCTCTCTTTGACCTGCATTTCAACTAAACATTGGAGATGCTATTAAAATCAGAGTATGTCTTTTCCTCCTAAGGTGATATTTCTGTTACACACAGCACAGGTGTTGCTATACAGCACAAGAGAGCCCAAGGATCAATGCTAAATCCACATATCATGTTCAGTAGGATGCTTTGCTAAGCTTCTGAGATAATGAAGTCAAGCAGTTTGTCTGGGAAACTAAATCCAACAACTTCACCTCTCCCCCTGGCATGAAATTAGTTTCCAATGGAGTTGAAGTTAGTTTCCAACTGGATTGACCATGCCCTGCTGTACTCCACAAGGGCAGATGGAGAGGTGCTTGTATTTATGCCCCTTCTAGCCTTTGCAGAGCAAAACATGATGCCTGGCTGTGCTGTGCTGATGAGCTGCTGTTGCTAAGGGTTTTGTCCCTGTGCCAAAAAGGCAGGAGTCACCCTCTATTCTCCAGCTGAGGTACAGCAGGCTCTTTGGTGGCTCCTCACTTTGCAAGATCCCCCTTCACACACCAAGAGAAGGCAGGCTGAGGACATGTGTCAAGGATTTCCCGTTCAACAGCTTTGTGTGTGCAGGTCATCCCAATAGCACCAGCTGCCTCTGAAAGGTGGGCAGCAGACAGGGAAGGAGAGGCCTCTATTACCCCACATCCCACTGGCCACCCCTGCACTGTGAACTGAAACTGTCAGGACTTTTTCTCACAGCAATGTCTCAGCCATGTCATGACTGAATATGATGGCTTGGCATACACCACCATGTACCAGATCAGTTACCAGGTCAAGCGGGAATCAAACTGGTCAAGAAAAATTCCTTGTGTCATAACTTTGTGGGACATGGAGTCTTTGCATAGTGTTCTGTGTCTGTCAGCACATTTATGCACCTATTGAGATCAGAGCATCATAGAATCATACAATACTTTGGGTTGGAAGGAAGCTTTAAAGGTCATCTAGTCCAACTCCCTAAGTAAGGGGGTAAAAAGTATGTGTCATGGGAATTTTCTTAAGTACATTTAATGCAAATGTCTTACTACAGACCAATTTGGTAGTGATTTCACTCAACTGGAAACAAACAAAAAAACGAACTGAATTTCAGTACCTAGTATAAAATCAAACCACATTTGATGCTGCTTTACTTGAAGTCACTCTACTTGACTCGTAGGCTTCATAAAGAAACCCAAGTTTCATGGGGGCTTCTAACATTTCTTTAGTGGCTCACTTCAGCTGCTCAACTATTCTCATCAGGCCAAAATAGTTATATGCTGTGAGTACATCAGTGCATCACGAACTGCACAAATTACTGCTTTAATTTTATACTTCATGTCAAATCGGCATAACACCAAATGTATATGATTGGTTGGCCAAAGTATGGTTTTAAACTATTTTCCACAACCATTCTATGTTTTACTAGTCCCTCAATCAGATCTTTATGCAACATGCAGCTTAGCTGATCATATCACTCTGGCAACTTCCTTACATTATTTTCAAATGTGAACCTCTTTTATTTCAGATTACACTTAATTTTTTTTGGTTTTTTCTCCATGTTTAGAAGGTGATATTATGTACTGTAAGTATCGAATATAAATTCAATGGCTGCATTCTGATCTTGAAGATTGTATTCTCACTCTGTCTATGGGCTGCCTGTCTCACCCTTTTTGAGTCCCAGCCTTTTATGTGTCAGCATCATTTATTTTAGTATTTTAATAATGGAGTAGCCTGTAGTCAATATAGGGGATACTTTTATGATAGGCATGGATCATTTTTCACAAAACTGCAACTCCTTAGCCTTCTGAGAACACTCTCTCTGATTACTTGATGCATGGTAACAAATGGAATGAAGTAATTCTGCGTACTTCAAAATACTGTAAAATTAGAAGATGATCAATAGCAAGTTACAAGGGCATAAGAATAGAAAAAGCACAGTTTTTGCAAAAGGGAGAATGCAGTCATTTTTTCTAGACAATATTTTTTCACTAGCAGATTCAGGAGCCTTTTGAGCAGTCTGAAGCAACATAGATCTGTAGATACACAAAAGCAACTGAATCTCATTTAATGAAGGTAAATAGTGATGATACACTCCCCCCTAAGTAGCAGGGTTTTCCAATTTACAGGCACATGATTACTGACACCAAACACAAAATTTCTGTTCAGTGAAAACACCTCTCTTTGAAAGGTTCTTATTCCACACTTACAATAGTCATCTTGTCTGCATTCAGAAAAAGAATAACCAGGAAGAGAGGACAAGTATTGATTAAGGAAGAAGGTCAGAAGGAAGGTCAACATGAAAGCTTCCAAACATGCTGTAACAACTGTTACTCCAAAAGCTCATGCATTCAGTCTCCTGCTTTTGCCTGTGGCTAGTTGCAGAGAGATAGATATGAAGCAGACAGAAATATAGTTATCCTCTTCATGGTAAACATTTCCAGTAGCAAAGGGATTTCCTGAACCAGAAGGTATATTTGGACACACCTTTTAATAGTCATCAGTGACTGTATTATAAAAAATTTGTATAATATGAAATAGGAATCCCTTCATATTTTGGCCATCTGCAACATCTTGTGAAACTGTGTGGTGGTTTGACCTTGGCTAAATGCCAGGTACTCACCAAGTCGCTCTATCACTTACCCCCCTTCCCCCTTTTTTCTCAACCAGGCAAAGAGGGGAAAGAAAATAAGATAGGAAAAAACCCAACCCTTGTGGGTAAAGCAAAAGCAGTTTTAATATAAGCAAAGTGAAGCAAAGGTCCACATGTGGAAGCAAAAAGAAAACAGATTTATTCTCTACTTCCCATTAACAGGCGATGTCAGGCCTTCTCAGGAAGCAGGGCTCCAATATGCGTAGTGGTTGCCTCAGAGGACCAAGGGTGACACCCCCCCACCTCCCCACCCCCCCTTCCTCCTTTTTCCCAGCTTTATACTTGAGCAGACATCATATGTCTGGAATATCCCTTTGGTCAGCTGTCCTGGTTGTGTCCCCTCCCAAGATCTTGCCCACCCCGTCCCACTGTGGGGGGGAAATGTCAGAAAGAGCCTTGGTGCTGTGTAAGCACTACTCAGCAGTAGCCACAACACCAGTGTGCTATCAACACCCCGCCAGCTCCCAACATAAAACACAGCACCATGAGGGCTGCTACAGGGGAAAAACCAATTCTGGCTCAGCCAGACCCAGTACATACTGCAATTACTTGTGTGTCAAGTCTGAGTTTATAAACCTGCTGCCAGTATACCTTTAGGCACTTCCTCATTCCTGGAGTGGGAGAAACACATTAGTTTCCTCTTTACTATGGCATCCATGCCAGAAAGGTCTCACTTATCTTCTCTAAAGTGAACTTTAAATACAGAAATCAAGGCAAAATGACAGCCTAGAAAGACAAACTGAAAAGCCAATACAAGAGACTTGGGTCAGTTGGGATTCTTTTCCATTTCTGACACCAGATCCTAATATTCTATCTCACTGTTTTGGGGCACTTGGAATAGCATTACCGCAGTTTCCGAGAGCAGGCACAGTAGACAAAACTCATCCCATAAATGACCATTTTGAAGAGATTCTGAGAAAGCTAACAACAGAAGAAAATGTATCTAGCAGGAAAATAGACTGGTGTCCTCTGTTCTTTGTGTGTGTGAAAGAAGAGTCTTGAATAACTCACAGGAGTTATACAGTCATTCTATGTGTTAACGATAAAACTGCAGCTTATTAACCATAATAAGCTTAGAGGAACATTGTGTACTAACAAGTGCTATTACCATTGTCAATGCAAGGATGCTGCATGAGAATAACAATGAGGAAAGATGATATATCATTATTTTGGGGAAAAAATTAAAGATGTTCAGTTTCATTTCTCCTCTGCTGAATCTTTTCAAAACTAGTGATTGAATAAAATCTTTTCCTAGAGCAATGGCAGAAAAAAAGCCATGAATTTTCTGAGAAAAAGGGAGGGCTAGTCTAAGATCAGAAGATAAAAAACTTGTAAATGTTTTAGACATTTTGAAAAAGTAAACAATATCAGCAGGTAGACTTAGAATTAGAAAAAGCAATATTTGAGCAAATGATAAAAAAGAAAAATAGAAGTGACAACAATTTCACATATTACAGGTAAGAAAAATCTGAATATATTTCAAAATACCTTCACACAGAATGCTAAGAGAAATTAATGAAGGAAAACTGGGGGATGGGAACAGAAGAGGAGAAGAAAATTACAAATCTTAATAATAGAACCTGTCAAGAGAGGGATGAAAGTCAAGGTGCAATACTTATGACTTTATGCTTACTGAAATGGCTTGCAAGTAATGCATCACCTTCCTCTTAAACTTGGCTAGTGCTAGGTGCTTGACAAGAAGTCACAAGGAATTCTACAGTAAACAGCTGCAGAATAACTTGATCGTTTTTTCCTCTGCTCCATAAATTTGGTGGCTGGTTTATTCTCTGAACATGAATTTATAGTCCTGAGCCATTCTCACTGATTTAACTAGAAGATCGAATATTGCATTCCTAATATAAAAGTATTAATAATCTTAGTCCAGTCTAATGGCAGTATGGACGTTATCTCCATCCACATAAATGCTTCATCATTTTTGATACCTAGTAAATTTTTGGCATCAGTGATATTTTGTGACAGAGGATTTAATGGATTAAAAATTTCTGAAAGGAAACACTGTTTTTCAAAATGTATAATTTAACTTTAAGCTATATTTACTGAATGGTAGTTGTCAAGCATGTACTTTGCCTCATCAGTCAGTATGATTAGTTGTTCAATGTTTCAGAACGTTAGTGGATGTCTAATAGCCTATTAGCAAAAAGAAAGAAAAAAAAATCTTCAGTGGTTTGGAAAAAGTTATTATCTAGTTTGTTCTAAACCTTTGACACCATGCAGCCTATATCTCCTGAATTTTGGTTGCTCACTTTCTGAAACTTTTTGTCAATAGCTATTTTGATGAAGATTTACTATTTTCAAAATATTCACAGCTTCTTTTCAAATTGAAATCAATAAGAAACATTGAAGAAGAGAGAGAAATACAGCATTACACAATCTACCCTGCAGTTCCCTTTGGAATAGAAACACATTTTAAGCTGGATGGTGTCAGGAAGATTTTATAACAAACACCTTTCAAATTTATCAGCAACCTCTTAGTTGCCAAGTACTAAGATGGGTGACCAGTAAGGGATGTATCTTTTTTTTTTTTTTTCCAGAACATGACTAGTCTGGGAGTACTGCAGCATGACACAGATGGCTCAAGGACTGCAGCCTTGTAAACCCCTTAAAAACAATGCACTTTTTATCTCTCAAGAAGTAAATTGTCTGCTTAATAAGTAACAAACAGATAATACATCTTATCACTGGTGTGCTTCTAAGTTATTTTAATAACACAGAGGAAAATTACTTATTATTTTACTGCTTGCAAGGGTTTTGTTTTGTTCTATTTTCTGTACAAACATTCAGAGCTGGTAAGAATGCATATTATATTTCTCCAGACAGATACTGCTTCAAAAGAAGGTAAGTCTCAGACTGCCTCATAATGCAACTTGTAACTCTAATATTTTTTAACCTGAGGATTTGTCATGGATGACATTTGCTGAATTCGTTCATAATTTGTTATGTCCTATACTGCGTCTTCCACAAGTGTGCAGCTGGACAGCAGGGAGGAAGCCTTACCCAGCAGCTGTGTTTTGAATCAAGTTGATCCCCCTGGACAAAATGCAAGAGTTTTCCTACTGTGAAAACAACAGAGCATACCAAGACCAAGCAGCTTCCCAGGGACAGAGACAGGCAGAAGAGAGAGAGGTGCCAGGCAAATACAAAGGTGGAGGGTGCCAGCCCTCCAGAAACAATGGAAAGGAAAACTCGTCCTCAGGGTGCACAGGCAACTGTGCAGAGTTTACTGCATGTGGGAAGTCCTAGGGAACTGTTTAGAACAACCCTAAAGAGAAAGAAGCTGTCTGACAATGAACTGATGTACAAACTCTTTGTTTGTCTTTGATTTAGTCATTGCCCTGAGCACTGGTTTAATTAGTTCTTCGTTGGTCTAGTTCATATTCATATAAAACCTAGCTTCTGAGATTCAAAGTTATTTTTTTACTTTTGTGTGCTCTCGTCAAGGTAAAAATTTAGACAAAATTACCCTGGTCAGCTCAGGATCCCTACAGGCTTTGACTATTCTTAGGTAACTCTTTAGCCCTTTGCCAAAGACAGTTCTCAGTAAAAGGGTAAGTGTATGGTAACCAGACACACCTTTCCTAGGTACTAATGGTCTAAGGCAAAGCTGATTTTTCATTGAGACCAAACAGCTTGATTTCATCAGTTTAGAATAATCAAAATGTAGAAGATAAAGAAAGAATCCCCCAAAAGGCAAACTATTTTAAATATCTTTCCTATGAGAACTATAGCACTGGATTATCAATTAGCTGACACTTTCAGGACAGGAGGCAGGATAGAAGCTGGTGAAGTGAGCTTTGCCAAGAGCACACACAAGACCTTGTCACAATCTTCCAGACACACTGTGGACAGGACAGCAGTTATATTGGACTATTCTCAACCTTTTGTTAAAAAGAGTTGTTTTCTGGCTTTTTCCTTCCCATTGAGATGGAAGACCACACTGGGGTCCTGAGTACCATGGTAAGATCTTTGCTAGAGTATCTGATGAAGGTAGATGACATACACCCAGTGAGTGGGCACATTTTATTGCCTCCCATCACCCCCTCAGCTGTCAGACTAGAGTGCATGTGTTGGGAGAAGAGGGTGGGTACTCCCAACATGCAAAGAGTCATATCAATCTGTTTCAAATTGCTGACTGATGGACCGTATCTGGCATTGAAACTTAGGGTGGGCTTCCTACCTGTGATAGTTGACCTGCCACTGATGCCACAGAAAGTGTCAAGGAAAAATGGAACTGGACCATGGTAAACACTGAGAATTGATGACAACAAAGTTGCTGATGGAGAAGAAAGAATTAACAACAGTAGACAGGCCTAATGTATCAGACCTCTGGCACCCTTGGAATGATCTTCACTACATCAGCCTTCCAATTCCAAATTTTTAGGATACTGTGAGCTTACAAAAATTATTTGATAAGGTATGCATTGTACCTAGGCAGGAAAAGAGGTTATCCTAGTAGAATGGGAAAAAATCTTTTAGTGGTTAATCATATTGCTGAGCAAGTCCTCCTTCTTGCCTTCCTAAACAGAGGCATCTGATGATATCCTTTAAAAAAAAGCCAAAACCAAAACAAACAAAAAAAACCCCAAAAGAGGCTGTGTTCTATCATTTTCTGAACCTTCAAAGAATAATTGCCATTCCCCAAATTCTAAAGGATACAGCCAAAGAAAAAATTGTTTTAATGCCCTAAAAGTCTAAGACGACCAAATATTTCTGTAATTTCATTATCTTCATGGAAAATATTAGATTTACCATGTAGAAAGGTGGAATTTTGGAAGCTTAACAGAGGCTAAAAATCTTTTGGTGTTATTTTTAGGAGCACAAAGTGAATTAGAGAAGCTACAGAGCAAAACAGATGATTCTAGGAGGAATTTGTGTATATTTCCTTTTTACAGTAATAAACCCACTGTGAGGCCACAGCAGTTGAAGACTTGTGACATAGATGACAGTATAACACAATGGTAAATAAGCATGAGTTTTGGCTGATATCTTTCATAAGATGAGAAATATATATTTCTAAGATGAGAAATATTATATTTCAGCTAAGCAAACACGTTGTTAAGGAATTTACTTTAGATGTTCTCCTATGACTACAACCCTTTATCCAAACATTATACAAAAAACCTCAAGCTGTCCTTGAACATCCTTAACTTTTGAAGCAGAGCTGCCTGATGAGGAGTACTGCCAGAGGGCACGTGTAGTGAACACTGCCGCTGAAACTGATGACACTGTAGGAGACATCATGCTTATAATGAATTCTGTTAGGAAATGCAAGTTGGCCACCAAAGTCAAGTGTTGATGCAGCCATTTTCTGCCAACATGAAAAGAGGCTGGAGAAAGCAGTTGGAACATTGACAACATGGTCATAACACTGAAGGACTAACACTTCTGGGGAAATATCCAGCATAGAAAGGAAACAAGAAAGCACTTCCCTTTAGGGACCACAAGATCTTGGACTAATCAAGTAGAGCTCCTTCAACGAGATGACAATAGTCTGAGAGAATTAATTATAGACTCCACTAGGAATAGGACAAGGAGTCTCCCACAGGGCAATAATTGTCACTTCTCTCAGCCTTGAGATCACACTCAACTTTTATGATTTCCCCCTTCACACTCTCGGATCAGGAAACACTGTAATAAAGATCCTACAGAAAAGCATCTTTTCAAGGTGGTTTCCCTCATCCAAAATGAAAAACTGCCAAAATTTTCCACCCTTTGAAATTCAGGTAGGAGTTTTTTCCCCCTTGAATTTCAGCAATATAAGAAATCTGGCAAAGGGATAGGAATTAGTCTTCAAGTGTGTCACCTGACCATTGTAAGCTGAGGATACCTACAGAGAGCATGAACTTTCAAGAAAGTATTAGCTGCTGTAATATGATGTAGGTAGGGGATACAGTTTCACTCAACCTGTGTTGCATAAAGACCTGACCTTTTTATCTTTGGTGTAGAGGATTTAGGTCTCAACAGAGACAAGCTTAACTGAGGTCTTTCATTAATTCAAAACTCGTTCCTTCACATGGCTTCTTCCTAGCAAGAAAAAAAAAAGTTCGATAGGGAAACGAAAAGTACAAAGTTAAAGGCTGCTAGCTGAAGGCACTAAAAAATAAAGGTTTCATGGCTGTGGATGTCAGAGATGCTCCCAGCAGCTGAAAGGTCAAGAACTGATCACTGATAATTTTTAGTGGCCTTTGGCTTCATTCTGAGATATGATCTTTACTTACTTTAAGAGAGTAGGATAGGGCTTGCCAAGGAAAACAGCAATGCAGAGATTCACAGTCAAGTAGAGTTGGCAGCATGTGTCCCTAGAAACAAACATTTTAATGAACACTTCAATACCATTCCTATACTCAAAGCTCTATAAAAGGCACAGCTAACTGCGTGTCACAAATGTGATAATAAAATGCAGCCAAATAGAAACAGAGTCAAATATCAGTTCTGTAAACAGTAAAACAAATAGAATATTTTTAGTCCTTTTTCTGAACCACAAAACAGGCTGGAGATTCAGCTGATAAAAAGCACTAATTATCGTGACTCAAGAAATCCAAGGATGCCTCAGGAAACACACATTACTAAAAGATGTTCTGCCCATATACATTCTGACAAGGTCTCAGGTTTTTGGTTGAATTGTCTGAAGGAATTGGCATAATTAGAACCCTTGAATAGAGTTAGGTAGTGTCAGGAGTAATATCTCATTCTTCAAACAGATAAAGAACTAGATTGTGCTGTAAGGATAAAGCAGCAAGCAAATGAGGACACTGAGAAATATGATTGTGGGGCAACCGGAAATTATTTAAGCTCCAGGAAGCAAATCCTGTGATTTCAGCTATCTTGGATTCAATAAATAAAGTAGAGAAACTTGCCTGCTGCAGGCTCCTGGGATATCAGAATGCAAGAGCACTGCCACTCTAGCACAGAAAGGACATAACCATTGTGCAGAGGCACAAAACCTTCAATTCCTTTCAGACACATTTAGCTATTATCCATACTGAAGTACTAACCTTTCTCACCTTTGTGCTTCCTTGCAAAGCATGGCAGGAGGCCAGTGAAAGGATGTCTTTAATGATACCAGAGTCTATTGCAAAACTCAAAGACTTTAGAGATTACAGCAGTCATAACTAGTTCCACACACAACGTGTCCCAGAGGAGCATGAAAAGTGGGGACAATAAAGGAGGAATGCAACAAAACCAGTGCTCAGGAAATGCTACAGTAAAAAGATGGGAGTTTGAAGAGATAAAAATTTCCCTTCAGAGCAACAGATGACCTGCTTACCCTCAACACTGTATTCAGAGTACAGTGTACAGCCATAGTACATTTTATAACCCCCCAAAATAACCACAAAGAATCACATTGAGCTTTATATCTATGCCTGTACTCAGGTTGACTATCAACTCTGTTTTACATCCCTACTGTGTGCCAAATGCAACATCCTAGAAACAATACTACCTGCTTCACCTGGTGCTATGTAGAGAGACTATGAGGTCCCTTGTACTTACAGTGTAGAGTTGTGACCCACTAACTGGGATTGCAATGATAGGTGCAGGTCACACCCAGGTTTTCCTTTCTCTGTCCCTTCTCAGAATAAAATTAGCATAATTCTCTGAAACATCTGCTGTAATGGACACTGGAGTGGACTATTACAGTGTAAGCTACCCACAGCAGTACGTTGTTCCTCATGCATCACTAGCAGTTGGCTGTGCCCCAAGAGAGCAGGATGATGCATTTTGCAGCTGGAGTTCACAGGGGAGGTATCAGATCTGCAGTGAGTACCTCTCCCTGAATCAGAAAATGCCCCTTTACACATGCCAGCAGGAAGATTATCTCACAATACTCTTTTCTGAAGTATTTAATGTTATCAACCCGCTCTGTAATACCTGAGTGATGTCCTGGCTTTTCTTCTGTAAGTGTTACAAGGTGCTATTCATCACTGAAGGTTAGTAGTTGGAGCTTAAAATCACCTATAAGGAAACAAAAACCATGCAAACAATCCACTTCACATTTCTAAAAAAAAGGCAGTCTCTGGTTTTGGTCCTTGCTCTCTGAAAGAAGTTAGTCACAGTCAGATTTGTTCACAACACAAGTCAAAATTTCTACAGATGTGAGTGAGTCAACCTTACTCTTGTAATCACCTTTCTCAGCAATGGACTAATTCTGATTGTTATAAATCTGGAGCACTTACGATGATAACCCTCACTGCTGACATTTTCTGAGAAGGTTCAATGCCATGGCATAGTCTTTGTCTTCCTAATAGTACCCACAGTGTTACGTGGCATGATATTCAAGTCAAGCACTTGACACAAAGCTCCTCCAGAGGTGCTGTGTGTGGGCTGCCATGCTAATTCAGATATAGGCAAGAGACACAAATATTTTCTCCTCCACTACCCTGTCAGTGTGATCTAAATGAACCAAAGACTGTGAGGAAGAAGGGTAATGAAAAAATGGTACCAGGGAGTCTGTGGGTTTGAGTGACAGTACTGTGATGCTTAATTACACTTACTGATAATTTCCAGAGGCTGCAAGCTCTGAAAACACACACACAAGCATACACACACACACACACACACAGAGGAAAATCTTGAAGTTTAGTAGATTATTAAAGGAAGTTTGCTATGGGGAATAGTCACAAGGTCTCATCTTTGCATCTGAAGACACTGTGCTAAAAAGTGGAATTGCCATGAAGGAAACATTAACTCCTCCATGCTCGTGGTGATCACCTATGTCTTGAGAAGGAATACATCTACACTGCTCCCAGCTGCTTGCCCTTCCCACCAACACTGTCCCATCGCACTATGTCCCCCTGCTGCCCTGTCTTCCCTACTGGCTCTCAGATCCTCTCCCTTTTCCTGAAAAGTAAACATAGAGCTGGGCAAAAAACATAAGTCACCAGTTACCAGTGGGTCACCACCTGTGCTTCCTCCTTAACCGCCTTCTCAGTTGTCCAGTGCCTAACATGGACGCACATACCCATATTTAGCTTTTTTTCCTAGTGGCATAACTTCTTCTTATCCTGCCTGTAGATAAGGCACTGTCTCTCAGTATTACTGTACTCACAGCTGAACAGCAGTACAGCTTCAAGGCAGCACAACTTTCAGAAATAGTGCAGCCATCTTATTAACTGAGGTTCTCTGTAAAGATGTCCAAAGTTTTCTGTTGAGCCAGCACAGGATTTAATATACAGAAATGTAATCTCATGTATCCATAGACTGACTGGCTTCCTTCCTGTAGCTAGGGGTGCTGCCATCCTTGGACTGCCCCATGCCCCTCCTCACTAGCCCCTGAGCCAGCAGCCTGGCACGAAGGAGTTCACGTGCAGTGCTTTCTTCTCTCCCTGATCCTCCAAGCTGCCCTCCACATCAGTCTCCCTTCCTTTGCAGGCTGTAAGACACAATAGCTACCCACTGGCCCTGTCCCCAAAATCTGCTACTGAGTTTGGGCTTGAGGGAGATAGCAGAAGTCACCCCCCACATCCCTGATTTCCTTTGCTACCCACACTAACACCCCGCCATGTACACTTGAATTCCCAGTGCCTAACCATTGTTGTCTTTCTCTCCAACACTGTGAGTTCAAAACAGAGCCATAAAACAAGAAAAAGCAACAGACTGGTCAATGATAAACACTTATCTTTCCCCTATCTCACCCATTTTCCTACCCATTTCAAACAAAAAGCCTCAAGGAGCTATTCTAGACTTTAAAATAATTTATAAATAAAATGGAAGAGTTTGCCTGCTACAGGCTTCTGGCAGATCAGGATGCAAGATTCACATGTAGGCTTCTCAGGGGTGGATTAAACCACCTCTCAAACCAGATTCTGCCCTTGGGCTGTCATTTAACCACCACAAGTATCTCGTTTACATGACTCTCTGCAGTGCATGGCTTTTCAGTTTTCTCAAATCTCCTGTCTTCTCAGTTTCAAGCAAGAGGAGTTCAAGAACCTATCCCCGAATTTGCCACAAAAACTGCATTTATTAAAGTTTGTTTTCCAGCCATGCTTACAATTCTCAGTTGATACCTGTATCTTACTGTGATAGGTGATGTGTGGAAGCAAAATGGGTGGGGGGAGAATGACAAAACTCAGTAGAGAATGTACTACTGACACTTCTACAGCTGGAAAACTAAGACCACAAGGTAGACAAAGAGTGGCTGCAGAGAACAACTGTGGATAAAACTAGCATTAACTCTCACCCATCTACTCTCAACCCTGTACCTGCAGGCCACATCACCAGTTATCAAGGCTCAGAAAGAAAGTCTATGGCTGCAGTTCTCAAGTCTGTTCATGTAAACAAAACTGATTTTGGATCAACCTCTCATTTGTAAAAGCACTTGTCATAATTCTCACAATTCAGTTTTCAGCATCAGCTATCCAAGTCCCTTGTGGCTCTCAACAAAAATCTGTATCAGGTTCAGTTTAGTCAATTCTGAAGATCAGCAGGCCCATTTATTTAAGAACTTAAATATTGACTCAGAACTGAGCAAATGCTGAGTCTGTCAGTAAAGCAGTGACAATTCTTGTACTGAAATAAAGGCATTTTTTACAGTTTGTGATACAGATTTTAACAGGGGGTGACTTCTTAGCTGTTTACTCTGATAATGCTTCTTCCAATAATACTGAAAATATATTCTTGCTAATCAAAGCAACGGATCACATCATGGTCGGAGTGTGGGTATTAATGAAAACAACTAGAAATTTCAGTCCTGGATAAGAACCGTGACTTCACTTGTGATTAATATAATTGAGTTAAAATTATCTTAAAGGAAGCATGATGAATATCAGATCTTGAATTTTTCTCAGAATCCTGAATTTTCCAACTAGTATTTTTACCCATAGCCACACAGGCTGCTTTAAATGTGAAAAAAGGAATAAAATATTTGTTTTAATCAAAGCCCCACAAGTGGTGTTAGAAACCACGAGTTGTCCAGAAGAGGTTATGGTTGACTCTAATATGATTTATAGTACAGACAATGTTGCTTCATCCCTTATTCCCGCTGCTTCAGGGTTTTTTATCCACGGCAGTGCAATGAATGGTGCTTTCTGGGGATTGCATCATAGTTAGTATTGCTGCAGCTGTGTTAAGACAATGACTCTCATAACTGAGTTTTACAAAAATAACAAACTGCTTCTAACCAGCTGCTGAATACTCATACAATAACATGCAAAAATTGTCAGTCCATTTAAAAAGAGACACTCCTCAAAATTGCTAAAAAGTTCTGCCCTTGTTTCAGGTGAAAAAATGTGCAAACCATAAAGAATTTAGGCTGTATATATCTCTAGCATGTGCAAAATACTTATTGCTTTAGGACTTAAATTATACATATATAATATATATGCATATGTGTATGTATGTAACTTAAATTTTAAACATATGTGCTATGTATAAAATATATAATACATAATTTAAAATTTTTATGTACACATATATAAAATTTAAATCCTGAAGCAATAGTATTTCTTTTGTTTTTCACTTTCAATTGTTGTTTCATTATCAAATTTGACTAAAATTAATCTTAAGAACTAATTCCTATAAACACAAAAAACTGCCATTTCATCTAAAATCTTGGTAATTTTTCATAAAAAAAATGGAAACTAAAACCAGAATTCATCCTCCCCCCAACCTCATCTTGGTTACAAGACTCAAGAAAAGATTTGTTTTGCCATGCTGAGCATTCAGCTTTTCTTAGGATACACTCTCTTAATCCACACGATAACTCAGTTGATGAGTTCTAATTTAATAAGCCAAAGTGACTTGACTGCCTGCAAGCAAGCATATACCACATCATATTTATAAAGTAGGATGTTCAGTGATATAGTGTCATGGTTTAGGCCCAGCCAGCAACAAAGCACGACACGGCCACTTGGTCACTCCTCCTCCCCGGTGGGATGGGGAGAAGAATCAGAAGAAAACAGTAAAACCTCATGGGTTGAGATAAGGACAGTTTAATAGGACAGAACAAGGAGAGAAGAAAACAATAATAACAATAATACTGATAAAAGAGTATGTATAAAGCGAGTGATGCTCAATGAAATTGTTCACCACCCAGGACCCCACACTCAATCCCTTTCCTAGATGCAATCACCCCACCCTGTGGCTGGATCCACCAATCCAGTTATATCCTGAGCATGACCTCAGTATGGTATCAAATATCGCCTTGGCTAGTTCAGGTCAGCTGTCCTGGCTGTGCCCCCTCCCAGCTTCTTGTGAAAATTAACCCTATTTTAGCTGAACCCAAGACATACGGTCAATTTAGAAACTCTTTTTCGACTCTGTCCTAATCTGAGTTATCTTGCTTGAATATGGTACTGTAAAATTGCACAGGCTTTTCAAAAGAAGTCATAATTAGTGCTATGATAGAAAGCAAAAAAGCAGATTAACCCACCTCTTTTGATATCCACAAGAACTGTCTAACCTCTGATTTTGGGCAATATACAACCTCAAAAAATGTTCACCCTCAACTACACAACATGTTTTATCACTGCTCACACATCTTAACATTTGCACTTTCCATACCCACATTACATCAATGAGTTGTCATCATCCTCTGACTAGTACACCCAGTGCTGCTTCTTTGTCATTTTCAATTAATAACACCTTGTGCTATAAAACAGAGGCTTCTCCTTGGTAAGAGTGTGAGCTTACAATTAATGCTATTACATTTCAGCCCACTTTCTTTGCTTCGTTCTTCAAAGTAATTTAATGTTTCTTGTAAAAAAACACAGGCTTCTCAGAACAGACAATATTTCCCAACACACCTCATCACCAAATGTAATTAACACAGTTTTCTGTGTAGATGTCAAGGAAGGAAGGAAGGGAGGAAGGAAGGAAGGAAGGAAGGAAGGAAGGAAGGAAGGAAGGAAGGAAGGAAGGAAGGAAGGAAGGAAGGAAGGAAGGAAGGAAGGAAGGAAGGAAGGAAGGAAGGAAGGAAGGAAGGAAGGAAGGAAGGAAGGAAGGAAGGAAGGAAGGAAGGAAGGAAGGAAAACCCAAGGAAAATAAGTACATTGTCTTTTCATTTTTTTTTTTTCCCCTATGCACTGGAGTGCATAGGATAGAATGAGTGGAGAGGATGAGGTATAAAAAGATCTTTTGACATATTATTAAGTTTCTTATGTCCATATTAAAACAAAGAAACACTCATGCTAATTGCAGTAGAGTGTTCTGAGCTCACAGCATATCTTTATAAAAAATAGAAACAAACATAATGTAGAATAATACATCTACTATATTCTATCTCTGTTAAAAAATACACACAACTGTAAAAAAAAAAAAGCCACTACCAGTCACAACAAAGAGCTTGTGTGTTTCTTTGAAAGAGTCATGACTCCCAGAAACAGCTACTAAGGAAAATGGAAAAAACCCTTGTTTTGCAAAAGGCAAAAATAGAAACTAAAAACAAAAAAGAGACAGTGAAGACAAAAAAAAAGTGTTCTCCACAATGAGAAAAACACAGGTTCGAATGAAAGTGAATTTTTCAATAGAAATGTTGAATATAGGTATGCCAAAATATTTTGTGCAACCTGTGCTGAATTTTCGTATAAGAGATCAGTTTTAAATATTTAATTTGCTGAAAGGTATTTTCTCAGCCAAAGGAAAGGTCACAACTTACAAATTAGTAAGAGAGTCATGTAATTTTCCATCCATACTAAACCATGGTCAGAACACTGGCATAAATTCCTATCCAATCAGCAATAGCTATAAACCAAAATTGCTAATATCTGGACATAATCACTAAAATGTCAATAAAATTCAGATTTAACAAGGCTAATACTTAACATTTCACCATTTTGCAATGAATCATTCACAATTTTGCTTGAAGAGAAAGTTCTGTACACATCTTAATATGGGAAAAATTACAATAAAGAAAAAAGTATTAGAAAACAATTTTTGTGTAACTTTCAAGGGTTTTTTCTTCCTATACTGGAGAGTTGCTTTTGGTCATAAAAGGCACACCATCCCAAGTTTTCCTACATATCATTTTTGTTCTGTTAGCATAATATATTTATCCTGAAATAGTAAAAAAAAGGTCAGTCACACATGCTCATTATCTAGTACTTCATATCTGCGATGATTCACAAAAAACCTTTCATTACAAAACATTCAAGCTTCCTTTGAAAGACATGCTTCATAATTTTCACCTTCATAGGACAGCCCAAACTTCTCCTCAAGGTAAGATCTTTTTCTAGAAATTTCTTAATTTCTAGAATGACAAATCTGGCTTTACCAATTCATGGATTGAAACCAGCAACAGTTGAGTGCTGTATTTAACTTCAGAATAAGGCACAGAATTTCATTATATCTGTTTATAGTTTCCTCTACCTCCATCAGGACAGAGAACCCTTCTGCGGATGTATGCACTTCCTACTTATTTCTTACAGCTTTGGTTATAGCATGCATTTAGTTTCTGAAAGTTCTTTTGTATTGCTGAAGCTGGAACCACCACTCTTCAGGCTTTTTACATCTCTGGGTAGCTAGGCAAGGTTTTATAAACCTTGGTGGATCACTGTGTTTTTGTAACCTCTGGATTAGACTACTCGAACAGATGCAACTTGACACTCATAACACCTCCCAGAAGCCACAGCAACTGTTTAGTGGTGTGCTTGATGAAATGACTTTTGTCATGTGCAACTGTGTTGTGACACAGCAGAATTTTAATCTGCTTTTAAACGCAGTCAAGTACATTGACTGTCCTTTAGAAAATCCCATGTGATTAGCTATCTCAAAAAATTTCTCTCTGTGGCCTTTAACATGACAGCAGAGATCAAGTGAAGCACTTTCATGCATGGTCCAAAACTCATCACCTAGTGTGTGGTCACCAGAGATGACCAGAGATGAATTCCCTTTGAAATTAAAGTGAGTTAGGGGTGTAAAGGGAAGTATCCCTCAGAAGCTGAAGGTAAGCCATTTCAGAGAAGTATATTACACATGTCCGCTACACTTTCCAAGAACACAAGCTTGTGGTCTTATGGTGGATAGGGCACAAGACACCAGCTGGTGAAATCCCTATGCTCAGTTAAGCACAACAGTCATTGTTTACAGTCCATGCGGGCAATAAGATGAAGTTTCTTACAAAGACAGGCACAGTGAAGGGGTTGCTCTGAATGACTAAAAAGGAGGTCAAGCTCCAACATTCTGTCAACATTATTCACTATGCACATATGCAACGTATCTCTATAATAGAAGCACTAGAAAGCAATCTCTAAGATTTCCCCAAGACCAAAACAATATTGTTTTATTCTTAAAATAAAGGAAGGTACAATTCTGAAAACATAGTCAGCTTCCTGTTATGTGCAGATGATGTTTATGGCATGTGGATGAACTATACATAGGTGTCTAAGTCAGGTGGGTCCAGGTCAGCAAGGCATATTGTTAAACTCATTTAGCTTAAACTCAATGTCCAGTGAATGTGATTTATTCTGCTTCCAGATCTGTCTTAGGTCCAGTGAGAATGCTGCCCATGAGAGACTAAATCCAAGCTAAAAGGAATGTTACTACAGTTTTTTCCTTTACCTGGACAATTTGACCTACTTGTTTTCCTGGGTGATGAAAGTTAAGTGTAGGAAACCAAGTAATTTCCATGAGTACAATGGGATTTTCCAATAACACTTTATTCCTGTCCACTGTAGACACACTCTTTCTTAAAAATTATTTTTAAAATAGTACAACACTGTTACCCTAAGGTTTTACAAATGAATTCCGAAGCTCTTTTACAAAGCAGCAATGCATTAAACCATGCAGGAGTTGGCTGTGAGTAAGAAAAAAAGCTATCAAGCTACAGCCAGAGTACCCTTCCTTTACTTGAAATCCTGTTTACTATCTAAGTCACCTGAAACAATGGATAAAATCGGAGAACACTGCATGAGGAATGTGTTTTTTCTTCAGCTGCTGTTTTTTGTGTCAAAAACCTGCCTGAATGCTGCTCAGGGTGCACATGCTATCAGCCTCACGAGAGTTACAGGTTTTGTGGTCTAGTTGTACACTTTTCAAAATAATTTCTGCAGTTTATCCAGCATGACATGCTTTTTTAAATGGGTAGCTGATCAGAGGTTGTTTTATGAAGTAATTATACAATTTGTTCAACATTTGGAACCAGATTTGGGTGAGTATTTTTAAAACTTTCTTTGATTAAGGCACATGACAAGCAGAATACAATTGAAGTTGTTGCTGCTTCAGGTGGAAGACATGGATAATTGATATGACTCTGGAATTGACCATCCTGTTACTTAACTGTAGATGCATTTGCAGTTTTAAAATACTGAAGATGAGTAATGTTTTCGCACCACAGCTAGCAATTGTTTTGTTTCATTACAGCCATACATGTCCTCCCCTTTGTCAGTATCAGTGGATTTACAGAGAATTAAGTGTTGACAGGAACAATTTCTCAATACCAGGATTAGTTCTGCAAGCTTCCATGAATCCACTGACAATGAGCAACACACTCAATGTGAAAAGTCCTCAGATCAGGTGCTAAGATTTACCCAAAATTTGTTCCCTGAGTTGGCATATACGTTCATAGTTTTTCTGAGCATATTGTGTTTTATTATCTGGTTGTGAATGGTTGTTAAGATTAACAAAACTGCTGAGTGACACTTAATTTCAAGGCCATAAAATTTTAGTGGTCCCTACTGTATGTAGTTCTGGCAACTCTAATTCATGAAAAGAAGTTTAACTTCTCTTACAGAAATAAAACACAGCAGTGAAGATCCTATCATTTTATGTCTCTGGACTGTCAGATAAAGCTTATATATCTTACAGTGCTTATCAAATGGCAAGCTTCTGAGAAATAAAGCTGACAATTAAGTGAGTTTGAAAATTAGATGAGTGAAAATTCCAGAGTCACTGTCAATATACTGATTACAATCAAACGTCTGAAAGTTGTTTGTTGTGTTAATATGAGAATACTCGTAACAGAGCTGGGGGTGTTGCTTGACCACAACAGGCAAATATTTTATGCTAATTAGAGGATGAAGAGCTCATATCTCCATCTGTTGAGACCTTGTACTGCACACAACCTGGAACTTGCCCTAACACAAGGTCAACAGAGCCACATGAGCAGTTTGGCAAGATTCAAACTCCATGCTGCTGCATCACAGTGAATTTCACCCATATGAAACTATTTGTGAGTGTCCAGATTCCACCTCTGTTAAGATCCCAGTCTAAGTACTAAGAAGGATTAGGAATGCTGCATTTATAAACTCACAGGCATACAGGTTTTTAATCTTCAACAATGGCATTAGCACACAGGTATGTAAGGCAGAGTAGCAACATTTCACAAAATCATAGAATGTATTGTGTTCGAAGGGACTTTAAAGATCATCTAGTCCAACCTATTTGTGACAAGTACAGCTAGCATTCTCTGACACTTGCCTGTCCAACTCTGCTTCCCATTCCTTATAATTTTTCCAAACTTGAACCAACTATACCAGGTGTCTGCTCCAAGCAGGATTTAATAAAGAAGGTTTGAATAGACTTCTCAGAGCTTCCACATCATAAAAATAATTTTTTTTTTAATTGAGAAATAATATTTTAGCCTTCTGAAAAAAAGGCCACTTAGTGTTTGAACACTAAAATGTTGCTCTCAGCATGGGTTTTGTTTTGTCTTCTCCATCATAAACCTAGTTCTTCAGAGACCTTAATTATTTGAGTTTGACAGCATCCCCAGTTACCTGGTCTTATCTTGGTTTTACCCCCTAGGAACTAAGGCCCAAAGAAGTAAAAGCCAAAACTGTCAAAAGCATTCACTGATGCTGGGCACCTACTTTAACAACATTAGGCCATCATCCTCCTGAACACTCAGCATTTCATAGGGCCTTGCATGTTCAAAGCACAACTTTAAGTGATTTCAGCTGCAATTTTGTGCCCAAGGCTTCCACGGATCTACTCCTGGATATCTCATGCTGAGCACACAGAAATACAAAACTAACTCACAGTTTGTGGTCAGCAGTGAAAGAGCTGAGTTTTTGCTCTTCACTCTGTTTGAATTTCCTTTGCTTTTAAAAAGGACTAAACCAGAGCATCATGCACCACACAAACCTGATTCATTTTTAAAGCACAGTTAATCTTGTAGGCTAACTACTTGTGGAAGGAAGGACTGAGGGATGCCAAAAAGTATTAGTGAGGTTTGATTTGCTTGTCTGTGGGGTTTTTTAGAGGGATAAAAAGCTCTGTGCAAAAGCAAAGGGCTGAAATATGTCAGCAGAGTTCTGACAGTGAGGTAAAGAAAAAAGTATGAAAAGGAAAGTATGGGGGAAGTTTGGGTGACCTGTGAATGAGGTCATTCATTTCTCTCTTTAACATCTCTCATGAGCCTTTGATGTCTCATTCCAGCTGATCTGATCTCTGATGATACTCAGTCCCCACAGACTGACTTACCTGCTTGCATCCCCCAAGCCAAAATTCACCAGAATGTAATAGCTTCACCCCAGATTGAGACCAACAACACTTGCATACTAGAGACTCTCATTAAGGTTAACATGGGCCTTGATCATGTAAAGTACACAGGAAAGAAGCATCACAGAAGAAGGATTTCCTTTCTTGTGTACTTTGTAGCGAAGGTAACATCATATGTCACAAATACTCAATGAACCTGACAGGTAATGTCCTCTGCCTGCAAAGAAACATGCAAAAATACACTTTAGAAGCCTTGAATTTATTTACATCTATTGATTCAGCTATGTTTTCACTTTTGTGCTTTGAGAAAAGCAGGACTGTCCAAAATGGGAACAGACTATTAAGGAGATGGTACTGCATTAGTCCACATTGCCAATTCCTTCATCAGGTTTCCACTGTTACTATACATCTGCAGTTATTATCTCTATAGAAAGAGAGTTATCTACTGTGTTGTGTATTGCTAATTTCATATGCAGCAGAGCTTGGTAGATTTGTGGATACTGTGCTCTGTCAGAAGACATTTGGGACCAGAAAATATTATGGAGCTTAAGCTTGTTAAACTGCCTATGACATGAATGAGAGCTTCTTGCAAAGATGAGAGACAGAGGATGACCTCAATGAATACAAAATAAAACAACTTTAAAAGAAGGTTTGCCTGTAAGGAACTGCATCATTAACTGACTGTGTATCTTGAAATTGTCTGTGGGGACATATGTATGCATATATGAAAAGAGAAGAATGCTTAACGGATCTAGCCTTGAAACATCAGTACAAGCTCAGGAAATGCTTGAACTTTAATTTTTTATTTATTCTCTTCAAGGAAATTCTAGATATTTTTTAAAAGTTGATTTTTCAATAGAAGAGAAACATTATGTATTAGAAAAATTCTCCCCACCCCCCTCATTCACCTGTGACAAATTGAGACAAGTTTGTGGGGAAATGTTCTCAGTTCAACAACCAACCTTATTTTCTCTGTTTCACTTTCAGTGCATGCTCCTACAGCCCAATTTACATGTCTTCATATTGACTATGTTTTTTCTTTTTCTGTTTTAACTCCCCTCTCCTTTCCTCTGAATAATTTAGGGTTGGTTGCCTGAATATATAGTGTATGATCACACATCTCTTCATAACAACTGAATAAAATGTCATTTTTAGATGCACAGTTCTGCTAGTTAGGTTCAATTGTTCATTTTCTCCCATCAGGTTCAGTACGTAATTGTTCCAGTATTTCTTTTACAGGTTGAACAAACTTATTTTACTGAGAATTACAGTCACTTCATACGTCTCAATTCTTACTCCTATTCTCCTTCTGATTATGTGTATTTTGCTGTTGCTTATAAGCCCTTGAATCAGAGCTCCATCTCTTTCAGCATTATATCAGTGCTTAATACCCTGCTTTTTCTGACAAACTCAGAATATAATGTAGCAGGATTTTATAGCATTAGTATTCATTTTGACCCCTATTTCCAAAACCTTATTTTCAGCCAATTTAGTCAAACTTGAACTGGGGCAAAATTTCACCTGTCATTTACAGGTAGTTTAAGATGATTTTTTTTAAAATGCTTCAGTAGATTGTCCAAGTTACAGATTCCATTCACATCTCCCTTTTCCTCCTCATAAGTGTCAGCTGTCAGTGAAAGCTCTACATAAATTTGTCACTTCACAAACTAGGGCTCCTTGGGACCTTCTCTGCCATTGCAGCTCTGGGCTGCTGCAGGCTTTGCTGAAACAATAGTCTGGGGACATGGAAGTTCAAACAGAAGTAATTTGTTTCCTTATATCTCCAGTCTAGCCTCAACCTACTGCACCCTCTTTCTTAAACTGGTTTATAAGATGACATCAAGTAACTCGAAATGCAGGAGAGAAAAATTGAAAGGAGGAAAGGAAACTTTTCCAGAAAGCTTAGGAAAAAGGAGGAAGACTGAAAATTGAGATGATGGAGGAACTAAAAAGGAAATGGCATTTGCACAGAATGTGGGGTGGGAGTAGGGGAAGCTAAGCTGATGAGGAGAGAGAGGGAGCAAGACCTTTAGGTAAGGATGAGACTGAGCAAAACAGAAATCAGGAGAGGGAGAGAGTCTATCACAGAATAATAAAACAGATTAAGAAAGTGGAAATCTGGAAATGACGGGGTGAAAAAATTGGGACTGGAAGCCAAGAGAAGTAAGAACACAAATAGCTTAGCAAAAAGACTGGAGAAGGGATGAGACACTGCAATATGAGAAGACAGATTGGGGAAAAGGGAAAAACCTGACATGTGAGCCCTTGAGGAAACAATGACCAAAGACCCTGCAATACAATACAGGAGGTCCTTTGGCATCATCATCAGCAGCAGCACCGTGCCCACCTTGAGCACAGGCCCAATGACAACAGTTTGTCACATTCCATTAGACACTTTGTTAACTCAAGTGGGAAAGGTCTCTGCAGAGGATGAAGAAGTGTCCATTCCTGCTGGTGACCACAGCAAGTGTAGATACAATGCCATATGCTCTAATGAGATGAGTGCTTGCTTATCTTTTAAAAGCCATATGTGACTTATACAAGAATAAACTATGTTTTTAAAAGACTGCAGAAGTAAATTCTCATAGATTACAAACTCACCAGCCATTTATATATACAGTGTTTTCATTCAGCCTCCTCCAATATTGCAATCATACATTAATTTTTTGAAGGACCCTGCCTCACTCACTGTACTGGAGGACCAATATTCTGGGAACAGATGATCCACATATACAACACCTGCCTCATTTGTCAGAATGGTAACAGAGCATGGCAGGGACATATAAAGTCTTTCTCCTGAGAAATCACCTCTACCACAGACTATATGCCCCACATGGCACAAGAGCTACCATACAGCAGAAGGGCAACATAATCTCCTCTGATATTTTTCAATTAACATCTTTCCAATGACAGTCATACCATACTCAACATTTTTGCTGCTGCACTTATGAAAAATCCTGATAGAAAACTTGTAAGGAAGCAGACTGCAAATTAATTTATTAACGAGTATTAAAAGTTTTCAAAGTCTCAGTTTAATTAGGATTCACCTTTTCCAGTGATATAAAGTCAAAGCAACCCAGTTTTACTTTGACTTTATATTCTAACATTTTATATAGACATATTTAAAACACCTTATAGGGCATCTGCAAAACTCTGTAAGTTCTAAATCATATACTTCAGAGTGAATACTTTATTTGGGCTAAAATCCACATTTTATATATATAACTGTAAACTTTTTAGGCACTTCTACACTATGATATCAACAAAATGAGGATCTCTGCTCAGTGTGTAGCAAACAGAGAAGCTGACATCAAAGGAATACAAACCCTTTTTGTCAAGGCACAGGCTTAGGCCTACATACACATCTCTCTCATAAGTTTAATATATTACCATGTAAAATCCACAGCTTTCTTCTTTTTGTTCCACTTTATGGAAAGGCTCTTTTTCAGGGATTTCAGTCTTCATCCTCTGATTGAGGACTTCACAGCATTTTGGCATGAAAGGCAAGAGGTAGGGAAGACCTTTCTACATTAGTGCCAGTTTGGAAAATGTTCACCAAACATCTAGGTATTCCAGTCTCAATATTAAAGTTCATTATCTAAGAACGTTGTTCTTACTGCAGTGAGCCTGCTTGCTTACACCTTTCTCTGTTACATTCCCTCATTCTCTTTGACCTCAAAACCTAAAAGTTTGACCCAGACCAGAGCTACCTTCATAGAAGAACGCCCAGTGTCAGTCTATTTCATTCTCCACATCCCTTTATCAACATGCCAAAGGAATCTGATGTTTATTTTCTGCTTATTTCTTCTTATTTTGCCTCAATACCCATCACAGCATGGGAAGACTTTCAGCTTTGTACAGTCCACTAATGCATTTTGAAAATATATTGCCAGTATTGGTATATCTGTAATAACATCAAGAATCCTCTAAAAAGCCTGAAGTACTTCCTAAAGTTTTGGGCTAGACATAGTTCTGTGTTGCATGTTTGGGCAGAACAGTATAGTAGAAATGTCCATCATATTTTGATCACTGATTTTTAATAGCACTCTACTGGGAAGAGTCTGGCTTTTTCTTCTTTACTCCCCCCATTAGGTATTTGTGCACATTGATGAGATATGCCCTCAGCTTTCTCTTCTCCAGGCTGAACAGTCTCAGCCCTCTCAGCCCCTCCTCATATGTGGATATTCCAGTCCTGTAATAATCTCAGTGCCTTTTCCTGGACCTGCTCCAGTAGGTCCATCTCTCTGTTGTACTGAGGAGTCCAGAACTGGACACAGCACTCCATATCTGTCTCACCAGTACTGAGCAGAGGGGACTCCCCCAGCCTTCTAACAACACCTCCCCTCATGCAGCCCAGGATGATGCTGGCCTTCTTGGTTGCAAGGGCACATTGCTAGCTCATGCTCAACTTTGTGTTCACCAGGACCCCCAAGACTTTTTCCGCAAAGCTGCTTTCCAGACAGTCAGCCCCCAACCTATATTGGTGTATGGGGTTGTTCTTTCCCACGGGTAGGATTTTGCACTTCCCTTTGATGAAAATGAGATTCCTATCAGCCCATTTTTCCAGCCTGTCAGGGTCTGTCTGAACAGCAGCACAACTCTGATGTATAAGTTGACAACCTTGATGAGTGTGCACTCTGTCCCATCACAGAATCAGAGAATCATAGATTTAGGTTGGAAAAGACCTTTAAGATCATGGATTCCAACCGTTAAACTAAAACTGCCAAGACAAGCACTAAACCGTGTCCCTAAGTGCTGCTTCTACACGTCTTTTAAATACCTCCAGGGATGGTGACCCAGTCACTTCCCTGGGCAGCCTGTTCCAATGTTTGACAACCCTTTCAGTGAATAAATTTTTCCTAATATCCAATCTAAACTTTTCTTGGTGCAATTTGAGACCATTTCCTCTCATCCTATCACTTGTTACTTGGGAGAAGAGACCAACACCCACCTCACTACAACCTCCTTTCAGGTATTTGTAGAGAGTGATAAGGTCTCTCCTGAGCCTCCTTTTCTCCAGGCTAAACAACCCCAGTTATGTCAGCTGCTCCTCATAAGATTTCTGCTCTAGACCCTTCACCAGCTTCGTTGCTCTTCTTCAAACACACTTATCATCTTATCATGTTAAGACAATAAATACTATTGGTGCCACTATTGAGCCCTGGGGTACACCACTCAAGACTGACCTCAAGCCAGACTTCATGTTACTGATCACAACCCTTTGATAATTGTCACTGTTGACTCCTAAAGGGTGTGAAAGGCTTTCCAAAAAAACCAGTTTCTTTTTAGCAACTGAGAGGGACAGTGAGGACAGGCTAGGCACCATCCCTCATCCTTCTGTGTCTCAGAAGGGGTCCTAGATAAACTGCTTGGACACACACATCCTAGTGCCTGTGAGCACATGGTGTGGGAAAACAAGTGAAACCTGTGAGAGAGTGAACATGAATGAGAGAAATAAGTTTTATTTAAATTTCATCTGCCCTCCCATAAGGTCTTACACTGAGTTCTATTACATTAGATTTCTTTTTCAGTCAAAAAAGTTTAAATAGAGATGAATGTGTCAGATGTATAAAAAGCATAAAAAGAAAACATCCATGAACAATGTGATACATTTAAGTCAAATTGTAATTGATTAGTCATTGCTGAAGTGCAAAATGAATACAGGTGATAAAGTACTGATGTACGACTTCTAGTATCTGCGTGGTCAGCCACAGACAGACACACAATAAAACAACTTCAGGAATACACATTCCTTCTGAAGCTTTTTTTTCACACTTAAGTTTTCATATTCAAAAAGTACAAAGGACACACTTTAAACAAAGTGGGAACTACTGTAAGAAATCTGGACTTTCCTGTGTCATACATTAGATAGTTTTAGTTTTATTCAAAGAAGCAATCTATATGGTTCAGCAGAAATGTACATTTCAGATCTCACTATGTATCTACAACATTCTTTCCTTTGCACGAGTCCAGGATGATTTCATACTCCCACCTTGCTGCAGCAGTGATTTTCCACTATGTATGTAAGTGACATCTAGAAACGGTGACAAAAACTGTTTACACAGATATGAGATAATAAATTAAAGTAAACATATCCCTGTTCAATCTAAATTCAGATAATTTCCATAACTAGCTATTCACAACAGAGAGGAAAAAATTCTGAAGTTTTTTTTCAGTACATTACTTTACAACCAATATTCCTAAAATAAAACTAGAATAAAACACCTAGGGTAGCATAGTTTAGAGAGGACATTTTCAAGTAGTGTAAAAGTATATTGGATTATTTGACTTTTTTTTTTTACCTGTGCTTCTTGTTATCTGAGATATAATAATGTGATCACAAATATGACCATGTACCTAATTGGATCACTTTGACCTTGTAAAACCATTAAAGTAATTTGCAGTACCTGTAGTGTATTCAAATACAACCCCACATGGTATTATCAAGGCTGCAAACTTAAAGTGAAATAAATGGAAACCTAAGATTTTGGCCTCAGGTTACCTGATCAGCATACCAGAGCTAAACAAAATAAAAATATTACCTGCATGCACTGAAGCAGAATTAGTGTTACTGCTACAATCTTCCATCTTTAAACTGTTGATTTTGGCGATTTGCTCTGAAAAAAGTCTTGAAGCCTTATAAATGAAAGTTTTTGCATATAATTACTTACCAATATTTCTTTCAGGGAAAAATATTTGCAATATCAAATGCTTAAATGATTTCAGATAATGAAATAATAAGTGCTCTTATAAATAACTATTTAAAACCCTGGAAAGGCTTTGCAAATAGGCCATGGTCTCAAGGTCTCCAAGTCTCCAGGGCTTCATGGAAGTCCAGTGCACTTCAAAAATTCACTTCATAGAATCATAGAATCATAGAATCATTTAGGTTGGAAAAGACCCTTGGGATCACCGAGTCCAACCATCAGCCCTACTCTACAAAGTTCTCCCCTACACCATATCCCCCAGCTTCAAATCCAAACAACCCTTAAACACATCCAGGGATGGTGACTCCACCACCTCCCTGGGCAGCCTATTCCACTATCTAACCATTCTTTCTGTGAAAAATTTTTTCCTAATGTCCAGTCTAACTTTAAAGTTTAACTTAAAATTAACTTAAATACTTTGAATGCAATGAATGTGACAAAATCTGACTTCTGTTGCCACAAGGTTTTACACTGATAGTCATGTAAGAATTGGAACCATTTTAAGCTAGAAAAAGTGATTACTCTTGTTTCAACTTCTCCAAAGGTCACTGAGAACCACAGGACAGGTCAGACTGTCAGACCGTCCTGTCCTGTTGAGCACTTTTTTGCTCAGGTCTCTCAGCCACATCCTGAAAGGCTCAGGATGCCAGACCCGGGGATTAACACTACGAATAGGAATGTGCAGAGACTACAGTATGGAAAAGTGGGAAGGCAGCAACATGACACACAGAAGAGCGTGAAAGCAATGACCTGCATAAACAGAGAACTGATGCTCCTGAATCATCAGAACTAAAACTATATAAATAAGATTTTTTCAGATCAATGACAAAAAAAAAAAAGTTTGTTTAGTATTGATTAGATGACATTAATCCAATGTAACTTTTTTCCTATCCTCTGTTAGTGAAATCGAAAAACACTTTCTAGTCACTGTGAATTAGGAAAAAAGAGAAAACAAAGGATTAAAATGACCATCTCAGGGGAGATGGTGGTAAAAGTCAATGGTTACTGCATCCAGCCAGGCCACTATAGGAAAAAATAAAATAATTATAGCAACATACAACTCAAGGACAATGACTAGCCTAGTGGAGTACTAAGGCAATAACTCTATCTTAACCTTATTGTCAGCAAAGTTTGTCTTACGATAAAATACATCCACATTGTTTCATTCCACAAACTTGTCAACTCACAACTCTCTGTCCTGACTAGAAACTTTTACAAACACTCTGAGACTCAATAAAATACTGAAATATTTCAGATTTTATTACACTTAAGCTCACCATGCATTGCATGCTGTAAGGAAACCAGGTAGCATTGTTTCAGTGGGAAAGATTGTACCAGGCCCAGCTAAAAATAAGGCTCATCTAAGAATTTTGCTGGTCTGCGATAGAGATGATACAGGTTTAGAAACTTGGATCTGGCCTTCCTATATCCCATGTACCTGCCTTTCTTATTAGTCTTCCTGAGAAGAGGAAAAGACACAACACCATCACTGACATTTAGTAAAACTGGCCTGATACATGGGTTCAGTTTCTCCAGATTCTTCGTGAAATTCCACTGCAGTGATGTCTTTCTATCATTAAACTATCAAAAGGAGATGAAGAAGGAAAAACAAAGAAGGAAAACATGTACTCACCACTCACTAAATACTTCGTCTTGGTAGGCAGTTTGATTCCATTATTTCCTTTGTCATCACATTTTGTGATAAATTTTTCACTATAGTTTCTATGCAATGGTCATCTTGTGGGTCTGGTGATTTAGGGACAATTCCTTCCTTTTTTTCATAACAGACAAAACTACTTGTTTCAACAAACAGAGGACCTGTTCTAGGGAACTTGTTTGTGTGAGACCAGACACTTAAAATTTGTCATGTACTTTCTGAGAAGAACCTGGAACACTTAGACTGTGGAAATGCATTATGAATGCCTCAAACACTTAAACTTTAAAAATGATATCTAGATTTTATTTTTTAAAAACTGAAATTCAGTGCTAAGTTATTTCATCTGGGCAGAAGTTTAATTCAGGGTCAAACTCATCTCTTTCAAAAGTTCCATTCACCTGTCTGCTATCAACACGAAGCTGCAAGGAAATGGGAAGAAAATGAATACAATATTCAAGCAATTTATTTCCTGGAAATGGTAATCTCTTTTGGGATACATTTTTAAGGCAATGGGATTTTTGGGCTGCAGCAGAGCTGACAGCACAGAGGTGACTGCACAGACATTTCTACCACAAGAAAGGTCTTTTACAAACCGCAGTAAATATAAAATGGCACCTAACTGATGATGAATGCAAGTGCTCCTGCATTTAACTTTGGTATCTGGATTCTGAACTCCATAAATCGCTGGCTATAAAATGAAGAAAGCTCTATGTCACAATGTGCATAAAAGAGTTATTGAAAAAAATACAAGTACTGCATCTTGCCTGCGTTAATTGCTGAAGTGGGCTAAAGAAGTGCTGTAAGCTGAGATTGTATGCCTTCTGTTTCTTAACACAGAAAAGCCCAGAGGGAAAGGGAGGTATTGTTCTAGTTTGGTTTAGAAAACAAAAAATATCTGTAAGAATAGAACAGAACATTTATATGTATCCTGTGAATTGCCCCTCTGTGTGGGAAAATGATGTGTTTAGAGGTTGTGTACTAAGTGAGCAACTACTTGTTTCCAGATAACAGTTACCTGCTCAATGGAGTCAGGCCCAAATTTGAAAATAGGTTTTGTAATACATATATGCAAACTCATGAAAAATTCCCATAGATAAATAAATCGCAAAAAATTGTATTCCCTTCTTCAGTCAAAACCCCTATAAAACAGAATGGAAATTAAATAAGTGGAGTTCTACAGAAGTGGTATAAGTTTCTGAACAAATCACAGGAGAATCTACAGCATTTTAAAATAATTCAAGGTGTCTGGAATACATACATTTATTCAGGTGCTCTCAGCTCATTTGGCCTTTAGAGAAAAGTCTCTCACTGACTTTAGTTTTAGTTACTTTATCTTAATGTGAAACAACCCATGTTCAACACCAATAAATTAGTGTTTTCTTAGGTTACAATGATTATAAATCCATTCTACTGTGTAGGCAAGGAGTGAGTACAATTAGTTGAGTCTCAGAGGGCCTCAGAACTAGCATATAAATCTTTGCACATTCTTAAACTGACAGTACTTTGGCAATCATTACTGAGAGGGCTCTAAGGAAAGCCACAACCTGCAAATCTCTGTACTGCAGGAGCACCGAAAGGAAGCTGAGCATGTTTGCTTTGTCTGAATGGAATTGCTCATAAACCATGCACAGAAATATGGCTCACATCTGTTGTTACAATATGATTTCGTAAGGAAATTGATTTGAAGAAGTGTTATTTTGTTAAGGAAAAGGAAATGAGGAGGACTCTGTAAGCCTAAGTTGCATTTCTCCAGAACATTTTTCTCTGCAAGCATGTTGTTGCAAGTATCTTCACACTCTAATTTCCAGTTATGCTTCAGCATCAGGACTCTGACCATTCCATCATTACAGATACAACATTCCATCCTGTGCCTTGCAAACAGCTGTCAACCAGAAACTTCTGAAACAAGTTTGGGAAAAGAAACTGAGACTCATATAACCTCAATCAAGCCAGAAAAAAAATAGCAGTGTTAGGGCTTTTTGCAGTAAAGCATTATGCTACCATCTTTTACAATGTCCTAATCAAACTATGTCCTCTCAATCAGTTTCCACATCTCTGAGACAATTTAATTAAGTAATATCAGTAGCCTGAATAAAAACACAGGACTACAATTTAGATTCATAACACATGCAAATACTTTCTCCCTATTTTTCAGTTGTTTAGTATTAGTCTGAGAATCTGACCTAGATCCAAGTCGAGGAAAATCAAGGAGCAAGGAGATTAACTCATCCTATGGCTGAGGCTTCCTTCTCTTCTGCATTTTTCATGTTTGTTATTTCATGGAGGGTTTAAGACCTCAATTTATTGAAACCAGGAGGAATAAATGTTTGGAACCATTAGATAGATACAGAAAATTAGTTTAAAATTAATTATTGCAGCTCTTGTACAAAAAAAAATAAAAAAGCAACTGTAATAACAATAGAACAAGGAGCTGAATTATATGCAACTATATGTAACTTTAAAAATGGAGGAGCAGAAACTTAACTCAGAGACTGCTTTATGCATGGGACAGGTTATCCCCAGATGAAAGCTTTTCGACAGAATAACCATTGAAATTATCTGTCCTCAGAAGTGTCAGGTTACACTTGGGAATAAATGTTTGCAGGGTCGGGATCTAAAACTTCTGTCTCTGAAGTAATTTGAGGAACATTAGTCACACTAATCTGTTTCAGATTTCATTTGCACTTGAAGACATATCTTAAAAGTATTCAACCAACAACAAGCCAGTTGTTCTGAAATGTGCTCTTTGTATCAAACTGAACTAAATATCACTAAAGCAAATCCTAAACAGGGCAGAAGAGCAGATTATTGTAGGATTTATGTTTTTCCCTGGAAGTTCTCCTACTCTATAAAGTATCTGGATAACTTATTCAGTAATAAAAAATACTTGAAACATCTGCTTCCATGTTATCATCTTAACCATTTCATGAAATATCACCCAAAATTCTAAAACAACACAGCAAGGTTTGTCTATTGAAGAACCTGAATCACTTGTCTGAATCACTTGTCTGGGACACATTAGGAGGAGTGTTGCCGACAGGTCAAGGGACTTGATCCTGTCCACCTATTCAGCACTGGTGAGACGCACTTGGAGTGCTGTGTCCAATTCTGGACTCCCCAGTACAAAAGAGATACGGACAGACTGGAGAGACTTCAGTAAAGGGCCTTATCAATGTATATAAATATCTGAAGGGAGGGTGTACAGAAGACAGAGGAGACTCAGTGATATCCAGTGACAGGACAAGAGGAAATGGGCACAAACTGAAACACTGGAGGTCCTGTCTGAACAGCACTTTTTTACTATGAGGGTGACTGATCACCAGCACAGGTTGCCCAAAGAGGTTGTGGAGTTTCCGTCATTGGTGATATTCAAAAGCTTCCTGAACAAGGTACTGGGCAACCTGCTCTGGGTGTCTAGGGGTTGAACAAAACAACCTCCAGAGGTCCCTTCCAAGCTCAGCCATTCTGGGACTCTGTAAGTTTCTTGGTTAAGGGAATGTTCTTCACTGTGACACCTAATATTTAGGCTTGACTTCAGAAATGCAGCTCATAAGCCTAGACTAAAACTCCAAGCTACTTTCAGAAAAACTAGGGAAAACTAGTTTTTTTGGTCTGAAACTCATTACTTTGTGTTTCAGGAGAGCAGTGCAGCTTTATGCTTATTGTACTACTTGCAGGAGTACTACTTGCCATCATCACAGTTGAGGCTGAACATCATTTAAACAGGAATGCAAAATTTAGGGGATAAGAAATTAAGCAAGCCACATATTTTCTCTGAGTTTCATGGACACACAACAGTTAGAATCTTCTCTCTTCCTCTGCTGCTAAGCATTCTGACTAAAGCATATTGAAAAAAATCTGCATAAAACAGTATGGGAGGCAGTGGCTGGAATTGCACTCACTTCCCTCTCAGGGGAGTATCCTATGTGACAAGATCATTATTTCTTGTTGACTTTACCTCTGCCCTTCAGACCCTATATTTCTCTCCTTAAAATGGGACCAGTATGCCAAAATTAATAGGGGCATGAACATGGAGTACATGGATCTGATTTCAAATCAGGGCTGAACGATGAGAAATGAGTTTGAATCCTTCTCTGTCAGCAACAGGACTTTTACCTGCAATGAATAATGAACAACTTAGCTCCAATGACTAAATATTTGAAAGATTACTGTGTTTTATGCTCAGTGCACTGCTACTGTAATGTGTTATACTTGCTTATAAGATCCATTCCAGATAAGGCCCCTCAAAGAACTTGTGAAGGGCTACCTTGCCTGGGAACCCTGAAGAGCAAACTACTGCTGAGATACTGAGCTCTGCTAATATGGGTGGCAATTTTACATACAAAGCTATAGAATGTTAGTGTTTCATAAGTTTTCTAGGGAAAGTGGAGTTTCTTATAAGTTAAGTATGAATTTTGGGTAAGTCTGTCTGTTGATCTTATCTGGAGTACCTGACATCTTAACAACTCCAATCTCAGTATATACACTTATTTTTGAAAAGCATAGCATGTAGCTATAGCATCCCAGTCTGATAATAACATAAGTTAGCAGTATAGGATTTCTCTATTTGCTACTCAGCAACATACTTTTTTTTTTCCACCTGTATATTCTTTCACTGGAACAAATAATCCAGAAAGGTTGTGTAGTTTCCATCCTAGGAGATTTTCAAGACCTGAATAGATAAAGCACTGAGCAACTTCTGATCTCAGAGTTGCTCCTGCTTTGAGCAGGAGGTTGAACTAAAGATCTTCTGAGGTCTCTTCCAGTCTCATTTTTCCTGCCATCCTATGTAAGGTTGCCTGCTTTATCTAAATTTTGCAGCAAGTTTTGTTGGTGCTTGTGTAAAGGTTGTAAGTAGAGGATAAAATCTGACTGTTCTAATGTTCACCCCATCACCAGGGCATTTGACTATAAGTGTAATTTAATTCTGATAGAAAACATCTGCTAATAAGGTCCTTTCTTAATGTTTCAAATTGACTGTTTTTTGACCAAGTTGGATGGAATAAACTCAAGGCAAATTTTACAATGGTTATTTTGTCTGTACAAGCATACACAAACACTGTACCATGGGCATTCACTAGTTACTTCAAAATATCATTTACATTTTGAGTTGTGCAAATGATCATCTGAGTTGCATGAAGTAGCTCCTGGTTCCCTCATTAGATGGCAGAGACCTGAAAAAGAAAGGCTGCCAGATTGATTTCAAGCTCCTTATGTTTCTGCTAAGAGATTTGGAGAAATAAACTGGGAATTATCACATTAAAAAAAAAAAAAAAAACCAACAAAAAACCAATTATCTTCCTTTCTGTTTGTCTGAGTAAATTAGCCCAGCTGAAATGTGCTGTACAGAGGATCTCTTCCAATACAGAAGATGCATACATGTCAGAGTTCTTAGCTACTTACTATGCTCTATATGCCATTTCCTTCTATCACAATGTGCTTTACATGCTGTATGGTGCTGCAACTGTGCAGTTGCACTTGGCATCAAGAGTTGCTATGCCTTGCTTTTTTGCTTGATTATTTGCATCAACATCTGACTGGGGAGTCTCAGTCATGAGCTTTCTCAGCACCATTTAGAAAGCCTTTCTCATGTCTTGCAAGAACAAGCCATCAACTGGGACTGTTACTGAGAAGGAAATTATTCTAATAGAAACTGTGTTTTAAAACACAGTTTAGTATAAAACCCAAACCCTCTGACAAGCATGCTGATGATGTGTCCCTTGCCAGAGTAATATGATTTTATTCTGATAGCAGTTACACAGGACGGTGAGAACCCTTTATGTGAGAGTGAAGTGGGAATGAATGAATATTGGGAGGGGTGATGAGCCAGCTGAGAGCACATGGGTGAAGGTTAGAGGTGGACAGTTATGCACCAGGGGGAGGGAAGTGGGGGTGAGAGAGAGAGAGGGTGCAGGGCTCTTTCTGGAACTCAATAACAAAGGCCCAACAACAAATGGCTTAATAAAATAGCTGTTTTAATAAGAATAAAAAAAGGAATACATATATTCCATGTAATATCTTATGTCCCTTCAGATGCCAGGAACCCCATGTTTGTGCAGCATTGGATGGATGGGATCTGCACAGCATGTTGTGGGAAAATCCATCTGGGATTCATCTCTCTCACCTCATCCCCATCCACCTTCCTACTCTGCCCAGTGCAGAACATGGGCAAAGTTTGTCAGTGTTATACCCTTCTCAGCAGTGCCTTGCAAAAGGACAATGAGCATAAACTGAATTACAGGAAGCTCCATATAAACACAGTAAAAAAATTTTTTACTGTGAATGTAGTCAAACACTGGAACAAGATATATAGAGGGGCTGTTGAATCTCCATACTTGGAGATACTTGAAACTTCATTGACTCTATGCAGCCTGCACTAGCTGAGCCTGCTTTGAGGAGAGGAGTTGGACTAGACGATCTCCAGAGGTTGCTTCCTACTACCCCCATTCACTGATTCTGTGAACCATAGTAATAGATGATTTGTAGCCTTTGCAATCTAAGTCATTATTAAGACAAGCTTTCTAGACAGAAGACCTTTTACTACTCCAGCCTGTATGTTACCCAGAACCTTAAAAATGAGAAGAATGTAGGATGTACCTGAACCAAATGATTCGAAAGCTGAGAAATGTAAATTATGTGACTGCCTTAACAAACTATTTTTAACACTTTCATGAAAGATTTTTTTCTAAAAGGTTCTCCTTACCCAATCTTTTTAACACTTTAACCATCATTACTCATTAGATCTGTCAACTATCCTAATCACACAGTGAATACAATATCACCTCTCTCCTTGTAGGCAAAGATTTTGATACGAAAGAAAGTGGTTAAAGATTATCATCAGAGAATCATAGAATGGTTTACGTTGGAAGGGATCTTAAAGATCACCTAGTTCCAACCCCACTGACATCAGCAGGGAGACCTTCCACTAGATCAGGTTGCTCAAAGCCCCATCCAACTTGGCCTAGAATGTATCCAAGGAGTGAGCATCCACAACTTCTCTGGGCAACTTGTTCCACTGTCTCATCACCCTCACATTAAATAATTTCTTCCTTATATCTAATCTAAATCTACCTTCTTTCAGTTTAAGGCCATTATCTCTTGTCCTATCACTACATGCCCCTGTAAAGTCTCTCCCCATCTTTCCTGTAGGCCCCCTTTAATTGCTGGAAGACTGCTATAAGGTCTACCTGGAGCCTTCTCTTCCCCAGACTGAACAATCCCAACTCACTCAGCCTATCCTCATAAGAGAGGTGCTCCAGCTCCCTGATCATCTTCGTGGCCCTACTCTAGACCCACTTGAGCAGGTCCATGTCCTTCTTAAGCTGAAGGGCCACAGAGCTGAATGCAGTACTCCAGGTGCAGTCTCATGAGAGCGGAGTAGAGGGGGAGAATCTCCTCCCTCAACCTGCTGGCCACACTTCTCTTGGTAAAGCTCAGGATACAGTTGGTTTTCTGGACTGCAAATGCACATTTCTGGGTCATGTTGAGCTTCTTTTCAACCAACATCAACAAGTCCTTCTCCTCAGAGCTGATCTCAATTCATTCTCTGTTCAGCCTGTATTTGAGCTTGGATTGCCCTGACCCATGTGCAGGACCTTGTACTTGACCTTGTTGAACTTCATGAGGTTCACACAGGCCCACCTCTCAAGCCTGTCAAGGTCCCTCTGGATGGCATCCCTTTCCACCTGCATGCTGACCGCAGAACACAGCTTGGTGTCATCAGCAAACTTGCTGAGGGTAAACTCAATCTCCCTGTCCATGTTACCAACAAATATGGTCCCAATACCAACCTCTGAGGAATGACACTGCTCTCCACTTGGACGTTGAGCCATTGACTGCAACTCTTTGAGTGTGACCATCCAGCCAGTTCCTTATCCATTAAATCCATGTCTTTCCAATTTAGAGACAAGGATGTTGTGTGGGACAGTATCAAATGTTTTGCACAAGTCCAGGTAGATGACGTCAGTTGCTCTTCCCTTATCCACCAACACTGTAAGGCCATCATAGAATGCTATCAAATTTGTCAGGCATGATTTGTCTTTAGTGAAGCCATGTTGGCTGCCATCAGTCACCTCCTCATTTGACATGTACCCTAGCATATTTTCCAGGATGATCTGCTCCATGATCCTGCCGGCTACACATGTGAGACTGACTGGCCTGTAGCTCACTGGGTCTTCCTTTTTTACCCTTTTTAAAGATGGGGGTTATATTTCCCTTTGTCCATTCAGTGGGAACTTCACTGGATTACCACGACTTCTGAAATATAATGGATAGTGGCTTAGCCACTCCATCTACCAGTTCCCTCAGGACCTGCAGATGCATCTTACCAGGTCCCATGGACTTATGCACCTTCACGTTTCTTAGATGTTCTTGAACCAGATCTTCCCCTACTGTGGGTGGTTCTTCATTCTCCCAGACCGTGCTGTTGTCTTCTGTGACTTGGGCGGTGTGGCTGGAGCACTTGCCAGTAAAGTCTGAGGCAAAAAAACCATTGAGTACCTCAGCCTTCTCAATGTCCTGAGTAACCAGGTCTCCCATTTCCTTCCAGAGAGGGCCCACGTTTTCCCTAGTCTTCCTTTTATCACCGACGTAGTTATAGAAGCTTTGCTTGTTGCCCTTGATGTCCCTGGTCAGATTTAATTCTATCAGGGCTTTAGCTTTCCTAACCTGATACCTGGCTGCTCAGACAATCTTTCTGTATTCTTCTCAGGCTATCTGTCCTTGCTTCCACCCTCTGTAGGCTTCCTTTTTGTGTCTGAGCTTGTACTGGAGCTTCTTGTTCATCCATGCAGCCCTCCTCTCGTTTTTGCCTGACTTCTTTGTCTGGATGCATTGCTCTTGAGCTTGGAGGAGGTGATCTTTGAAAATTAGCCAGCTTTCTTGGGCCCCTTTTCCCTGCAGGGCTTTATCCCACATTACTCTGCCAAGCAGACTCTTGAAGAGGCCAAAGTCTGCTCTCCTGAAGTCCAGGATCACTAGCTTGATGTGCACCCTCTTTGCTGCACTAAGGATCTTGAACGCTGCCACTTCATGGTCACTGCAGCCAAGGTTGCCCTTGAGCTTCACATTCCCCACCAGCCCCTCCTTGTTGGCGAGAACAATGTCCAGCATACCACCTCTCCTCATTGGCTCCTCTATTACTTGGAGAAGGAAGTTATCAACTACACATTCCAGGAACCTCCCGGATTGCTTATGCTCTGCTCTGTTGTCCCTCCAACAGTTGTCGGGGTGGTTGAAGTCTCCCCTGAGGACCAGGGCTTGTGAACGTGAGGCTGCTCCTATCTGTCTATAGAGGGCCTCATCTGCTCTGTCTTCCTGGTTGGGTGGCCTGTAGCAGACCCTCACTATAATGTTACCTGTCTCTGCTCTCACTTTAATCCTAACCCATAAGCTCTTGGTTGGCTCCTCATCCATCCCCAGGCAGAGCTCCATGCACTCCAGCTGGTCATTGACACAGAGAACGACGTGTCCTCCTTGTCTCCCTACCTGTCCTTACTAAAGAGCCTGTACCCTTCCATTCCAACACTCCAGTCATATGAGTCATCCCACCACATCTCCGTGATGCCAATAAAAGTCTACCCCTACAGGTTAGGTGACGCATGTCTCTAACTCCTCTTGTTTGGTCCCCATGTTACATGTGTTTACACAGAGGCATTTAAGTTGAGCCCCAAATAAAGCTGACTAACTTGCTGGAATGGCTGAAAGTCCTTTGTGCTGCTCTTCGGGTGCTCTCCTGTTGACCTGTGATCCCTCCCCAAGCTCTGGGCATCTATTGCTGGCAATGGCATCAAACTGGTAAGAGTGGGATGGATTGATGTTTCCCTCCCCCAGCAACTTTAGTTTAAAGCACTCTTCACCAGCTTAACAAGCCTATGACCAAAGATGTTCTTGCCCTTCTCTTAGAGATGGAACCCATCAGCCCCCAGCAGACCAGGTTTCTCAAATTGAGTCTGTCCGGATCCAGTGTCGGGGGAGGTTTCAATATGATCCCAAGAGTGAGATTATGACACAAACGAGGTCAAATGCCGTATACCCAAACCAGGTTTTTATTATTGAAGAAGTGAAGAGGGGTAGTGATAGGACAGAATGGAAGGAAATTACAGAAATAAAGCAAGGATGCGGGATAGGGCTGCAAGAATAGTCACCACCATGGATCCAGCAGTGTTCCGTGGTTCCTCAGTCTTCAATTCTTTGGTGGTGGGTGCACACGGATGTAGCTTCGATGGTAGATGCACACTGAGCAAAATTTTCTGCTGCCTTTTTAAGTTCATCGTATCCGCTGATTAGCATATTTGCTCACGTTTAGTTTTTTTTTTCTCTGGTCCCACAGGTTTTGTTGCATCTGGCTTCAGGGCAGGAACCTTTGCCTCTTGTCAGTTCATTAGCAATGCATGCATGGGGTCTGGCCTACACAATAGGGCCACAAACGGCTACAGGATGGGGCCAGCTCAGCACACGTCTGCCCCTTTGAGGCTTGTCTAAGGAGTCCGGACAATGCAACCGCAAAGAAGTGGGGGGTGCATCCTTCAATACCCTCCCGCTTCTCTGGGCGACATCCCCCAGACCAATTCACAGGCTGCAGCAGCTTCTCCTAGAGGTTTGCACAGACACAGCCAAGCTTTGAGACAGTTATATGACATTTCAGTCTCTCACAGAGTCCTATGGTCTAAGTAGTCAAACCCCTGGCTGTGGCACCAGTCCCGTAACTATTTGTTGATTTGTCAGATTCAACTGGCCCTTCCTTTGACCAGGAGGATTGATGCAAAACCTACCCGTGCTCCAGAGTCTCTTACCACTGCTCCCAGCGCTCTGTAATCCTTCTTGATACTCCTCAGACTGCTCCTGGCTCTATCATTGGTGCCCATGTGAAACAACAGCAGATAACATTTAGTGGACTGTATGAAGATTGGTAATCTCTAGGTGACATCCCTGATACAAGCCTTTGGTAAGCAGCACACCTCTCTAGAGAGTGTCTCAGGTCAGCAGATGGTGTCTCTGTACCTCTCAGGAGAGTCGCCTATTAATGTCACCCATTGTCTTTTCTTAATTGTGCTGGTTGTTATATGGGGAGCAGATCAGGCTGCCTTACTCAGCTCCAGTGTCTCTCCTCGTGTGGCAGGTCTTTCCTCTTCAATCTGCAGAGTGGTGAAGCGGTTCTGCAAGGGCACCTCAGGATTTGGGGGAAGCCTCTTCTTCCTGCAGGTGCTTGTTGTTGCAAGCTTCCATTCTTCCGCGTTATTGACCCTCCTCTCTTCTGTGTGTGCTGGTGGGGGAGTTTCTGGTTGTTTGGCCATGGGCTGTGGGTCCACTGCAGACTGCACCTGGAACCAGCTATCTAACTCCTTCTCAGCTTCCCTGATGTTATGCAACCTTCTCACCACCTCCTGCATCTCAGCCACATGATGCAGGACACCCTCCACCTGCGCACACCTTTTGCAGGCAGGTCTGCTGTCCACCCCTGCCCCAGGAGAAAGGTCCAGGCACTTCCTGCAGTCTGAGGTCTCTTCAGCAGCCCTGTCTGGGTGGAGGCATTGGCCACCACTGGGGTAGATGGTGCAGACCCCCCAGCCAGAGAGGCAGCCTTTGCTCTCAGAGGAGTACCTGCCATCCTGCCTTGAGGGCCAGGTAGGGTGAGTGCCCTTGACTTCTGCAGATGGTCACAAAATGGTGCCTAGTTGCTGGGTTTTGTGGACTTCAAACCTCTCCACTCGGCCTTCGAAAAGGTGGCCTCCCTGCGTGTCCTCCTGTGCCAACTGTTGTGCCAACTGCCACGCCAGGCCCTGTTTGACGCAATCCTGGTGGCTGGACCTCTCCAAGCTGCCTGTTGTGGGAGCAATGGGTGGCCACTGTGACTCCTATCCCCACCCGCGCCTCCTCAGCTGCTCTCTCTTGGGAGAGATGCTGTCTCCTGGTGGGTCTCTGTGCTCTCCTGGGGTTCCCCCAGCTCAGAGAACCCTCCCTGTATGCTGCGATCCCGGGCTCTGCTGTGGAACGTGCCTGCACCTGAGCTGATCACTTCAGAGTGTCTGTTGGTGGCAGTTACATCACATTTAGTTTTATTATTCTCATTTTTACAGCTAGTGAATGAATAATATGATTCCAGTTACTATTAACTTTGAAGTAGTAGGTTTGAAATACTTTGGTGCCTTTAAGCTACAGAAGAGATCTTCACAGCAATTTATATATTCAAAGCACATCTCCAAGCAACTCTGCCTGCAGCTGTGATTACTCAGCAATTATTTAAAAGAGGCTTCAGGTATCACAAGTTGGATCCCTAGATAATGCACTTTCAATTCTGAAGATTTCTGCCTAAGTAATTTGCCCTTCCTCATACACCAACTTTGTGGCAGAGGCAGGGACAGAAGCCAATTTCCCAAACTTACATTTATCTTCCTTAACCTTCTGAGTCTTTTTCTGCCATCTACCTTATTCTCTGCATAATGCTCAACTTCCTTATCAAATGAGGCAAGAACCCAGGCACCTCTGCTACACAACCTTAATTCATCCCAGTGCACTGGACAGATGTACCCTGTGCAGTGGAAGACATATGCCGTCTTTTGGAAGAATAACTGTAACCACTGAATAAAGAGATCATCAAGAAGTGCACAATCTGAGAGCTAAATTATATCTGTGTTAACAACCTTGGTTTCCTGCATTGTAATAACAACCCTGGCCACTACCAAATGTTTCCTTCCAGCACTGTGCATGTGTATGGAGAAATCCCCTGTGCCTCTCAACATTTAAAACCAGCATGAAAGGAAGCATCATATAGCAACAGAGTTAATCTTCCTTAAAATGGCAAGGGTTTTAGATCTACTTCCACTTTTTAAGCCAACATACAACTGTAGCCATAACACTCTTCTATGTGGAGAAACCATTTCCATGTGGAGAAACTGCGCTCTTTGCCACCAACATTCAGTGATTTGTTGACCATACAGAAATGGCAAGGCACCATCTCCTGAGCAGTTTTGCAGATGTAACTACATACTACTTTTCATGACCTGAGCCCTACTTCTATGCTTTTGTTTTTCTATCCTTGTTAATTCTTGTTGGTAGTGTTCTTAGGCCTGAATGAATGTTCAGTGCAGTTTAATCTTTGTTATTGAGTGCTTTGAAACTGCCTTGATTTTCACTAAACTGTATAAGAATTTTGACATGGAATTCAGGACAGTCAGAATTTTATCCAAATACACAGAAACATTTTTTTTTCCTCCCTACTTTTAGACTGATCACACTGGTCAATCACATTCTATATGTCTAAATTAACACTCCTCTAGTGGTCCTCAAGGACTTCAAGCTGGTCCTCAAGGAGCGATTTTCCCCAAGATATCAATTATGTGTTCCATAGAAAAGAAGAATAGAAAGACAAAAACAAATGTGGGGGAGCAACGCTAACTCCCATGATGTATCCCTGTGTAAGTTCCACTTACACTGGAAGAAAGTTTGCTGAAAAAAACATGGCAAAATAACCCCGACTTAAGATGAGGTCCCTAACAGACAAATTCCATGAACAAGAACAGCATGTGATGATAGTTAGATTTCCCAAGTTTTTTTGAGAGGGGGGGGAAGAATCCATACACACAGAGTGCAAGCAAAAAGAACTGCAATGCTCAGTTGTTCTGTTCTCCTTGCTGTACAGGAGCAGTATTTATTTTAAACTCCATTTGACTTGATCACACTTCCAAACTGAAAATATCTTTATTACTTATTGCATGCGTGACTCAATCACTATTTATGGTTTCAGTTCAAGTGTTCCTTTGACTTCAGCAGTGAATTATCTATTTTTAACAATGTTGTCAAAATCTTTGCTCTAGATATAAACTGATAATGACTTTTTAAAAAAAAAAGTTTGTCTCATCTAAATTGTATTGCCAGCATTTCACTATTCTTTCAAGAATTCTGTGGGCCAGAATCACATCTGAGTTATGAAGTTCTGTATTAATTTGTTTAGTTTTCAAATAAAATGACTCAGGGTCATTTCCAAAGACTGTAGAGAACTGGTGGGCACAAGTTTCTGCCAGAGTCTATCTCGTAGGAATGAAGTGAGTCCTTGTTAAACCAGCAGCAAGACTAGGAACAACAGGAAAGGACTATTTTGAAAGCACCAAAGCTGAGTTCCTGTTTGCAGTCAGCAGAAGTAAAGCTAGAATAGCTTTCTGCAGCTGAGGAAGAACAGGAGCCTTCAATAACCAAGTAATTTTGAGTAGAGGCAGAAAATATGCCTCTTGATATGCCAAAGCTCTGTGGTACCTTTTATGATTTAAAGTTTGTTGTAAATGGTCTTCTATTTGCTACTTTTGAGCTCACTGCCAGTGATCTCCAGGGACGGACTCTAGTTCCTTTGCAATAAAAGCATGTTCCAACCAGCAGTAATGCAGCTCCAGATTGAGCTAATTGTTAGTAAAGAACATGTCATCAGTCAAAAGTCTCATTTTCACCTAGCTAATCTTGAGCATTTTTGTTCTCTTGCAGGAGCCATTCTTTCACTCGTTTTTCTTTCAAGGCCCTTATTTCTCTCTCTGCTGAAGGGACTTTATAAGGGCAATAACCGTCATTTAAACATGGAAAAGGTATAGTGAAGAGTGAAAAATAATTTCTATGCAGGTAAAGATTTTCAGAAGTGTTTAAATGACTCAGGAACCACAACCTCGCTAAAAATAACACAAGGGCTTTTGAAAATACTCATCTATTCTTTCTTTCTTTCCCCTGAAAAAAGAGGAATTTCTGCTGTTGGTTGTATAGAGCCAAGATTAACAATGAGTGGTTCAGTGTTTCTTGAAGATGAAGGACTCATCTGTTGAAATGTAAAACAATTGAAGTTATCCCAGGTCAATGTATATGAAAAATATTTCATTTCACAGAATAGGTTACACTTTCCTGCTGAAGAAGTTCTAATTTTGCCCAAACAATCAGTATATGATTGAACAGAAACAGCCTGAATTGAATATTTCATTATAAGGAATTTTTTCCTCAACTGCACTCAATAAAACAAAAATTACTCAGAGCTGCTTGTAAAACTAAACCACATTTGGTCTTTTACACTCTATTGTCTTGCAGCTCTACTACAAACATTCATAATGGGCAACTAGCTACAGTTGCCAACTAGCTCATATCTCAAGTTTAAATGCATCATCTGACCAGTCTGAATAAATTTCAAGCATATAAAAATTACTTCTGTTATGTAACTATTTTGCTTATAAATGTTTACAACTCCATCACAGATATAAAAAAATAGCAACAGTACATCCTGAGCAATCATCTCAAGTGCTGTTGTGTTACACAGTACTTATAAACAAACATTATTTTCAAGTAATTACTTAAAAATAGTAATATTCTTTCCCTGTTCATTGTTTTGCATCTTAAAACAAAACACCAATCACCTAAATTGCATGGATTAAAAAAAATAGCTATATAGAACTTCTGAGAAAAAAAGGTTTCACTTCTGTGTGACAAAAAAATGTCTGTCATGACATTCTTATTATAGAACCCTATATCATGGAAATCAACGTGTGAGACAAATGTTATCATCTCTGCTGCAAGCAGTATTTCTTGAATAAATATTTGAGAACAGTAGCTATAACAGCACTGTGGGACCGCTTATATTCCGTATAAATAAGGATATATTTATCAGTTAATTCTCATACTAAATATTGAAATAGGTGGTAGAAAGTATCAACATAAATATTCTTATGGGAAAAATTTATTTCCTTCTGTTTTACAGAGTATGACGAGAATAACCCATGTGTTTAAATAACATTGCTTTTGAATAAATTTTCAATTTTGTTTAAGGAAAGATTTTTTTCAATCTTCTGTTGATTGTACTGTTAGTAATATGAATCTCTTTTGGTAATATTTTAACTTTACTTGAATCTCAGTAAATTCTCTTAGCTCTTATGATTTCTTTTTATTCAAACTATCAGTTAAGCTACATTAGTCAAGTGTTTCACTTCTGGGATCTGTTGTTTATAATAAATCTATTGGCATAAAAGGGGATCTGTCTTCTGTTTTAAATCTCATGTACACATATTTGTTCTTCCTACCCTCTTCCTTCCCATTCTCTCCAATACAGATGATTACCACTTCCACTTAAAAGGAAAAACAGGGTGAGGGAAAAGGGCAGTGCTTAAAAGCTAAGTTGGAAATCAGCTAGCAGCTATTTTCACAGGATTTTTTTTTCAGCTTTTTATGAGCACTCTTTCTCTAACTAAAAGAAAGCAATGATTGTTTCATAAAACAGATTAGATTTATGAAAACAAACCAGACAAAAATTCAATAAGGTGCTGTGGGGATATCATGGTAAAGGAAATCTTCATATGATTTTTCTTGCACAAGAGGATCAATTGTGTAAAAAGCTGCCAACAAATCAAGGAAACAAGCTGTTTGTTCCCTGAGGATAGGACAAGTACTAATGGGTTATATTACTGAAGTGTGGGACATTTAGGGTACCCCATAGTATAATGAAGTTAAACTGCTGAAATTTTCTTCAGTGAAGGTTTTCTTCTCTCTCTTTTTTTTTTTTTTTTTAATTTTTATAATTTATTTAAAAAGACACTTGCCAAGACAGTTTGTCAGAAAAAACAGAGTGGACCTGTTTTCAGCATAGGGGACTGCAAAGGTTTCTGAAGACCATTCCTCGTTACACTACAAAAAAACCCATCTATTTGCAAGATTTTTTTTTCATACAAGATACAGAAGAACCACATATTTAATTCTTTGCCTTTAGGACAGTATCCCCAGTTTTCTAAAGCAAAACAAACAAGTGATACTCCTTCAGAAGCCCATTACATGCAGCCCATGTATGCATTTTCCCATCCTTGCCTGGTGCTGGAACTAAGCAGTGAGCCCTCACTCATGGGACTCCACTGTGGCCACAGGAGAAATTCCCTTTTCCAACAAAGGGAGAAGAATTCTCCTGAAAAAAATACTAGCGCATTTCAAGATGAGGGAGACAGGGGAAGTCACCACATAAACCCACTTAAAATAATCATATGTAGACATAAAAAGATACTTGAAATGTGTCTCTGAAGAAGAGACATCAGGCAATTTGAGATGGAACTTGATGCTCTGTGCACTTAGAGAGTTCACTGCAGCAGCATGAGGTCAGTGCCAGCGCAAGAGGGAGCAGTGCAGCTGCCGCAGTGTGATACACCAACCAGGCTGGTACAGTGTCATGCTTCAGTACAGGTTATTTGCCCAAGGAGCACACAAAATTGGTGTTTACCTATCACTGGGTACCCTCCAGCAAGCTAGGAGTACTATACCTCCAGAAACGTCCCCTTTCATCACTCTGAATGTTGTGTTGTCACTTCCTCAGTTTCACACTAAGTCAAAAGAAAATATTACCTCCATGTTCCATGCTCTGGCTCTGTACAGGCAGCTGCTACAGGTTTAGAAGTCTGCATTAATTTCTGAACCTCCTAATTAAATACCAATAGTAAAAAAACCCACTCACCATCAGGTGTAGTAAAAAGAGGTCAAATCAGTTATTAAATTGAAAAGCTATAAGATATGTAACTTTGTGGGCAAAACAGAACGAGATATAGAGTCTTTGACCTCTGCAATTCTGGTTAAAATCTACACACAGTTTTACAGTTGATTATAAAAAGTATCCTGCCATTTGACTCATCTCTGTATTCCAAACTTCTAAAGGAAATTTATTCATTCATTCACTGTCTATGTGTCTTGACACTTTAAATCAAAACACCAGAGGAATCTAACGATTTTATTTCTAATGATTTAAAAAAGGTAAGTCCTACATGGGTCTTCTGTGTCATTTATCCACTTTGAAGTCTCCCAGGAGTCATTTTTAAACCACAGCTTTCAAAACCTGATGGAGTTTCTAACCTGAAAATGCAACTTCTTGCTCTGACAGACCGATATCTTTTTGGTGATTCCCTTAGCATTGTCCATCCAACCTTGATTTGCTGTTCTTCAGGGTCTGAGCTGTTTGTTTTTCCCCTGAGGGCATGCATTTTCTTAAAAAGTAAAAATACAGCCAGTAACCAACAGCCATAATATCCACACCACAACACAGTAGGTGCATGTATCAATTAGCCTTACAATTGATTTGCTCTTTTGTCCCTAATGGAATGGCTGTGTAGTTCAGTGCAAGCTAAAATCAGTCTAAAATTGTAGGCAGAGCCAATTTTACAGGGCAGTCATCCAATGTGCGAGTTTGAGGCCTCCATACATTAATTTCTCTTTTCCTCACAGTCATAATGTTGTCTCTGAGCCCATCTCTATATTTAGGTGGCTGCATCCAGGATGCCACAGGTGTGTCATCCTCAGTACCAGTCACAGTTAGTTCAAACTCAGCCCATGTATGCATACAGGCTTTCATTATGGTATCAGCTAAATCAGCAGAATACTTCCTGATGAAGACCAAATTTCAAATAGAAACATCCTTTTTTTACACCTATGAATTATTGCCATGCTCTATACATTCAAAATAAGGAAAATCAAGACAGAGGGAGAAAAAAGACTTGCTTGTTTCAGTGTGTGGACAGTCCCCCTGAACTGCAACAAACTGCCTAAATTAGCATATTTACTAAAAGGGTTTTTTCTGCTGTAACTTTCATCCCACACATCTAAATCCTTTTTCCTACGGTTCTTCTGTTTCTACTAACACCACAGAGACCACACTGAGAGACACACTGATTGTATATAAAAAGAAGCCTGAAGAAAATAGAAAACAAAATGTAAGAGACAGTAAGATATAGAAATTAAAATAGTTGTATATTTAAATCTACTTGGAAATTCAGAAGACAGAAATGCAGTACAAACAACTTCAAAATGTCCAAGTTTTATGTCTGTTACATGTGCTCTTAGGTATAGACTTGTACTTCACAAAAAGCAGAAACAAAGGAGTAGAGAGCTCCAAAGCATCCAGCAAACTTCCACTCTGTGTCCCAGAACAACCTATAGCAAATATAAAGCCAATAGTAAAGCACAATAGCAGCAGCCATGAGGACAGTGTGAAAGAGCATCATCAGCATCTTTGTTGCCTGCAATATTGGGAATTCATCAGAAAGCATTTTCAGATAGATCTTACTCTGTTCTATTGTAGAAAACTACAAGAAAACAAACATCCTCCCCCAAGAAGTATCTCTTCCAATATTATCAAGATAAAATTTCTTCTAGAGTTAAATTTAGTCATGAGTTAAACTCTGGACCATATGTGAAGGACAGACCAGTAAGCTTCCAAAAGCATTAGTGCCCATAAATCCCCAAGGTATCCAACCAAAAGCCTGTCCCCAGCTGAAGCCATCCTTCAGTGTCTCTATTTGGCATGCTCCAGAAACAAAACCAAAGACATGCATGAGTTTAACCCACTGGTAGAAAGAGGGAAAAACACTTGCGTAAGTGGGTATTACTTCATCTGTATGCCCTGCATAGAGGACATCAAACTTCAACAAGAGTGCTCGCCTTCTCTAAGAAGTTACAGTATTGACATCCAGTACCAGACAGTGTTACGCAGACTTGTTGAAGTTATAGAGAAAAGCATCTGCTGGTATGGATGGCCACCACAACCATTTGCTCTGTTGTTGTGCTGCTAACCACCAAAGCTGTGTTCTCGTATTGTTCTTCTACACTTATGGAATAAACTCATTAAAACTAGTACTAGCTGTTTCCAGTCATTCCTGCAACACTCAAAACCTGCTCATACAGCCTAAAGGACAAAGTTCCTACTTGTCTCACTTCAGTCCTGTCACTGCTCTTCTCCAAAAGGGAAAAGGGAAATATTGCTGTGAAATGAATTACAGAAACCTGTATCAGATGAGGACAGCACAGCAGAATTAGATAAATGCTTAAGAAGCAGAAATATTTTTCTTTTTTCATGTAAATATTCCTAGTGCTATATAAAAAATTAAAAGGCATTGTTTGCAGGGGACTTCTGAATTTTTGCACACAGCTTTTGAGGTTAAGTATCAGTTAAGCATATTTATCCTTGTAGTGCTGAATGCTGCCACAAAAAGCAGAAGTAAGAAGTTCATGTAAGTTCCCTTCTCAGCAGCCTTTCTTCTAGCCCACTGGAAGAAAAAGCAATGCAGGGGCTGGAGTTGCAGATGCAATCCTCACACGTTTTTTGTCAACATGGAGAGAAAAATATCCCCCTCTTAAGACTTCTAGTGCTATCTATTGCTTCTGTAACTCACAACAGCAGTATGAAGATTTCTCAGACTTAACAGCACTTTAGAGAGAGGTAAAGGCCAAGTTTTATTATTACTGGCTTAATTTCTACTCTTTTTCTTCACACAAACACACACTACTGAGCCCATGGGAAACATTAACAAGAATAGTCTCATTTCTTGTTCCTAATACTGACTTTAATTAAATATTGCTTTTTCCCTACTTAGCTAGGTGGCATGGGACACAGGAATTATTTGAAAGGACTCAGGAGTGGACTCAAAGGCTGGTGCAGTTGATTGAATCATTTCCCTGCAAAAGGAAGGACTAATTTTCTGCCAACTTATTTATAACTAGTCTCTGTGACTTGGTCCTGCAATGTGGCAGCCAAGATTTCTGTCATGTAAAGCAAGCATAATTGCACAACTGCTCGTATGTTTACAAAAGGCCCCTCCACAATGCAGACACTCTTCACAAAAATGCTTACACTGTACTCACAGTACATTTTAACATGGGGAAAAAAGAAGTTTCAAATGTTTGTGACATGATCAATGTTGCTTGAAACCAAAATTCTGAGACCCTTCACTTTTTACCTTTATTAATTTATTACTGTTCCTGAAACACTGGTCTGGAATTGGCCAACCCAAGATAAGGAATAAAGACAGTTAATTCACTGGTGCAAGAACATACTTGTATTAAAATTTGCTTCCCTTGTCAAATTTTAGGTAACATAACTAATGTAACTTCAACTAAGAAAAATACAGTTGAAAATGTTTGGGGTTTTTTAATTATCTCTTTTAAAATCTAGTTAATGGGCAAATCCCTAACTGTATGTTTCTAGGAGTTTGCCTGTAAATAATCAAAGTTAATGCTTGAACACATGGGGATATTTTTTATTTAGAAAAGCCTAATGGGAAAGGAGCAATACATAACAGGAAAAAAACCTCCCTTCCTGAGACAATGTGGAAAAAGATAATAATGTTCTGTTTCCATTTAAAAAACAAAAAAACCCCAAAACAAAACAAAAAACCCCCACCAACCACAAAGCATAAAAATAAAATTCCTTTCAGAATAAACAGCATGGACTCTAGGTGCTCGAATTTCTGATGATTTATGGCAACACTTTAATCCAATGATTATTTTAATAAAGTACACCGAGGGAAATGTCTATACATTCCTGAAATATCCTTCTTTTTTTCTTTTTTTTTTCTTCTTAATATATACTTCCAATCTTCATATTAATCCTCACTAAACAGGGATGAATATAAAGAAGAGATCTGGTTTTTGAGTTTGGTATGTTGGAAGGCAGGAGACTGATTTAAGTCTAGTAAACAACAGAAAAAACAAGCTACAGGCAGTTTGACCAACAGTTTTTGTGATTCATAGAGGTGCCTGGACAACATGTAATTATTGGAAAAACACATCTAATCAAATCATGCTCTAACTTCTCACAACACACTGTTCAATCTATTGCCTTTGTGCTAACTTTAATGGGTTGCTTCCAGCAGCTGCCTCAACCCGTTGCTTCAATTACCACCATGTCTTCCCAATTCTGTGTTGCTACTCTTTTCACTGAAATATATTACCCTTTTGAAATGGGTACAGCCCATTCTTACAGGTTATTTTGTGGTACAAATACTGTTGTGACAGTAGCTGTGACAAAGCCTGTTCTAGGTGTTTGAGAGCACATGACCACTGAATGTGCATTGCAGAGCTGAGCGGTCAGGACTTGGCTGTGCATTAGTGGGCTGCTGGTGAATTCCTAGGACAGTTGGGTTGCAGAGTTACAGTGCGAGAAAGCACCTCCAAAAGTCATCTAGACCAACCCCAATCCACATTCTAACAGCTGTTCTACCAACTTAGTCTTGAAATCCTCCAGCAACAAGGATTCTACAAGTGCCTACATAATCTTTCCCAGTGCTTTTCTGTCCTTTGAGGCAGGTTTAGTTTTTTTCTTTTTCTAAATCTCCATGATCTTCTTTTTTACTACAGTTCAGACACATTCATTTTTGCCTTTTCTACTACAGAAAGGGAAACATATTCCTTCTTTACCGTAGCTCTTAACATATCTGAAAATTTATCTTCCTCCTTCAACTTTCTTTCTTTACATTGAGCTATTCCATTTATCCAGCACTTAGTTTTCCCTAGTTTTCTAGACTGCAGAAAATTCTCATTGCTCTCACGAGGTTTCAGTTCAGTGAATTCTGAAGTTTCCAGTCAGAATAGACTTATCTTTCCTGAATAGTCTCTTTGACTGAATTTATGAACAGAAAAGGCCTTATCAATGTTATGAAGTAATCCCTCTGCTGTACTGAAGTCCTTCTGCTAGCCTCGTCTGGTGTCTTACTACAGTATGTGTCTTTCCTCTGCAATGGCAAATCTGTGTTTGTGCAACTGAATTATTGTTCCCTTAAGAAAATGTTAGTTTCCTCGACTCTTTTTCCTTAAACCTGTTTTCCAGGGAGTTTTATTTACCAGTTGATGATTGAGTATACTTTTCCAAAATCTGAATTTTTTGCTTTCATGTTTAATTTTGCTGCAGAACGACTGTTTTTATTCTGCTGCTGTTGCTGCTGAGGATCATGATCTCAATAATTTCACCATCACTTTCACCCAAGTCATCTTTTACCTCAACATCCTCAATGAACATATTTTTTTAGTTTGAAATATGTCACTGAGAGTTTCCTCTGACTTCTGTACCAAAAACCATTCCCAACATACCCAGAATCTGCAGGACAATATGCTACCAAATATATTAAATTGTTCAGTAAATATGAAGTTTATTGTTTAGTAGTAGTAGAGATTCTGTATCAGCAGCTAAATTTTGAATCAATAACCAAGAGTTTTACCTGCAAAAAGTGAAGTGAAAACGTGAATGAAATGCTTGAAAAGTACCCAATATAGTTCATTGCATCACAGCTTCATAAGCACAGTAAGGTCAGCAAGGAGAAAACCCAGCTGTCTGAAATCCACATTAATTACAATATCAATAACTTCTCTCTTTATCCAAATGTTACTTGTAAATGCAAAACTTTTCTGCTTTATTCTTTCATTTAGTTATGAAGACCAAAAATCTTTCTGAAAAATTTAACAAAGTACAAAACACTAGTCAATATCACTTTTAAAAAAAAAAAAATCAGTTCATCCGTCAGTGTCTTTTTCTCCCTTCTTGTGAAAGCACATACACAGCCAACATCAGGTGTGTCCCCATTTACTCTCCCATTTCATACCCAGATCCTTGTGTGGTTTTGCAAACTGTCAACTAAATACTGCCCAAATGAACTAACACTATGGGACTATTGATTTCTGCAGAAGGAAAATTAGACTGGAAAATGTTTTTTTAAGGATCTTCTTCACCTATTTATACACTTTTCCTTTAAAAGATATGGGGTCTAAACTTTCCAAATCTAAGAATAAACATAGAAATTTTGTGCTTACCCAAACAGAACCAACAAGCCTGTATGCTTTGTCATTACAGTACAGACTATTACACATTTAGATGCCTTGTTTATTCAAGTATTCCCAAATATAAGCCATTGAAACTGAGAGCAGGGGTAAATGAAATGGCTCTTTCATAATGGTGCTGCATAAATCCTGATGTGCAAGGATGCTGGGGGCACATCCATGTTCTGTCTGTCTCATTATCTCTAATGTTTGACAGTGTAGAACCTGCCCAAAGATAAAATTTACACCCACATCTGAAATCCTTTATAGTCTGAAACAAGAAAAAAAGATATTCTGGAATCATTGTGCTCACAATGATATAATTCCAGTTAGAAAGAAAGTAGAACAAATGAGAAATGTTAGAAATTAGAAAAATTTAGAAAAATCTAAAATTAAAAATTTTTCACATTGCTAGATCTTTACCTGATATCAAAAGCTCACCAGAGAATGGATTTTTTGTTCTTTCCTGTTTGTTTGTTTTCAGCAGGTATTTTGCAGCTTTATTCTGCAAAATTTTGCTAATTAATTTACTATAAATAATATCTTTAGACAAACTTGAAGTGTTACAAGTCATTACTGTTGGCCAAAACATATTTCCCTTTGCTAATGTTTGGTTTCAATCAAAAATTCTATTCACATAAGTCTCCATAGACCGATTTATAAATAATTAAATAAAAAGGAGGGGTGTAGGATTTTTTTTTAATGCAAACTATATTCAGAATCCATAGATAAAACTGGCTAATTGTTAAAGGTCATGAGAATGAATATGACCTGAATACATTAGAGACGCCAGTAGTGAAATTATCAGAGTAAAACTATATTTGCTCTCTTAAGTAATGTATTAATAAATACAGAAAAATTAACTAATTAAAACCAGTAGCAGCTGTCAGGTCTGCAACATTTCTTTGTTAATTTTTTTATTTGTTCTCATCCTGAGGAAAAGCAAAGAACAAACCATATTTTACTGTGTGCTTTTGAATACAAATGGTAACAGGAAAACTAGCTATAGAATAATGCAAGCAGAGATACAGAGTGACAGGTACATGACTACCTATTTTTGCTGGATTTTTCCTTTTGTTTTATTAAAAACAACAACAACTGAAGAAAGTCTGATCTGGTCAAGACGAATAAATCAAAGCTTTCATATAAACTGTAGCAAATATTTACCTGATTAGTTTCTTCTCCAAAGACAACATTGTCTCTTAAATGTAGAGTAAGAAATTAAATACAACTTGATTGAGGCAGTTTAAGGACCTGTCGCTACAGGCCAGTGTCTGAGATGTCATAAAGTCAGGGACATCTGCTTCAGTAATGTGCAGGTGTAGCAGAGCATAACCCACATATTAGAGAATGGTTTAACATTGCTTAATAAAACTGCCATGGTTTAATCCTTTCTTTATTGCAGTTACATGTTGATGGACATACAACAGTACATATGTCTTTCACTTGAACCTCATGGTTGGGCCATCCAAACCGGTCAGTGACAGGGAGGATTTCCTGCTCTTCACAAGCGAATGTGCATAAACCATATATTTATAGCAATAGACAAAAAGGTAAATACTGTCTATGAATAGCTGAATTTGGGTCAGCAGTCATAAAATACATCTCTGAACATTTATGTTTGCCAGAATATCTTTTTAGGAATTAGTTAAAATTGATTTCTTTTTCCATGATAATAGACTTTGTTCTTCAATAACTAAAAATACCTCACACCCTAAGACTATTAGTAGTCTGTTACTGGCTGGTATGTATGCAGTCCCATCAGAGCTCATTGTAAAAGTCAGAGCTTACATTGCAACACTAAGTTCCCTTCACAATGAACTATTTTTAATTCCCTCCAAACACGTTAAGCAAATAATAATAATAAAAAAAGTTTTGTCCCTCTTTTTGTAGAAACAAAGCAAGCAATACTAAATATTTCTTCAAAAATGGCTAAGAGGAAACCTGGTCATACTGCAAGCAGAAATCATTTACTTTAGCTAGTGCCTGTATACCACACTGATATATTGAGCACTGTTTTTTTCACCAAAATTATGTACCTTCAAACAAAAAATGAAGAATGCAACAGTGGAGTTGGAAAGCATATGTTTCCTCTAAATAACAACAGCATTTGCTGTGATATAATGATCAGAAGTTTTTCAGTTATATATTTTCTCTGTGAAATTTCAAAAGGTTTATGTTAAAACCCGAGTAAAGTGCAGAACAGGGCATGGAGATACACTCTGAAAGCACATCTCTGTATCTTACAGGTGACATTTTGGAGGAAATGTTTCAGGAAAAAAGAAATTACTCTGATGAGATGCAGTCCTGCTTGAATCTCTGAATATGACTTGGTGTGTCCTTGGAAGGGCGTACCATACCTGGATGCATGTTAAGATGGCATGGTGCCTCAGTGCAGCTGCCTTGGACAAGTGCTAAGGATGAGATTCTGCTCAGTGAAGAAGGTCTCTGGAAAACTCTTCCCTCTCTCTCTGACAAATTTTTAATATTCAGAAATAGGTGGATCAACACTGTGTAGTTTAAGTGGCTATTAGCTCCTGAAATAATCTAGTTTGTTAAGGAATAAGCAAGACATCTTGCTATGAAATAGTACTTATGTTGAGTTTCAACTGAGATCCTCTGTACCAGCTAAATTTGTGACTGATTTTATTCCATACCTGAAAAGATTATAAAAATAATAAATATTTAGGTTATGTAGGCATACAAGTTTTAACATCTCTCAGCAGCAGTATATGCTTTACTCATGATACTTTTTAGATTATATTTGAGACAGGCTGGTTGCACTAAAGTGCATACCCATTGCAAGCTCTGTTACATCTTGGCTCAAAGAAAGGGACAAGCTTTGGGAAAATGTATGTTACAATCGAGAGCTGTCTGTGTTAGCAATTTGTCTGATCTAGAGCTTTTGTAAACTTGATAAACACAGCCTTCAGTGAAGGATGCCACAAGATATTTCTTACAAAAGTAGAGATAGAAAGAACCATGATTTCATAGGTCTCCATTTCATGCACATACTACTTGGAAGATAAAATACCTCAAGCAACTTCTGTAGGCACCATGAAGAAAGAACTACTGGGGAATATGAAAGTGAAGAGAGTATCTTTCTGAATCAATGCAGATGTTTAACTGGATACCGAGAAATCTCATTTTAGAACAAAATCTCCTTTGGCACATATAGATAAAAAGTACATTTGAACTAAGAAAGTCCTTAATGATTTAGACTAGCCCTTGACTCCTTTCATCATTTGTTTAAGGGTGTACATAACTCCACAAAAATAAAGAGATGGAGCACATCCACAGTTCTCTTTGTAAAAATGACACCTGCAAGGCTTTCGCTCATTGTACTCTCTCAGGTGAAATGCCAAAGAGCATCCTTAACCTTGCCCAGTAATCACAGCTACTGGAATCCTTTATTGTTCTGTCTTAAAGTGTTATCTATATTGGTAAAAATAAAACCAAACATAACAATATTCCCTTTCATTGGATGACAGTGTATGAGATGAAGCAAAAAAACCCCCACCCATTTGGATGGAAATGCTACTGCTGTGGAAAAGGTACTCATTACTTTATTGACCTTTGAAAAATAGTTTGTGTCTATTGCTTGCTAACAAAGACAAATTCTTAGCTTAAGTATCTCCCTCTGAAGTTAAATGAAACTATAATACCTTGTAGAGTGGATTCATTTATTTGTTTAATATGAACCACCATCCAAGGAGTTTTCTACTCTAAAATATTTTGTTAATTGTTCAGCTATGATTTTGAAACTTTGTCAGCATTAACTCTCTGCTCACTATGGTTCAGTTACACAACTTACTAATTGATATGCTTGACATCACTTACTAAAATACTTTCCCATTACTACCAGTGAGGGGACTCAGGCAAATAAATGTACAAACATACGTACGTATTGTCAGCAGCAGAGATTCATCTAGCACTTTACTCCAGTATCTCCTCTTCTGACATTGCACTCTTAAAATCTCCTTATTGCACCTGAAACATCTCATTTCATTCAAAAAAAACCTCACTGTCATGACTCATGAAAAAAAATACTGATACTTACATTTTTTATCTCAACTTTCAGGGCATTCCTCCATATGTGCACTTTTTATAATCACATCTTTTATTGGTCCGAGGATTTACCTCTAACAATGTTGTTTATTATACTTCAATGACTTCACAGAAGAACAAAGTTAGAGCTGCTCGCTTGATGTATTTGCTTCTAGAACTCAAAACTTCAAAGGAGTTATAGCAAAAATGACGGAGAAACTCAAGTGAAATTGAAAATCAGTAGTACAATACTGTGGTGTACTGACCCTCAGCATATAAATGCCATATACATTTCCATCGTCTTTTATAAATTAGTTATATCTGAAAAAGATGCCAACACTTAAATTTTAAAACTTGTGTCATTCAGCATCTTCTGATGCTGAAAAGAGACTGGTGGAATAAATCTGGATGACTTTTAATGATCATTGGTATTGAAATGAATATTTCAGCACAACGGATATCTTATTTCTTGTTGAAGTATCTTGCTTCCCTACAACAGCATTTGCTGTGAAGAACTGTTTGTTTTCCTGGTGATGTCAGTGAAAAGAAGGGGATTTTTCCTTCACTTTTTTTTTTTTTTTTTTTTCACCATCACCATAAACAGAATTTATTTACAAATTTACTGGTTTGTATATCACAAACAATTACTCTAAACTCACTTAAATTTAGAAATAAATATCTTAAAATTTTGGTCCTTCCCATACATATGTCTCACGTATGCCATGGTTCTGCACTGTGTAAAATATCTTTTCTCTTAAAGCAAACCAAGTACCACTCAAGATGTCTTCACTCTACACAGCACCTCAACTGTAGGCTTTTATTCAATTAACACCTACTATGAATAAGCCAGAAATAACCAGAGCGAGGCAGACATCAAGCATTACCAAGGCCACAAGAGAAACTCTAGTCTAGCAAGAAAGATGGGACAGTGCAGGCCTCCCTCTCCACTTTTCATCAGGGTAGAAGATGCAGTAAGAAAGAACATTTCATGGATGCTGATGGTGCCCAAGCAAAGATTATCAGAGAAAAGAAGACAAGATCAGGAACTGAGATGCAGACTGAATTAGTGAGACTCCCAGGTGTAACTACTGAGTATAACTGCTTCTTCAGCCCCTTTATTCTCTCATCTGTTGTAAATGAAAAAAGGGAGACCTTTCAGGCATGTGGAGAAGGATTACTTCATAGGTCCTCAGCACATGGCAAAGCCAGCACTAACTAAACTTTGCGTAACCTTTCCACAGCTTTTTTTCCTTCCTCTTGCCTTTCACCTGAACGTCCCTGATGACCCTTAATTATAGCTCAGGATCAATCCTGCAGAATACACAATGCACTTACATATTTCATATTGAATTGCTAGGAACAGGGGTTTTTTTTCCCTCTGCCAATGGCTTTGCTCCTTCCCAAATGAGTCTTATAATGTTACAAACATTTATAACAAAAATTACAGGATAGTTGTTTTTCTGCTTGGAAATTATTTCAGCATTACTGTTCAGTCCTTAGAAACATTAGGCAACCTGATTTAAATTATTTTCATCTGGATAAAAAAGTGTGGTCCAGCTCTAGCAGTCTCCATGCAATTCCATGAGAGACTAGAATACCTTTTAAAATATAAAAGCATTCAGAAGCCTGGAAGCAGAAATACATCCCGAAAGCAAGTTTCTTTACACAGTCCTGCAGGCTGTTTGTGACAACCTAGCTGTAAGCTTTTATTTTTTCTCTTGAAGTTTTAAAGAAAATGAAATATAGATGAAGGTCACTTTTTATTACATTGTCCCCTTGTTGTGAATGGGTTTATTTCTTTCTGCTTTTACTGCTAAGAAACTGAGTCTCAGCAGCAGAGATAGTAAAACACTTGTATTTCCCCCACTATACTGCAAGACTTTTAACAGATGGGTAAGAAAGTCTTGGGGGCTCTTGATTCATACCTAGGATAGATTTAGGAAGCCATAGCAAAATACAGTCTTCACTTATCCACTAATATCTCCTTAAGGACACACACCAGTGGGAAGCAACCAAGAGCCAAGAGTGGATGCAATGAAGAAAGGTTCACTGCCTGGGAGAAGGATCCTCCTACCTGTCTTTCCTCCAGTGCCATACGCACCTCTCCAGCAAGCTCTGACTGCAAATCAGCTGCACCTGCACATTTTTCTAGAAAGGTTAAAGCCAATTAGTAATACTACAGACACATCTCCCTTCCAGAGCAATAAGTGGTGCATGCTTAACATAGGCACACATTTTTTGGACAGGTGTTTTCCCAGTGAGGTTTCACATCTTCTTTCATGTGTTCCTGGAGAGTTATTCTCCATGCATGTGCATAGGTATGCTGAGAAGCTATTCATGTTTGTGCCTTGGAGGGGTAAGGTAGACCCTATTAAAAAGCTAGACTTTTTTTAAAAAAAAAAATCTTACTTTTTTGTTGTTCTTGGTGGATTATGGAGAAAGTTCTCTCTTGAGGACACATTAAATAACATGAAAAAAGCAAATAAACCCTTTCACCATTCTGGATGATTAAATCATGGTTTTCTTCTCTCAAGTAGAGAAAAGAATTGGAAAAAAATCACAACTTGTAACTAGAGTTGCGACAAAGAGAATGCCTACATGTAAATAGGGTCAAACAGGAACAAAAATGGGTGCCTTCCTCTCTTCTGTCAGCTGCTACTGTCGTAATTCAGAAAAGGAAAGACAATCCTGAAGTGGTAGCAGCAACATAAAGTACTGAAAGGCTAAAAAGATGTCATGTATATTCATATGCACATGCCTCCAGGACCCCAAAAGCCTTGACATGGCATATCTGATGGCCGTTGTTACAAGAGGTTAACACTTTAACTACATTTACATATTATTATACATATTGAAATAGATACTGTAAATATTTAAAATAACAATTGATTGAGTGCCCTTTCAACCTTTGAACTGCTTAATACATTATCATGAAAATCCCTAGGATGACTACCAGATATTTCTCCAATGCTGAAAATGGCACTGAGTTTATAGTTCTGCCATTTAGAAATCCACCTAAAATATACAGAATGGAAATTGAGTACACAGAACAGCATAGGAGAGCTCCTGTTGTGGATCTGCTAACGACATCAGATGCTGAAGAGTGCAGCAATGCTCTGAGATAAAAAGAACCAAGAAGAGTTAGATTTAACAAAAAGTGACGGCAAATATCTAATAAGTATGCTTTCCATTTCCATAGCAACTTCCATCAAAGGAACGGAAAGCACTTTAAAACATCAATCAATTTACCCTCAACACTACTGTGTGGCAGGCAAAATATATATTAGAAGAAATAAAGTTGCTTCCTGGTGATTGCTGGGCTCTATTTTAGGAGTCCTTTTTGCTACCTCTGCACTAAGTTTCTCATTAACATTCAGACTTCCAATCTGTGTTTTTCATGTTCTCTCATATGGTCTGTGGCATAAGAGGAGTGATCACAGACATTGGGATAAAACACGAAGATCTTAGGAAGTAATGAATTTAGCTATTACTGAACACCAGATCAACCTAGCATAGCCTAAGCAGTCTTATCTACTGTAAGTCATTGCTGCAAAAGACTCTTTACAATGGCAGATGTCAGAACATAGTGGCTTTCAACGGTGGCCTCTTTCATTAAGCTTTCATTAAGCATTTTGCCAGTGCAAAAGACATAATTTGGCTATGTATATTAGGAAGGCAAAACATCCATGCTGCAATGCCCAGCGGGTCAGCACCATGATTCAGTATAAGGTACTTTGTACCTGCAAATTATAGGTGGCTTTAAAATATTTAAAAAATAACTTTATGGAGTCAATATGTCTGAAAATAAAAGAGAAATGAAACAGACCTTAAATTAGTATGTGTGACACACCTGTTCCCAACAAGAAAAAATAGATCCAACCTGCTTCCTCCTGCTCTTGAATTTTAGATGTTGGGGATCTAAAGCTTGAAAAAGTCAGCTTTGTGCTCTGTAGCCCACACAAACAGAAATCGAAACAGTCATCGCTTGACAAAGAGTTGTGCTAACTCTTTATGGGGTTTTTTTATTGTACAGGTGGCTCTGTTGGCTGGAATGAAAGTGAAGATGACAGACAGGATTTTGGCCTCTAAAAAGATAAGATTTCATTATAAGGCTGGATGTTGCATGATCTCCACCACTGAGGACAAGGTTAGAGTTGGTCATGGCCAATAAACTACCTCCCTTTCACTGTCTGGATAGGTTTCTTGGCTATAGAGAAGGTGAAGGTTAGGATTATGTTAAGGGAGTCTAAAGAGCAAAGAGACCATTTTCTTCTTGTGTGTTGAGTAACTCTAAGAGTTTGTGAAGAATACAAAGGCCCTTCTGTTCAGTACTTCATATTCACTTTTCCAGAAGAAGTGGGTCCTCTAGCTATTATCAAGCTGATAGCTAAGGGTAGCATTTGGGAACCAGTAATTGAAGGTTTGGGCTGAATGGCCTTTCAGAGTTCAAAAGAAAGTAGATGTCTCTCATGAGCAGCATTTTGTCATTTTTACTACTCACAATGAATCTGTGGGATACAATGAAGTTGAAAGTTAGAGTTAGGGTTTGAATTTTAAAATCTAAATACTGAAGAGTTCATTTCCTTGCTGGGGGCTAAATGACTCTAAGTGATGGCAAGAAGGCAGGTGCCACTTTCAGTATTCACTTTTCTGGAGGAGACGGATTCCCTTGGCAAGAATTGAAAGGTTAATGTTAGGAATAGCGTCAGGATTTGCTAATCCGGAGATAGAAAATGTAGGTGCTCAGAGTTAGGCAGAGTGCCAACTATGGCCAGTATGGGATGAGCTCCATCATTGCTGGGGTAGTTCCCCTACATTTAATTACACTAAGAATTAGAACAAGGTAATATAAAATATAAAGTACCATCTTTGCTGTATATTAATGGACCTGGGAGTAGGAATAGGTAAGGCATCCTTTTAAGTCCCATGCCTTATATGCATATTTCCTGAAGAGATAGAACCTTGGGCTATAATTAAGGTTAGAGTTAGGGCTACTGGTTGTATGTCAAAAGCAGAGATCCCAGCTTGATGCTCAGTGCTTCATGTCCTATGGAGTAAAGACCAGCACTGATGCTGTCATTTGTGGCTGATTCTTTATGCTTTCTTTCACTGTTCAGGTAGTTCTGCTAGCTATAGTGAAGGCAAGAGCTAGTTAAAGATTCAAAAACCACAGGATGAAGAACTTCTCTCCTTGAACTCTGTGTGTTACAGAGGTTTTGTTCTGTATTCAACAAAACTGCTGTACAAAACTGAGATCTTGTTTCAGCAAGAGTCATCAAACCAAGTTAAGTCTGGTGTATTAAATATCATACTTAAGACTGGATACAGGGATATAATTCTAAAATTAATTCAGAGTTTATGTTAGAAGGCAGAAGTCAGAAATTGAGCTCAAAATAAGCAATGGAAGTTCACTAGGCTTCTTTTTGGTTTTGGGATACCTCTGAGCAAGAGCAAGTGTTTTGGAGAAAAAGGTTTCTCAAGAACCTAGACGATGTTCTACAGAAGAAAACGTGCACAGATTGATATTAAAAAAAAAAAAAAAAAGGATATCAGAAGACCTTTTGGGGAAGAAGAATCAGCCCCTAGTTTATTTCCTGATCTTACTGATGAGAGTTGAATCATGGACACACTATGGCAAAGGAACTAGCTTCTGTCATAGTTATGGCTCTGATTTCAAAAACAAATTAAACCAGGAAAGAAAAGCCTGCATAGTTCACACAAGACTTGATCACATTTCTACAGGCTTCAGATGACTGATTTCTGCATTCTCTAAACATACTGTTATATTAGTGAAAGTGCACCACAGGCAATAAGGAAGATCTGTGCTACATCTGCAAGTGAAATGAATGAGCACAAAGCATGCTACACCATCATCTTTGTAATTCATCATATTAAAACTAATCACGGCAGGTTTAATTATGTGTACATCAAAATAAATAAGTAAACAAATAAATAAATAGCTCTCAAACTTTTCTGAGCATTCTGCTTTTTCTAAGCATCACAAATCTGTGAGTTAAGAGTGCAGGATAAAATCCTCCTTACAGCAGAAGATATTTTGAGATGAAAATGTTATTTAGGAAAACTGCTAAGACTCTGTTATCAAAGAAAGAAAGAAAAAGAGGATCATACATGACATTACAGAGTCAGTGGTTTCTCAGTGTGTAATCATTGTTGACAGAATAAGCCATACTTCTATAGTATATTCCAGAATCAATTTTGATCTTGGCAATTTGAGTCAACTCTATTCCAGCTGCAAACATTGTGACAATAGCAAGTTATTTTCCAAGCTGAGGCTGACTACTCCATGCTACAGTAAGAGTAAAGTCTTCTAAACATCTCACTTAAATCCATGTCTATTTAGTACTGGCTTACTGTGTTTACACTGCATACAAAATTAAACAGTATGTCTTTATATAATCATTGAAGGACCTGGAACAGCAGCTGCTCTGAAGGTAGTTTGTTTCCCTTCAGAGGAAGGGAAACGATATCTTCAAAGTGAAAACAAAGATAAACTTTTTTGTTGTTGCAAAAGGACAATTATTGCAACACCCACATTTAAATTACACCTTTATTAAAGTTAAAATTTAATATTCCTTCAGTTTAATTATGGATTAGGAGCTACGGATTTGAAATAAAACCCCAGTGATGCTTCACAAGGAAAACAGTATTTCAAGCAACGGAGAGCTTGAGTGCTTTTTCTTTCAAATTGCCTGTCTCTAGGTATGGAGAACTTTCTTAGAGTGGATACAAAAAAATGTGCAAGGCTCTCTGCAAGCAGGGAGTCTATAAACAGGGATATTTCATTGCTTCTTTGTTCATTCATAGTATTGTACTGGATATAGATAGCAAGCTCTTTTTTTCCTATCTGCTGGCTTTGTTAGAGCTCACTGAACTTTCACAGATACAATGAGTGAGAAGGCTGAAACATGAAGATACGTGCTGTAAATTGGCAGAGAGAAGAGCGTGGTAGATGTATTGATCACAGTCTTTCTAAAGTAAAAATATACAGCAGTTTCAATGAGATACTCTGGCAGTGGTATCACTGAGCAAGAATAGTCCATGGCTTATAAGATAAAACCAACGATATTGTGTCAGGTCTGCATCAAAACTTCTTCCACATACATACAGAAAGTCATTTTAACCACTGCTTTCGTCACATTAAAAGTCACAAGAAGAGAAGACATTTCCTCTGACTCCTTTTAGAAGAGCTTAGGTGTGGGCTGTAATCCCTGAAGCAGATAATATATTGTGATCCAGGGTTAGCTGAATGCAGATCAACATTTCGTTGCTTCTCTTTCCTTGTGAGACTCCCTGCCCCAGAGCAATATATTGCAGAAAGAAATGGTGTTATCTGAAGTATACCTTTCTTGAATATATGATGTCTCTGAAAATATGGTACTTACTGCATTTCGGAGATAATATTTACAGTGTCAATATTTAGTTTCATTAAGAGCACAGTCATATCTAAAAGATTCAGGGGCTTGTAACATGTAAATAACAGAGAAAGGCCTTTAGGATCTTTGAATATTGGTAGCCATATACCTGCATCTGTAATTTTCCCGGTATATAAATTAATACACATTCTTTGAAATAAAGATAGAAATTGTAGGATGATAGACGTTATAGACCCCAGTAACTGATCATAACTACAAAATGTGCATGCATCCTAAAATCACAGTACAGAACTACATATGTTATCAGAAAACCCTTAACTGAATCTCTCCAAATAATATTAAAACAACTATTTAAAATAGTAAATATCTTCAGGCTGAGATCTTCAAAGTTCAAGAATCTGTTAGGCTTTTCACACATAGCAGTTATCACCCACCACTGCAACCGGTAACTAAAAAACTTCAGAATACATTTTTCTATCAAATATGTGGATAGTATACCATCATTACATTTTCTGTACCACTGATGCTACCTACAAATCTGCTTTGGTTCTCTTGGAATATGTATTTCCACAGTTCTTTTGCAAGAAAAAGATGAGAATCAAACCTGGCTTTTTTTAAGTCTTAAAGAAACTCAAGAATTTTTCTTTTCTCCCTGTCAGAACTAAAATTAATTACTGTAAAACCTGAGGATGGGTAATGGTTTTCAAATGACTAATATTCACTGGTTGTCAATATTCTAGCTGTTTTATAAGAGCACAAAGTTTCACATGGAGATATAAATAATTAGAGTGTTTTCAGTTCAGACTTTGATAACTTAAATTGCTTGATTTGAATGGTAAATTCATAAAGCTAGTGCTGATTCTTTGCTTTTGAATTTAACATCTCATTTCATATTGTTGATCATGGTAGTGAGTATTGCACACTGGGGACCAGTTTAAAGTTGTGCCTTCATCTGTAGATGAAGGAATGTAGGAGAGAGCTGCATGGCTTACTTTGGTAATCACCCAGGTTAAGCATTAATCCACGGTATGCAAATTGCAGCATTAACTATTATCTGTACTAATCATTATGTCTGAGGTTGTCTGAAGTGAAATCAATCTGTGGTGTGTTGTGACATATTAGTGTTCATTGTCAGCTTATTTCAGAAGAGAACTATCATGACATGCTTCTGTCTCAAATAACCAGATAGTCCTGTCTATGTAACCCTCACTTCTCTCAATTTTGCTCATTCCCTAATGATGATATTAAATTACTAAATAAGTAATCACTAAATTAAGACAAGTGAAGGCTGGATTTTTATGAATTTTCACATGTAGCATATATACGCATTTGGGGTAAAACAGTATCTTGTCTGTCTTTAGTGATACTCACAGCACATTTTTTAGATTATTAACTGATTTGACGACTGTATCTAACTGTCCTTGTCACTATATTGTTTAAGTTCATTTTTAGAGATGTCCGTACTGGACTTTAGTTTGCATACATGAGCCTCATTTTTATGCAAATAACACAAAATATTTGTTTTGAATTTTACATAATAAAAACTATTTACATTCATTTTTAAAGGCCCTGGACCAGAATTTCAAAACATGATCTCTCTGTTCGTGATTAACTTTCTGTAGGAACTGCTGCATAGTAAAATGACTTCTGGGTATAGATTGGTTTGTCAGGTAATCTCATGCTTGAGAATTGCCCACAAAGAACTTTTTTGAGCACTACAAATATTTACACAAAAAATAACCACGTGTTTGCATTTCTATGATTGAGTATGTTAAATAAGTTATACTAAAGGAACTTACACACGCCAGCATTTGTTTTAGCCAGCTACTAATAATGAATATTAGGCAGTTTCTGCTTTGCATCTGATATCTGATAGAAGAGTGTGAGACTGGACACACTCCAGTGGTTTAATGATGTAAGCAGACAGCAACACAATAACAGACAAAGGAAGAAATTAATTTTGGAAAAGAAACAATGTCAACAAAATCTGACATCTTAGATAATGTACCTCAAAGCCATGATAATACCTTTTATTTGACAGCTCTGTAATATCCTTTATGGTCCTGTGTCTCTTTTTAAAATTTTTTATTTTATATACTAGTACCCACTAGAAGAGTCTTCCCATCTGTCTCTTCATAGCTCCCTCCTCATCTGCTGAGGCCAAGATGTATGGTGAGACTCAAAAAGCAGTAAATGTATGCCTCTGCCATGCTCAGTGCTGCTCTCAGGTCTCCCTGGGGAGGGAGAAGGCTTTTTGGTGGGACTCCTGGTGGCTCCCTGAGGAGCAAGGGAAACCTTAGATGATTTCAGGTGGACCATAACCCCTGCAGTCTGGTGCACTTGCTCTCTCACCCAGTTGCTGCTGCTCTACATTTCACCTTTTAGCCCAATGAGGGTCTCATAAGGCAACTGGTTGAGAAGCACCACAGCTCCAGACCCCTGTTTTTTTCTTGGCAGGGTAAGAGGCTTCCTGTGGAGCTGACTGCCTTTATCTAAAGGCTCTCTCTCCAAACTGACATTTAGGAGGGAATTATCCCTAGAGACTGTCCTTTCTCCTTTCCACCCTTGTTCTCTCAGTTTTATGTTACTAATGGTGAGTAAGACAGTGAAACACGTAAAACATGAAACATTCACATACAGCAGTGTTGAATCAAAATCCCAAATGTGTCTGCTATGGCATACACAGCCAGTTCAAAAAATAAATAATTGAGCATACAGAAACTTGTGTAAAATCACCACAAGATAAGCATAATCATAGTTATTCTTACATTCCTCTATTGTTTAAAATCATGATGATCAAATGAATTAATCAGGACACCACAGATTCTAAGACGCAAATGTTTAGGCTCCTCTCCCACATTGCACTGACTGGCCAACAGGATAAGCATGAGCTGGCAGGGAGCAAGCCCATTAAGAAAGCTCAGAAAGAAGATTCCTGGAAAACATGGGTCGAAGCTCAGACTCTCCAGAGGATCTCCCCCAGGGCCTTTTCAGGCTCTGTCATCTATGCACAGCACGGTGGGCTTGCTGCACTGATATTTGACCAGTGTCCATGCCTTATAGCTTGGATTGCAAAGCACATGAGCATAGTCAGTGCTACTTAAGGGAACAATAACTAATCAGATTTAGGAGATAGATGATATTGCTTTCTGTAACTGAACACATGTTTCACTCTCCTACCTAATCATGTCCTCCTTTTTTCTCAAGAACACAGGAACACTTCACTGGAAACTGAATGGAGATGAAAATATAAAGTGGAATGACAGCTGGATTTAAAGCTCATGTATAATCAGGCTGTGTGAATGAGATGAAGCCTCAGTTCAGTCTCCTCCCCTCTCCCTGCCCAGCAGGTGCTGAGAAGCAGAATTTATCTCACAGTAACTATACCACAATTGCTATTTGTAATTGTCCTTTTTCAAGTTATAACATCAGGAAATAATATTTCAGGGCCAAATGTGCTGTTTAATCACCCCTCTACATTCAGTTTTGTGAAAGCTGTTGTTACAAAAATAGGTTGGTGAGTACAGAATTAACATAAGGCCCTGACACGGATTTTGAAGGAACAGTTGTTTTACTACCTGTCCTTCTCTGCTGTAATTTTCTCATCATTTGATGCTTCAGAAAGCATGAGTTCAAGAAACTTTGATTTAAGAGCATTCATGCTTCCAGCTAGCATTCTGAACTTGTTTTATGAGATCCATTTCAGAGGCTAATCTATAGCAGGCCTTTCAATATATACAGCAGGAGGAAGCTATGTATTTGTTCTGACATTGGTGGTCACCCATGGGACCGTCCATCCTAGAGTATGCATACATGAAGAAAGCTGTTTGAAGATCTGAAAAGTGAAAATGAGGTATACTACTGTTTACTAACCTATTTTAAATCCAGTTTCTTTGTTTCAAGGGTTGGAAGGATGGGTAGGTACATGAAGTTCATTAGCCTGAAAATGCATTAAACAATAGCCAGAGCTGAGTCTGCTTTTCACACTGATGGGTTTTTCTAAACATATATGAAACCTGTTACCCCCAGTGAAGGAGAAATTCTTTCTCCGGTTCTCTGCAGAAGGACTATTATTTATAAATTAAGGCAGCTTTTGTCAAATGAAACTAAAGCATTAATTGCTATCCCAGGAACTCTTAAACCCCCTCCTTGTACACAATGCTTATACCAAAAAACACACTACTATCAAAGATTTCCTCATCAGTTAGATCTTTGTGATTTTACTTCAGGGAAGACAGAATTGAAAAGGTCTGGGTGATTTATGACACTACAAAAAGAAAGGAAGTGGAACATTCAATTTTAAGAAAAAGCAAAGAAAGGAACAACAGGGTATCTTTTCTTCAACATTACACACAGAAGAAACTATCCTGTGAACTGCCCTGTATTTTGCTGCAAAGATATAAACCATCCAGCAGACATCACTAGGAAAAGAATGGGGTGTTTTCTTCTTATCTTTTTGTCAGGTAGTCTTTTCTATCAACTGCAGATGATCTGACACAATATCAGCTGCTTTGAGTTAAGGACTTGATAAACAAGCTGAAGCGTGCAGTGGCATCTGAACTGCTCTTACTGCACAGCCACCAGAGTCATCAAGTACACTTCTGAAGGTTAATGTGACATTTTTCTGAGCACAGTAGGCAAGTGGGAGCAAAAGGAGTTGCACCAAGAGAAGCATATGAAGAAACCCAGAGAGAAAACGCTAAAATAAATATTTCTCACTAATAATATCACTTTAAAGTAGCAAACTTAACAAAAAGGTCTGTGGTTGTCAGAGTGAATCAGTTCAGAAAATCCCACTCTGATTAAGTTCAGAAATTCATGATCCAAATTAGTCTGGCTCCTGAATCATGGCAGAGAGATCCTTCCTCTTCCATAGCAGCATGCCCCCGCTAATTCTTTAGGTCTTTTTCTTTATCCTCAGCCTCAGAGTCCCAGAATGAGGGGAGAGGAGCAAAGGATTTCCTTGTTTGCAGCCATACAAATTTGTTCAGACCCCAGTCTGTCCTTGGAAGGGTTAATATATTGACAGAGCCTGACGCCTCTTTCTACAGAATTAAATTACACAAAGAGGTTAAAATAAAGGTGAGTCAACACCATAGAGTACTTAAGACTTATTCCACTGACTGCTATAGCATTAAGACAGAGCTCTCATTTCTTTCTGTTGCTCTGATGTGTTACATCATCCCTAGGACCTGATCACTCTGCTACATTGTGAAATATGTCTGAGAAGAGCATGAAGATAAGAAACTCCAGTATATATTGAGAACATGCAACTGTAACATCATCAAAACTGTGCTAACCCACAGCACCTCACTCTCCAGAATACCATTTCAGTCTAGGAAACAAGTTCCATAACTCAGTCCTGCTGCTTCTCCTCAACCTTTACTTTCTGAAAGGGATAATGACAAATCTACTGCTGTGATTCAGAGCTCTGCCTGAATAAAGATTAAGATCATATTTCATCCTTGTTCATGAATGACTTTTGCAGTGGAATAAAACAAACATCTACTTCCGTCAAACCATGCATGTAAAGGTATAAATCCCCTCCTGGTTATAAAAGGAGAAGAGATGGGTCCTACACACATGCAGGAGGAAGTCAGCAGAAGAATCTGAAGGAAAAGATCTTACATGCAAAGAGGCAAACACTGTGCAACAGACAGAGTGATGTTCTGGGCAGAGAGCCCGGAGGTTATGTTGGGGTGCTGCCAAGGGCTCTCTCCCACAGGCAGCCCAAGTGAGCACACATGGGAGCCATGCTTCAGAAGGACCAGGAGAAACAGAGCATCTTCAACATGCAGTGTTGCAGTGTCCAGCTGAAGAAACATTCTGCATCCTTAGATGAGGTGAATAGACATGATGTTAGGGCCAAAAGTGAATGCAAGTTTTCAGTATTTAAAATTACACACAAAAGTATCCAGGCATATGTATGAAGATATTTGCCATGTTTGCGGAAGTTTTCGTTCAGCCAAACTTAAAAGTTCACCCTCTTTTGTATGGCATGTGAGAAACTAACTGTGGAAAAAAAAAGCAGTGAAGAGCATACTAATTCAGTAGTGTTTTCATTTGGAGTTTGTAACCTCAAGCAAACTGAAGATCAAAGAAATGGATAGCAAAACAGAAACTAATGACAATTTTCTGTTCATTCCCAAATATTTCTCAAGGAAAAAGGAAATTAAGCTGTGTCTGGACAAGTGTTTGCTGTCTAATGTAAAAACTGTCCTGCTTTATAGAAAAAAACAGCGAGTTTCATCTTTGGTCTGAGAACTGAACATTAAAAGTAATTTACAGTCCTCTATGGCATGTCCATGATAGTGAGTGATACTTGGTCTGAAGAAGAAAGTTTCAAGGAGCAAATTGTATTTACTCCTTATGAATCCAGATGTTTGAAGCGGCAGAACTGAGAGCAGAGGCAGTACTACATGAAATGCACTAACAGAAGCATGTCAGGACATGGTAAGATGTGTTGTCTGACTTGGTCCACAGAAGCCCAATAAGTACAAAACTAAAATTAGGAATTGCAGTGTTGAGGCTGCAAGCAGTGCTGGCTGTGTTTGCGCTATAGAAACCTGCCAGTTGGACCCAAAACTGCATATGTTTATTGCCCAGAAATGCTTCTTCAAATCAAGTGATATGCTACCAAAGCCAAAATCTGGAAAGCCACAAAAGCCTCTGACCCCTGCTGGGTGCCCCCTATGCAACTGCAATGCACTGGGCGACACAAAGCATAGAAGGATACCATTAGAGTCATTAACACCCCATCATCTTTTTCCATCTCACTTCCCTGTAGAGGCCGGCTTGTGGACAATCACACCACTGCCAAATAGTCCAAAACATAAATGTAAACTCACAGAGAATTCACATGCACCTGTAGAAGTGAGTCCCTCTCTACAACACCAACATAAGCCTCTCCAGTGTTAATAGTAGCTTTACTTATCCGTGGTTGGGACTGTGCTAGTTAAACAAAGCCTATAAACAGGGAAAGCCCTGTTTAGGAGTATCAGACCAGGTCTCAGATTTATTACAAGCTATTGCAGGCAACATAGAAAATAACTAATTTTATAAACAAATCAGGTTTCATCTTTAGGGATGTAGGTTTTCTTGTTTTGCACTACTGAGTGCTTTACTACTTCAATCTCCTCACTTCTCAAGGTCACGCATTTCCTCCTGAATGCTAGCCCAGCTTTGTTTTGAAGTGACAATGCTTCTTAAGTTTGTGGCATCAGTAACTGGTATGAGCTCATCTGGTATTCTGTGTGAAAACCTGAGTCTGCAATTATTCTGCTAACCTCCAGCTTCTTTTTCTTAAGAAAACTTGATAATTTTCCTTACAGCAATTGGATCAAGAATTTTACTGAGGCTGAAGCAAACTAGATTTAACCCATTTTCTTTTCCTAGAAAATTAAATTTTCTCTGATGTCTTAACTACTGACCAAAATCAAGTCTAAAGGAGCATCACTTCCTTGGACCAGGGTCTCTTTTGGTCAATACACCTGTCACCTGCCACATCAAGGCAAAAGCAAGCCTTATCTTTATTTAAACAAATGTTCTCCAGTGTGTACCTTGAAGGTTAAAGTCTTTTGCAAAGACACAATTACCAACAGTATATCTCTCCCTCTAGTAGCATTCCAGCACTCTCATTCCAAAATAATAGCTATTTTATAGTTTACCTAGATTTTGTAAATTTATCATAAGGATGTCCATCCTGTGTTGTTTGCATCCAAAATGTTTGAGTGTGTGTATATATGTACATATACACACACATAATTCTTCTTGCTACTATTAGATTCAGTGATTCAACAGCAGAATCAAAATGATTCAAATCATTGTTTTATACAAATCCTCAGTTATTCACCACTTCCAGCTCTAAGCAAGGACCATCTTCTCTTTAAAGGGACACAAAACTGTAAAACTGGAAACATGACTCTAAGTGGAATATATTCAGTCTGCCAGAGGAAAACTAATTTGAAAGTTAGGTCTCCAAAGCTGCAGTCCACCTCTGAATATATCTCTTTATTTCAGTATCTTCTATGACCAAAGAGTTTAATCAACCTATCTTTTGAAAGCAGGCAGGGAACAGGACTGAAGTTTGCTGCTCACATTTAGTTTTGAGATTTCATGGCTTTTGAATTTTTACATAAAAAACTTCAGTTTGAATGTTCTACTAATGGTATTTTCCCAGCTATCATTCTCTTTGAACATAAAAAAAGGGCTGGTGTTTCTGTCACTTGCATGTATGTGGTGAGTTGACCTTGGCTGGCCTTCAGGTGCCCACCAAGCCAATCTATCACTTCCCCACCTCAGCAGGACAGTGGGAGAAAAAACAGGCAAAAGCCTGTTGGTTGAGATAAGGACAGGGAGATCACTCACCAGTTACCATTATGGGCAAAACAGACACAACTTGAGGAAATTATTTTATTGTCAGTTAATATCAGAGTAAAATAATGACAAATAAAAACAAAATTAAAACCACCTTCCAACCACCCCCACTTCTTCCTAGGCTCAATGACACTCCTGACTCTTCTACCTCCTCCCCCCAAGAGGTGTAGGGGAATGGGGAATGGGAGTTGCAGTCAGTCCATAACACTTTGTCTCTGTTGCTCCTTCCTCATGTTCTTCCTCTGTTCCAGCATGGGGTCCATCTCATGGGAGACAGTCCTTCACAAACTTCAACATGGGTCCTTCCCATGGCATGTAGTTCTTCAAGAACTGCTCCAGTTTGGTTCCTTTCTGTGGGATACAGTCCTTCAGAAATAGACTGCTCCAGCCCCCGCGGGGTCACAATTCCTGCCAACACTCTTGCATGGGCTCCTCCTCAAGGGCCACAGCTATTGCCAGGAGCCTGGTCCATTGTGGGGTCTCTACAGACCGCACCCTCCTTCAGGGCACGTCCACCTGCTCTAGTGTGGGGTCCTCCATGGGCTGCAGGTGGATATGTACCCCACTGTGGACCTCCATGGGCTGCAGGGGGACACCCTGCCTCACTATATGGTCTTCACGATGGGCTGCAAGGGACTCTCTGCTCTGGTACCTGGAGTACCTCCTCCCCCTCCTTCTTCACTGACATTGGTGTCTGCAGGGCTGTTTATCTCACTTTTTCTAACTTCTTTCCCTCACAGCTGCTGCACAGTGTTTTTTCCCCCTTCTTAAATAGGTTATCACAGACGTGCCATCAGCATCACTGATGGACTCACTTTTGGCCAGTAAAGGGTCTGTCTTGGACCCAGCTGGAACTGCCTCTGTCCAACATGGGACAGCTTGTCACGTCCCGCTCAGACGAGGGGGACAAGTGACTCAGATTCGCAAATCCCCAATGGAGCGGACAACAAGTCTCCAAGTCTAAACATTTATTAACTACTCACAATGTACTAATTGAACACACGATAGTTGGCTAAGTATATAGCAAGTTGTGGCAAGCAATATAATATGCCTTGCATTGCTTAATAGGAAAGGGAAAAGAGGGAGATAGAGGGAATGGGGAAACACAGATCACCGGTCTGGGTTTCTGCGCTGATCCCACCGCCGAGGGTTCCGGGAGGCACAGGAGACATCCGTCTTTTTCGCTGGCATCCGTCTTCTTCGCTTCACTGCACTCTCTCTCCTCGGGGCGCACCACCCCCCCCCCCCTCCCTTCTTGATTTATACCCACTTTCCTTGGGTCCATCCCCTAGGTCGACCCACATACCTACGTATCCCATGTACGGGGAGGGGTGAGGTGTTTCATGGGATGATGTAATTAGCATGATCATGTTAGCCCTCGTTAGCATATTGAGGGGTGTTAACTTTAATATGCATTTTGTGGATAATGAAGCAAAGGTCATTCACCGGACAGATGGCCCTTGAAGTTTTGGCCAGGTGCACCAGAGCAGAGCCGTCCTGTCTTCACAGGGCTCCGTCCTCCAGTCCCATCTTGTGTTATTCTGGCAGCCTTATCAGCTTCGACCTCCACAGAATGCACCCTGTGACTCATAGTTTTGTCTTGCGAGTGTTTGAGGCATTTCTTCGATCAGCCTCAACTTTTGCTTTCTCAGGCTGTTTTTCTTAGTTTCTCACAGGCCTGGTTTCTCGTCTCTTACACAGCTCCTGGTGTCTTCTCACAGAAATCACCCCTGCAGTCCACCACTGCTACTAAAACCTTGCCACATAAACCAAATATATTGTATCCTCACCTCTGTGAATCATGTATTTAAAAATTATCATTAAAATACGCATTCATCACAGAATCTTCACAAAGTTCACTTATATCAACAAAAAAAGTTCCCAACACCAAAGTCAAAATAACATCATCACAACACCAACAAAGGTCAACAATTTACACACACTCCACCCCTCATCCCTCCACTACAACTACAATAAAAATTCCCCACAATTATTACATTGTCTGACAATGTCCAGTCCATGTTTTGACTGTTACGTCTTGCAGTTACTGTCTGTATCTTGAATTCCTCTAGAGCCCCACTGTTGGGATCCAAGGTTGACCTTGACTGCCAGCCAGGTGCCTACCAAGCTGCTCTCTCATTTCCCCTCTTCAGCAGTTCAGGGGGAGAAACTAATATTAAAAACTTGTGGGTCAAGATAAAGTCAGTTTAATGAAGAAAAGCAAAGGCTGAACATGGAAACAAAGCAAAACAAAAATATTTATTCTCTACTTCCCATCAGCAGGTGATGTCCAGCCACTTCCTGGGAAGTAGAGCCCCAGTACACATAGCAGTTGTTTTGGAAGACAAACATCTTAATGTAATTGTCCTCCTCCTTTCTCTTAGCTTTTATTGCCAAGGGCAATATCATATGGTGTAGAATACCTCTTTGGTCAGTTTGGATCAGCTGTCTCAGCTATCTCCCCTTCAAACCTCTTGTCCATACCCAGCCCACTGGCCTTTGCAGGAGAGGTTGGAGAGACAACCTTGATGCTCTGTGAGCACTGTTCAGTAGTAGCTAAAACATTAGTGTGTTATCAACGCCAGTCTAACTACAACTACAAAGCCCAGCACTATGAGGGCTGCTATGGGTAAAGTTAACTCCATCCCAGCCAGACCAAATATAATTTAACAGGAAATTTTGTTCTCGCACAACAGTTTTCAGCTTAGACTAAATTTAAAGTACATATGGCTGGGAAAAATATTGTAAGAAACTAAGATGTGTGATAGTGGATCAAACAAAGGCTCTAGTGATCCAGTTTCCTACTTCTCACTATGGTCAGGAGCAAAAGTTTGTAGGAGAGGTGTAAGAATTGGGACAAATAGGAAGTGACCTTTGCCCTGGTATGAGGAAGTCCACAGCCTTCCTAAGGCAAACCACTACATCTGGAGACTAATCAACAGACCTATTCTCTCTCAGTTTGACTACTCCTTCTTCTGTTCACTTTTATTTTTATGGTCCTTAATATCCAGTGGCCCAAAACCTTAATAATCAGTTTCACAATGCAATTATTTCCCAATGTAATTTGCATTGCTTACAAAATGCTTCCTTTATTTTAGCAATCTCAGTGGGTATTCCCTAACTCTTGGATTACAAAAAACAACAATCACCATTTCAGGTGCAGTATCTCCTTATGTTTTACAATTTTATGCGCTGCTGTCATATCTTCAGTCATCCTCTTCCAAGCCAAGGACTCCAACTGTTCTTTTTCCTCTATGGAAGTGGTTCCAAGCCCATGGATCAGCTTTGCTGCCTTCTCTATGCTTTTCTTAGTTTGTCTGCATTATTTTAACAGTCTCCAGTACAATTTGACTCATTTTTTTCCACAACTTCTTAAAGTATCTGTGGAATAGTTCATAGGAAACATTCTCTGTATATTTCACACTGGCAACTTCCACACAGTTTACACAGATTAAAGTGCCATCCCAAACTTCATAATTTTAGGATACTTAAGATATAGTCTAATTTTAGTCTATTAAGACTATAATATAGTCTATTAAGATAGCCTAATTTGAGGTGATGTATTTACTGTGTAAATATTTACCAGAAGGTGTGTTTGTAAGAGGCAGTATTAAGATTCTTATGATCATCTTAACTATCATATTGTCCCTTGAGTGTTTAATTGTGTATTCATAATAACTTCCTTTTCCAGTTTTTGGCTTTTAAAGAAATCCTACATAGTACACTAATATCTGACTACTGCCACAGGCATTTGGTGTCAGACTCAGACTCATACCTTGCATTTATGGCAATGCTTCTGGCCTATTCAGGGACATTCTTAGAAGATTCCCACAGGTTATGATCCCAGAGATAAGAGAGGTCCAGGAGAGCTGGTTGATTTTCAAGGATCACCTCCTCCAAGTTCAGGAGCAGCCCGCCCTGATGAGTAGGAAATTAAGCAAAGGTAGCAGAAGGCCTGCAGGGATGAACAATGAGCTCCTGACAGTAGAGATGGAAGCAGGGAAAATTTGATCATCTCAAATTCATTCAAATTCCTGTAAAAGATATTGGCTTTTTGGTTCTATCAGTTATCATATGTAAATTTACATTTACATATGTAAAGGATATGGGAAAAAATTCAATTTTGTGTAAATATCAGCTGCCTCTCTGTCCATCTGATGACTATCAGCTGTCTGCTAGTGCAAAAACTTTTTTTGATTAGATGAGATAAGGATGTTTATAGCAGTAGCAAGGCTCACAATAGTTACAGGTAGATCAAAATGAAAACATGTCAAGAGCTGTTGCAAATTTGTCCCTGTGTGGACCACAGGCCATCAGTCTGATAATAACTAATCTGTTGTAACAAACATGAAGCATCAGAGCATTAACAGGGCAAGACAGGAAGCTGAAAGATGTGAAGATGTGTTATTTGAAAATTCTGAGTGAGATCCAGTTTGGAATTAGTGCATCTGAAATTAGTTTTCTATATGTGCACTAGCTGTCTAAGGACCTGTTACTCTGAATGGAGAGCTGCTTGGTGCAGTCAGTGGAGCTTGGAAAGTGCTCAGAGCACACTAAAGTTGATGTCTGCTAGATGGCCATTTGAACCTCATTCTCTTGAAAATGAGGACAGATGAGGACCAAATGACAAGATGGTACTGGTGTATATTGAGCACAGAGAAGTCCAGATGCATGAAGTACACTAGCTCCCAAAAGTCTCTCAGGTGACAGTAGCTGAAAATATGACTTTGTGTAAAAGACTAATTATTTTTCTGTGGTCTTCTACAGTTTCAAAGTGAGAAACCTGTGAATACAGTTAGTTCCTGTTAGCAGATGCAACCCACCACAGATGAGCTGAAAGTGCAGCCTCATGAGGAAAGGAGCAATGACCTGGACCACTCCTAGCCCTTGAGAGCACACCCCACCACCACAGTAAAGAACCCCAAGGGAAATTAGACCCTTCCTAGCAATGAAAAAGGCCACACTTACGTGTGGTTTTCTAGGTCCTGTGCCCTGGGACAGCACCTCCCCTTTTGGGAGGTTAAAAACTCCCAGAAGATATGAACAAATGGCCAGCTGTGCAGCCATTTCAAAGCCACTGCAAACAGAAAGTGGGATTTCACTAAAGGTGATGCTGGTGTGACCGTTATTCATGGTACAACCCTGAAGAATTAGTGATTGCAAACCCTCTGTCTGAGACTCCTCCATTGTGCCCCACAATCTTCCCTGCCTGACTCAACACCAACAGATTTAAGAGAGGCAGAGCCTGAGATCCCACACACTTAGCTCTCGAAAGGTGCAAACCATGGCTGTGGTGGCAGTCCCAGGAGACCTCACTGTTTTTATACAGTCTCTTTCTACTGCAATGTCTTTGCAATGGAATTTGGCCACATTTGTGGCTACCTGATCTTCCAGCTCTGCATGGTCTCTGTCTCTTCTCCAGCACAGCTAGGTGAGATAGGAAACTTGGACCTGAAAGCTTCACATCATGGTGTGGAAGCCAGATACTAGGACAGCTGCCTTACAGTATGCCAGGAATTCACTGGACCCATCCTTCTACTTTCATATCTGAGTAAATTGGCACCTACTGAGCCAGTTCCCTCCCTGCTGACCAGAAACAACTCAGTGCAGGGCAGGCAGGCAAACTTCTCATGCGATTTCCACCATATTGGGTCCAAGACTCTTCTACAAAGTTTAGTGTCCCAAGACCTGCACTATGGCAATCCCTGCTAAAATATGTCCAGGGAATAATACTGCATAAAGTACATTTACAGCCATAGGACACCAGTGGTTTCACATGTCTACTTAGTTCCCAAAAGCAAAATCCACCTGGCTGACAACACAGGCTAGAAAATAATACAGGACGGGGGCATCATTTGGTAGTTGTAGCAGAGACAGGTAGCTCCTCTCCTTGACCATGCCTGCAGGCTCCATTTTCTAGGGAGGTGTTCTGTTGTCAGGAAATCAGACTAGTTGCCTACTGAAAACACCAGATATGAAAGTCTACTCAGACTGCTGTCCTCATCATGATAGTGCTTAGTCAGTACATTAGCATGTAAACACCAAAGTATTTAATATGGACGTGAAGAGAAGTCATCTATAGCAATTTCAGGTTGGATTTCTGTCTGAGTAGCAAGGCAACTATTTCTTCCTGGACTTCTGATGCAGCCCTTGAGTATGAAGTAATTTCAGATGTCTTTAGCAGGTCCTCTTGGTTATTTGCAAGTTAGATAATGAGTTAATTTTTCATGTTTTTTACTGATAGAACTTGGCTTTTCACAGATATCTCTTCAGTTTGGGCTAGAGTTAGCTGGAAAAAGTTTAGCTGGAATATTTTTCCACTGAGAAATGTAATTGTACAAAATAATGAAACCCTGTAGATTCTGCTGAAATTTCATTCTGGAAAGAAAAGGGAGAAATGTTCAGACATTTTTGACAGAGTCAAAATATTTTGTCATTTTCTTTATGAAATGGTTTTTAAAATTTGTTTTATTTTGTAAGGAATACTGTAACATAGCATTTAAAATTGTCAAAAATCAGAGTATTTTTGTCAAAATAAAATATTTTGATCAACTCTAAATGAAGTTTTCTGGATGTTATGAAATTTGGAAATCTGTTTCAGGCTCTCTTTTCAATCTGAAATATGCCAAATAAAACAGTCACCCTCTCTTCAGCAGTGCCGAGCACACCCCTCTTTTCATAGTACAGGAGGATCAAGAAACCAACAAGCAAAGACAGCTGTAAGATACGTGTGACTCCTAGAATTTGAACCTACCATCAGTTATAGTTGTGAGGAGTTGCATGTGACTGCATATAAGCTTTTTAAGAGAGAGAGAAAAATCTGTCAAAATGGTGTCAGAGCACCCAGGGGTGCAAAGATTAACAAGAAGCTGATGCAGGTGAAAAGCAGTACAAGACTGGTATAATTATTCGTATAGAGAGATTTAGTCTGACATTGTGATACATCTGTGAAAACCTTATGCCACTGTAATTCATGCCAGAAGAGTTATGTAGCTTCCAGAACACAATAACTAAAGCAAGACAGGACTTCAGAAAAATCAAAACAAAAAACTGTATAGTGGTACAGGGGAGATTATGCCAAAAAAATCTGCTTATATCTATTTGGAAACTAATGCCAAAGAAACATATCTTTGTATTTATCTATACTGATTTTTCCATATGACTCTATCTGAAGCATGTTGTGCCATGCTTATATGCAGCAGCATGACATGATAATTACCCTGAGAAGATAAATAGATATATAAAGACGCTCATTAATTTTATACAGAATAGAAACACGAATTCTGCATCTGCAGTCAGCAACTACAATCCTTAAAGAACGAATGCAGAAATACTAATGCTGTCATGATTATTTATAGACTTGAAGATACATACACATGCATATGTGTCAGATGTTTCTAAAGGCTTTTTTAATTATGGCTGTCTGTCTTACTGGCATGAGCAATCTTGCCTTCTAGCGTTTTCCCACTGAACAGTAATAAGGACATCCTGCAGACATCACCAAGGTCCACAGGCATCTGTCAGAAGACAAATGACCACATTCTAAACAATTCTTCAGGATTATGCTTCATTCATTACACTACACCTCATATTATTAAGAAAAATTTATTTTATAGCAGTTTCCCTCAAAATTCAATGAAACATTAAATGTACATTTATGTAGTAAGCCAAATAAATTATTTGGGCCAGAATTTATTCCAACTAACTTCAACTAGAAGCCAAGCCACGCTGGTCTCCCTTTATACTAAAAGAATAGAAAACACTGGAATAGAAAATAGCCGGGCCTTGAGAGGGCCCAACAAAAACCTAAGTCAAGACCTGGAGGTGCACCTCTCTTCATTGGCTGCGTTACAAACCTGGAGTGCCTGCACCTAAGACACAGCATGAATCCAGTCCTCAGTGGAAATTCTTCAGTCTGTTTGGAAGCATCATTTCTCTGAAATCTTTTAGGTGCCTTATCTGATTTGCAACCAGCCATAACCTCCAGAAATAGTCTTTGAATACTGAAAGTTAAGCACACTTTTAACTGGTTTGGTTAAGGAGCAGGCTCCTCTGGAAATGGCCAAACTGAGCTATCGGGCTCCACAAATCCTGACTGTTTGCTTTGGTCCATTGTTGCCTGCCCAAATATATTGTGCTAGGACCTCAGTTAAGTTAATGGGTGCAGAATTGGATAACCCTACCTGCTAACGATGGTGTAAACATTTTGCTTTTGTTTTCCTTCTAGAACACTTACAAGCAAGTTGAGTAACAGAAACAACATCCTTAACCTGTGTAAAAGGCAGGATGAATAGGGCAGCTTAGCTCCCTGACCCATGGATTCTTCTCTGCCTCTTCTGCTGCTCTTCAGGTTTCCACTTACCTTGGGCTGCTTCCCAGATAGCCTCACAGTCTGAAAAGGGAGACTCATTAGTATCTGACTTCTTTCACTTCTACTCTCCCAGGCAGAAACTGTTCTAAATTACTTTCTCCTCCAGTAACAAAACCAGAGACAAGTAGCTTCAAAAGATTCATGTTAATGTGTTGATTCAAATATGTTAATATTAATGCATAGTAAATAAAAAGGACTTTCAATAGGTAATGAAAACTTAGTATTATTTAATCAGAAACAATGCATTTTCTTAATTACCATAGTTATGTGGAGTTTTTAAAGCAGAAAATCATTGTAAAAAGAGGGAAAAAATGAAGTGTGAAGTCCAAAATTCCCCTAATTGTTTTGTAAAGAAAAAGAAATGCAGAAGAACTTGGGAAGAGCACAGAAATATATTGTACTCATTGAATCAAAACCATGTCTACTGTCAACAGTAGAGATCACCTTACAAGTATCCTAGAGTGGAATCAATACTTTCATTGTTCACCAAAATCTTTTATGTCAAAAACTCCAAACATTTCTTCTCTTGTATGGAACTTTAAAACAAGGTATACACATCCCCTACAGCATTTATTAGTGGGTTTTCACTACACTGAGTAGATACCCACCACAATATTGCTGTTTATATTTGGTTAGAATTTCAGCAAGATGGAAAATTGCTCTCTGTGCCATGCCTGAAAGTTTTCCTTCTTGCAACAGGGTTTTCAGATCGATAGCAATAAATGTCTCTTCCATACAGCCTCAAGGCACAAAAAATACATTAACGGCAAAAGATAGGCAGCTTCACTTTTGAGCTGCTGTCGTTTATGACACATATGTAAATTTGGGGAACTGTAATAATTCTATTAAAAAGAAAAAGATGAAAGATAAAATAAAAGAGACTTCCCTCAAAATGAGAAGTTAGATGAATGAGAAGTAGCGAACTGAGTGTCAGTTACTGATACCATTTTAAGTAATGACATATCCTGGGTGGTTAGGATCTGTGCACCTGATTATTGCAAGAAAGGAAATGTTCAGGTACCAGTCATGTAAGACATTTCACATTTAAATCTACAGACAGCATTCACATGTAAAGACAGCTGAAATTCCATGAAACTGAATAACCAAAATCCACTCCACACAGGTCTACTTGGAGTTCTACACATATGAAAAAACAATTAAGTATTGCATAATAGTTAGAGATGAGACTCACCTGATGAAATATCTACTATAGCTACACCTGCACTAGTTGCCTGATGCTTACTTTACTAATAAATTATTCCTAAGAATGATTGATTTTCTCTCACCTAAAATACAACAGAATAAATGGGTTTTAAAGCACATTTCTCTCTGCTCACTACAAACAGACCTTACAACAACTATCTCAGATGAACATGTCTATAGTAGTGGGTGAGATGAATGCCATCACAGGCTACTACAGCAAGGAATTGTCTACCAGCAGCAGGGAATAATGACAGATTATCCATCTAGGAGCATTTGGGGATTATATGAACAAAGGTGCAGTTGATTGTTTTATTGAATTTCTCTTATAAGACACATGATCTTTTTGCCTTACCAAGCTCAGAGAAGAACTCTTGCACTACAGGATAAAGGGTGTTTTTGTATGCTTCTGACATACAGTATCTTAATGTTCAGGAATTAGAGCGTTTTGCATCAATTTTCTACTGAGGCCAGATTATAAAATATTAATAAAACCTTTTTTTTTCTTGTTCAGCTGAACTGCACAGCATAGATATGTAAAGCTATACAGAGATACTTTGAAAATTCTGAATATACAAAAGGTGCTGCATTTTTTTTTGGTAGTACAATGAAGAAAAATAGGAAGCTGTCATCTATCTCTGCATGGGCCTAACCTTCATCCTGGATACAAAAGCTCACTCTGTTCTGAATACTTTATCATTATGAAAGATGTAGCATTGACGTTGCAGGAAAAGAGCTTCTGATGCAAAACCAGTGACCTGACACAATTGTTAATAAAAAGTCCAGTTTAATGATTCAATAGCAATGAGTATCCTTCATAAGCAATTTAAAAGGAAGCCTATAAAAACATTAAAACCCAACTGAGATTTTCATTCATGAAACCAGCATTCTGAGGACTCAGAAGAGACAAGAAAAACTTGCTGAATCTATAGGTTGAATAAAATTTATTGCCTGCCATACTATGATGCAAGACAAACCACCCACTAGATTTTTGAATGGCTTGAATTTCCAGAATTAGTTAGTTTCCATCATACAAATGTTAGCATGAGCTACCTGTTCTGACACAAACAAGGACTCCTCAAAGTACTGGGTGTTTTGGGGTTTTGTGCTCATTTTTCCTCAATTAAAATTACTGGTAACATCCCTTACATCTTTTCATAGAGACCTGTCCAAAGAAACCATTGGAAAGAGCATTGAGTCCTAAACTCAGAGAGTGTTGTACCAATGGTGGCTGAAAGACTGAGGACAATTACAGTAAAGAAGAAACAACAAGCTTAGCTAGAAGGTCACTGTAAAATTTAGAAAAAGACCATTTTAATTAAATGAATTCTTTGAAAACCAAGCTGAACAGAAGGAGTTGGTGGAGATTAATTTGGCAGCAGGAAAGTAAACTTTAGACTTCAGTTGAGTAAGCAAGAAAAGGATACAGATGAGGGCTGAGGACATTTTCTGCACTGGCATGATAAAGATAATATTTAGAAGTGATTATGTCTACACTGTAAGCTTAGCTTAGGCCTGATCCTGAGTCTGTCCTTGTCTGATCCCTCTTAACACAACTGTAGATAACATATCTGTACTTGCAGCAAGTTTGCAGTCAATACCAAGCCTGGTGGAGTTGTCAGTAAACTGGAGGCCAGGGCTGCTGTGCAGGGGCAACTCAATGGGCTGTGGGTTGATGGGAAACTTCATGAAGCTCGAGAAAGTCAAATGCAAAGTCCTGCACCTGGGATGTCATAACTCCATGCAAAAGTACAGGCTGGGGGCCAACTGACTGAAGAGGAGCTGGGCAGAAAAAGACTCTGGTGGTGTTGTGGACAAGCTCAACATGGCCTTGCAGCAAAGGTCAAAAGCCTCCTGTGCTGCATTAGAAAGAGCACAGCCAGCAACTTGAGGGAGGTGAGTCTTCCTTCTACTCTGCTCTGGTGAAACATATCGAGGGTGCTGGGTCCAGCTCTGGACTCCCCAGTACAAGAGAGAAACAGAAACACCAGACCTATCGAAGTGCCTGAGGACAGGGGACTGGAACACAGGCCATATGAGAAGAAGCTGAGAGAGCTGGATTTCTTCAGCCAGGAGAAGACAAGGCTCAGAAAGATCTTACTGCTGACTGAAAGTACCTAAAGGGTGTAGAGAGGCCAGAGCCAGACTCTTCTCAGAGGTGTACAGTGGAGGTACAAGAGGCAACAAACACAAGCAGGAACACAGGAAATTCCAACTCAATATGCAGGGGGAAAAAAATCACTGTGAGGGTGTCCAAATACTGGTGCAGGCTGCACAGAAAGGTTGTAGAGGTGCTCAGAGCTTGACTGGACACAGCCCTGAGCACCTACTTGAACTGGACCTGCTTTGGGCAGGGAATTGGATCAGAAGACCTCTGGAGGTTTCCTTCCAACCTAAATGATTCTAAAGCCCTTAAATCTGGTTACACCAACCCCTGCTAGGGTCTCCAAATCCCTGTCATCCTTCAGATAAGGCTAAAGCTAGTGTGGGAGATAAAGCTGGAGGCTAAATGAGGTTAGGCACATCATAAGGCAGTGTCTGTCTCCTCCCTAGAGAGACCAGGGCTTTTCTCTCTTCTATTCCAGCTCAAAATCAATCAATTTAAAAGATTTGTACATTTGATTTTTTTTTTTTTTTCTGGAACAAAGAGGAATAGATGTTTTATACAGCACTGACATTGGTTCTGATGCAGCATTAAGTCTAAATCCATGTCAGAAAATTCACTGTGCCACAGCATAAGGTTTACAACCTATCTCAAACATGTGGGCAGACTTAGTGAAAGGGGGAACCAGCCCAAAGGTGCTGGTAAAGCACGAAAGACTGAAAACTAATAAAGCTGAACTGGAAGGAGATAAATTGAGAGAGGAAATACGTGAGGAATAGGAGAAATCTCACCACATAGTAGCACAAAGCAATACAAAGCATGTGGTGTCAAAATAATCACTGAAAATGTCCTGTAACGCAATGTTAACCTGTGGAATTCATTACCATTTATAAATTTGAGGTCAAGATCTTAACAAGAACAAAACAAAACAGGAGCCTGGATAGCAATATCCAGAGTTTTGGTAGATGTACATGTACTGGGTCTGGCTGAGCCAGAATTGGTTTTCCCCTGTAGCAGCCCTCATGGTGCTGTGTTTCATGTTGGGAGCTGGCAGGGTGTTGATAGCACACTGGTGTTGTGGCTACTGCTCAGTAGTGCTTACACAGCACCAAGGCTCTTTCTGACATTTCCCCCACACACAGTGGGACGGGGTGGACAAGATCTTGGGAGGGGACACGACCAGGACAGTTGACCCGAACTGACCAAACGGATATTCCATACCATATGACGTCTGCTCAAGTATAAAGCTGGGAAAAAGGAGGAAGGGGGTGGGGTCACCCTTGGTCCTCCGGGGCAACCACTACAGGTATTGGAGCCCTGCTTCCTGAGAAGGCCTGACATCGCCTGTTAATGGGAAGTAGAGAATAAATCTGTTTTCTTTTTGCTTCCTCACGCAGACCTTTGCTTCACTTTGCTTATATTAAAACTGCTTTTGTTTTACCCACAAGGGTTGTTTTTTTTTCCTATCTTATTTTCTTTTCCCTCTTTGCCCTGTTGAGAAAAAAAAGGGGAAGGGGGGGAAAGTGATAGAGAAACTTGGTGGGTACCTGGCATTTAGCCAAGGTCAAACCACCACAATACAATAAATTTTGTACAGTGTATGAATCCTTACACTGAGATTTCCAGTTAACTCTCTTGCGATATGTAAAATCCAATGCCTACTGAAAAGCTTCTTCCTCTTTCAGACACAGCTGATGTTTAGCTACACTCTGATCCTCTGTGACAGTTCCCGTGTACCAAAGGAAAAAGAACTGAGAGAAGAGCACGCTGGGAAGCAGATGATTCCCATCACTTGGATGCATATTTGCATTCAAAATAAACTAACTAATTCTTGGGAAGGAAAAAAGACCTTGCAGTAAGGTAGCTGCAGGAGAGATTTTTGGATGGAATTAGAAAGCTCATAGACATAGTAGAAGCTGAAGCTTTGGACATTGATGGTGAAGGAAAAACTTAACAATAACTATTGTCTTAAACCAGTGGAAATGTATAGCAGTAGTTGATCTTCCTCTAGCCTGTGAGTGACAGGCAGGTTCTTTTAGGTATCCTTGGTAGAAAGAGGAATGGTCACAGGGTTGTAGTTATAATTGGAGCATTACTATTACATAAAGATTTTAGTTATCAGCATATCTTATTGTTATCTATGATTTCTAGCAGCTAAAGTAGTTCACTGTTGCACAGAATTTTTAGCAATTATAGCTTTCAGCTAAGCAAAAATTCTAGTACAAAGTGTGGCCTTTGTACTGTATAGGGTCTACAGTTACTTAGTCACTGGTTACCCGGACCCTCTGCAGATCAAGTCAAATTCTTAATAATCAGCATGTGATACAATAAAAAAAGTACTTAGCTGTTTGCAACAGGAGCCCGTTAAAAATGCTGACATGTGAAAGAACAGCCTGTTGTAAAGGTACCTCTCTTTTGACAATATGAAAAATGTCTAATGGAAAAAAGATTCCCTTAGATTATCCAAGGCTATCTGCAACATGGAGGTGAAGTGACATAATTCTCTAAATCTGTTATCAGTGTTACATCTATCATTGAGAAAAATGGCCACTCCACAGATTACTTAAAGCAATTTGAAGCAAAGAATACCATGCTTTCCTATGCATCTTAAATTAAGGCTACTAATTTTGCATACATTTCTGACAACGGTTATCTACACATGGTAATTGCAGTAATCTAGATGAACAAAATATTGCAAATCCCTGTTACAGGCAATATTCTGATGACCTGTTAAGCCTTGAAGTGTGGTCACCATACACTCAGTAATTATCGTATTTGAAATTTCTGGATAAAATTTATTCCATGTCTATGCATGTTCACAGAACTGGAACATAACAGCAGTTTATAGGGTTGGGAAGAGGAGGAAAGAATTAAAGTCATTTTTATGTTATTTAATTGGTGAATTACATAAAAGTGGGAGGTTGACAGGTCTAGATACATTCTTGGTCAGTTGACAATGATGTCTGTAACATCTCTACTCACTCCAACAAATGCTGCTCAGGCCACATCAATAACTCCTAAGAAAAAATATTTTTAATCCTCTGAATATTCATATATACATCACATATAAGTAAACCAATACGATCATACACAATTTATGCATTCGTTTTTTGTTAAAAGTAGGCAACTATATTTACAGTATCAAAAGTCATTGCAAACATAGTTAAATATATTGATAATAGAGATGTTAAATATGATGTCCTGCAACTACAGAATGCCAGTCTAAGGAAAGAAACAGTTTACCATCTGCTATCTTATTTCCTGAATTTAATTTTCATTGTGATTTATATTATTGAGTTTTTAATCAAATGCTTATCTAGCATGTGATTTTCAGAAGGTGAAGGTAGCTATAAATACTCACAAATTGTAGTTTTTATAAGGTGAACATTTCCATTTCTTACAAAAAATATAAACTGTAAGCAGGAGGTTTTTAAAGTATTTTGAGGTATATTCTTGTCCCATTTATTTTATCATTTCATAATAAAAATATGATTTAAACATATGAGATAATCTCCTAGAAATTAAAAAATGCTAATAATTCAGGATGGTTTATTTAGAGAGATAAAATCTTTATGACACCCAGAATATCAAAGGATTACACAAATCTGATTGTATTTAAGTGAAATAATAATTACTGTTCTCCTATTGTTGTAGAATAATGATTAAATAAATATTGAATTGTAGTCATCTGCCTCAGAAGCCTGATAAAAGTACATTGCATCAATACCAAAATCATTATCTAGCTGAGAATATTTAACTTTCCCTACTTTTCATTTGAATACCATAAAAAGTCAAAGAAAATAAAATTTTATTGGTCTTTAATTAACCAAAGGAGCCTAAATATTAGGCAAAAAGCTAACAAATAAATTCTGCATGAAGTAGAAGTAATTAGACTTAAAATATGAGATTTAAAAATCTTTTTATAAAAACATTCAAGATAACATTTTCATTCCACCTTTTAATATTTATTTGTTATTACATATATATTAATTCAAGTTAAATTTTCTATTTTTATAGAAAATGTTTTTATTGGTACTTTGATCCATCTCTTCCTAATGAAGTTGTGTAGCTCTGTCAAAATGAGTTCTGGGTGCAGAGGTCCAACACAGATGTTAGCATCTCCCACCAAGCGAGCAGGGCACTCTGGTGCACAAGGGAGTCTTAGCTTCATGGCTTTATTCAGATCCATTTTATATTCAACAATGAGTGGAAGTAGAAATGAATGTTCCAGGCAAGTGCTGATGCCACAAAAATTATAAGAGGGAGGTGGGGGTAACCCCATCATTTCCTCCCTAACTCTGTAATAAGTCATGGAGTGATGTTCATTCTTAAGTCACTCACCCAGTTAGAGGCTGCTTATAGAAAAGAGACATTCTTCCAAGGAGATGATTTTGTACCCCCTCAGGCTAAAGAGGGGGCTGATCTACAATTTCTCACTTCCCAGAAAAATAAGTACTTACTATTAGATAAGCAAAGGTGAACACCATCCATACCCCTCCCACTTTTTAAAAACCTACTGCAGGATTTTCAGATACTCTGGGACTACTTTCTTAAGTTACTGTGAGGGATTGAGTAAAAAGAGTGACTGGAAGTGGAAGTGCTGTTTGGATTTTGGTCTGAGGTATGTGTGAAAATGCTTGGCCCAGGAAAGACAGGTACTTATTATCATATACAAGCTCTAAGTACTTGAGAAACCTTACAATCAAAATGCATCAAGGATGCAACTTCTGGGTTAAGCAGTAACGTGCCTTTTGTACCACAACTTCAGGCTTGAATTCAAGCACATAAGCCATTTCTTGTGTTTAGTCCCCTTCTTTCCCCTCTGCATCCCCAAGGAGGAGAACACAGTCAGCTGTGGCAGTGTATTCCCTATCTCGAAGAAAGAAGATCAAGGAAGAAATGTTCCTCACTGCAGCAAGATTGTACTCTTCTAAGTACTGTACTGATGCTCCCCCATACCTTAGCTGCATGCAGTCATATGTTGGCAGAATTACATTCAGCACTTCGTATTCTCAGCAGCTGGGAAGCTACACAGGACACAAGTATTTACAATTAAACTTTTATAAGGTCTCTTTATCTTTTACCTTAAAGTACCCTCCTTCCTAGTATAACAACAATAGAATATGAGCACAAACACATAATTACAATAATGGCTGCTATCAGTTAGTTGCTCAGAAACTAAGGGTCTTAACAATCCCTTGTTAGAATTCATTCTGTCAAAAAAGAGATCACAGCCATACTGGATGGAAGCAGATGGTCAGGATTACATACCTGTGGGGAGGAAGGAGAAGTAATCCATCTGTAAGTGAAGGATAGAGGGTGAAGGGGAAAAGATTTAGTTGTATGCACGAAGAATTCAGTGACAGGAGTGTAACTCAAGTTCATCCCTGTAGGGGATTTCTGACAAAAACCAAGAGAGGAATTGCATTGATGGTGTCACTTTATAGTATTTACCACTGAGTTAATTTATATAACTGCATGCTACGTTTTGTTAGTAGCAGAGCAATTTCATGCAGTACATATGCTGTAAGAATTCTTTATTTCAGTGTTACTGGTGTAGGAATTACCAAGTGAAATAAGTGCAGCTGCTTACTTATACTGGTATATATGAGAGTTAAATTCAGCCCAAGAAAAATGTACAACTATCCAAATAGAAGACAAAGTCATTGGCTACGTTTCAAGCACTGCAGGATTGCAGAACACAGTAAGTCAGCAGAAGCAATCAAGTCATATTTTCTAATCAATTACTCCAGTAAACATGGTGTAACAATTAGCAACTGAAGACGTGAGGCTTCAGTGAAAAACTTGCTACAAAAAATTTAAAGTCATTAATATGAAATAGAATGGTCTTATGAATATGAAATAGAATGAGCCTTGAGGCTGTATTAGGTCTAAGGTAAGCAGTTCTTAAAGACTTCTTAAGGAAATGGTTTAAATTTAGCTGTAGTGCAATCAGGAACGTAAGAATTACTTAAATCAACCACCACTTGATAACTTATGTAGGACATGAAAAGTTTGATTCAAACAGGACTGTGAGGTTCAGGCTGTACTAACACTTTAACCACAGCTGAGACCAAGTCCAGGGCACTGCAGTGTGATCCTTTCTACCGTTCAAATTGATAGAACTGTCTCTGGCCATTTTGGGGCAAAATCAAATTATTTTCTATGACAAACAATTCCTATGCATAGTTGAAAGGTTAGCACAGGTTGGGGACTACTCTTAACACAGAGTTTGGGTATGTCTGTCTTTTCTGAGAGGCTACTAATGGTTTCTAACTTAGACACCAGCTATAGTGTACTAGCTGGACTCAGTGCTGGAGGACAGGTCTTGCCACAAATCAGTTTGTGAATATAGATGCAGCCATTAAGCACTAACAATCACGTATTTCAGTGTCTCACATGAAAACAGTCATGATGATCCACTGATTCAGCAGTCTTTAAGTTGGGGTATAGAAGCTGCATAGTTCACTGGCTATAAGGATTAAAACAAACAAAAAACCCCCCAACCAAACAGAAACCTACTCAGAAAAATTATTAGATTCCTGAAAAACTAAAGGGCCACACAAAGTGTGGTAGAAATTGCTGTATCAATGGCATTCTTCAGTTTTCACCTGCCTTGACACATAAAATTATTCCTTTCAATGATCTTGCAGATCTTCCAATATGCCCTAGTAGTTACAGTGAGCACTGAGAAAAAAAAATTTCAACAGAGAGAAACCATAATATTTAAAGTATAGTCGATTTTCCAATTCTGTTCCACAGTCAAATATTCCTTGCTGATTTTTTTTGATGCATTGTGTCTTTATTTTCCTTTCACACATGTGAGAACACAATCAAATCTTACATTCAAAATAAGCATGGGTCAAGTATACAAATAAAATATTACACCCTTTTATGATATTTGCTTACTGCAACACCGTTAAGCAAGTTCATGTATTAAAGGCACAATAACATTTTACTGTGTGCTTAAATTGTAATAACCAGAATATTAAAGGTACTAGTATTATCTAGTACTAACTAGAATATAAGGAATATATATATGATAGACACTTTATGTCTTATCCCTTATCCCATCATATATACAGTATATATTGTATAACCATATATATATAAAATATACATCATATAATCATTTCCAGAATCTTGTCCAGCATTGTGAAACTGGTTATTGTGCTTCTACCTTTGTAAATTTTGGAAAATTGGTTCTCAAGCCACATTGTTCATGTAATTTGATCTATGAGAAAGACATTTTGACATAGGATTTTTACTCCTTGCTCCCTTAGTAGCCATTTTCTTTATCCAGAGTTTGTCTTGTTTATAGCATTCTACATGAGATCTTACAAGGCTGAGTAAAGTGATACTCTTATTACCCAGAAATTACCTGTCTTAGGATCACTTTGGGTTTTCTACAGTTTTGTCATTCTAGCCACTCATAGAAATCCTAGGTTGAATAACATTACTGGACTTTTCATCAGTTCAAACTGATCAGCTCCCTAACTTTAATACAAATTCTTATTAAGCCCTATGATGATCACCATATACTATGTTTCCTTCCATTCCTACAACTATTATACCTATGATGATTCAGTTCCCCACTGTATAAACAGTGCTCTGAGTTTGTGTCATTATCCATCATCAGCATATTCCTAATTTTTGCACCAGAATGTTAAGGAAAACCTTGGATAAGATCTGTAGCAAAATGAGTCCTTGAAGAATGACAAGCAATAAGCTCTGCCCTATTCAATAACTTCTTTATTCAGTATGACATGTTGTTGTTGTTCCTGTTTCCAATACAGAAAAATTCCTCAATGCCTTAAAGTTCTTTACCAAGTTGAGATAAACATTTTCTGTATAGGACTGTATAAAATTCATCACTGAAGTACCAGGAAATTAGACCTATTGCATTTTCTTTGCTTAGAAGTTGGCTTTTCAAAGGAATTTTTTAAAAATGCATAACAAGGACAGAATTTTATTTGCAGGTAAATAAGCCAGAAGAAGACATGAGAAACAACTTCCTACACAAAATTTCTATAACAGCTGTTTCTGACTGCAATAGCAGCACCGTGGAGACACAGAGGCTGGCATGGTTTCATATGGCCCAACAGCACCAAAGATGACCTCTATTTAGCATGAAAATATATGATGCCTTGCTGCCTGGGTCTAGTAGAATTAAGATGGAAAGAGGAACACTCCTTGCTAACAGCATAATTATACCACACAAACCAGAATTTCTCTTTTCAATGAAGTAATTTTAAATAAAAAGGAGGAAGGAAGGAAGGAAGGAAGGAAGGAAGGAAGGAAGGAAGGAAGGAAGGAAGGAAGGAAGGAAGGAAGGAAGGAAGGAAGGAAGGAAGGAAGGAAGGAAGGAAGGAAATACATATCTTAGTAAGCCACAGTCTTTTACTCAAATGGATCATTTCAGTTTCTGTGCAAAGTGTAATAATAATTTGTGGTGATTTGGGCTTAAGAAGGGAAGCCCATCTTCATTATAATCATTGCCAGCTTCATTACAATCATGTTAAATCATAAAAAGACTTGTTTGAAAGCTGTCCAGGTTGATCTCAAAAGCTTTTCTGGTCATCGAGAAAGATAATAACAAATTGCATGTTAACACTTTTCATCAGTACATCTCAAAATACTTTGCAAACTAGATCATGAGCTCATTGCCTTTATATTATTCAGGAAATGGGAATAGGGAATGGAAGTGACTAAGCATATGTCAGTGGCAGTCCCAAATCTAGAATACAGACTGAAAGACAAGTCTGCAAGTCTTTCATCCATCCACTGTTCTTCAGAACTCCACATACATACATGCTCATATTTTACTTTCAGTTAACCACTACAGGCATTCATTTGCTGCATTTATAAGCCTACTAACCTGAATCACCTGTGATTCACTGGAAATTAGAAATCCATTTTCACCTGAAGTCTTTTTTTAAAACTCTCAGAGAGGGAGTAACAGGCTTCTCTCTCTTTAGTAGTGTGAATTGTTAAAATTGATAGTTTCTAGAAAGGAAACTTGATCACACTTCCGGGTTAAAGCAATTTATTTTCTTTAGTGTCATCACCTCAGCTGGTTGCAGGTCTCAGTAAGGAGATCAGGAATTGAATTTTATTAGATATACTACATAACTCACTATTGAATGGGTTTTACAAGACAGCCCTTTCACTGCTGTCACCACAAAGCTAAATTTGGAGACAAGTAAATACCCGTCCATGAAATGATGGCTTCCAGTGGTTTTGAGTTCGGAGGTGTACATTAAGGTTATGCGTCAAAGAGCACTCCCCAGCACTGATCTTACTTGTACACTGACACAGTTAGAATGATTCCTGGCACAATCAAATTCACTGAGGTAGATGTAGCTTGGCTCCCTCCATGTTTGGCTGCTCTTACACTTCCCAAACCATAGTCACAGAAGCCAAGACTGTGGCTGTGAAGACCAAGGCAGAAGAAGCTTTGAATACTTTGAGCTTTTCCATATCATCCATCATTATGTTGTCTCCCCATTCAAAAGACTCACATTTTCTCCAAAACTCCTTTTGTGTTAGGAAACTTGTAAAATCCCTTCCTGTTACCCCTTATGCCTAACCAGAAGTAGTTTTACCTACAGGCAGACTGTGGCCTTCCTCCTTTGTTCCATAATACTTGAACAATACTTTTAGACACTTCCTTTGTTGTCTTTGCTTGTTCTAATTTTTTATGTCCTTTTTTTGCATTTTAGTCCTCCTCTGATATGATCTTTTTTATACCGATGCACGATAATACTTTCTTTGATAGTATACTAAATGCATGAATGGACCTAACCAGAAGAATGTCAGACTAAATAGGCAATAAAAAAAATGTCATTCATGACCAGCACTCGTTTTAATCAGACTAGCATTCATCTTATTATTTCTAGCAACTCTTTAAACATCAGATGAAATCAAAATGCCCAAGTAATAAATGCCTACCTCAGTCACTGTCTGTTAGATGTGAGACAAGTGGTTGGAATAAGAATGAGCTGATAGACCTGAGGAGGTTTGATGGATTTTGAAAGTATAACAAAGAGCACACAAATCCAGTTGAATCCACCTGCAAGACTGTTTTTCAACAAAGGCAGAAACAGTAACAAACATGGATATTAGTACACATGCATGCCTGGACAACCATTTCCCAACACACAGACAGTTACAGTGGCAGATTCTATATCTGACTACATTGATAAGCTGAATCATAGGGTTCAAGATTGATGTAGCCATAGGATTCAGCAATACTCTCTGTGAATAAGAGTATTTCAGATGTTTATTTACAGTGTTATTTTCAAATAAAAAGGTAAGAGAGTGTATCAGGACTCTTCAAGTCACATGTGGTCATTCAGGTAATGTCTCACTAGATTCCTCCCCTTCTAAGCAGTTAAAAACAGATTTTCTGGAGTGTATGTGTTCACATTTAGGTGGAAAAGAATGAAACGTCCTAGAAGTGAAGACTTGGTCCTCTGTCCTAGACTGGTCTGAAGAGAACATTCATAACAAATCATGTCCACAAGAATCACCATTGCAATAAACTGCTTTTTAATGTGACAGTTCAACACTGAAGACATTAGCTCTGTTGTGGAAAACAGTCATTGGCAAACAGCAATAAAACTCTGAGATCCCATGGAAAAGTTTTTGAAGATTATCAGTGTATCTGTCTTTTAATTCAAAGATATTGAATAATGCTAGAGCATGTTTCAAGAGAGTGCTAGAAATGTCATCTTCTGACAAAAATAATACCAAAATTAACTTGAATAGGTGTCACTGCACCTGTGCTAAAGATGAGGTGAGTTTTACACACTGCTAATGTATTTAACTTTAGTTTGCTTCAACTATGCTTTTGATTGAATTGAGTTACGCTTCCCTCCCACAAATACAAAACTAGTCTTCTTTTAGTCAGTATGTTTGCTAAGGTATACTGCTTCCTTTGTTTTCCTTGGATGTAGTGGCACTTTAGTGCTTCTTGTATGCCAGACGTCTAGATCCAGAAACAAATTTATATACCATGACACATAACTTACGATCCATGAGATAACGTTTTGTGTGGTGTATGGCAAGCACATTGGAAATGATCCTGAACTCTCCATTGAGCAGAACAGGAAGCCAACTCCAGTAGCCAGATGAAAATCTGACTGGTCCGGAACACACAGAACATGCAGTGTGCCATGGTAGTCTCAGTCCTCTGGACCTGAAACTTAAAGTCGGTTATAGAATATCATGAATTTGTGTCCACTCAACCAGACAAGGATTTGACCATAAGGAGAAGTAGTAAAGGTTGAATTGCTAGTAATCTTCCAGTTGTTTCCTTGTGCATGTCAGCTATTATTTACTTCTACATCTTTTAGACCTACTCTTGTATTCGCTGTCTTCCCATTCATGCCTGAACCCCTGACATGGTGTTCATACAGGCCAGATACACAGGACAGCTGTTCTCTAAGCCTATCACATGGGGCCTTCGAATGAGATAAGTGGAGGAAAAACCTAATGTTGTTACAAAGACATTAATTTTGCTGCTTAGTAGGATAGGCTGTATGCAAGCACAGAATTACTCTTCAGATGCATAGCAGTTTTAATTTATTAGCCGAATTCTTTTCCTAGGCTGGCCAGAGTGCAGTTGGATCCTCCTGTAGGAAGAAAAGTATGTTTCTTTTCTTAATACAGCATCTACTGTTTAGGGTGTCAGCTTCATGCACCAGTAATGAAGCAGAAAATGAAACCCAAATGAAAAACCTAAATGAAAACCCAAATGAAACAGGAAATTTTTCATTTAGAGTCTCACCTGCTGCAAGGTGAGAAGTCAGACACTTGTCTTTAAACATTTTTTTTATTATTAAACATTAAATTCAGTTTAATTTTAGTTCTAAAGGAATGTAAGCTTCTATGGGAAGCAACTACAAAAGTTCAGATATTAGAAAACCTCACATAGAATTGCAACATGCCCACAGTCTTTGCCAGCATCAACTACTGTCATGCTGAGCAATTGTAATATATGTAATTACTTATGACTTTGAATACAGATCAAAATTGGCATAAACCTTATGTGTAAGAGTCGCAAAATGATGACTGAACAATATGTCCTGAAATGTTTTTAGCCTGAATCTTTTATGTTGCTCAGCAGGCCTTGCTAAAAGACAGAAAAGAAGTGGCAGGTGTATGGGAGTGAAGTGGATAGCTCTTCAAAATTGGAGACTGAGTGGGTTGTCAGCCAGCTTTCACTCCGGGACACATTGGCAGTGTCTACTTAATTGCACTGAGGTTGTGTCTTCCTTTTAGAAAATGTTAGAAAGCAGAAATTTCATTGGTGACAGTACTGGACTTCTTCACAATAGTAAGAAAAGGGCAAAAATATCAACCTGAAGTGATTTCAGCTCATGCTGGCACAACATATTACATAGTTAGGAAAATCCCTCTGGACATCAGACAAGTAACACCATGTCAATTTGGCTAAAAATTGATGCTCACAGCATCTGCAGTATGGCATTTGTTTCCTGCTTATTGTTTTTAGTGCTGTTTGTCACCACTTCTCTGTCATTGCTCCAAGACTTAGCGAAGTCCCATCATTTCTACAGTCACGAAACTATATGAATAGTGCAGTCAAGTTTAAGATAATTTGAGAAAAACTCCTGGTGTAATCAAAGGGACATTGACAAGTCATCTTACTACCCTGTTAATTAGTTGCAGAAATCCAGTCATCACCCACCCCTCTATTCTTCTATATGAAATAAAGGTGACTTTTTTTAACCTTTGTTGCTGTACATCAAACAAAAGTCCATCAGAATACAATCAGAAGTCTTCACCACCCCAAGAAACAGCTGCTTAATGCTTAATGAAATGGTGTAATCTTTGGCTATACATTTATTAGACAATCATTTTGATCTTAGAAACTATAAGATAAAAGCCCTTCAAAGCTGTAAGTGAGGCAATGATGGAAAATAGCAAAGGGCATAAATATAACAATCTAATTTTTTGCCTAGCTTCTGTCACAACTTCTGCTGCTGGGGAGGAAGTCAAGCATGCTTATGTTTCAAATCACTTGTTACCACACTGTTATCTATGGGACATATCAGCTTTGTCCCTAAAAACTTTCAAATGGTAAAAACTCTCTTAGCTTCGTTGGTCCTCTTTCCTTGATGGCATACATTCTGCTCTCAACAATGTTAAACTAGAAACTATTTTGGCCTTAGAGGGTTCCTACATCTTGGATCACTCTTCATTCCAGAACCAGTGCCATCAGCTGAGGTCAAATTATGCATTTTACTTTAAGATTTTTTGGAGTTTTTTTCCCCTGGTTCCACCATCCTTAGCTGATGGCTTCCTCCACCCACCACTGTTTCACACAGAGGAATTTCTGGCAGCTCTCTGGTGGAGTGGAAATATGCAGTTTGCTGTGGCTTTCCCTTTAGCACAAGCCCCTGACTGCCTTTCCACCATTCTGCTGCCATGCTGCAGAAGTACTAAAGCCTGTGTCCTCTCTCTCTAGTTGAAGGGTACTCTTCATAGCAGAATGTGCTTTAATATGACCACCAGGTTTTTTCTTGTGGTAGATGTAGGATTTTTTAGATTGGACTCACACAACATCTTTGCACCACTCCTAGAGAAACTTTCCCACACCAGTTGTTAACAGGATCCAGGTCCTTTCTGCTATGATCCAGCTTTCTCAGGGTATCTGACAGACTCTAACAAATGGGTTCACTTTAGTGTCTGCTTTAAGTAGCCTCCTTTTCTAGAGGAAGAACTGCTCCCTTTCCAGTCAATCACCATCAAAGCTGGATTCCATCTTCTCTTGAAGACCTGGTATGATTTCCAAATGTAGGACTGCATGAATCTTAACTAGGTTTCCTGCCTTTCTGGGATATGTACTTTCACAGGGAATCAAAGGGTTTTCTCCTAACACTACTATTCACATGGGTCAGTAGAATCCCATGCAACTGATTCTCTTGTTTTTTTCCCGCCCTGAGTCATAGTGCTATTGCATTTTTAGGCAGTTTAGGAGCCATAGCAACGATTCACAACAAATGCCCTTTAGTTTTAAACAATACATGATCTGGAGGAGGTCTAGCAAGAGAAAAGCCTCAGTTTTATTTAAAATTCCATTATTGTCAAACCTCCAACAGAACAGAGTGTGATATTAAAAAAAGAAAAAAATCAAAAAGAGTTTGCTAGGTTTCAGCTGAATCATTTCTCAGTTTCACTCAAGCAGTGAATATGCAGGTGAGGTCAACTAGGTTCATTAAAAAAAGTTATGAAAACTAATCAGAAAATTCTTCTAAAACCTGTTATAAGAAACATACACATAGGATAAGGATGGAGACTGGGAACTGTATTTATCAAAAAAGCCAGAAGAGCAAAAAGCATACTCACTTTTAAGTAAATTAAATCAAAAGTAACATCAGTGAAGAAGAAAAATCAAATACACATAAAGTTCATAACTGGGATTCTTATTTAATCATATAATCATATTTATCAGTGTAGAAAACTTTACCATTGCTCAGAGTCAAGGTGTATTCATCATACGTGTCTATTTTAGTTTGCTATGTTACTCTTCCACCACTTCCCCATTTCTTTCTCCCTTTCTCCTCTTCTTTGTTTTATCAGATCTAATTTATACTTTAAAATTTGTGGGGAAAAAAAGTATTTATTATTTGTATTAGTCTGTTAAGACTACGAGATGATCAACATATCAGATGATGAACTTCTCATTGCCTTCAATAATTTTTACATCATTCAGTACAAAAACAATATATCAAGGCAAGATTAACAGAAATTGCGAACAGCCCCCCTGAAGAAAAGCAGCAATTTACTTATGAAATTTTCAGGTTTCTGGGCAATGGAAAATATTTGTTCGGGATTTATATAAGATTTAGATCACATGAGTACATTCCTTTCAGACAACATGAGAGGGGCAGAACGTGTCATATAAGGATATTCCCCACATGAAGGAAAAAAGCAGTGCTGCTAAGGACTACATGTTCTCTCTTTTCCTGTTCTGGCAGTCTTACTCAGTATGCAGTTCCTAATGAAGAAGAACACAAGAGTTATCTTTTTCTGTCTCTATTACTCAGACGCTTCTCCAAAATAAACATTTTGGAAGTGTTTGTACCTTGAATCTCTTTGTTCATGTCTTCTCAGCTTTCTCTGTACATTGTGTTTATTATATTTCAGATATGGATAACATTTCTAACTATGTATGTGTACACAGAAATGTATTTATTCATTCAATCTTTTTCTTTTCTTGATGCGTATCTTCTGCACTTATTTTTTTAATTATCTGTTCACTTTTCTTCAGAGTTGGGTAATACTCTGTTTATCTGCTTTACTGATGTTCTTTTCTTCAAAACAAAAGATAGATTTACTGATAGTATAAAAATCCTACTGTTTTTAAACTTAGAGAGTGAAACACTGGCCCAAACTAAATCAATCGAACTTGTCTCTTACTGGCTTCATTAGTACCAGGATCCCAGCTGTAATTTCAAAAAGGAGCACGAAAATTTAGCTTCCATATTCTTAGAACAGTGCCAGAAACGTTTAAACAAATTTGACTAACCTGGATTTTTTTCTTATGCAGTATAAATGCAGGCACAATTCTTATTCATGTATTTGATTAAGATACTTCTAGGATAAATATATTTTCAGATCCAAAATTATGCTTGAAAGATTTAGATATGCAGTGATATGTAAGGTCTATACACACATTTATTTTTTAATTGTGCGTTTGTAAACCCATCGGAACAACTAATTTGTTACACTACTTACTTACTTACATCATCTTTTATTGATATATAAAGCTGTTCATCAGGTAGGATTTTTCTTTTCCTTTTCTATTCTTTCCTTTCCTGACATACTGACTGTACTGACTAATAGTTCTGGAGGATTAGTAAAAATGGAGAGGGAGACCCAAAACAAAATCACCAATGTGTTACCAGCTCCTTAGTATCACTAAGTTCTTTAAAGTATTTTCTGTTCTGGAAGACCTTGACAGGTGATCTACACTAGAAATGTTAAGTAGTCTTGAGGTAAAAGACAAAAAATGTCACCAGTCAATGACCAGGTAGAAACTACTAATGAAAGCAGAGGATTCAACAGCATTATATTCACTCCCTCATTAAAACTTTATGATGATGTATCTTTACCATCTGTACCAGATTTAGTATTCTTTGATATACATGTAAATGATTTAGAATGTGGCAAGGGGGAGTATTGAGGCAGCTGAGTTTGTAATGAGATAGAGTAGTCCAGTTAGAATCAAAAAGCAATGTGAAAAGCCTTCAGAAGACCTGAACAAATGACAAATGAATGTCCATACCAATGAAAGGAAATGTTAGAGGTAAAACAATGAAATATTTTAACCACATTTAGGGTTTTAAAGTAATCATTGCAGGTTAGAAAGTAGACATGAATGTCATCGCACACTAGTTAATTAAGATTTCCACCCAGTGTGCAGCAGTAATCAGAAGCAAAGGAAATATATAACAAGATTACTGAAGAATGAGATAAAAAATAATTCCTTAATTGTTATAATAGAATAACAGCAAGCAGTGGCTCACTCTCAGTTGGATTGCCATCACCTAGTCTCAAAGTTAATGGAGCAGAAGAGAGTTTTCCAGGAATACAAAATGCAAACCTAAAGGGGGCACATGACTTAATATTTACATGAAAATTTTAACTCTTTTCACTAATGGGAGCAAAAGTAAGCATGATAAAATATGAAAAACTATCATTTCTACACAGAAGATCTATCAGAAATTTCTATTTGCCCTGTTTAGAGTGCAAGAACAACAGCTAGTCATAGAAATGAAAAGGTGGTTAGAAAATATAAAATCAATACAAAAATCATTTTCCATACAATGTACAATCACACTGTGAAGTTGTCAGTTGATGTTACTGAAAACATAAATTTAGAGAAGCTAAAAAAGTATTGGAAAGTAGTATGAGTAACACCAATAAAAGATATGTAGCAGTAAATCTATCTTTTAAAGAAGTGTTTTAAAGGAAGTTTAAACTATACCTCCATGACCTAAGGCATAAAAATTGTTTCCAACTAGTACTTAATATGAAACATTAACTGATGGTGGGTTTTTGCAGAATGCCCTTTTCTCTTGAAAAAGCCCTTGAAAGTAGGACTCTCAGCTAGAAAGACCTCTATTTTAAGCAATTTGTAAGTTAACATTGCACTTAGTACTATAGGTAAGGTCTCTGGATGTTGCTATGGTGTAATTATTAAATAACAAAGTATGTCCAGGTCATACAAAATTAAGGATTTCAAAGGAACCCCCATCTCTCCAATATATGATTTACCTAGGTGATTTTAAATGTTATGCCTTGGGCAGGTTGATTCCCAGTGTACTTCTCAGGCACTCCAGAACCCAATGCTCATTTATAGGTTGTATCATTTGATTCCTTCCACTTCCTGGGGGGGAAAAAAAAAACCACAAAACCAAACAAAAACAAACAAACAAACAAACAACCCCCCCCAAAAAAACAACAAAAAAAACCCCCAAACCTTTATAAAGTGAATTTTATTTCACTTAGCCCTTTCAAGTGTTTTCTTCTGGTAGATTGGAAATGGCAAACATAACCTGTACAATGAGTTAGTCTATTTTCCTGCAATGACAATAAATCTGCATTTGAGGGCCCTGTGCTGCCCACTGGCAGAATGATGAAAAGATAACCAACAGTCCCCTCTACATCTTTTTCTAAAAGGGGCCAATGATCTACCCAGTATTCTTGAGGGAAGAGATCCATCCAAAGAAGATCAAAGTCCAGGACTTTGTGTCTATAAAAGTAGGGGTGTTAGCCCTTGCACATTCTTCTTTTGCCTGCTATCACCTCATGTCATCCTACTGTTCCATGATACAAATGTGTAATCGCAATCACTTCTATTTGTAGTCCTCCCTCAGTGTTACATACTGTATCTCTTGGAAAAAAAGAAAGGCCATTGATATCAGAATAAGCATGGTTCTCCTGTAAACTCAGTTTGTGATTTCCACTAGTCTAACAACTTAAAGAACAACTAAAAATAGTGTTGCTCACCTGGCCACCTTGTGGGTAATTTTATTTTATGTTTGCATACTGATCAAGGGTAACAGTAAATTGTTGAATTTTGAGAATCCAGGTCTCCTGGGCTGTCCTAGAGGTGACAGAAAGTAGCTGGAAAGACACTGGTGTGTCATCAGGTCTGCTTAGAAACCCACTTGGTTCTACTGAAGTGCCACTAGAGCAGGCATATTCCTTCATCTGCATTTTCAGGCAGAAGCAGCGCACACTCAGAGAAGTGTTGAGAGAAGCTAGTATCTAAAGTTAAACTAGACATATGTGTAACTCAACATTGTAGCTTTTGAGTCTTAAAGGTGTTACATAAAGTGTTATTCTGACAGAATTAGTATTTCTGCTAAAGGGAAAGCTCAAGGTAACTGTTGACCAAAAAGAGTCAGAAAATAGATAATTTTGGTGCCTAAGCATATATCATTTCTAATCAGTGTGCATCTGTGTACATATGTATTGTTTACACTGTAAGATACAATGTAATTCTTTAAAAAAGAAATTCCAATAAAATTAATTTTCTCTGATCTCATGCATGCTTATATGCACTCTTACCTAATAGATAGCCTTTGACATTCCATACTATTGCTACTACCATGAATTGTTTCTTTTCTCTGCCTAAAGAGACCTTTTGGCAACAAATGGGATGCACCTGTCCCAGAGGGAGAAAAGGATCGTGGGGCAGGAGTTAGCTGGACTCATTGAGAGAGCTTTAAACTAGATTTAAAGGGGGAAGGGGACAAAAATGGAACTTCCAGATATAAGCTCCAGGGAAGATTACCAGAGTTTGTGGGATGGTGTGTCAGCGACAACACTCACCCTGCCATCTCAGTGGAAGCAAGGGATGGAGACATGCAGCACAACAAAGATGCAAGGGATATTGATGGATCAGTAGCTGTGGTAACACCTGTAAAAGGCCAGGCTGGAATTAGGACCTCTAAATGCAAAAAAGTGCTGGGGACATCAGCCCATCTGAAGTGCATCTATACCAATGCACACAGCATGGGTAACAAACAGGAGGAGCTTGAAGCCATGATGCAACAGGAAAATTATGATGTAGTGGCTATTACAGAAACATGGTGGGATGTCTCCCATGACTGGAGTGCACCAATTGGTGGCTACAAGCTCTTTAGAAGGGATAGACAAGGAAGGAGAGGCGGTGGGGTGGCGCTGTATGTTAGGGACTGTTATGATTGCTTTGAGTACAAGTGTAGTGAAGACAGGGTGGAGTGTCTTTGTGTTAGAATCAGGGGGAAGGCCAACAGGGCAGATGTCATAGTGGGAGTCTAATATAGGCCACCCACCCAGGACAGAAAGGTGGATGAAATATTCTATAGGCACTTAGGAGAAATCTCATGATCACTTGGCCTTGTTCTTGTGGGAGACTTTAACTTCCCAGACATCTGTTGGAAATACAACACAGCAGAGTAGGACCAGTCCTGGAGATTCCTGGAATGTGTGGCAGATAACTTCCTGGTGCAGCTGATGAGTGAACCGACCAGAGAAGGTGCCCTGCTGGATCTCCTCTTTGTGAACAGAGAAGGACTGGTGGATGATGTGGCGGTTGGAGGACGACTAGGGCACAGCGACCATGAAATAATAGAGTTCGCTATTCTTAGGGAGTCCAGGAGAGAGGGCAGCAGAACTGACATCCTGCACTTCAAAAGGGCTGACTTTGACTTGTTTAGGCAACTGCTTGACAGGATCTCTTGGGAGACAGTCCTGAAGGTTATAGGGGTCTAGGAAGGCTGGACACTCTTTAAGAAGAATGTCTTAATGGCACAGGAGCAGGCTGTCCCCAAGTGCTGTAAGAGAAGCTGACACCAGGGAAGACCACCCTGGCTGAACAGGGAGCTTTGGCTGCAACTCAGGGAGAAAAGGAGACTTTACGGCCTTTGGAAGAAGGGGTTAGCCACTCACAGTGATTACAAAGATGCTGTGAGGCTATGCAGGGTGGAAATCAGGAGGTCTAAAGCCCAGCTAGAAATTAATCTGGCTTCAGCAGTCAAAGATAACAAGAAATGTTTCTATAAGTATGTCAACAGCAAAAGAAAGACCAAGGAGAGCCTCCACCCCCAACTAGATGCAGGAGGAAACATGGTAACGAGTGACGAGGAAAAGGCTGAGGTGCTTAATGCCTTCTTTGCCTCAGTCTTTAATAACAAGACTAGTTGTACTGAGGGAATCCAGCCTCCTCAGCTAGAAGGCAGAGACTGGGAGAACGACCCCCCCACAATCCAGGAGGAGATAGTCAGTGACCTACTGCATCATATAGACATACACAAGTCTATGGGACCAGACGGGATACACCCGAGGGTGCTGAAGGAGCTGGCTGGGGTGCTCGCCAAGCCATTTTCCATCATTTACCAGCAGTCCTGGCTAACCGGGGAGGTCCTGACAGACTGGAAATTGGCCAATGTGACACCCACATATAAGAAGTGTTGAAATGATTATCTGGGAAATTACAGGCCCGTCAGCTTGACTTCGGTGCCCGGGAAGCTGATGGAGCAGCTCATCCTGAGTACCATCATACAACACATGCAGGACAACCAGATGATCAGGCCCAGTCAGCATGGGTTTATGAAAGGCAGGTCCTGCTTGACAAACCTGATCTCCTTCTACGACAGGGTGACCCACTTATTGGATGAGGGAAAGGTTGTGGATGTTGTTTACCTTGACTTTAGTAAGGCCTTTGACACTGTTTCCCACAGTATTCTCCTGGTGAAACTGGCTGCTTATGGCTTGGATGGGCACACGCTTTGCTGGGTAAAAAACTGGCTGGATGGCCAGGCCCAAAGAGTTGTGGTGAATGGAGTTAAATCTGGTTGGCAGCCGGTCATGAGTGGTGTCCCCCAGGGCTCGGTTTTAGGGCCACTCCTGTTTAACATCTGTATTGATGATCTAGATAAGGGGATCGAGTGCACCCTCAGTAAGTTTGCAGACATCACCAAGTTGGATGGGAGTGTTGATCGGCTCAAGGGTAGGGAGGCTCTGCAGAGAGACCTGGACAGGCTGGAGCGATGGGCTAAGGCCAACTGGATGAGTTTCAATAAGGCCAAATGCCAGGTGCTGCACTTCAGCCACAACAACCCCCAGCAGCGCTACAGGCTTGGGGAGGAGCGGCTGGAGAGCTGTCAGTCAGAGAGGGACCTGGGAGTGTTGATTGACAGCTGGCTGAACATGAGCCAGCAGTGTGCCCAGGTGGCCAAGAATGCCAATGGCATCCTGGCTTGTATCAGAAATAGCGTGGCCTGCAGGGACAGGGACGGGATCTTACCCCTGTACTCAGCACTGGTGAGGCCGCACCTCGATTACTGTGTTCAGTTTTGGGCCCCTCACTACCAAAAGGACATCAAATTACTCGAGCATGTCCAAAGAAGGGCAACGAAGCTGGTGAAGGGTCTGGAGCACATGTCGTACGAGGAGCGGCTGAGGGAACTGGGGTTGTTTAGTCTGGAGAAGAGGGGGCTGAGGGGAGACCTCATCGCCCTCTACAACTACCTGAAAGGAGGTTGCAGAAAGGTGAGGAGGAGTCTCATTAACCAAGTAACAAGAGTTAGGACAAGAGGTAATGGCCTCAAGTTGTTCCAGGAAAGGTTTAGACTGGATATTAGGAAGCATTTCTTTACAGAACGGGTTGTTAGGCATTGGAATGGGCTGCACAGGGCAGTGGTGGAGTCCCCACCCCTGGAGGTATTTAAGAGTTGGGTTGATATAGCACTTAGGGATATGGTGTAGTTGAGAATGGTCAGTGTTAGGTTAGTGGTTGGACTAGATGGTCCTCAAGGTCTTTTCCAACCTAGATGATTCTGTGATTCTATGATTCTGTGATAGATCTGCAACTTTTTTGTTCTTGTTCCATTGTAAATAATACACAGCCCAAAGTTTCAACTCAAGGAGTAGTAAACCGTCTTCTTGTTACTTATCAAATAGGATTCATATATCTAGAAAAGAAATAATCTCCACTGTCAGTCTGCCATTCCCTGTTGATTTCATGAGGAAAGAAGTGAAACAAGTTTTTCTTGTTTTAAACAAAACCTGAATTGTAAACATGAATTCCTACCACCCTTGCATTCCTCAGCAAACAAGATGGTACAAAAGAACTAATCCAGAAAACTAAACAAGGGCAAAAAGAAAGTGTTGTCAACTTCTCTGGTTTTAGTTCCATGGTATTTACTAACTTTGTACTCAGCTAATTAAATAAGCAATTTCAAGAGAAATCAGCTTTCACTTTTATTAGACTTTTTAAGTACCTTTCTCACTCTTTTGGCTGTGGTGAAAAGCTGAAAGACTAAGTCAAAAGGTACATAAACAAACATACTCCTCAAACATACTACTATTTTTTAAAAAAAAGTCTTTAAAGGTAATCTGCCATTTTTAACCAGTTACATGGGGTTTGTATGCTCAAAGGAGATACACTTTGAAAAAGTCTGCAGTCCTTACCTTCAAAGGACAAGTACATAGTTCAGAAGGACAATAGAGTTCAGAAGAAAAAACATTTTTCCATAAATTTCATAGAACAAAAAAATAGTAACTCTAATACTCCTACTCTCAGAGGGCAAAGAAAGCTGAATTGCAGCTGTCCCTTGTTTTTTTCTCTAATGTATTACAAAGTCTTGGACTATACCTAAGATGTGCACACTTAGCCTTCAAATCTCCATGGCTAGACTAGAAAAATGAAAAACAAAATGCAAGTTTGTAAGAATGAGCAGGTTATTTCAAAGAATGGTACCACAGCAAGTTCCATCTGCTGTCCTGAGGATACAAACTCTCTGCTCCTCTGTCCCCTACAGCAGTCAGTGCTGCACACTCACCTTCATCCAACAGAGGTACGAAGACCATGGACACCCTCAGCATCAACAAGGCAGATGCTTTCCGAGGTAACACTGATAATGCTTAGTCAAAAGAGCAATTCCCAGTCAACTCCACAAGGCAGCTAAAAAGCACAGCTAATTCTAAACCTATTAAGTGTTTATTTAAATTTAGAAGTTTGTGAGCAACACATCTGAGTGAACTGAATTCCGTAAACAGGTTAAAAACTAATCTTCTCTCAAGTTGATCAAGTTAGATAGGTTTGTGCTTTGAACAATAATGAATGCAATCATAGGGAAAGAATTGAGCATGACTGTAAGAGACTGTATATGTAGGAGAAAGATCTTTAAACCCATTATGTATTTACAGTAACACAATAGAGTTCCTTTACCAGTGAAATAACATGAGCATGAAACCTCCTAAGGTAAAACAAGTTTTGTACTTACAAACAACCTAGGCGGATAGCAAGAATTTCAACTTAATCTGTATAATTTTTTGCCTTGCTAGTGTACCACATAAACTTAGTGTTAAAGCTTTCTAAAGAATAATTGATCAGCAGGTTTATGTTATACTCTTAATTTTCTGAATATGCAGTATATCTCTTTTGATCAAAAACAACTCCATCAAACTCACCAGTAAAAGAAAGACAAAGACTAACAGCTCTTCTCATTAATTGTCACATTGTGCTACTTCAAGTAAGGAAGAGAAACTAATAATGGAGCCATTTATTCAAAGTTACTTTACATTAAAAATACAGTCCAAATATACACAATTCGTCATGTTTTTTCCATGGTACATTATATGTGTATGTTGTAGATGTATCCTTTCCTACTCCTAGATGATTTCCCAGCCTGGCCTTAAATCACACATCGTCTCTGCCACATCAGGTATTTAAACAATTAGGTTACCATTTAACAGCATGTTGAGATGTAATTTATCTGGCAGAAACAAAGAAATAGTGTTTGCTTTACATAAGTATTATGAAAACATAATCCAGCCCCACATGATCAATGCAGATCACTGGCCACTACAGCACAGCCTGACAACTGCAGAACAGTCAAATGTAATTCATTGAGACTATTAAATGTTTTAAGACAACTCTTAGGGAACAGAACCTTTTCTAATATGAAGATATATTTACTTGAAAGTGTTACACAGATGAAAGTAACTAATCTTTACTGTATGAATACATGGACTGTTTTCAATAATCTGGTTCTGAATACTCTCCTAAAATTACTTTTTCTAAATTTATTAATTCCTAGATCACATTGGAAATCAACATAGCTGGTCATCTTCACTTGATAGGCTGTACTTTACCACACACCACAGAGCTGTATTTTGCATTTTATTTGTGACTTTTCACAAGATCAATAAAACTTCAAATGCATATAGATGGCAGAACTCAAATTGGTCTAAAAAAGAAGTTTAGGAAATTCCTACATTAAGGTTTACATCTGGATTACTTAATTTGCATTTGCCATATTCATTAAATCCTGATGAATTGATATAAAATTTGAATATCTAACGGATGATTGGTGCTATCAAAGGAAACAGAAACATTATCATTTTTCTGGAGTTTGAACCAGTCAAATGGTGTCTAAAATGTAGGAGGTTTTTTGTACTGACCTTTACACATTGATAACAATATTTTTAAGGTAACTTAGATTAATGCCTGCTGATTTTTTTCATAATAACCTATTTGCTTTACCTTTACTACACATTTAGAAAGAGAAAACACAGTTTAAAATAACGACACCAAAAAATCACAATAAAAACCTCTGTATTAACCTAAGTATGTCAACTCTAGGAAATTACTATTATTAAAATTATTTTGATTCTGTTCCTTATTTTCCTCTTGACTGTTCCCTAAAGGAATTGTTCAGAAACATATAAGCGAACAATAACAGTAGAAAGTCTAAAACAGTTGATAATACTCAACAAGACTTTTCAAGAAACATGGTTGAGGGATGTCCAGCTAGCTTTCCTCTCATTCTATGTTATTTGACATTTTCCAATAAAGCTCTTTGAAAAGAAAAAAAAAAAATCACAAAGATATAACTGATTCCTATGAAAATTACACAGCAGTAAGCAAGGTTCACACATAATATACATAGTGCACTTGATACTCCTAATACAAACAATATTACTTTGCATTTCATAATATGTAGAACTCACAGTGTCAGGCTGTGATTTTTTTAACAGGTTGTCCTAAAGAAATACCAGCTTCTGACATCCACCTGTGGCATTCTTTTTATGCTATTCTTTCTCCATGGAAATAAATCAATTTGCTCTGACTTGGCCACAAATGGCACCAGGGCTGCCAGCCTGCACAGCACCATGACAAACAGACACCACACACAAGTGATCAGGAAAGTTGACCCATTACCTCTTGTCCTGTCACTTGGTTCCACAGAGAGGAGCTTGGCTCTGTCTTCTTTGCTGTCTCCCAATAGGTATTTATTCACAGTGATGAGAACACCCCCCCTCCAAGCCTTCTTTGCAGCATGTTGCTGGCTCATGGTCAACTTGTTGTCCACCAGGACTCCCAGGTTGTTTTTGATCAAACTGCTTTGCAGCTGGGTAGCCCCTAGAGTGTACTGGTACTCCTCCCCAGGTGCAGGACTTTGCATTTCCCTTTGTTGAACTTTATGAAACTCCTTCTGGCCAATTTCTCCAGCTCATTGAGGTCCCTCTGAACTCTGTTACTCCTCTCAGTTTTGTACCATCTGCAAACTTGCTAAGGATTCAATCATCCAGATAATTAATGAAGATGTTAAACAGTACTGGTGCAAGTCGCAAACTCTGTGGTACACCACTAGTGACTGGCCTCCATCAGAACTTCATGTTGCTGACCACAACACTCTGAGCCTGGCACTTCAGCCACCTTTCAGTCTATTTATCTTATCCATATTTCATGTGTGCATATCCTTCCTGTACTGGGGAGCCCAGAACTGGACATATAGCTCTCCATATGTACCACCCAAACAGTTTTGATTACCACATTAGCTCAATTCTCTAACAGTGCTTGCTACAAACACTTCAATTTATTATTTCACTTATCTGGCTACAGTTATTAAGAACTTTTTCTCTGCATTATAATAGTGTCTTTTCCACATAAATTTCTTTAACATTAGCAAGTTAAATATACTTTTTCCATGAAACAAATACTCATAGCTTTATGCTGTCATTTAAGTCAGTGTTGGACTGGAAGGGGTTTTTAGTGGGAGGAAAGCATTTTGTTAAAAGCTATGGATCTATGACTGTCTCTCTCTGATGTGCAAATGTTTGAAGAGAACATACTTGTTTAGTATTTTCATGACTTTCTGTGCTGATAACCTACTTCTCATTGTTACATCTTATTTTCAGCTATCACTATGGATTTTCTGCCATATATTCAAAGCATTTGTAACATTGAGGAGCCTCTTTAATACCAAGTACTAATTTTCCTCTCAGTTACTTTATTTACACATAAATATAATTTCATTCATTCAAATGAACATATTCACGGATTGCTCTATTTTAACAGAGAAACTGATTCCTTTTACACAGATTCAGACCTAATGGTCAATACTTAATTTATTCTATTTTTATTGTATATTAGAGGCATCACCTTCCAGACTGTAGCTCATAAATATTCATCAGGATATTACTAATCCTGTGGCATTTTCTGAAAGTTATTTTAAAGCAATATCTTTCCATCTGAAGACCTAGGGTTTAAATTCAGGAAAGTTTATAAATTATTGACTGCATAATGGAGCCTGAATTTCCCTGTGCTAGCAGTATTTAAGGCAGTGCTCTATACATTACATGGGGATCACCTTTTAATAAAAATTCTACTGTATTCACAGATCATTAATGAATTTTTTTACAGAAAAGAATATTGACAAAGCCTAGTACTATTGGTTTCAGTACTATTGCAGTGTTTTTAGGCACAAGTACAATTTGTCTTTTGAGTCACCAAAATGATCTTGAATTAACCTTAATAATTGTTCTCACTTTCAGTCACAGAGAATGCAAATTTTCCACTTCATTGCCAAGCTGTGGTGATTTTCTGGATAACAGCCAAGATCTAAAATCAATTATATTACAGTGGAAGTGTATTTTGCATTGCTGCATTCTCAGTTACTCAATCTCTTCATGAGATATCAGGTTCACTGCTAGAGGTATATTAGTTTCACAGGATAAGGTATGTAAAGGAAAATATGTCTAAATATACAAACCAAGTGGCCACAGCCTATAGGACTTCTTACAAACAAAAATCAAAGATATTTTTTTTCCTAAAAAAATTGCCACAGTTTTTAAAGCCCTCTTCTTCATGTTTGATACTTCAGTATCAAACTAGAATTGTGTCCCTGTTACAAGTCAAAAAATTTCTTCTCTAAACACTTGTAAGAATTTTAAGTCACCAGAAATCAGCTCTGTTTCTGCAAATGCCTTTTTTCTGCGAGAATGTCACAGGGATGAGGAAATGTGTGTGAGAAGGAGAGGATGGGACAGAGTGTGGGTGTGTGTGACAGGGAGTTTCATAGGGGTTTTTTCATTTTTTTAACAGTGGCCTTCAGTTCATATTTCATGGTTCCTATGTCAGACAATTGTCTATTCCAGCAGTGGGGAAAAGGTGACAATGCTCTTGTCTTCCACTTCAGTGAGTCCTGAGTGGAGGTGGGCAGGGGAGAGTAAGGTTGCGGGTCTACAACTTATCTGTCAGGCTGCACTTTTACCATCACTTATCAACATCTTCCAGATTTTAGCCACTCTTCTGTAAAAGTGGAGCTTGCAAATCAGTCATATGGAAGAATTTTTCTCCATAAGTTGGCTGGGATAGCCAACTTGTGATTCATCTTTGTGATAAGACAGATCCTCTTTTTTCTGACCTTCTGTGTTACTTTCTTTAAAAATCTCCTCTGCACAGATCCAGAAAATCCTACACACTGGCTTGGAATGCCATGGGTTTTTTTCAGATGGCTCTGAAATATCAGTGTTTATGGTGGGCCAACACAAAGAAAAAAGACCAAAAGAAACCCCCACAAGCTAAAGGGATTTTATTAGAATTATGATGCCCCACATTGTACCTTCAATCAAACATTTTTATTTTCTGAAAATTAAAAAAGAAAGAAAAACCCGTAACACTTCCTTCATTGTGACAAGTTATTTCCTTGCCAATTGTTCATTACTTCTCTAATATAACCAAAGTCACAAATAAGAAAGGGTGAAATACTGTAAACAGTGTTCTGTCATGTATAACAAGTGTGGGAGGAAACACATTTTAAAAACAAATAAGATCTTGAAGGATAGGCTCCATACCCTGAAACCTGAGTACACAGCCAATGCTGCAGTGAGGAAAAGAAAACAAGTCACAGACAGTACCATTGCCAGTATAACACAACAGACAATGTCAAGCAAGAGCTACTGAAAACTAATGAAGCCCCTGCCCAGACTGATACTGAACCACCAAAATCCCCAGATGGACTCTACACTCAGGGCACATCTCTGTGTTAGACTCAGTATAAGCATGAGCACATATAATGCTAACAAAACATCATTTACAGACAAATAGCCCCTGCACTGTTCCCTGTGCAGATGAAAGTAAAGAGTGGAGAGGAACAAAACCAGAAAGAGCTTTTCAGGCAACTGATGCCTGCACCACTTACCTGAACATTTTGTAAATACTTGTCTTAGTATTGTAATTTTTTCATATTGTACCTTATCTGATAGTGTGATATTCCATTTACTTCTTGTTAGCAGTCAGCAGAACTAATGTCAGGGCTCTGAATTAGTTTTTACATATTTTTAAGAATAAGAAGCCCTGCAGTTTTGTTTAAGTACTCACTAATATCCATTCAATTGCAAGAAATGGGAAGTTGTAGCTATGCCAGTGAGTTTTATTAAATATCCAAGCAATCTATACAAAACAATTAAAAAGTTCTCCTCAGGTCCTCGAGCTAGCAAACACAGAGACTTACATTTAAATCTATGTTTTATTTGTCAAAGAAATCAGCCCTTATGCAATACAGTCCATAAAATCAGTCAAGCTCAATATGTACTGGTTAGCAGTCTCCTCCCAACTCAGTACAAGATGCATTGAGCCTTAATGCGTAAGTGCAACATCTTCCCTGTGAATATTCTTCTATTCACAGTTATAGGAACCTACCGTATATATATAGATTTCTGCTCAAAAATCACCTTTTTGTTTTTGGGATAAAAATACAATTACCACCTTGTCCATCTTGCATGCTTTGTGTATGTCCATTGCACTCAGCATCTCACTGGTATGAATTTTTACTGACAGCTACAAGCATCATAAATGGTAGTCTTACAGTAAGGAGACACTGTTTAAAAAAAAAAAAGAAAATATAGTTTGATTAGTAACAATGACAAAGCCAGAGCTATGGAAGACAACAGCTTCTAGAGTCAGAAAGAGAAGGCAAATCATCTCACAGTGCCTAGATTGGAATGACTTCACATTATCCTAGAGAGCCTGTGCAAATGCTAGTTCGATATATGAATAGTCAGCATGTCCAGAATAAATTAAATAGGCAGTCTGACACACACTAAGTAAAGTAGTGTCTAATGTGACAGACAAGAAGTGGTGTATTTGGATTGAGCTAATGATTTTGGAGTATAGGATCTTCATAGCAAGATCATACTCTTAGTTTTTATGGCCTGAATAGACCTCACCCAACTGGTCTTACTGAGCATCTGGGTGGCTAAGCATCTAGGGCAAAATTCAGTTCAAGATCGTACATTTAAGCATCCCCATGTAGGTGTCTACAGGTGCACTAGGAATTTACATTTACCTTGTGTAGGACTTGATTCATTTGCCTCCAACCTGACATCTAAGCCATGTCCAGTGTAGTGTCCTGCCTGACCTTCAGCTTCTACTCCAGAGGGTACAATTCCCCATAGGACCAGTGCCACGTCAGCCTGCCTTTTGTGGACATCCTGGGTCACCTAGGTTTTTCCTTCCTCCTACATATTTCCTCAGCTGTCTGTCTACCTGCTCCTCAGGTCTAGTTTTGACACAGCCCCACTGCATAAAATCAGCTCAGGCTTCTGAGGATATTGCTATGTTATAAGGAAGAACTGTGAGAATGTGCATAGACCACAACTCAAGAGAAAAAATGCAAACAGGAAAAACATATAGAAGTGTTAAGGAAACAGCTAGGAGTCAGAAGATGACAACTCAGAAACAGCAAGGATCAGCCCATTCAGGGAACAGCCGAGGCCCACTCTTCCCTTCCTGACTTATAATTTCTGGTCAGCAAAGACTCATTGTTAGCTTAGTGGAGAGGGAAAGCATAGTAATACTTACCCCAGAAACTCATTAATCCTATCTACTGCACATATTCAACAATAAAAAATTTCTTTACACTTTTAAGCAGTGTGTACCTTGTTTACATGCATTAAACTTACTTGAACAAGTTTACATACTGAGGGAGTGTTACACAAACCATCCAAAGCAGCCCTAGAAGATCTTGTGTTCAGGCTAATATATGCTACAGTCCATACAGTGAAATCTTAGTGCAGCCAGCAAAGCCTAGGCAGATATTCTGCTGAACATTGGCTGGATCTCCACTGACTACAAAAGGAGCCTAGACACATAGCACTCATGCAGATGCTTAATTTCAGGTGTCTTAATCTCACCTGGGTATAGTGTCCCAGGCAGATTTACAGTAGGATTTATTGATAGATTTACTGATAGGACCTTTCTTTGCCCCTTCTTTTTCAACCCTAATCTCCAGTCTCTAGTTGTAGCCCTGGCACCATCTTGGTAGTATAAGTCCTACAAGGAGATGAATCTTACTGCATGGGTTAAAGCTACAAGCTGTGGATACAGCAAGGTAGAACAACTTCACTGTCTTCAGATCTGTTGGTCCATGTCTAGAGGCAGTCCATCCCAGCCACATGGCTTCAGACTGCTGTAGCTGGGACCTTAACCATGCCTTCACCAGGTCTGGGCTCAATCACATCCTGAGATCTGTCCAGAAGAGTTCCTGTCTGCTTGCGTGTATCTACTTCCAGGTATTATAAAGAAAAAATATGATGAAAACACTAAACACTGGTAATTTAAGGTGTCTTGACAGAAATTAGAGACAAATAATAATTTTTAGCTTTGTGGACGACTGTAATATATTTAGGCTGTTTCACTATGCAGTAGGATTTTAAATAAGTCTTTATGCAAGCTCTTTGTTATCTAGCTATTATTTAATTCTTATGCTAGAAAATCTGATAATTTTCTTAAAAGATGGTTTTATTCCCTTTAGACAATAAAAATAGTGACTTTTTCAAAATTGTTTTTCTATATACTGCTGTCATTTGCTTACCGAATAATTTTCTCTTATCTGCTATCTCATCTGAATATACTGGCAATTATCTTGCCATATTACTCCTTTCTGTAATTTAATTTTCAATTTGATTTTTGGACCAAAGCCACTCTTTATATCTGAGAAATCCATTTTTTATGATCAGCATTACCAATCTTTTTAACAGCATCTATCTGCAACCCATTTTTTTGATCAACTAAACCACATACTGAGAGAGAAACTAACATCCAATAATCATATTTTCTTTCTTTCTTACATTAACTCATCTCTAAACTTCCTCCACTTTCTCTATCAGAAACGTTCCATTTTCTTCAGAGGTCTAATATCACAACTCTTTTTTTCTTTTCCCGCTTCTCTCCTTCCCACTCATAACTTGTAATTTGATCTATGATAGTTTTAGAAAAAAAACCACCAGTCTGATTTTAGTAACTTTCTGTCATCCAGTGTTTCACTGTTATGCAGAACTGAAATCCAAATACTTCCAAATTTGGAAAAATAAGATTCACTTTCAAATAGTTCTGCATTATGTATTAGAGAAATCCTCAAAAAATCCACCGTAACATAGAACACAAGAACTTCATTCTTTCCTAAGCCAAAAAAAGATAGTTTGCTACTTATAACAGTAAGGGAGAATGTACAAGAATTAACATTCTTAGGCACAGAAATACCTATCAATCGGAAACAAAGCCAGGTTTCATAATCACTGTTAAATCTACAGCTGAGACCAATGTTACTACCTGTTTTGTATATATTATTAGCTCTGGTGTCCTGATGAGAACCAAGTCACCCTCTCAGCACCACCCGCATATCTGGCCCTTGTCACCGTCCCTGCAAGGCTTAGAGGACTTCTCACTGAGGATGTTTTGATTGGAGATGACTCCAGCCTTTACTTGGAGTCATTTTGCTCTGTGTTCTAAATGTCTCTTCCCTGAATATCACTCCCTGCTACTTGGGTTATTAGTTATCTACTCGGTTGCTGGCTTGTTCTTCTGGGACACGCTTGTTATCTGTGGTGGCACAGCACACCCAGTGGCAGGGATCAGACTCACCCAGATTGCATTGGTGACCCATGAATGCTCAGAGGCAGCTCATCATTTGCACACAAGGAAGTTAAGATGCTGGTTTCAAGACTTAGATCCTGACGACAACAGGTGATCCATAATGTATGGGGTGCAGCCCCCCTCAACACACTGCAGCTGAAACAATCAGTTGACAGAATAAGTCTACTGCAAAGCAATGAGAGTTTAAAATTAGAAGGTATTCAGTTTGCCTAGAAATCTCTTGATGGCACAGATATGAGAGCAAAACTGTACAATTTTTGTAAGGTTCAAACTAATGGTGTAAAGAAGTAATGACAGAAAAGCAGACCTCTCAACAGAAATATCAATGTCTCTCCAGTGCAATTTTCCCATGACAGGCATTAAGATGTAACTAAAGGATGACAGGACAAAACTCTCCTGTGTTGCTCAATGAGAGAATTTTGAGGGCATGAATTGTGCAAGACACATTGCTGTTGAAAGGAACATGACCCATGACAGTGAGTTCCACATCAGCTCATAATTGAAGATCTGCTACATGTCTCTTCCCTGCATGAATTCCAAACCATCTGAAAACAGAACACAATGTAATCATACGACTTTTTAACTGCAATGTCATTTTCATACCCCTTGCCTAAAACTAAATTTGATGGGAATCTGTTTTCTGCTATGATGAACTGTTATTCTTTCTTGAGACTACTTGAGACTGACATTTTTTAGTGCAATTATTACATATATAAGAAATTTCAATTTCACTTTTAGGTGCACTACACTTACGCTGTAATTTGGTCATCACATGAATAGAAACAATCATTTGTAGACATAAAACAACCCCACATGAAAAGCTTTCACTTGCATAGCGTCCTTGATTGGGCTTAGAAAACCAAAGTAAATTAAATAAACTTTGAAGTCTCCTTCAATCAAGTTACAAGTTGAAGAGAGAAAAAAACAAGGAAAGAAGATATTTTGCTAGTTTTGCTGCAAGTTAATGTTTGAGTTTGTCCTTATTTATTACCCTCCTTTTCCCCTTCAAATTTTAAATTGCTTGCCTCACCAGAGCCAAATCACTTTGATCCTTTAATTCTCTGAATTATTTTTCTGTGTTCCTTGTTTCTCTGCCAATCATTAATCCATCTTGTTGTGAACAGACTATTAAAAAATTCAGGTTTTGCTCAGCATGGCAATGACGTATTATATGCTTAGTTTTTACATCCAAGAGGCTGAAGACTTCCTGTTTCATTTTATGTGCCAATGAACAACTTTCTCTAATGCTTTACAAAAAGCATAATCTTGCTGTGTCTATTGTCATTGTCTTCCTTTTGACTATCATATTCTCTTGAGTACCACTGTCAAACTGACTTCTGTCAGAGCTAATTAATTCCTCTGTGATTGTATCTTTAACAGAAATACTGACTCTTAAAACCTCTGTCACTGTGATAACAATAAACCTGAGAGCTGATCCTGTTAGTGTAAACTGGCAAACCTAAGGATCTCCTCCTTAAACTGGAGTTGTTGGGAACACCATATGTTTCAGACATGCCCTAGCAGGGCTGTGCAGTTTTGAGTAGTTTTTAGCTCTACGCTAGATATTTAATCTTCTGCCCCAGTCATCAGTTCAATCTCTTTCCTTCTATTGCTTCTGTATTGCTGCCCTCCAACACCTTTCTTCTCAGTCTCTCACTGTCCTACATTTCTTTTTTCTCTTTCAGAAAATTTAGAAATTTCTTTCAGGAAATTCCCTAGTTTCCATACTCCTAACCCCTTTCTCAAACAGTGGTTCTATTCCCGATGTCCCCCCAATCTCTAAAATCATGTGATGTACCTCCTACAACAAACGTACCAGCTTCCTCTTCTGCAGCTGGTTACCTTCCAGCTTCGTTTCCAATATTTCTGTTCTACTGAAGCTACTCCCACTGGTCTCCAGCTCCCCTTCCAAAGCCAAATATCAGGACACTTTCTTAATAATTTTCATCTTTACCTACTCTTTTGTTTTACAGATAAACCAACATTTTAGTCTTAAATTTTATTCTGATGCACATTTGAAATGAGGCACTTTCTTAATGAGGCACTCCTCAAGAAGGTACCGTAATTTCCCTGAGAAGATTCCCAAGGTTCCTAAGCTGGTCATTTACAAACACCTCTTAAAGATCCACTTTATGATCAGTCATTTGAATCAGACCTTCAAGGACCTTGAACTGCCCCCTTTTAGAGATGAAAAAGGCATACAGCATATACTAGGGATTTTTGCAAATAAATATTTTGTCATGAATTTGTTATGAATTATCAGTTTCCACAAGGTAATTCCTATAGTGTGGAAATATTTCCTGTCTAAAAAACATTTTTAAAAATTTGTCTTCCTAGATGAGGAAGTCTAGACAAAAGGAGAATTTTTTCCCCCCTCTGTGTATTAAGAAAGAGAAACAAAAATATCATGCCTGACTGGAAAGTCCTTGTTTGCTATTCAGACCACAGAAACAAAAAGAAAGGCATGCTGTTATGAAAATCAAGTTACAATAGTGAAAAAATAAATGAAGTATAGCCTAAAAGAAGAAATATAATACCTTTGACTGAGCTCAGACTTTCATGAAAGAGAATGCCTGTATTAGGAAGAAAATCGCAGCAAGACTGTGGTTAATTCCTGAAACAGAGATGAATTGAACACAACTTCTAATGTCAAAAAAAAGAGACAATAAAGAGACCATGGAAACATTTGTTAGTTTGAAGAAACGAAAGTTTTGTCCAACTAAAAGTGAAGATGCAAATGAGTTGGTTGGTATGAGAATCCAGCAGTGGGGATTTTCCTTATAATGGTGCAATTTAAATAATCATATAGAGAGGATCTGGAAATATAGTAAGGAAATTGCTGTATTTTTTTATGTATTAAAGAAATTATTTTTATATATTAAGGACATTTTTATGGATTAAAGAAAAAATTTCAGATATAATGCTGCAGACATATTACTAGATTAGTCAAGTAAAAACTATTTATACAAAGTGGCTTGCTATAGAAAAAGTGCATCTCTAACCTCTCTGTATGTTAAACTTTGTACACCTGCTAGTCCACATTTTATGTATACATAATAGAAGATATCTTGATGGGTTCAAGAGCAGGTATTATTTTAAATCACTCTTTCACTATTTATGATATACCATATAGCCTGAAAGAAAATCAAATGCAGACTGGAGTCTGCCATTGTTCTCTGTCCCCTTTAATTCAAAATAAAGAATGCCTGATAAAAAGCTTTACAGTCATTCAAAGTATTTATTAAAACCTTGACAGTCTGACATTTTCGTTTTCAATATTTCTTTTTACTGACAGTGCTAATTGCAGAAACGTACTTACAGAAAAAAATCCTTGGCCAGATGCTGATCTCAGGTAGCCAAGCATAGATCTGGAGTAATCTGACTGCTCTTGAGAGCATAACTCCAGATTTATGCTTGTATGTCTAACTGTTCAATCTGGCCCTAAGCTTTAGCAACTAGTAAACCCCTTCTGTTTGGGTTTTTTCCCATTGGTCTTAAAACCTGATGTATGAAGTCCAAAAATACGGTAATCATTTTGATGGCTTAGATGAAAATCTATTTTATTATTGAATGCATTGAAAAGGGACACTTACCATATTAAAAAAACAAAAACTTCTCTAAGTCAGCAACTTCATTGTTACATTTGTCTTTTCTAAAGCAAAATGTAGTCTTCAAGAAGAACACAAGAAGAGTTAGTAAAAACTGGGAATATGTTTTTCTTAAGGCTAACATTTGTGGAATATGTTTATCACCTTCTGTTTCAAAGAGCATTTTGTTAGCTTGATATTTTAAACTGAAACATTGACTCTGAAATGATTGTCCAACTACTGGAAATTCTCTGCGCCAGGAGGTAGAATTCCGTTGTGAGCTCTGTTCCTTTACAGACAGACTCATCCTGAATGTGTAGCCAACATACAGCTTGTTGTGCCTGCCACCAGAATACAAATAGCAATAAACATGGCAGAAAGTATACAGGAAGAAATACTTTTAACACTGATTCCTCCAGAACTCGTTATTTTAATAATGAACACAACCCATCCATGACAGGCACAAGACCAAATTTTTATGCAAATATATTCATCAGTTCTGGAACTACTCTAGCCCTAAAAATAAAATTAACAATATCCATCAAGAGACATAATACATTTGCACACAGTGAAAAAAGGGTGGAGGTGTTTTTTCCTTAGTGGCTAGAAGGTTAAAAACATAGTTTATGGTTGACAACATCCTTCTATAAGCAAGAACATCACCATAGCAACAGTTGCTATTGTTTAAGTATAATGTTAAAGTTTGAGTACAAAAAGTACTGGATGAATGTGAAAAATAATACATTGAATAATTTAAGAAATAGCAATATTATACATCTAACATTGTTCATCATTGATTAAGCTCTAAAAATGTGTTGGCAGAGACACTGAAAAGTTACGTTTATATTTCTAAAGATATATCAGCTGCAAAAACTATGAATCCTAACAGAAGCATTGTAGGGAATCACATTAATTATGCAAGGTTATAAAGTAAGTTTACTCTTTTAAGGTGTCCCTGCAGGACCTACCTGTTATGAAGAGAAAGTCTGAATGACTCCACTATGGTGAACAGGGATGTGAAAAGCAAACTTGCTGTTTGTCAGCTTATCCCAGGGGTTTCGAGAATGTACTTCCACATTTTTTTAATAAGAGATACTCAGGCAGAACTACAGCACTTAAACAAATAACCTGACTTGTAGCTAGGAAAGGATAATAATGTCTATTTTTACTCTGACTTGAGGTTTATACAAACACAAGCCACACAGCTATGACACAAACAAGAGGATGTGCTGCCTTCTTTGGAGACCTTCTCAGATGAATGCACAGAGGAAACGGGTCTCTGCCTCATTGTGCAATTCTACCAGCATCAACTGTCCATTCTTGGCATTCACTCATTTCACAAAAAGGACTTTTTCTTCTATTCCTCCCCTTCTAGTTTTATGTCTGACTGAAGCCAGTCTAAGACAGCAAAAAGTTTCTAGGAATTATGCAGCCATGATGTGGATGAGACTGGCAAACAAACATGGAACTAGCCCAGAGAAAAAAGAAGAAAAAAAAAACCACCCTGTTTTTCTCTCAGACCAGTAAGTCAGGCAGATTCAAATTACTTTTGTGGGATAACTAATGTCAGAGCAAGACAGGGTAGGAACACCATGACAGGACTAGAAGAGGATGAGACTGCTTATTCAACCTCAGTGCAGCCTTATGTCAGCTTAGGCTGCCTGGGAAGCTCAAGCTGCTTCATCCTTGCAGACCCTTTAGGAAAAATGGGCTCAACTGCCATGTCCAAGTGTTACAAAAATGATCTTTCTCTGTATAAGCTAATACCTCATGAACTGACATGTCCCTTTAGGAAACCACAGCAGCCATGCCACTGCTTTGTTCTTGTCCTTCAGGTGGATGAAGATGAAATTTCTCTTCTGTAGCAGTGGCAAGAGAATGCATGTTGCATTTTTCTGTGAGACCTGAGCAGTTCTTCTGGTTGGAGAGCATCTTTTTTAATTTTTTTTTTAAACAGATTATTTATATGAAAAAACCCCCAACAGCCCAACATTCTCAGAACAGCTAAACTAGTTTCAAATTTGTATTGAATTTCACAGATGTTTTAAATGTCCAAATAATTTACTTTAAAATGTCCAAAGTTGCTTGTTTCCCTATATTCCAAATGTTTTATTTGGTAGCACTGGAGGGGTGTGGGGGTGGGAGCTAAGGAAACAAAAACATATTCACCCAAATTATAGGAGGCAGATGCTATTTTTCCTTTGTCCTGCTAGGATCAGGAGCCATGTCTCCTCAAAAATGACCTAGCTACAACATTGTAAGGTATTCTAAAGAGGTTTGTTCACAGACTCTCCCACTGATTCTGTTCCATTTTGCATGGACTACTTAAATATTCATCAAGCCAGAGAGAAGGAAAATGACTCAATATTAAAGCACTTTCCTGGAAGGTGACAAATGTTGGCTCAAATACATGATTTGATTCAGAGCGAAAGTTGGAATCGAGGTCTGTCTTTTCTCAGAAATGTATCCTAACCAAGTTGTATTTACCCTTTTTTTATTGTCTTAGAGAACATTTAGCCTCTACAATGTGGAAGAGAGTCAGCGAAAGGCATTGCACACACAATACAGGATAACATGGTAGTTAAGTTGTCCTGGAAGGTGCAAATTTAGATCTCCAAAGGGAGGAGCTGGTGTGAACATGAGATGAAATGGACAAATTCATCAGCTAGAGGGCATGCAACCACAGTGCAACTAGCCTTTCCCCATCACATTTTCAATTTTAAAGTAAGAGTTAAGCCCTACAGCAGAAAACAATATGTATTGTTCTGATGGCAGGTAGAAAAAAAGAGAACAGGTTGTTACGCTGTAGCTTGAGTCTCCAGTGCCACAAGAAATCTTAGACTTAAAATTTATGTCACAGTGTTTGGAATTCTGTGGAAATAGGTGGTAGACGCAGTCTGAGGAAAAGGCCCCCTTTCGCTTCAAGCCCTATCAAGTGGTAAAATTGTTAATAATCTACATTTATGGTAGATGTTAATACAATAGTGCTGTTAAAAACTGGCTGTCTACCATCAGCGACTGTGATGGCAAAACTGAGACACCACTCTGGGGCACATATGTTAGTCAGAGGCTACTGAAGGATAAAAGAGATTACTTGCCATGGCTACCATATCCGTGAAAGTTAAAAAACACTTTAGAAAAAAATATACCAGTATTTCAGCTCACATAGGAAATGAGATCTTCTGTTTTTCCTTCAGGAGAAAGATAAAACTAGAAGGATATCTTGGAAAAGAATGCATTATTTTAGATGTTTATATTCTGAAACATCAATTATTTTATTTGTTTAAGTTGCAATTACTGCAGTTTGGTTACTATTTTAAATGTCCCAGATAATCCTGACTGAAAATTTATTTAAGATCCCTTAGAAACTTTTAAATAAAGAAAAAAAAAAAACCCACACAAAAAAACGAAAAAGGGCATTACTGTTTGAAACACTATCTATTTATCTGGAGGAATAGTAAATCAAATTTCATGGCATACAGCCTGAAACACCAGGTTACAACATAAGACCTGAGAGTAATAAGTTTTACATTCTTCCCCCTGCCTCAGTGCATAAACTTGAAAAGCAAGAAGCCACCCGATGCCACCAGAAGGCACATTGCAGGCCTGGTGTGTCTGCAGAGAAGAAGAAGGGAAAGTGATGTCAGTCATGCAGAAAACAGCAAACACGACCAGATTCCCAGTGACCTCCCAACCTCCAACCTCAAGCACCAGAACACTTTCTGAGCCCTTCAAAACATCATAGCAGATCCCTGACTTGAGACTAAGACTACGTACCGACTGCTGCAGGGTCTTTACAATGAGAACCGCAGGAGGAAGGACAGCAATTAGACTGGTTTCTGAATCTGTGTGCATGTAAAAGAAAACCTTTGCCTTTCATTAGTGTAGAAAGCTTTCCTTGTTATTATTTTTACACCTGTTGTTTGTAACCTGGTGGTAGTTTTTACGTTTTTTAGTTGTCTTTGGAAGAAAACAAAAGGAAAGATTTTTGTATCGTGCATTTTAACATCTTTTTTGATATGCTCAAGAATAACATCTCTGCAATGTAAGACTTGAATTCTCCCTCTGAAGAAAAACTATGCTCAGACCTCTCTGCAAACCATATTAATGACATATGATAAAAAGTTTCATTATTAAAAATAACTGCTGACTGCCATCAACTGTAAGTTCAAAAACAGCAGATCTGATTAAACCTTCCTTCTATCTACTACACGTGAGCAACAGTATACACTTATGGACAGACTGATTCTATATTGCCTGTGCAATTAGTCCAAAGCCCCTGGAATGCAGACTTACCACACTTGCATAGCAGAGTTCCTCTCCCTACATTAAGTATCAAATATATGTCCTAAATGGCTATGGTCACCCTCATGGGCTACTTAGATTTTTCTTTTCTTAAACATAAAAAAATAATTTTGTCATCAGCAGACAGAGCCAGCAGAAAATGAGCATTACAGCAATTTTAGACTAACACTGACGTGAACTCTCAGTTGAAACCTTCTGAATTCTGTTAATGAGTTGGAAAAGGTTACATTGCACTTCCACTACTCTAACGTTATAGCACTGAGGCTCCACTGAGGTTGAATCTTGCTGAGGGTTCAAAAGCATCTAGTTGCCAGTTGGAACTCTGCTAAATGTACATCATCTGAGCAAAGTTGTACAAAAGTTGCCTTAGAACATTAATGTGTTGCAGTGAGCTTCAAACATAAATTAAATTCAAGGCACTTTTAAATAATTTATCTAAACAGGAAAATAACATCTAGTTTTAGAACTCCGCATCTTCTTTAGGAAAGTCAGTTCAGGAGAAAAGGACACACCAAATTACAATTACTGCAACATGGATTGATTTCAATTAGATACAATCCCAGTACCTCCCTGGCACTATGTAAAGTGAACTTTAGCTTTAGGTATTGTGTGGATAAAGTAAGTTGAATGTTAGTGAATTAATCTAGGCAGAGTATTAGTTTAAAAGACAAGACCCCTGACAGTCACGTGTACAGTGACAGGTCATGAAGATCCATTACTGATGATATTGAAGGACAGACTGACATTTCTGAATTATATTGAAGTCATCTTAGAAGCTAATCACAAAAAACCTCACAAAGAAATAGTAATTTTGGCAAAGAGCAGTGAAACTTATCCTTTTATTTTATGCTCTAACTTATGAAGTTATCAGTTCTAAAGTTCTATGTTATTTACAGGTTTTTGAAAATCTAGTCCATTACCTACACCAAATAGATTTCTGTAACGGTTTAAACATTTTTCTCACCATTTATAAATCCAAAAATAAAACATAATATACATTAATATTCATGTATCCGCACAATTAAAAATAGAGATTTTGGCTTAGTTTTGTCAAAGCAAGTAATTCACTGATACCTAAATGGCATATGGATATGCAGAGATGAATTGGATAGGATTAGTTTTATTTATATAATAGGGGATTTTTAGTAACCAAACCATGTAACCATGCTTTAAAAAAACTCTTAAAAGATGGACTTGTCAACTTTATTTTCAACAGACAAAAAAGCGAGGATGTCTTGGCCAGCTCCATTAATCAGTGGGAACACCACATGCCATTATGTCTACTTGTGGTGGTTTGACCTTGGCTAGATGCCAGGTACCCACCAAGTCGCTCTATCACTTCCCCCCCCTTCCCCTTTTTTTCTCAACAGGGCAAAGAGGGGAAAGAAAATAAGATAGGAAAACAAAACAACCCTTGTGGGTAAAACAACAGCAGTTTTAATATAAGCAAAGCAAAGCAAAGGTCCGCGCGCAGAAGCAAAAAAAAGAAAACAGATTTATTCTCTACTTCCCATTAACAGGCGATGTTGGGCCTTCTCAGAAGCAGGGCTCCAATACCCGTAGTGGTTGCCTCGGAGGACCAAGGGTGACCCCACCCCCTTCCTCCTTTCTCCCAGCTTTATACTCGAGCAGACGTCATATGGTATGGAATATCTGTTTGGTCAGTTCGGGTCAGCTGTCCTGGTTGTGTCCCCTCCCAAGATCTTGCCCACCCTGTCCCACTGTGGGGGGGAAATATCAGAAAGAGCCTTGGTGCTGTGTAAGCACTACTCAGCAGTAGCCACAACATCAGTGTGCTATCGACACCCTGCCAGCTCCCAACATAAAACACAGCACCATGAGGGCTGCTACAGGGGAAAAACCAATTCTGGCTCAGCCAGACCCGGTACACTACTCTCATGAGCCCAGGAAGATACAGTAGCCATAATAGCGCCAGCCTCAAACTCCAGTAGCATGGAGTGCTTAAGCACAACCACAGCAGCAGCAGCTCCAAACTAGGTGTTTGTGGGGAGAGATGGAGCCGGTCTGGGTAGCAACTGAAGGTGTGGCAGGAGCTGGTAAAGAGCGGGCTCTGCAACCAATTCTTTCTTTACGCTTCAGAAGTCAAAAGTACTGTCAACAAAACACAGAAATCTGCAAGGTCCAGGTGAAGGGCTTCCATCTTGCTACTTATTTCATATTACCCACTTATATGCTTTACAAGTTCATCACAGTTGGGCTCTGATCATTTTTACTGTCACTATAACTGAGATATTAAAGCTAAGCTTGCCTGGCAGCTAAAGTCAGCAGTAGTCATGGTAGCAGCGCACTTCCATTTAGGAAGTGAGCCCAGGTTACAGTTCGAGATACTAAGCAGAACAGTGCGGAGATGCTTGAATTACTAACACTTAGGTCTCATCTGCTCTATGAGAGGAATAGAAACATGTATTGGGCTTTATTGAGAAGTAAACACAACCAAAGAACAGATATTCAACTGTGTCTAAACCCTAAACTTGTTTCTGAAATGGTAATTACATGGTTGCATTTATATATATATATTTAGCTACTAATATTTGCATTAGCTGCTAGATAGCTCCTGATACTACAAAAATGAAGGGTGTCAGAAAAATTAGACTTTTTGCATGGCTTCATCTTCATCAGCATTGTAGTCTTTAAGTGTTCAATCTTCATATACAGGTTTAGGGCATGGGTTGACATTATATGGAAATATATAAAATAAATGCAGTGTGCAAAACACTTAAAATAAACCCTTCTCTCTGATTAACACTAATGAGAACTCAGCTCTCTAGTTTCAGGAATTGTCCTTCAAGAAAAATGTGGACCAGCTGAGCAGAATCCTTAGGAGAGCAATGAAGAAGTCAGGAAATCATGATCTGTAAAGAAATATTATTGAAGTGTTATTTAAATTAAAGCATACTGAAGAGGCATGCAACATTGTTCAAATACATAAAAGGCAGTTGAAAGGAGAAATAAAGTAATTAACTGTGCCAGTGGCGGATAGTGCAAGAAGTAATTGGTTTGAAGTAGCATGAAGATTTAGATTACATACTAGCAGTTTTTCTCATGCTAAGTGTGGTGTAGCACTAAAATAGATCAACCTGGGGAAGCTGTTGGGGCTGTGGCACTGGAGATCCTTGGGAAGTGTTTAGACAAATATCTGACAAGATTGATCAAGACTCAGTCACCCTTGCCACGGAGCAGAGGAACCCACTGAGGCTCTCTTGAGGTCCTTGCTGGTTCTGTGCTGTGATGCCCATACAAATTAAAGCGTTCGGTACAGCAAGTTTGGGAGGAAATGCAACCTTAGCCATCATGTTTAAATTCAGTTGTGATTATTATATGTAATTTATGGATTACCAGCTCTGCTCAAAGACATAGCTTGAAAACAAATGTGCATCTTTTCTGTATTGGTCAAATTGTGTGATCATGATCAATAGGAAAGAAGCATAATATTTCATCTGCTAATCTATTCTATATTTTAGAGTTTGTGATTCATATCAGCTCGCTTTTGACATCTAAAAGTTAGATGTCTGGAGTAAGGTTCTTTCTTTAAGATGCAAGACATCTCTTCAGGTGAATTCACCCTATTCTTACTGCCTAGATTAAACAAGGTGGTTTCTTTACTATGTGTATGTCTCTCTCTTGGCGACACAGGAAGACTCATCAACTAGGCAACATTTTCTGTGCATTGCCAAAATAAGCCTTGAAGTAACTGAGGAGGTTTTTAAAAGAACAAATAAGAATCCTGGTGTGGAAATCTGCATTTCAATTCATATTGCACTACTGATTAAATAACACCAGTGTATATGCTCAGATCTATTTTAGGGGTCATCCTGAGATGGTACTGCTTCTTCTATATATCTAGGTATATTTACAATGTTTTATAATTTTACAGGGATTGTTTGAAGTACATTATGATGTTATAAGCCAGTACACTCAAATCAGCTGGACTGCTGAAAGAGGGGCTTCCAGGAGGCAGATGTGCAAACCAATTTGTCCTAATAGATATATGATTGCTTCTTCAGCCCTGGGGCTGGATTCGAAAGCCCAACCCTCCTTTCATGCCACTCCATTGCCCTCTGGAGTATGTGATACTTCAGTGTGCCTTCTACTAAAAACACAACACCTGATCTCAGCTGTCAGTATTTCACAACAAAATTAAGCCAATATATATCTGAATCTGACTATTTTTTTAAACAAAATAAAAACTCCATATGGTAGCCCTTATGAATTATCTGGGTCATTACCACCAGTAAGGAGGTTTCTTATTAGTCTCTATGAATAAGGGAGATATATCCTTACATTTGTTAGGTTTTTATTATAGTGCTGTAACATTAGTAGCCTTACTTTATTAGTAACCCTACTTTGAGGCAGAATATATAATTTTTAAAAAATAAATTGGTACAAGTTATGTTTTGTGGTGTGGATATTATGTAAATGAAATTTCATTGTGCGAGAATGTGCACACACACACAAATCCTTCTTTCCTAAGTCATAACTGATAATACATACAAAATGCAATGAACATAATTACTAGTCCATGGATAAGTAAGATATATTTCTTATTTTTTCATACAGCTTTGGAAAGTTATCATAAATACTGTTAAATAAAACTTAGTTTTGGTTTGGATGCCCTAATATCTTTCATGACATAAGCTCTAAATGAATTCCAAAATCAAAACACAACACAGTAGGCAGCTGCAGGTGATAGGCAAAGACCTGATCAGTGCCTGATATACTAACAACGTTTTAAGTGTGCTTCTGTCATTGAATACAGTGTTAAATGAAAGTCCTGCCCAACATACAGTTAGCATGGAAGACAACAGATAATTTCACTGTGTCAAAAGGATCCATGGGAACAATTTTGTTGTCAACTCAGATAACATTTCAGTAATGTATATATCCTGGAAGAAAGTATTTCTTTTCTTCAGAAAGGCTAAATATATTCAAAACCAGATTGGACAAGAAACTAAACAACCTGGTCATTTCAACCCTGGGGAAGACTAGATGATCTCCAGAGGTGCCTTCCTACCCCAGCCATACTATACTTCTGCCATTCTGTGAACGGGCAAGTGAACCAAGAAAACACAGAAAGTAACTGCAATGTAGCAATTTGTGTGAACCTTTTGGAAGGCAAGTTCTCTTGCCTTTGGAAGAAGTTCATTATTTTGGTCAGACATTCAGCACTATCACCCCAAACCCCATGTTTGCAGGTAGACTAGCTGTCCCAGAAGGGACTAAATCACAAAGAAAAAACCCCAACAGATCAGAGACGATGCTGCATAACACAATAAGAATACATATACCTGAGCAAAATGAGAGTAGCTTTCTCTTCCACTTTACTATCTAAAAATCTGGCATCTATTTTAGCCTAGCCATATGTCCTGGTTTTGGCTGGGATAGAGTTAATTTTCTTCCTAGTAGCTGCTACAGCATGTGTTTTGGATCTAGTAGGAGAACAGTGTTGATAATACACTGAAGTTTTAGTTGTTGTTAAGTAGTGCTTATCCTAAGTCAAGGACCCTGCCATCTTTGTCAGTGAGGTGGTGCATAAGAAGCTGGGAGGGAGCATGGCCAGGACAACTGACCTGAACTAGCCAAAGGACTATTCCACACCATATGATGTCATGCTCAGTATATAACCTGGAGGGAGTTGGCCAGGAGGGGCCAAATGTTGCTGGGGAACTGGATGGGCATCAGTCAGCAGATGGTGAGCAATTGCATTGTGCATTACTTGTCTTTCTTAGCTTTTATTTCTCTCTCTGCTATCTTCCTTTTCATTATTATTATATTTTATTTTAATTTTCAAACAACCCAGAAGCATTACTTTTGTTTTATTCTCCTCCCCAACCCACCAGGTGGGGGGAGGAGCGAGTGAGTGGCTGTATAATGTTTAGTTGCTGGCTGGGGTTAAACCATGACACCATTCAAGACCCCTCTGTGAGACAGGTGGGATTAAGGCATCTCTAGAGGATGATATTTTTACCAACTTAAAAAGGACCTGAGGAGACTGATGATTTGCTTAAACTGAGCACTTACTTTTAGATAGCAAAGGTTCTGGAAAGGGAACCTCATAATAAAAAAATGAGAGACATTCAGAAAACAATAGTCTTAAGTGAATGCTAGGAACATGGTGTTAGTTGGAGAAAAGCCAAACACGTATCTTACAATATATTTTTATGTGTTCAAAACTCCACACAGATTTATCATGCAATTATTTATATTTGAGTAGTCCTACTTCAACAGGCATTTTTTAAATTCAGACCAAGTCCCTGCTTTGAGAAATGCACAGTAGTAATTCCCCAAGACAACATTCCTGGGGTGTTGGAGAGGCATTTTCACGTCTTGTTGTTTGCATGCTTCTGTTTATGTTCACATTTGTTCAGAGCAACAGCACAGCCTGCATGTTCTCAGGCAGACCAGAGCAGACATAGATGAGCATGTACCAGTTGCTGGGAAGGCTTCAGATAGATCTGGTAGAATTTGTTGCAAGAGCATGTCTCCAGCAGACACCACTCTATAACCCTTCCCAAGACACAGCACAATGTATCTTTCTTTGTGTGTTCAGTTATTTCTGCCAGACTCAGCACTGTGAAATGCATCACACTCCCTATCCCTTTGTTCCCTCATCTAGCATTTCTTTTAAATAAATGTGCCTTTTCTCCTTTTTCTTGTCATTCTTTCCAATTAGCAGGTCCTTCTGCTATTGCCAGCCTACAGAATATTATCTTTGAGATGAAAGAAAAACTATGAAAACCACAGACCTTCTCTGAGGAGAGGCAGCAATACTCCAAGGTCTGAGTTATCATTCAGAACTGTGTGTAATGGTAAAGGACTTACATGCATTTGGATATGATGTTTCAACAAATTAGCACCTTGTTAGTAAGCAGAAAACAAATAACAAAATTAAAAATGTATTTGCTGTCTCATCATTTCCATGTGCTGTTCACAATGACAGTGCTTCTAGACCCAAAGGCTGCAATGCCATGCAGTTTGAAAAGAGTACTGATAAAAAGAGATGTAACATCTGTGACCATGGTGCCCAGGGGACCTCAAGGAGAGCACACAACAAAATCTGAACCAGTTTCCAACGCTAAAAAAGACATGGAGATGTCAGAGCTTCCAAACCTTTCCCCTAGATAAGGCTTGAGAAGTTTTGAGCACACTGGTTAAAGGCAATTATTTGGACTTCCAGTGCCTACTTCTACTTCCCATGAGTGTTACATTGTTTTTAAGGAGAATCCTCAAGGATTAAGTTCTATGTGCCAAGAGTACAAGCTGACCCCGCTGCACTGCAGTGACTAGCAATTATGGAGCACAACACAATCAATGGACAAACAACCGAAATGTAAAAGAAAGTTTTGTCTGGATGATAAAATACAACATTCAGGTAACTCTCCAGGGAGCAATGTGGGTCATAGTCTAATAAAATGGGAAAAGTCAGCTTCACCTTTTCTTTTTTCTTAAAGCTCTGCAGTAGCCTCACAGCAGGAATGGAAAGCAAAGGCTCCAGTTCCTATTAGAAACCAATCCTGAAAGCAGACCTTTAGCTGGCACCCAGCAGTTATCGGGCTACAGAATGTCAGCTGCAGCAGCTGGGCAGGAACTGGAGCACAACACAATAAAGGATTGATGGTGATGGAGGGCAGTTTGCTATCATCCACCACTGTAAGATACACAACCTTTTTTCTGATGGAAGTCATGAAAACTGAACAAAATCTCCCTCAGACCTCAGGCTTTTTTCCATAGGATGTGCAGGCAGAGTCTAGTTGCATGCCCAGTTGGGCACCTAATATGCTGTAAGTGAATTTCATGCACAATAAGTTTTGATTAGGATTTCAGCAGACGTGCACAGTGTAGTACCATTCAGAATGCATGCAGCAAAAGAGAAAAAGGAAAAGAGATCACTTAGAAAGGGCAAAGCCAGAGCTGATTTTTCTCCTGGCTCCGGTACGCAGCCTGTGCACACCTTGTCTTAAATAGGAACCCCTCCAGTGAGGCGATGACTTCACAGTATCTCCCCAACAATGGATGCTTTCAGTGGTGGAAGAGAGGGTAGGGAAGGAAGTACAGAGTCAAACTAGAATTATCCTGCAGATTCCTTCATTCTCTGTGGCATGGTGAAAATTGTTCCAGGGAGAAAATTATGAGGACATAAAATGGAAAGTCATTCTGTGCAGGATTTCTGAGCTTATGAATCTCCTAACCTCAGTTCTACTTCATTCCCAAAGTGAAATGAATCACCATGGCAAAAACAGAATTAAATCTTACCAGAGTATGATCCTGCCACACACAGTGAATCAATGTCCATTACACATGGCACTCCTTTCCTCTGACAGGGAATGGGTGTAATAGTACTGACTGTCTCACAGAATGGCAGAGTTTTACACCACCCGGCAAAGTTACTACCATATCACTGCAGCTCAAGTCGGCTCACCAGAGATTCGAACTACTTCTCATTGCTGCATGGAAACCTAGTTAATGGCTCATGCCATTGAAAATTTTCACCCATTACATCCAGCTCAGAATTTCAATTTTCTCAGAAATGGCCATGTTCTCCTTTGATGTTAAGCTTTTATTTCAATTCCCTACCAAATGCAAGTACAAAAACCAGGACAATTGGGAAAATGTTTTCAAGTGGAAGGTGCCATTAAAAAGAATGTGCTGATGAAAAACCTTCTTTTGTAAAATAAAACTGTTCAAGACAAAGCATTCCAGCTAGTTCTCTTTCAAACCTGACCACTGTTGCAGGGATCTGTAAATATGCCTGTCCTGGGCTGGTCACTTGCAGTGCTGCTATACTGCACAATACTGACATCTACAATTTCTAATAGGTCAGTGTTTTTTTTTAAAATTTCATTTACATAATGTTTTTTCCACCACTTATAGTTTTGAATGTAAATAAGCAGAGCAAATACACTAATGAGCTCCAGTTCTGGATTATATGCTCAAAATATAACAAGCCCCATCCACAAATTTTCCATCCTGTATTTTCTTTATATAAACATTCAAATTATGTGCACACAGTTCACAATTACTTAATTGCTCATAACAAAATTTAAGTGTATATTTTGCAATTAGTTCTGCATAGTAAGAATATAATTAAAGGCATAGCTGATAATCATTCAAAACTTCAAGTGAGGGAAAAATTGATGGCGTGGGGTTTGTATCACAATTTGATTCCATTTTAGAAGGAAACACTGTAAAGTGTTATTTCTAAACAATAGAGGACATATTTAAAATATTGCTGAGTATAAGCCGTGTGCATTTATCATTGGCCACTATTTTTAGTAAAACTCATGTTTTAAGATTTTTTTTTTCTCAAGTAACAAAACTGGTAGTGTTACATACCATATTGAGTTAAATTTACTTATCTCCCTTTACTTTTTAAATGTATAAAGTCTTATTTTAGAATATCATTCAGGCTTCATTGGCATAACTTTCCCCTCTACTTCATATCTGCCTACCAGCTGTTCATTAACATTGACAAAATACCTAGGTATATTTAAGTGGGTTGGGGTGTTAAGTAATTTGGAGGACACTGAAGTTTCCTGCATATATCTGGAGGCATTTGAAATAGACTTGACTTTTAACAGTTCTGAAATTCAGTCATCTGAAGCATGCTTATGGTTAAGAATACAAAGTCACAAGTCACTTAGCAAATTTAGAAAAAATTACCATATCTGGCCACTTCATGTTCATACAAAGTACAATTTGGTGAACAAAAGAGATTAAAAAGAGGAATTTGGAATGCAAAGGGTTGGACTTCTAGGTTACAATGGAAATCTAAGGTATATCACTAAGATTTCAGCTTGGTCTCCACACACAATTCAGTGTTTTACCCTAGTTATGCAACAACAGTTTGGCTTCAGAGGGGAAGGGTTGTTACCATCACTCAAGTTTTTAAGCAGAATGAGACTCAAATCTCAAAAATTAGTTTCAGAACAGCCAGGCTTCATCTGTTTTAGCACAGAAGTCCCTTGTGGCCTTCATGGCTTGAGCACTTATAATGCAAAATCTGCATTGTCTGCTTGTTCCAAGTGTAGACCAGCCTACATGGAAATAGTCACAAAACTCTTGCTAACTTCATGAAACACTAAACTGACACAACATGCTTCAGACTGAAATGTAATATGAGGTCAAGCATATTCCATACGGTGTTGAACCTAATTGCAGATGTTCTCCAAATGCTATGTGGAATCAGAAAATTGCTGGTATTAAAATTACTCTGAAGCCAGGTTGGGGGGTATAAACGTAGAAGGAGAAAAGAACAGGTCTTTTGTGACATTTGTATCTCATAGCCAAAACTGTGGGATGTGCCACCACACTGGCTAATGCACTATGTGATCACATTAATTTTGATTTTTCATAAGTTTGTAACCTTTATACTCTTCAATTAATTTTTAGGTAGCTGAGCTTTACTATTACAAATATTTCTCAGAAAATAACAATCATATTTCATTTACAGTTGTATGGGTAGACGTACTAATCTGTTAGTTATGAAAAGTGAAACAATCATCTCACCTTTTTTAGTAAAATACAAATTTCAAAGGCTTAACCACAGAAAAATAACACCATATTTCAAGTAAGAAAAAGAGATGCCTAACAAGTTAAGTACTTTTGAGCAATGAATTACTTTTGAGCAATGAATATTCCTGAAGTGTTGCAATCCATTCAAAATTTATTTGCAAACATGAATAAGCAAAACTCAAATATGTTCTTCAATATAAATAATTTCTGAGTACTCACAGTACTTGTTTCAACATATAATAGGCAATCATACTTTTAATGTCAGGTTTTCTCATAAAATGTGTTGCTAATCATGCTTCTATCCTGCTGAGCATGGTGAGCATAACATCGTAACGCTCTTTTCACGTGTCCTGCAAATGGGACCTTGCCTGATTTTCATAACTGAGGTAAAGCCTATACATGTTGACAAAAGCAAAAGGATTTTGCTTCTCTTGTTCTTTTTCAAATAATGTCCTCCTTCAAAATCAATCTTAGAAAATTCTTTAGGACTATACACAAAGTAAGGTAATATTCAGCACAGTTAAAGATACTACAACCCACTTTTATATTCAAGTCATTTTTAGAAAAACATAAGGAAAGTTACATTTTAACAATTCTGCTGAGTTAAGTTGAATTGCATTGATTAAAGGGTTTTAGGTATGAATCTAAATTTAATTTTATCCAGTAATAATATGATGATTGTGATAATGGAGAATGTGCTAGACAATTCACTAATAAATTCGGAAATATGGCTTGAAAAATTGTTGTTTTGTTCAAACCTATTTCAGCCTCCTTGGTCAAAATATGACTTTCTATTTTTTTAAAAGATTATGATTTTCTTATTTGTGAGATTTCTGCTTTGTGTTTTGACTGCCCCACCATAGCCAAGATGATAGACCAAAAAAGGTAAAAGCTTTCAAAATTAAAACCTAGGGTTTACTTAATTTTATTAAGCATAAAAAGCAAGTTATATTTATTTAAATTTTTTGAAAGTTCACGCATTATATCTCACCAGAACAAGCTTTCTTTTCTACAGAGAAATTTCTAAAATACCTACCAATAACATGTGAACCCTCAGGGTTCATCTTGCCTTTAGTCCATGTTTATATGTTTGTTGTTCATATGAGGAAAATATCAGAAAGATTCTGAGATCTCACATTTAATGAAAAAAAGATTAGAAGTATTTTTCTTCTGGTTTTAGATTAAAGTTTCTCAACATAAAAACATAACCAAATTATCTTACTGAATTGTTCTGACAGTTGCTGGATTTTACATATGTCAGTAAATGTTCATTAAACACCTTTAGAATATGGTAAAACACATTTGTGTAGAGGTTTGGAGAGAGAATTACACACTTGAAACACAAACTGAAAACACAGTGGTAATTACTTGCCTTCCATTCAGTGACGGTGAGAGTATATATTTACCTGATAATTGCATGTTCTGGTTAATGCAAGGCATGGGGACATTACTGGGAACTTTCTTGTCCCCAGTTCATATCCTAAGGTTCTTAATAATAATCTATAACAATCCTTTCAAAATATGTATATGCTTTTGCGCACTGCAGGGAGGAGGTTCAATGCCAAAGGACAAAGTGTTATCGCTGGCATTTGCATTAAAAATGAGATTCACGGTTTCTTCTAATTATAGTTTATCAAAAGCTCTACTTCCAGTTGTTAAAACCTGGCTCATTTTCACATTGATATCCCTCATCTCTGTTGCTGAATACAGCTTTCTTCTTTCAGAAATGAAAATTCCAAATTAGGCTGTATGTTCTCATCTGCTCATAGGAAATTAGCATTCAGCACAATTTTCCAGTTTTTTGGAAGCTAGCAAGATCCCTACTGAGTTGTGTGGGCTAAAGTGGCGTATTTAGCCAATCAAAGGGAAATATAAAAGGCCGAGCACGCCAACGCACTCTGATTCTTTCTGGCACAAGATATTAACATTATATGGAACATTTTTTTCATAGAATCACAGAATGGTTTGGGTTGGAAGGGACCTTAAAGATCATCTAGTTCCTACCCCCTGCCACGAGTAGGGACACCTTCCACTAGACCAGGTTGCTCAAAGCCGCGTCCAACCTGGCCTTGAACACTTTCAGGGAGGGAGCATTCACAACTTCTCTGGGCAACCGGTTCCTGTGTCTCACCACACTCACAGAAAAGAATTTCTTCCTTATATCTAATCTAAATCTTCCCTCGTTCAGTTTAAAACTGTTACCCCTCGTCCTGCCACTACATTCCCTGATAAAGGGTCCCTCCCCATCTTTCCTAAAGGTCACTTTTAAGTACCAGAAGGCTGCTATAAGCCCTCCTTAGAGTCTTCTCTTCTGCAGGCTGAATAACCCCAACTGTCTCAGCCTGCCCTCATAAGGCAGACGCTCTAGACCCCTGATCATCTTTGTGGCCTTCTCTGGACCCACTCTAACAGGTCCATGTCTTTCTTACACTGGAGGCCCCAGAGCTAAACACAGTACTCCGGGTATTTGTGAATGCCCAAAGCATATTTAGAAGAAAAAAGTTTTTTTCTTGTAATTTAAAAGCTGGGTTGAATTCTGTGTCCTTAAAAGTGTAGCAAGATTTCATTTGTCCAGTGAGTTTCTGAGAACACAGAGGTTCACACATGAGTAGAGGGGGTGAAGGACACAGTTCAGTTGTGCCAAATGTTATCTAGCGACATTTTATTTAAGATTCCATTAGGCTTCTAAGACATCCAGAAAGCAGGTACTACTCAAGGCCTTTGGCACATTTGCATGCGGCTGGAGTTGTAACTACAAAAGTCTGCATTCAGGCAATGGATTTCAGCCCAAGGTGTCCCAGGAGCTCAAACTATGGTGTATGTAAAGATCAGTTTTGAACTGATAGACCCTCATGTAACAAAAGTCACATTTAAAATCCTTGGTCATGTATTTATTGTCATGCTAGCCTAGATCCAAGTTTACAATGTCCACCTGTTGTTTCTCATTCAGGATTGCCTCTGGCACAAGTCAACATGTTTTTCAGAAATCTGTGAACACTACCCATTTGTTCCTGCTTCATGTTTGTCCTAAAATGATCCTCTTGGACATACAGGCTACAACTAGCAAATTGGATGTTTCCCCCAAACCATTCATCACCAGTGAGGATAGGGAACAGCCAGGTGGCCCAGAGTAGAACATGTCCATACAATTAAATATTATCACTCTCCAGAAATGTGAATTGATCCAAACTACCAAATGGCAATGGTGCTTGACTTGTGATAACTCCCAGACTAGGTCAGAAATTGCTTCGGGAGTCCCTAGGTGATGAGACCAAAAGCATGCTAAGGGACCATCTAAGCCCTTTTGAAGCATGTGCAATCCCATTCCAGTGCCTGGGAAATCCTGGCTCAGGTACTGTTCAATTTCCTGGTACACAGACATGGTCACGGTTTCTGAAGGAATTAATGAGATTTACCATCCAGGCACTAAAGAGCAGTTCAGTTGCATCTGGTCAGGCATATTCGACCTTTCTGGTCTGTAGGAAACAGTCACATGGGCATCTTTTTTGTTTTGCCCTCTTCTTCACAATACATCAGAGGGACAATATCATCTCCAAATCGTACTTTGAAAACTCTCAGCCAGCAAAAATGTAGCAATAGAGGACTTCTTGCTGAGCTTTATTTGGTCTGGGATAATTTTTGCTGAAAGAAATCCTGGGTGTAATGGTGAGCATGTTTAGATTGGGCAGTTGAGCAAACTGAACAAGGAGTTTCTGGTACCACACTTTCCAAGGAAAGCAAACAGAGAAATCCACCCCCTCGACTCAGGAACACACTAGAAGACCCCTTGGGAGTCCGCCCCACACCTGGATATCTTCCTTTTTTCTTCTGACTAAAAGGACTCAGGGAATCATGCTGGGAATCACACTGGTGTGCACACTGGCAAGACGGGCACTGGGAATGGCACAGCCTTTGGCACAGAGCATCACAGACAGACTTTTACATGTGAAAGTTTTGTACCCATAACCAGCTGCTGTGAGCCTGGGGGACACACTGCTGATGCCTTTTTGTCAGAACCCCACAGGGCTAAAAGAACATAGTAAGTAAGTATGGCTGGGCCACAACCATGACCCATCTGCCATGGCTGTTACACAAATGCAGCCAATGAATTTCAGGCCTGAAATGAACACTGTTATCCACAAGTGCCAGAATAGCACTGAGGAACTGCTTTCCTCCCTTCCCCATGGTGCACGGGCTTATGCAAAAAAAGAAAAATGCCCTCAAACCTGCCCTCCTCCTTCTGGCCACACTCCCCCTGCATCCTGAAGCAAGAGGCAGCAAGTTCAACACAGCAACTGAAGAAGCCATGGGTACCATAGTAAGACAGAGCCACCAGTAGCACAGGCAGGCTGGGAGCAGCATGGTCAGCCAGACAGCTGATGAGCCTGAGCTTGCTCTAGTCAAAGTGTAACATTCCTGGAATTAACTGAAGCCATAGGCACATATAAAAAGTACATAAGGATACGGCTGTGCGGTCACGGCAAAGGTGACAATTTCTAGCTCCAGTAACATATTGATTCAGGACTGAAGCTAGTAAGGCAGTAGGAGAAAGGAAAATTAATTTTCAATATAGCAACAGGCTATGATTTCAGAAGCAGCTGGATGCAAAATGAAAGCTGATTAGTAGCTTGAAAGGAGTGACTAAACAAACTACCAGAAAAAATAATTGAACTGAGACTCCAGAAGTGCAGAAATGCTGGCATGACCGAGAAGCTGCAGAATAGCTCAGAAGAGCAAAATGTGTTTTAAATAAGCAAGGCAGACCAAAAGCATCCAGAAATCATGCCAGCAGCAGCTGAATACCTAATATATTAAATCAGGGAGAGCTGTTAGGAGAAGCATTGCCTTCACCAAGCACATGTGAAAAGTAGATGTGACCAGTCTATAACAGCTATTGTGCAAGCACCAATGTGCCCCATCCTGCTGACCCCCACCACTCATTATTCTGTAGTTTGGCAAATAAGGTGACTTAGCAAAGACTAGAATGGCATGATGTAACAGCAGTTAAATGGGAAACAAAACAAAACAAACAAAAAAAAATGGCAGTCCAAAAAGACCCTTTTAAAATGTTAACATATAGATTACAAAATTGTCAGCCTTAAATAATATATTGTTCCGTAATATAAGCTTCACTGTTGATATAATTAATACTTTCTTATAAACATGAGGTATAAACCTCTGGGGTAGAGAAGTACTTAAGGAGTTAAAACCAGCTAAATTATTTTCAGATTAAAAACTGAATTATCTTCTAAACTCTTCAATCACTTATTAGTAACACAGGGAGCATTGGGGTGTCCACCTAAGAGTTATGTTCTGATTTCTTTATGAGATATTTTTAGATAAACAACTCACTGTATGCATAAAAAGGGTAACATCATCATTCACATAAGTCTACAGAAAAATAGAAGTCCATAGGAACAGAAAATGTTAAAACCAAATTCCCAGTGAAGTCACAAGGTCAAAATCACTGACATGATTAAGGTATTTAATCACTGTTACATCAGACAAAAAAGAAATCCTGATGTTTTCAGAACCCAGCACCATTTTTAAATAACTATTCAATCATAATGGCTCCATTGGAAACAGAAAAGTGATGCTCTCTAGGAAAAGAAGCACAATATGCTGCAACTGAAAACATCCCCAAAGAGCTGAATGTTCCAAATAAAAGAGGAAATATTCTGTGACAGCCTTTCAGAAGTGGCATTACATCAATTTGACCTGCCTGAAGGTATCCACAAGCAGCGATGTTTCTATCTGTATGCTTTGTTTCCCTGCTTTAATACAGTTAAACATAGGAGGTTCCTACAGCAACCAGCAATGTATCTTGATACACAGACCAGTCTTTCATAAAAATAGTTATATCTAAGTACAGCGGGAACTTTTAGAGCTCCTAGAATGCTTTGGTGATATGAAATTATTTTTTTCCCTGAACATAGTTTGATAGTATTGGAAGATGTACACAAGATGGAACTGAGATTAAAGTAAACTGAATAGATGAGGAAAGATTCCTACTATATTTCCAGTTAATTTTTAAGGCAGGGGGATTGACCTCAATTACCACTTTTTATTTTTCATTACAGCCCTCAAACTGGGAAAAATACATGTTCTCCTCAAACTGCAACAGGACTCCCCCTGATGTAACAGGAGGAAAAAATACAAATTTGGAGGTAAAAAAACTAAAGGGGTTTTTGGGGGTTTTTTGGAGTTTTTTTTAATTATAGTACTATTTGGTGGGGAAAATATGGTGATGTTTTAGAATCATCATTTAGAATCATCATCTGTGTTGCATCCTTTACTCCTTTTCCCATCTTTTCCCCCTTTCTTCTCTTTCAATTCTATCCATCTTTATTTTTTCCTTTTACTTACTTCTGCCCTTCTACCTAACATAATTACAGTCTTAATTCCATACTCTATAAAAATGATTTGGCATTAACATAGTTAATGTTTTCAACATTGGCAGCTCTAATGTTTTTAGCTCACAGAATCCTCAGAAGAAAATTTCTTAATAAGTTTACGTGTGCGTTTCTGTGTGCCTACACCCATAACATAACAGAGGTTTAAGAGAACTATGTTGTACAAAAGAACATCAGCATAGCTTATTCATAACCAAAGTAGTAGTAACAAGACATCAATGAAAATGGAAAATTTTCCCGTTGCTTTACAAAGGACTGTGTAATTATCCCCTGTGTGTGCCTTTCTGTGCTCAGCCTAGGCTGATACATTACCACCTCTGTAAGCTTGGGATGACCAGTGAGAACCCAGGTGACGGTTACCATGCAAACACAAATGTTCAAGAATTAGATAGCACATTTAAGTGCTATTAAATGTGCACATATTCAATAGCACATATTTAATTGCACATATCTATACCAATGCACGCAGTATGATCCACAAACAGGGGGAGCTTGAAGCCATGATGCAGCACGAGAACTATGACATAGTAGCTATAACAGAAACGTGGTGGGACGCCTCACACGACTGGAGTGCTGCAATCAATGGCCACAAGCTCTTCAGGAGGGATAGATAGGGAAGGAGAGGTGGTGGAGTGGCCCTGTACGTTAAAGGATGCTATGAGAGCTCAGAAATCAAGTATAGTGATAACCGGGTTGAGAGTGTTTGGATTAGGTTAAGGACCAATAAAGCAGATCTTGCTGTGGGAGTCTGCTATAGACCTCCCAACCAAAGCAGTGAGGTGGATGAAGCTTCCTATAAACAGTTGGGAGAAATCTCGCGGTCACTTGCTGTTGTTCTTGTGGGGGACTTTAATCTCCCGGGTATCTGCTGAGATCACAGCACAGCAGAGAGGGAACAATCCAGGAGGTTGCTGGAATGTGTGGAGGATAACTTCCTCACACAGCTGGTGAGTGAGACGACCAGGGAAGGTGCCCTCCTGGACCTGCTTCTTGTGAACAGGGAAGAGCTTGTGGGGGAAGTAAAGGTTGGAGGCTGTCTAGGGTGCAGTGATCATGAGATGATTGAGTTTTTGATCCTTGGAGAAACAAAGAGAGGGGTTAGTAAAACTGCCACCTTAGACTTCCAGAGGGCAAACTTTGACCTGTTCAAAAGACTGATTAACAAAATCCCTTGGGAGGCTGCCTTGAAGGATATGGGAGTCCAGGAAGACTGGACATACTTCAAGAGCAAAGTCTTAAAGGCACAGGAGCAGGCTGTTCCCGTGTGCCGAAGCAGGCGGGGAAGGAGACCGGCCTGGCTAAACAGGGACCTTTGGCTGGATCTCAAGAACAAAAGGAGAATCTATTGCCTTTGGAAGAGGGGCCAGGTCTCTCATGAAGACTATAAAGATGTAGTGAAGTTATGCAGGGAGAGCATTAGGAGAGCCAAAGCGCAGCTAGAGCTCAACTTGGCTACAGCTGTTAAGGATAATAAAAAAATGTTTCTATAAATTCATTAACAGCAAAAGGAGGATTAGGGAAAATCTCCCTCCTTCATTGGATGCAGAAGGAAACATGGTAACTTAAGATGAGGAAAAAGCTGAGGTGCTCAACGCCTACTTTGCCTCAGTCTTTAGCAGTGGAACTGGCTGTTCCCTGGACACCCAGCCTCATGAGCTGGGAGATGGGGAGGGGAAGCAGAATGAGGTCAGCACAGTTGAAGAGGAAGTGATCAGAGACCTGCTACACCACTTGGATGCACACAAGTCTGTGGGACTGGATGGGTTACACCCAAGGGTGCTGAAAGAGTTGGCAGATGTGCTCGCCAAGCCGCTTTCCATGATTTACCTGAAACCATGGCTAAGTGGGGAGGTGCCATTGGACTGGAGGGTGGCAAATGTGACACCCATCTACAAGAAAGACAGAAAGGAGGATCCAGGAAACTATAGACCTGTCAGTCTGACCTCGGTGCCAGGGAAGGTCATGGAGCAGGTCATCTTGAGTGTCATTAAAAGTCATATAATGGACAACCAGGGGATCAGGCCTAGTCAGCATGGGTTTATGAAAGGCAGGTCCTGCCTGACAAACCTGATCCACTTCTATGACAAAGTGACCCGACTATTGGACGAGGGAAAGGCTGTGGATGTTGTCCACCTGGAGTTTTGAAAAGCATTCGACACAGTTCCCCATAGAATTCTCATAGAAAAAAATGGCTACTCATGGCCTGGATGAGCGAATGGTCTGATGGATCAAGCACTGGCTGGATAGATGGTCCCAGAGAGTGGTGGTCAATGGAGTTAAATCCAGCTGGCAGCCGGTCACAAGTGGTGTTCCTCAGGGCTCGGTGTTGGGACCATTTCTGTTCAACATCTTTATTGATGATCTTGATAAGGACATAGAGTGTATCATCAGTAAGTTCGTAGATGACACCAAGTTAAGCGGGAGTGTCGATCTGCATGAAGATAGGGAGGCACTACAGAGAGACTTGGATAGGTTGGATCGGTGGGCCAACGTTAACGGGATGAGCTTCAACAAGGCCAAGTGCCAGGTCCTGCACTCGGGCCACAACAACCCCATGCATTGCTACAGGCTTGGGGAGGTGTGGCTGGAGAGCTGTCTGGAAGAGAAGGATCTGGGGGTTCTAATTGACAAGCAGCTGAACATGAGCCAGCAGTGTGCCCAGGTGACCAAGAAAGCCAACAGCATCCTGGCTTGTATTAGAAATAGTGTGACCAGCAGAAGTAGGGAGGTGATAGTCCCCCTGTACTCTGCACTGGTGAGGCCACACCTGGAGTATTGTGTCCAGTTTTGGGCACCTCAATGCGAGAGAGATATCGAGGTGCTGGAGCGAGTGCAGAGGAGGGCAACGAAGCTGGTGAAGGGCCTGGAGAACAGATCCTATGAGGAGCGATTGAAGGAGCTGGGACTGTTTAGCTTGAGGAAGAGAAGGCTGAGGGGAGACCTCATCACTCTCTACAACTACCTGAAAGGACATTGTAGAGAGGTTGGTGCTGGTCTCTTCTCACAGGTAATTAGCAATAGAACAAAGGGGAATGGCTTTAAACTCCAACAGGAGAGGTTTAGACTGGACATTAGGAAAAAAATTTTCACAGAAAGGGTGGTCAGACAGTGGAATAGGCTGCCCAGGCAGGTGGTGGAGTCACCATCCCTGGATGTGTTTAAGGGTCGATTAGATGAGATGTTGGGGGATACTGTGTAGGGGAGAACTTTGTATAGTAGGGCTGATGGTTGGACTCGATGATCCCAAGGGTCTTTTCCAACCTGAATGATTCTGTGATTCTGTGATTTATGGAGATGTTACATACTGTAATAAGTCTGTAACAGGTTTACAGTAATCCCTGTTGCATTATGCCACTACTGCATGCCGCTATTGAAGACAGAAAGACAAAAAAAAGTGTTGGAGATGGTTGAGATAGTCCCCACTATCCATCTGCAAGAAACCCTGGTTTCTACTCAGTTTCTTTTATGATGACCCGATGAGATGATACAGGAACAGTGAATTTCTACCCCCAAATCATTGCTTCATGTGATTACAGCTTTGTAATCACATTGTATCAATTACACATAGGTCACATTTGGAAATTTTTCTTCCTAATCCTAAATAGAAATATTGATTACTGCACAATCTGAAGGTGCATCACAAAAGGAGTATCACAAAAAAACCTCAAGTAGGAGATCCATCTGATGTTATCTAATGCAAAGTTTTAAAGAAAATGCCAACTTCCTGTGGAACAGACTCCTTGGAAGGTGATGTCTTCATGGGACTGCAAAGAAAACAAATATCCTCTTGTCTCTAGCTAGCCACCTCATAACGGAGATGAGGGCAGCTAATCTTCACTGTTTTCTAAAAGTCCTCTGGCTGTTGAAATGGTTTGGCAGCTTCTATGCAGTTCATCGTGTCCAAGTTATGAATACTTACAATGTCCTCACTAAATCATTCACTCCTTTACTGAAGGATAGTTTTGCAGATTCATATTCCCTTTGACTCAGTGAGCTAATCTGCAAATAATAGTGGACTGTGCACTGGAAGTCTGCATTGGCACTATTATATGATTCCTGTTTTGTGGCCAGTCATTCCATCAGTGATTTGCCATTCATCCAACCATTCATAGAATTGGCACAAGCAAGTGCTTAAGGAGATCCTCTTGTGGTTCCTTGGGTTAGCCCAACAGACAGATAATGAACAGACAGGAAAAAGTGGAATATGAGATAGTTCTGTATCCATGGTTTCTGTCATTTTTAATCAGATGTTCTTCCCTATCAGAAATACAGACACATGATAACCAGGCACAAAAGTGTCCCTCTCCCTTTCTGATTGATCTGAAGTTATGATAAATATTGAACAGTCAGTGTTTATTCCCAACTGAAGTTTTATCAATAAATTCCAGCACATGGTAGAAGCATGATGTTGCTAACTGTGGTCTTGCTTGGAAAATATCAGAATAGGCTTTTGTCCCTATGATATTTCTGTGTTGTGAAGCACTACTTACTCAGATCCAGTCAAAGCACTCACAGATGAAAAACCTGAGACCGAAACTGAGCTATATCCAAATACCCAGCAGAAGCAGCATGCGAAAGGTGTGTGGCATTAAATACACATATTTGTGACTGCACATTACTCAGAGAATTCACTCCAAGCTAAAAGAGGGGAGCTCATAATTAGCAAGCACAATACTTGGACTTATGCACAGACGTAATGAAACAATTCATAAAATGCTAGGAATCTACAATCAAGTCCAACAACGTGTAACATATTTCTTCTGGAAATTAGAACACAGGGGAGAAAAAGGGTAAACATAAGGCTGGACAGCTACTGGAAATAGCCACATCTAAACAAATAAGGATGCTAAAGGTCGTTCTGAGTATGACATTTGGCTAAACTCAAAACAAAGACCTAGCTGAATAGCAGTAGTCATCACAGAACTTTGTCTATAAAAGGCTTTTCAAAATTTATTTCTATTGTTTAAACAGGTTCTTGTGTCAGCTTTGATCTTTCTAATACATCAATAATGCTTTGAAGCCAGTTATTTTAGACAGCATCAAGGTCCTACAAAGACCTTTTCTGTAATTGAGTTTCCACATGAACAAATGCGGTAAAGGTGTCAAATTTGAGAGCTTCAGATGAAGGCTAGTATCCTACTGTGAATATTTTCCTAGAGGAAACTTGGTGTTTGGAAGGACAAATAATTATTGATACAAGAATTATTTGGAAGCATATTAAGCAAGTCAATACAATATTGGATTGGTAGGAGGGAAAATCAGGATGCCATCTACTATAGAAGAAAGGTATGGATCTCCCATAGGGTTACAGCATCTGTCAGTTTCATATAAGTCTCCCAGATACCCTACATCCTGTAAAATGGCACTGGATGCCTATTTTTAGGCACTCACATTTCATGATCACACTCAGGTCTTTTCACATCGGTTCTCTACTCTCTAAAATTTATTTCAAAGAAAAACTTTTGGTTTTGTCCCCCAGGGTTTCCTTTACATTAGCAAGATTATTTATTACACTGTAGAACAAAAGACACATAAAGTAAAACAAAAATGAAAGTTACCACAATTCCAGAAACTGCCCTCTCCCTGGTAATGGTCAAACAATTCTCAGCTTAGCCTGCATGACTCTGACCTGAAGAAGCAGAGAGATCAGTTGGACAAATATAGTGCTTTAAAAATTAAACTAAATACAAATCAACCAGTAAACTTGGCCAGTAAAGAAAAATTCCAAAATAGGATAGAGACACAGAATTTACTTATTTGCAGCAGTGACAGAGAAAACCTATGACTCTCAACTGATCCCTTCTGTGATAAGGGCAAGCCACAGTGTAGACAGGTAACAAAAAATACATCATCTATTTGATATGTGACAACTCAAGGTCCCTGTTCAATGAAGCCCTTAAACATCTATTTAATTAAAGTCTCATTGATTTCAAGATCCTTTATGTTAAGCAGGTGGGTTAGTGCTTTGCTGATTCATTAGATGATAAAGTAGTTTCAGTCAATACAAATGTTTTAGGGGAGCAATTACATCTGTTTAGGCAGACAGGAGCAAAATAAGAAATATAACTAGAGTTAATGACATAAAATAAAGCTAGACACATTGAAATAAGAAATAAGACATACATTTTTAAATTGATGGTCATTATGCACTGGCACCAGAATATCTGGCTTCTCTCTTTTTAAAGTCATCATGCCAAGACAGATGAAGATTAAACTCTATTTAATTTTACTTCATCTGTAATGCTGTTTACAGTCTCATAGGTCCTTCTGGAATTAAAACATATACATTATATTATTTGACACCCATACATTATAAACATATACATTATATCCCTTAATACAAAGTTCATTGTTTAGTTCTGAGATCTTTGAAATAAAGCCTCTTTTAAAAATATATTTCTTTAAAATGTTATTGATAAATACCGCATATTTCTCTTTTAAAAATTACATGGCAGTATTAAGTATTCAATTTAGTATTCTGCACTTACAAAGCTAGAGGCATATGAGCTATTCAGTGTGCGTACAGAATCAACAGAACTCCAAGCGTTTGCCAACACAAACCATGCAGTTCTGCCTGTAAGTGGTAAAACGGTGAATTTACAGGTCAGATACTTCACCTACCCCTTAGCCTGGAACAAACTGTAGTCTTTTGCAAAAGCATTTTGGTTCAAGATTATTTGGTTTTCAATATGTATCATACACTAGTAATGTTGTAGCTATGGCTGCAAGTAATGTTAATACTAAGCTGTTTTTCACTTACACCTCTTCAGCTGGAATTGTCTCACTATCAGTAGAAATGTCTTGGAAAGTTTGTACAGAATTCTGTATTTCAAAACCATTTGTGGGAATGGAAGTTCTCATTCTGCTTTCTATTGGCATTGGATTGTCTCTGATAACTTTAGAGTTTAATGTTAGAAGACTATTCCATCCCTTTCCCCATATAAGCTGTTCAACTTTTTTTATTTGTTTATCTGTTACTCCACCCAGAGGTATCTTTTCCTTTAGCCCTGTTCCCAAAACTCATTCTGGTCTAACAACAGCAGAAGCATATGCATGGAAAAGAAGGTGTAACAGTAGCCACCTCCATAACCTGTACATGTGAAAAACAAGACATACGTAGCTAGTTTTAATCAGAAGTCAATCCTATTTCTTTTAGTATTTCCCTAATATTCTTGCATTGCACCTACCCCACACTAGGTATTGTGTTTATTGAAAACACAATATGCAAATGAACTACCTTAATGCCTACGAATAGATGTAAGTTCAAACAATGAGAGGATGCGAGCCTCTAAGATACTGCAAGTTTCCCATCAGTGTGTTGTTTTATGCAGTAATGTAAAATTTATGCAGTTTATGTAAAATATGCTCAAGTACAAAACCAAATAACACCTCTAGGATAACAGCATGCCTGAAAGCACCACAACAGGAAAAGTGATAGAGCAATGGGAAAAGGGAAGAACTGTTCAGAGAAGGAGAGTGACAAGCAAGCAATTAAATCAGCAAAAGTGGAAAAAGAGAAAGAAAAGGAAATGTAAAATGCTATGGTGTAATTCGAACCTTTTAAAGTTAATACATAACTAAATCAGGACTAAGTTAAGGTTCATCAAAACAAGTCATGACTTATTTCTGAAGATATATTAGAGGGTATTATAATAATAACTACACTGTCTTAGACTAGTGTTTTAATGATCTTTGTCACACTTTTATTTCAGTATCTCAAGACAAATGAATTTGATAAAGAATTATGATCTCAGTAATTGCTCTTGGTCTAAGATCCTTGAAAGATTTCTTTACTCAGTGACATACTTCCAACAGTCTTATTAGTACAGGACATATTCTGAATTGCCTTCTCCCAAGGGTTTCTAAGTCTGGGGAACTGAGCAGCTTAAGAGATGCAGCACCTGAGACTTCACAGTGCTATTTTCATCTACAAATGAATTTGTATTCTTTATCTATTCATGTTTCCCTAAGTAGATGAAAAAAAAAAAAAAAACTTTCATCCTTTCCATCTAAAGCTCAAATATTAATAAAAAAGAACATTTCTTCTTATTGTATCAAGGGGGGTTTTTTCGCATCATTGTTAATATTGAACATTTCAGATGTATTTCTTTAAACAAGAAATTCTTGTTCATGCAGATCAGGTCAGCAGCAGTGACTGGGACAGAAAATCAGTTGGGGAAAAGAGCAATACTTTGGCAAAGGGAAGAAAAAGATTGCTAAATATTTTTGCTGTCACTCACCTTGCTCGTCACTTTTGTACCTCCAGGATAAAATCCAAGAGTGAAATTCTAGGTGTCAGCTTCCATCTTCTTGTCTTAGAAAAGTTTTGACATATTTATCACCTAGGAAATAATGGAAAACAGAAGTAAGCAAAAATATCTCTCACATTCCTTTAATATTTTTTTTCCTGTGAAATTCAGGAAGAATATTACAGAAAATGACGAATAACTCTGGCTACTGTACTTCACAGGAATATATATCCAGGCATCCATCCCGGGAAAGGGCAGTTAGCATAACTGATAACTTTAAATACAACTCTTAAATTGTCAGCATTTTTCTTTCCCCCTTTCAGAACACAATGTAAAGAAAATATGTAGCAAATTCCTCGCAATCGGGGTTTTTTTTTTTTGATATATGAGCACATCTTCATTGCATGTTTCTGAAAGAATGTCTTCCAAACTAAACATATAAAGCTGTCATATGGACAGGGCCTGCCCTAGACAGACACAAAGTAGGTGACTGCCTCTAGTAGCAGACTGCTTGAAGGAAGCTCTTTCCTCATTACCTGGGCACTGGCTCTGCTCTGCCTCACCATTGCCCCCTCCCAACTTCCCTAAACCATGATATCAACACAAAATTGAATTTTGCTGCCATTGGTGATAAGGACAAAAACACCCTTTCATTTTCATCCTTGGGGTGACAAAATTTATTTTTCTCATACTTCTGAGAAGGGTCAGTTCTACCTTACCATGCCTGCTTACAAACAGGAGCAAATAAGCTCCCACACATATTTACTTTTGCAAAAACTCCTTGTGGATTCACTCTTGACTCCAATTATTGGTCTGGTGTAAAGTCCAGCACTACAGGATCCAGGAGTTCTTTTACACAGTTTTCTCTACAGAGAAAGCTAGACCCTTGCCATACAATAGTATAGAATAACCATTGATAACAGAGAGAACAATAGAGATTATACCCTTTATTTACATGTCAATAGACTTTTGGGGAGGAAAATGAGGGCTAGCATCTCCAGAGATTAAGATCCAGATCAAAATTGCTGAGTACTTTTCATAAACATCAAGTGTATTATGTAAGGTTTTCTTTTTCACTAGCTGTTTGTGATTCAAATTTGAATATGAATATCCTTAATTTTATGTGATTAAATCGTATTTTCCTTAAATCATAGAAGTAGAGTTCCTTCAAATTTTTACTGCTATATTAATGCTTTTAAAGCTATTTTTTTATAACCTTTTTTTTTCCCCAGATTTGATCACATTAAGATTATTCAGGATTAATATATTTCTAACACTTTTCAAAAGCTTCATTAATTCTAATTCTTGAACATCTGGCAATAAAATGGCTAAAAGCAAACAAGATTTGTTAGACTCCTCAGACATTAACATTCAAACAGAAGTGAAATCCAATAAATACAAATTTAAAAAGACTGCCAGCACTTTGAAACACAAATGATCCTCTAACAGTAAAGTTAGTTTTAGTGCCTGAAACTACCATTTTTTCTGAGCTCCTCCATGAGCTTTGGGGATTTTTACAGTAACAATTATATGTTTTAAAATTCTATCTTTGTTGCAACATGAAAGATCTACAGAAGCTGTAAATGAAAAACTGATTACTTTCCATCTATGCAAGGAACCAGAGAAGATTGATTATAATTATAGAGATTCCGAGCATAGTTTAAAACATCAAGAAAAAAACTTTCACTTAAATAATTATTTTAAATCTTATTTTTTACTTCTCACTGCAAATATGGTAATATAATTATGTGATTATGTGGCATATATTTATTCAAATTCTTAGCTTTTGTAAAGTCTAATGACTGAAAATTATGAACAACTTAATTATAGGCAACTGATTAATTTGTGATTTCTGTCAAGTTCTATTTGAAGTTGAAATTGGAATTGCATTCTTACCCTGAAAAGTGTTTTTGCATTGATCAGAACAGATATAGGACCAAAAAGCTTGTTTGCTAACTAGGAATGTATTCCCCATAATTAAGAAATGTAACTGATTTCTTCTGGTTTATTTGCAATTCAAGATTTTAAAGCTACTAGGTCCCACCTCTCTTACCTCATTTCATTCATATATTTGGAAGTTTCTGCCCTTCCAAGTCATTTTGACAGCTTTCAAAAACCAATTAATTAAACTGAAATGAGGAAGAGTAACAGCTGCAAAAAAGAACACTGTTGTCAGTACCAAATGTAGTAATTCATCAAGCTCTTGTTTTAACTCCTTGTTGGTTGTCACAATGACTAGTCCAGGCTTTAAACCATATTTTTACATTTGCAGACAATTCTGAAATGTTAAAATTCTGCATTGGCTTGATTCCTATACTCAACATCAACAACATACTTGGCTCAAACTATCTGTGACTCTGATGTTCACAGCATCCACAGCTTAATGCAACACTGGCCCTCCGCATGCTCTATGCCCAAGCTTCTCTACCTGAAGATGAAGTCAGCTGGAACTGGACTTGAACCAGAGGATTAGCCAGCATGGAGACAGTGGGGATGAACTGGGAGCCTGGGTTTGAGCCTGGCTTCTCTTTGCCACAAACATAAAATGAATAGCTGAGGCTTTTATCGTGGAGACCTAATTATCATGGACAGTTCATCTGCAACACAAATTCATTATGCCATGAACATCATGACACATGGCCTGGCTCTCTACAGACTCCAGCTCAGCACTGAAAGCAGCTATCTTGCTTCCACTGCCAGCTGTGGTTGACAAGCAGTATTGCTATGTTTGACCAGAGCAGAGCCCATGCTAATAAACCTCAAAGACCAGTGCTGGCTCTGTGCCATAGCATGGGATGGGATTGGCCTTCATGCTCTCCCCAGATCTGCTGGAGAAAACTGTATGCAGGCAGGCCCGTAAGCATCTCTGCAGAGAGCCAGCTCCCATCCTGCAAGGCTGGCTCTGAGCTTAAGCTGGAGCACTGAGTACATTCAGGCGGCTTTAGGTAGAGCTGTGTGGCTCAGCCTGTGCCGCACACCCGCAGTGCTCCAGCTCCCAATGGAGTGTATTTCCTCAAACACAATGCCAAGCTTATGATCTCTCCTTGTATTTGTCTGAAGCATGATGCAGAGATGCCTGAGTGACTTTTCAGGGGCAGCTTGCAGGGCAGTGCAGTAACATAGCCCACACGGCAGCTTTGCAGTGCAACCTGCTACCTACATCTTCCCGTTACCCAGGGAATCCTAGCTCCCACAGAAGTGCAGAGCTGACTACTGCAGGAACAACACGTTTTTAATAAGTGTTTCATGATTGAACTATCTTACTTCTGCCTGTTATTTGTATCATAAAACCTTGTAGGTTGGGAGGGACCTCTGGATAGAGATCACCCAGTCCAACTCCCTGGTCAAAGCAAGCCCAACCCCCAAACTGAACCCTGGTCAAGCTTGTCTAACTGTATAGTTGGATCTACTTCCAAGTTGCTCAATGTACTTCCATTTCAGTTATCTTCCATTAAATATGTAGAATTAGATTATTTATTATTTGAGGATCCAGTCTTCTTTATGATTCAAAGCCATGTTATTCTATATAAATCTAAGCAGAAACTTCTTACCCTAAACTCACTGACTCATTGCTGTACCACTAAAGAGTTCTTAGACTCCTTCATGTGAAATTTATTTACAGAGCAGTATGCACTCTTCATAACTTTCAAGCTCTTCATAATTTTCAAACACTGCCAGTGTTTCTGAAAATCATACAGTGTCAGCTGACACCAACAGCACTGAAAACTCTGCAACAACCTCCTTAGAGTTATCCTGCCAGTTAAATAAGGAGCAATTTCATTTCAAGGCCAAATTGATCCAAAGAATCAAGAATCATTTTCCTGGATGTCCTTTGTCTTTGAAGCATTATTCCCTTCTCATAACAGGTACACTTCCATGGACTGAAAGTATTGCTGGGGCCTTTCTTTGCTTTATGTAGTTGATTCCATAAATGAACATTTTTCAGGGAATGGGAGGGAATATCACCTATTCTAGACTGCCCCCAGTGATGCTCAACACCAGGTTGATCAACCATGCAACAGCACCCGTGGTAGCACTACTCCTGCCACAGCCTTAGCTGCCCGTGGGCTCACCAGTGGTGTTATATGCCTCAGCAGATGAGTGGCTGCATGAGGCAGCCTTGTAAGCTGTCTGCAGGCACTTCAGTGTTTCTCTTGGGACTACCTTTTAAGAACAGTATAGACATACCCAGCAAGTCTTTGGAAAATTTTGTATGTTAATCTCCCGCCTTCATAATGTGCTTGTAAGATAGGGGTTTTTAACCCTCTTTGTCATTCCTGTGTTCTGGGAAGTCCACACACAGAAGAGCAGCTTATTCTAACTACCATCTGGCATAGTTACTTGCTTAGCCTAAGTAACAGAGCTTCATGTGTGGGCTTGAAGGTTCCTGGGTTCAGACACTGAAATGATTTTAAAAGAGAATTTTTTTAGTTCTGTTTTAGCTTGGGTCTGCTGAAGGATGAAGTAGAAGCATTACTCTCAACAGGCTGTGAATCAGACCTGCACCTAAAATACAGGAATATTTAGTGACAAACATGAAGTTCTGTCACTGGAGCAGACCAGCAGAAGACACTGAGACTTAAGCATTACCCTACTGCCCTGCCTGGACTAGCTACACAGCTGTGGTACAACACTGACTTGACTGTTGCACATTGCAACCCTTATGGAAAAGGGAGATGTGAATTGCAGCTGCAAAGCGGATGCTGTAATATTTCATAGCACCAGACTATAATTGAGTCAGGGCAATGGGGAGAAACAAAAATTCACTTAGCACTCCGATTTTCCCCACCAGTAAATCAGCAGCTGATTTTGCCAGTAAATTACTCAAGTATATGCATACTACAGCAGTGTTCAAAAAGAGTATGTTAAAGAGAATATAGCTACAGCATATGGTAGGAAATACCATACAAAGTGTAGAAATAAGCCAACAGGAAAAGATGGACATTCTTTGTATTAATTTAGCTAAAAGCTGAGTCAGGTGCTGTTTAATTCACCCTTTTTCAGTAGGTCATTAATATGAAAAATCACAGAATCACAGAATCACTCAGGTTGGAAAAGACCCCTGGGATCATCGAGTCCAACCATCAACTCCACTCCACAAAGTTCTCCCCCACACCACATCCCCCAACATCTCATCCAAACGATCCCCAAACTCATCCAGGGATGGTGACTCCACCACCTGCCTGGGTGGCCCACTCCACCGTCCGACCACTTTTAATCCTGCAGTTAAGTTCTGTACAATATCTGAAACATAACAGACTTGATTCTTACCTGCTTTAAGAAGTATTACACTCATGTCATGGTGAATGAATTCAAAATTTTGGGCAATAAAATTTATTGTTATTCTGATGTTGGTCTAGTGAGTTCCCCAATTATATTTTCCCAATTGGGCCAAACTCCAAATACATCTCATTCTTTACCCTTCAGGATATAAATTCATACACTCAAGCCCATCTAAAGCTCACATTCAGGCAGAGAGACATAAGATAGATTTAGTTCCTTTCATGTTCTCTGTCACTGGTGCCTCTCATAGAGTTCTTGAGACTTATCATGCTTGTTTCCTCATCTTTCTTAGCAGTATCTTTCTTTTCTAACAATGATGCTAACCTAGAATTAGGATAGTACAGCGAACAGACTTCTAGTTCTCACTTGTATGTGCATTTCCAGTCCCTTGTGAAGTTCTACTGGAAGACCTTAACCTTCCTAGCATCCTCAGGTAAGTTGTTGGAAAAAAGCTTTGAAATAAAAGACCTCCAAAAAATCCTCTCCACCTTAAATCAGCATCTAACACTTATCTCCAGAAACACTGGAGAAACACTGACAAACAAAACCTGACAAATAAAGGTTTAGGCCAAGTAAGCAATTTTAGTTTGTTACTGTTGACTTTGATTACTTTGTTTTGTATAAAATAACTTAAATTTGAATATAAAAAAAAATTTAAATCAGAATTTTTTTTTCATTTTTTAATTATCAAAACAAGGTGTCAATAATTTGCAAACAAACAAGAGAATGTCACTGAGCAATTAATCTAAATCAAACCCTTCCCCTGAAAAAGTTAGATTTGACTAACTGAAATTTTCAACAGAGAGGTTTCATCGAAAAGTTTTCTCCATGGCTGTACTTCACATCTTTTTGTAAGTATCCCTGACTTTGATGCTTCCAAATAAGACATCATCAACCTACTAGTCAATAATGAAGTTTGAAAGAAGAAGAAAATTCCTATTAATTCTAGGTTGATATACATCATGAGCTATTAGTATGCATGTTTATATATTGCAACTTTAGTTTTAAGCATATTGAAAACTTTTATAGATGGCATTTCAGTGAGGGCTGTCGTACATTATTTAGGGAACTAGGACATGCACACATGCAGTTATCATAATGGAACAAGCTTTATATTCACCACTTACACTATTACACGGTAACCTGTTTAGTTAGGCTTTAAGATTATTTATTTTTATCACAAGAGTGTACAGAGACCCTGACCCTGAATACAGTTCCAGTGTGCTCACAAAGACATAGCACAAACCATAAAAAACTTGAAACCTAACCAAGACTCGGGGCTCGGAAGAGGCAGTGCTATACATGCTGGTGTAGGCAAGGAGCTAATGCACAGAGAGATTAAGGCCATTGTTCAGCAAAACCCTTAAGCACTTGTATGAGTAATCCCACTCCTGTTCAGGATGGCATTACTGCCAAAAGGAAATTCTACAGTCCTTTGCGTTAATTCAGGGCCATGTTGACCTGTCCAAGGTCACCCAGTAAATCTGAGATAATGCTGGGATTTGGACTCAAGCCTCCTGCTTTCTACTAGTATGCCTTAAAAAGAAAGCCAGTCTCCACTTTTTAGTTTGGGTTTATCACCATTTTGCTGTGTTTCTTTTTTTATAGTTTTTAGATAGGTACTCAGAATCTTAAACAAGTAATTACAAGTAATTACTTCAGTCTCCATTCCAGTGTATCTGAAATCTAACTGATATGAATTATATGACAGAGGGCACAAAAGTAACAGGAAAATAACAAAATCATGGACATAAGAACAAAATTTCACTGAAATGTAGGTATGCACACAATGTTTCATAAAATTGTCATGACACTTTCTGTGATCAACATATAAGTGAATCTTCACTAGACATTTAAAAAAAATATATATAAATAAGGTTTTGCTGAACAAATTTGGGAAGCTTCTTTCAGGAGAAGAGAATGTCAGAGTAATGTATCTTACAAATGCAACCCTCATCAGAGAATCATCAGGAGCTACAGGCCTGTTTTAGAGGAAACAAAAATATCCTGAAGACTCAAAACCAGACTATTATGAAATGGAGTTTGTTGTTAAGAGGTGACCACTTAAGTTTTACATTGAGTAGAAAAAAAATAGTAGAGTTTAAACTGGAATTAATTAATCTTACCTAAATCAGTTCTTTTCCGATGAAGATACATTGCAATGGCTTCATCTTGGTTACATCAGGTCATTTTCCACTAACAAGCCCACACAAATTTATAAGAAGAGGCTATTACCCCAAGTAAAGCAGTCCCAAGTACTGTCCCAAGACCACTTAATCAAAACAGCTACAGGACAAGTATCACGTAATTTCGTTGAAGTCACATATGAGGCTTCTTTTGTCTCTGCTCATTTCACCTGTTTTTCTTTCAGACAAGAGAAGCTGTTCAGGAAGCTAAGTTACCCCTCATCCTTTGTCACAAGTATTGAAGTAAAGTTTAGATTCAAATGAAGTGATGAAATTGATGATAGCTAGAGATTTGGTTACAAAGTGGAACTTGTTCAACTTCACTGTCAGGATGACAATGAAGGAGAAAAAACTGTGAGAGAACTGGAGAAATAAGAATCAGTTACACAGACTATGCTACCAAAGGAAACCAAGAACCATGTGAAGAGCAGGTTTCTGTAAATTGCTGTAGCTTTACTTAATATAATTTTACATCTCCAAGGGAAGCTACACAAGCCAAAAAATCCTGCTTTAGGATATGAAGCCTGTCATCTTCTTAAGAATAGTGAATGAGCCATTTAGAGAGTCTTTTATGCACAGTGCACTCAGCAGCCTGCAGAAAAACCTTCACCAACAAACATTGCATGTAGTGGTAAAAGCTCTCACTTTGACTAATTCAAAGAGCAAGGTTTCCCATTAGGCTTGCCCAAGAGTGCCTCATATCATGTGATTAGTCCATTTGGGAGTCTGCACTGAGCTTCATTTGTATATGCATGCATTATAGAATTATTATTGACCCTTATGCATATTGGCTGCCACCATCCATTACTAATGTTGTCAGACACTTCCCACTGTAACACCATGTTTACTATTTTTTTTAAGCTTGTAAAGCTAAATGGACAAAAATTTTCCAGGCCAGATGTCTGCCTGAGATCACACTTTAATGGACAAATTCCAGTACAATAGTTCAGCTACAAATCCATCCTGAAGAAAATATATTTTTGTTTAAATATTAAAAGCATTTATCCTTTCTCACAGAAGTTTGACTGGCCCCTCACTCTGCAAAAGGACAATGGCATTTGGCAGGGCTGAGCTTTTTCATCAGGAATGTGTGTTTTGCACCCTGTTGAAAATCACCCCATACGGCTTCAGCCAAAGCCTTTGCAAAGTCAGGGTTTGAGTAAGTCCAAGAGAAACCTGATAACATTTCTGAGGTTTGAAAGCTAAAGTTTCTGAAGACCTGTCTTTACTAAGAGTGCTTGAGCCTCAAGCTGCTCCCACTGGACCTGCTGCTGACCAAAGTGCACAGGTAGTCCTCTCCCCTTCTGGTGTGTTCATAAGAGAAAGGGCAGAAGCTAGAAAAAATGGTTTCTAGGAAGCAGCAAAGCAGAGGAAAGGAAAAAAGGGAGAAAACCAAACAGAAACAGAGATCTCAGCTGGAAATGTATCTGAAAGATCCCTGGAGCTGAAGGAGACTAGATCCTCTGTGTTCAGGTAAAGAAGACTTTTTACTTTCTTTGCAAATAAACAAATCTACATCAAAGAGAGCTGTAACTTTTCACCCAAACAGAAACAACCCCTGAATTTTGGCTAAACAGGAGTGAAAACAGGTAACAACTTTTTCCTCAGCACTTCAGCACTGCTTCCTAGGAGTTTGATTTTCTGCAGGATACCTACTAGAAATTTTTTATTTAGTTAAACTTAATCAATTCATACAATCTGAACATCAGAATTTGCAGTACTGTCACAATTTTGTGAAGCTTTATGAAATTAATAATACTATTATTTTGAAAATATGGATATTACAGAGGCAACCATCAGTCCCTGTATTTTTTCTTCATGACATCCTGTTTTTGCTCTTCTACATGAAACTACTTTTGTTTACAGAAGTAGATTTCTAGCATATCATAAATAACCATATTGAACTCCTACCATCATCCAAGCAGCAGCTTCTCCTAAAAAGGCACGGGCTGTGGGATTTGAGTGGAAATCCAATTTAGTTCAGTCTCCAGTGGCCACTGCTCATAAAACTGAATATAATTTGTCACAATTGGCAACTTCTGCTGAAAAGAAACTTGCAAGTTCCCCAGTACAATAAAATACACAGCTGCTGTCAAACTCTGCTTTCTGCAGAGGTGGGGGATGGAGAGAACAAGAGTCAAATACAGTTTTCCAATTCCTTTTCCAGGATCTACAACATATTTGTATTATCCTTATTAAAGTTTACTGTGAAACATGGGCAATAGGAAGACCCCACTAGTTTCAGTAAAGTCTGACACAACGGTATTTAGTGTTTGCCTAAGAGCCATGGAAGCTTTAAAATAAACACTTGATTGTTTTGTTACTGAATAAATTAAGATAGATGAATATATGAAAAAGTATTTGATTAACACTGTTAAGAAACAAAAATAGGAAAATTTTTTTCCACAAAGCAAAATAATTTACAAACTTGTCTTACTCCAAAGATGACTGTAATTTAACTCAGCTATAGGTGATAATAGAACAGTTGCACAAAATCAACATACATATTGGTAAATAAAATGGGCTGGTGACCATCCTCTGGTATTGAGGACAATTGGTGCAGCACAGCTGGTACCTGCAACTAAACCTTCCCTCAATCCAACACATGGTGGTTTTATCTTCATAAACAATCAGAAACACTACACTACTTCACAAGAGATGCCCAGATATTCTTTGTGAAGATATTAGTAGGCAAAACACAAACCCATACCAAGGAGCATACTAAAAACTCATATGTATGGAGGTTAATGGAACACTTAAGCATCTACCTTGTCATCTTGTCAACACAAGCAAAGGTCCCCAACCATGCTTTGGTTTGCTGAATAGTCTATATTGTTAATGTTGTAATCCCTTTTCTAATGCAAGAGCCAGCCTTCCTCCATCAGACACCAGCAGAGGTGAAGTTCTCACCAGTTACTCCCCAAAGGGACACATACTTTAAATTTCAAGGGTGATTTGGGTTATCAACACTGGTCTTGATGCTTTAAAACATGGCACATAGTCCACCACTGCTTTTGGAAACACAGCCTTGGTGTCAGTGTCATGTCCCAGTTTCTCGGGATGATGACTCAGATTTGCCAATTCCCAGGTCAGGCATAAGGTGAAACAACATCAAGGATTCTTCAATTCACACAATTACATTTTTGTTCACTCACAACAGATAATTGGCATGAAACTTTGTCGGTAATCTTTGCATCCTCTTCAACAGGCATTAAGCTTACACCAACTAGCGGCAGATCTTAAAACATACCCCGGCAAGCCTTAAACTGGCCCAAAGAAGCCTTGCCTTATATGCGGGCATACAAAATAAGAATGGGAAACAAAAGGAGAAAGAGCAGAAGAGAGAGAGAGAAAGACAAAAAGGAAGGTTTCACCAGTCCTGGTTCCATTGTTGGTCCAGCCAGCCCAGGGGCCCAGTTCTGGTGGAGTGCAGCCATGCAGGGCTTTGACTTGTGTCCTTTTATAATTCCTTGCCCCTCCTCTGATTGGGCACTTGAACTCATTTGGCTAATTAGGCATCATGCACAGTTTATGCTTCTAGAATTCTCCTTGCTTTTGGTACATGCACAGTTAATACCGTCAGATTGTTCTGGAAATGAGTCAGTGGGCTCAGGGGTCGTTGGGGAGTTACTCCCCCCTCCCTGCAGGTGTGACAATTGTTCTCTATTGGCTTTTCACAGAGTCACTCAAGATAGAGAATTTCAGCCTCCAAAAATTGTGGTCCCACCTCCACAGGACCCCCTCTTCTTGCTGTGCCTCCCTGCCATTACCTGCACAGCCCCGGCGCTTCCATAAAAACTGTTTCCTTTGCCGAAGTTCTTTACCGGATGGTTGAGATATTAACTGCGGTTTCATCAGACAGTCACAGTCAGGAAGCCTTTCCAAATATATTACTTCCACAGGAGTTCTCAGGAATAATTTCCAGAGGAATAAACCAGCAAGGAAAGTCTCCACTCTCTGCCATGGCTCCTTCTCAAAGAGCATAATAAAACTAAATATAACAGTGCACATAGGGTAGGATTTGTTAGCTCAGGTGTAGCATTTTCTAACATGACCTCTCAACACACAGACATGAATCTACACAATATTTGCACAGCAAAGGTCTCTGCTAGGTTGGAGTCTTTGTACCACTCTCCATTTCATGGTGTAGATTTTCCCTGGAGGTGGCAGCATCAATAAGTACTGCATCCTTGTGGGAACTGGTGGGGGTACAGGGAAAAAAATTCTCTTAAGTTGTTGAGGTTTACAGTACTTTTCCACGCATATAGAAGACAATTTCAGCAATTGCTGATTGATTTTCAGGCAATTGCAGCAAGTAGCTTTGTCCACTGAAATCAGGAGAGCAAAGAGAGTGGAGTAAGGATAAGCATTGCAGAGAAGGTGGGAAAAGACTTTGCATGAAAGGGATGACAGAGTCCCCTGCTGGGTAAGCTTCTTTATTACCTACCTTATTTAAGCTCATCTACAATGTAACTGAAAGCAGGCCTGTTCTCTGCAGGCAAGGTTTTAGCTTCAGCCTGCCTCTTGAGTGATCTGCCCTATATCTGTGAGACCACTTGATTCTTCAACATTATCCATATCTACCCATTTACCATAGATGCCGGTTTTGAAAATCTTGCCTGTTAGCCCTGCTCTCCATGAAAAAGGTCTAAGAGGTATTTTTGTCATTTATTAGTTTTAAAGAATGGGTTAAGGACATTGTTTATACATAGTTTCCTGATGAAAGATTTTACACATGAGCAGACAACTTTCAGTCTTCATCTTAACATTCCAGCTATGCAAAGAAGAATGTGAGTTGCTTGTCACATGCTAACATTTCACTATGAAACACTACTATCTTTTTCACAAATTCTGTCCTGCCTACTTGAAAAGAGAACACAAAAATGGGCTAGTTAATTTACAGTTCTCTTATCTACCTTTAATTTTTCTGCAATCATTCACACAGTTGTTGGTGAGAAATTTTATCTTTGGGACTGACACAGGTATCAGCTTAAAAGGCTTTGGTCTGTTTTCCCATTACGACTCTTCAACAGGCTATTCATGGAATGAAAACAAATTTTACTCCCACTTAAATCGGTGGGCAGAATTTGAACAGGATGTTCCCAGGGTCTTATTCCTACATGCTTTGGACTTGTCATGTTATTCCAATCTCTTTATTCACCCATTGCTTTACAGGTTTAGCAGTGTCCTAGCATGAATTTAACTTATTCCTTTTTTTTCCTTATTTTGCTTTCACTAGAATTGAAGTCTGCCATGATACAGTTTTACCTTGCCTCCACTCTAAAGCCTTTAGATAGGCAGATTCAAATCACCTTCTGTTTCCCTTCAGCTGGGCTTACCTTCTATTTCTTGGGCTGGCAGAAAATTATATGAAAATCTTTTCTTCTGCTCAGAAACATGGTATATTCTCATTTAATACACTTATTGTTGGCAGATGTTGACACCATATTCAAAATCTACAGTGAACATTGATCCAGTGTTAATTACCTCTTAAAAATAATTTTGGAAGTGCTTTTCCTTGTTTTCTGATGTCTATAATGGAGATCTTGTGATCTTTTCTAGCCATTTCTCTCTAGCCAGTTAAGAAAAGGGATGTTATGGAGAGCAGACAAAAAGTATGTTCTTTAAATATATATTGATGTGTTGTAGACAAAAATCACTGTTATTTATTTCAGATATTTAGTTTTCATTTGTTTCATTCTTTACCACTTTCCCCACTTATCCTCTATGCTTCAGAGAATCATCTAGGAAATAGTGCCTTGGCATTCCCCCAAGGAATTCATACATATTTCATCTTTGCAGAAGTTGCCTAACACGCCCCCCATATGTGAAAATTCCGAACTGGAAGTCCAGCAAGAGAACATAATAAAACTGTTAAGGACTGTTAAGAAATGAAATATATGTGAAATTCATTCTGAAAAGTGAGCAAATAAAGGTGCTAAGACTTGAAAAATGTGAATACACACCACTTGAACATTGTACTATTAGACGTTCCCAGGAAGAAATAAATCTGTTCTAGCGCTCTTCTACAACTTACTCTCTTTCTCCCCTCACAGCCAGTAGGTTTCCTCCTCAGGACTTCACAGTAAACTAAAAGAACAAATCTGTCCTCCCAGAGAGCAAAACATTTGTGATTTATCTAACAGTGCTTGACAATGGCATATTAACAGTTTATTAGGATATGGATTTGGATAAGTTTAGTGTCTTCAGTAGATCATAATATTACAATCTTTCAAATTTATATGTAGTCTAAGGTATCTTAATAGCTAAATTAAGGTCACTAGTACAAATAAAGCCACATATCTCCACATGTGTTTATGAGGCTGCAGCCTAAACATCAATCCATGGTATTCATTATTACTTTTTCATATGACTTGTGAACAGCTGGAACCCAGAGGAAGACTTTAGGAAGGTAGAAGTAGTACCAGCCTTCAAGAGGGAATGAAGAGAAAACATCATATAATAAACATCTTCTTCTATTAATGAAATAGTGGAGAAGATATTGAGATGAACTATCAGTAAGAAAGCAAAAACTAACTGAACCACGTTTCTTAAACTGTGCAAAGTGATGATGAATAAATCTTGCCAGGCAAATATGGTTCATTCTTATGATAAAATTAAATGGCCACTTACTACTACGAGGAGTATTTGCTACTGAACAAAATAGGGCCAGGATATTAGGGAGCAAATATTGATATAGTAGATAAAAAGATTTGATTGTTAAGTAAATTATTGATACTGGATTAAAGCACTTTTTTACCATACTAGTTCATCTTAGCTGAAATTTTTATTTGTTTTAATAGCAATAAAAAGTAAACTGTAAACTTGCAAAAGGCAAAGGATTATTCGTAAGTAATTGTGGATCTGAAGGGTCACAATGTCCACATAAATTTGCCATAATCAATGCTGAACCCAGCCTATTTCAGATTTTTTAGTAACGGTACAGCAGGTGATGAAGTCATGTCTTTTGTTTATGAAAGTAAATGTAGTTTAACTTGCCAGGACACACTAATGGTACATAGAGATTAAATTACTTTGGTAGAAAATGTCAAAAATTAATCTGCAAAAATTATCTTTCCCATTTTCCTGTTTAAATTCTTTTCATAAACAATTTGGCATATTGTTTTCTGCTTTGTGAAGTTCACCCTTTAAAACTCTGAGCATGAATATTGCGTGTTTGTAATTTTTTCTTTTTTAAAAAAATTTATGAAGTCTTGATCATTTGCACTTAAGTAATCCCTTATTATTCGTTCTGTGAAAAACTATTTTCATCTGAATAGGAATTGAGTGTAAAGTTCTTGCCTGAAGAGCTTTTGTCATATAATTTTTTTTTACTTTCCAGAAAATTCCTAATACTGGCAGTATAAGCCCTCCTGAATATGTTGGCCAGATTAATGTCCTCCCTAATACCAGGTATTTTTTCCTGCTTCTTGTAGATGAGTGTTTAAATGATTGATCTTTCTGTTTTCCAGTCTGTGCTTTATCTATTAACGCATTGATCTATGCACTTCTGAGATTATTTGCTTTAGAGTTATCTGCAATTCTGGAACAGACAAAGTTGTTTTGACATTAAGTGCCGCTACCCTTTTCTGCCTTGCTTGTTTGTCTATAAAGTCATTCCCAGAAAATGTTTATAAACTTGGATTAATATTCCAGAGATGTTTGAAGATTTAGTGATAGGCAATAGGATCCATTTTATGCTAACAAAATATGAATTCCCACTCTGTTTAATGATTAAGCTTGAAATATTTATGAGCAAGCAAAAGCAAAATTTCTTCCCTTCAGGACCATTAAAACCCTGACTTTTCTGTGACATCTTGACTTTATTCCCCTTCTCTCAGAGGACATAGATGATAGTTTCATGAAATCCTCAACTTTATATCATAAACCATTAAGCTATTCACTTGCAGAGTCTTCTTTGTTCCGTATGCTTGCTCCTAACCTAATGCAAGTACTAAAGCTGTTTACTTTTGTGTTAATAATTGATTCTAACTGGTTATCTGTTAGTCTTAGAGTGTGGGAACTCTGACGGCTTTTACGGTAAGATATCTATAGGCCTAATTTTCCTCTTTACAAATTAGGTATATTCCAGTGAATGCACAAATGTCAAACAAGGGACCGAGAAGAATAAAGCCATTTATTCAGTCCTAAATGGACAGAGGTCTGTATGCATATCCTAGGCACAGACAGAAGCAGAGGTGAGCTAAATTTTTTTAGAAAAAAATTTGTTTGCATCTTGGTCTGCCATGGTTGTGTCTAAGCAGTTACAATTTTCAAAATAAGTATAGTGAAAATAATTGTATTTCTATTCCTTCTCTGCAGCAGTGTCACTGGTTTTGGAGTCCAGAAGCATTGTGAAGCTATGGTCTCCAAGGTGAACCACAACGCAGCTGCAGAATCATCTCACAGACAGCTTGTAATGCAGAAACATTAATTGCTGGTGTGTTAAATGGGCTGTTGTTTTACGGTAATGGAAAGGGGCTCAAACTAAAATAAAACAATGGTATAGAGAGGAATAAAGACACTTAAAAGGGATCTTCTGAATGTATAATGGTTATGGCCATCTAATAAATTGTAAAGCACAAATAAAGACTTGCAACAGCAAGATAGAAACTGTTGGTTGATGGTAGAACACTGAAAAGTCAAGAAAAATCCTATCATTACAGCAACACATTTCCCAATGCTTCATTACATATCAATTAAAACTAACATCACTTGCACTAAGGACCTCAACTCATCACTAAGGAAATGTTTCCTGGCAGAAAGTCCCTCTTGTTTTCAGAAAAGCATGTTCATATCTTTCCTGACACCGTGCAATGAACATAGGCTGGAGATGATAATGTTTTGGGTTTTTTTCCACAACACATTTTACCCATCAGCAAGACAATTTCCATCTGTATTTCCATTTTACCCAGAGGTCCAAACATTAAGGCTCTGTTGTTCAAATGATGCACAAACACACAGGAATGGCTTCTGAAACTAAATGTTTATAATGTAAACATCCTGAAAGCTCTGAGTTTTCCCAGCCTTGTCAGCAGTGCACCAATGCAGGCTCACATTCAGTACACTCCCTGGCTTCAGGTGATTGTACCCTCTATACCCTGAAAGTAGGGTGAGGCTAGTTTTCAAGTCAGTACTCCTCCCTTGACCACTCTTTTTCTTCTTGCCTGGCACAAATTTCTCCACCTGTAAGCCATCTGGTTTGGTCTAGATTTTAATCAATCTGAAAACCAACACATAGAGAGGAGGACCAGTCTGGAGTCGCATGTGACCTTAAGCAGCAAACTAAGATGATAACAGAAGGATACATCTACAGAGGCAGCAAGTAGCTGCCCCAATTGTCTTTTACTTCATGCACTATTGAAGTGCATGTGGTGTTGGGATAAGACAAGGGCCCCGCTGATTAATGCCCCTCAAAGTGAGAGGAGCATTGAAGTCTCTTGCAAGAGAAGACTGTTCCACTTTATCCAAGGTGCCCTCAAAACCACAGCTGAGGCACAATCACCCTCCCTGCACCACTGACTGCAGCCCAAGTGGAGCAGAAAGCCTGGCTCAATTAGTAAACCTCTGGCTTTTCAGGAGAGGCTGTGTTTTGTGGTTTAGCCATACTTTTCTATAAACAGGGAAGTCATTAGTAAGATTAGCAGGCTTCTTGAGGAAAACAATCTGTGGCATCCAGGAGAAGAAAAGAAATTAAGACATATGATAAAACTGGACAGGTAATAGGGGGGAATTCTCCCAGGAACATGAAGTAGCAAGCAGCATTGAAAATAAGAGGCATCTACCTTTTCTTTTTTTATGCTTTATGTTGAACTATAACAAGATGGTAATGCATAACTATCATGGACTGAGAAAATGAGATGGGTAGTTGTAGAAAACCTCACTATTTTTTAAGAGTATCTTGGAGCTAAAGGACAAAACAAAAACAAAAAAATGTTCATTACCAGTAAATCTGCTTCCTTGACTAAGGATTTTATGTCAGAAGAAGAATTATCAGATTCTTTAATTTCATTTCATTCATTAGATTCATTACTTTTCAAATATCAAATCGTTTTGATAACCATGAACATTTGAAAACTTTTTCACCTTTCTCTGATGATTTTTGCTGCTTGTGAATACTTCTGAATGTGTCCTTGCCTCTCAGACATCTTTACTGTTCTTAATGATGGTCAGGTATTGGTCTTCCTCCTGTCCTGACATAGCCTTTTTCTTCCACAATGCTACAAGATATATAATATTTCATATACTGATATCTAATATACTCATTTATTTTTATTTCTGTGATAACATTTTAGAAAGAGCAATAAGAAAGATAGAAACTGTGCTTCTAGTTTGCTCGTTCATACTTTCATTTAATAATGCATCGGTTTGCTATATGTAAGCAAAGAAGAACAAAGACATTGACAAGGAAGGTTCTTGTAGCATTTAGGATTACCTGCTAATTGGTTTGTTTCTTAGTATCTTATTGGTTAATCAGAATGTTTGCATTCACTCTATCCATCCTATGCGTGGGTGTGTGTTTTGGTTTTTTAAATAAAATTTTTACTACACAGGGAGACCAAAATTCTCTCTCTTTGAAAAGATCTTGCTACTATTTTAGAAATACTGGATTGAATTCTGTGCTACAAGGACAAAACTACAGTAGAAAGAATCATCCTCATTATAAAGTGATATCTTTGGGCTAGAAAATCATTAAATTCAGAAAATAAATGTCAATATGGTATTTAGTTAGTGAAATGTCTTTCACATTTTTAATTGATACATATTATATTTTTAAGTAGCATACAGTATGGAATGTTTGAAAAAAATTATAATACAAATTTACAATAAGCTCAGAAAGTAGGATTGAAATATATTGTATGTACGTCCAAAGCATCAAAACTCATGAAAAAACCCACAGTGTAGAATTTTTTAATTTGTATTTATTTGATTTTGCAGTCTGAACATACATTGCTATATGGTAATACAGAAATTTACTTACTAGTTTGATGAACAACTGCAGTAACTGCATGAGATAACTGTAGCAGTATATGTATAACATGACAAAGGCAGTATTTGCATTTACAATCAACAAAATCTCAGCTTTTGCCTTCAGCTAGCTTTTTAGCACAGAAGTACCTGAAAACATGTCTTGGCCATTCCAAGAGTAAAGTAAAATTTTATGTTAATTTTGAAGGATAATGATAATAGCCAAGTTACTGTGTAATCATTTAAGAAATCTGCTAAATCGTCTGGTCCATCCTGGAAGTACAGCTGTTCAGTTCCTACAACCCCTGCAATTATCTTGCCCCCGCTCCCTTTCTGCTGGTTGGTTTCTGGACACTGCAAGATACCACGGTCCAGCATGGGAAACGTCTTTTAGTTATGAGTAGATCAGTCATCCAAAAACCAAATATCTAAACTTACCTCAGTACCTTTGTTGCCATTTCGAATGCAAAATTGCTGTGTATAATTGCTAGCAATTATTTCAGATAAATCAATTTGTGAAAATGAATATAATTTTCTCTCGGGCTCTGATATTCCTTTTCACTGTGTCTCTTACAAGACTGTTCATTTGTATAGACAGTTCATTTCTATACCTGAGGGACTTCACAAACTCTTTGCACAGACATAATTTTAATTACTTTAACAACATAAAAACAAGGTCAATAGAGCACAACAGGCAGAAATGCTATCTAATCTTTGAGCTCATCTTGACAACAGGTAATGTCAGCATGCAGCTGGAGAAGGACCAAGCTCTGATGTTTTTATTCACTCTTAGCAAACACTGGAAGAGTCTTAATGAGAGTGAGTGGTGTGTGTCCTCTAACACACAGGGCTGAATGAACACCATGTTGTCTCACCTTCATAAGCAAACAGTGATGGTTTACTATGTATTTAATGGTGATATTTCCCAGAAAATCACAGGTCAAAGAATCACCGTCATCAGCAACAACACCACACCAGACCACTGACACCACCATGCTGGAAATAACTGCTTTTAATCCAAAGTCACTTCCAAACTCTCCAGATCAGGTGTACGTGCCACAGTTGAGACCTGGGGGGGACTCCATCCCTGCTTGGGGAGGAAATGGCACACTCTCATCTCCATGGCTGGAAGATTAGATACCACAGTCCAAAACCAGTGAAAAGTTTTGGTGTACCCAGTCTTGCAGCTAGGCTGAGAGTTTGGAATGAGGGAAAGGATAAAGTGGCAGCACTTTGACAACCAAGGATTAGCCATCCACACTGAGACAAGGTGCAAAGAAAAGATATCACAACTCCTTCTCTAGGAACCAAGGGGATGCAACATTTAATAAAGATTGGACCTAAAACCACCACTCTCTCATCTACATATTACACATTACCCCAACTTTTAGGGGAGCACCCAACTCCGACATACTTTTCCAATGCTTAGTGGAAAAACAGTGTAATGAAACTCCTACTTGTAAATGAATATTTGCTTAAGTATGAAAAAACCAAACCTCAGAACAAAACCAGCAATGTAAACCTACACGAGGCTTATTTTGTCCCTTTAACAAAATTAAGATGACTTGCAATTGTTGTGGCTTCACAGGCCTGTTTCCAGTTATTTTTTCATTGCTCAAGTAATTTCCCTACTCAAATCTAGGCCATGCATTGTTACAACAGCTTTCAACAGTAAACATGTCAACATATTTCTGCAAAATTTACATTTCTAATGCCAAACAAATCACCATAATATCTAAAAGTTTTTTGCAAAGCAAAAAGACTCACACTGAATCATTGCAAAAAAGTACAATATTCCTGAAATACAAATAAATTATTTTTACAGATTAGATTTTCTTAAAATTAATGACCAAAATATCTACAGAAGAGAAAGAAATATCTATACACTTTCTACCTCAGATCAAAAGAATTTTGATCAGTTTCTAGGATTTCTTGAGGATCAGAAAGGATCCTTGCTAACTTGCCAGCCATTATGGAAACCCCAGAGGTGTGTTAATGTGCACACTCTCAACCACCCTCTAGAGAGGAAGTTCTGTATTTTCTTGTGGATATCCAACTGAAGAATTTGCTCCTGACAATAGTTGGGCTTTATTTGAATGACAGAAGTGACCAAAAGGACTTCTATTTCCTTAATAACTTTTCCCTAGTCATTTAGTTTTCATTTCGTGTCACCTGTAACCAAAGACATGGCATGACTGTGGTTCCAGGAGGGAAGAAAGGAAAAAAAAGCACTTGTCAGGTCATTTTATAAATAATAATCTTGAGCTTTTATATGCTTTTTTATTCATAAAATTTACCATATAATCTTCATTAGATGACGATCACTTCCACTGCCAGTTACTTTTAGTTCTTTTGTAGCACTACAGCAAGCTATGTTGTGTTAGGCTCTTGTTTTAGCAAGGTCATCTCCTGGATTCACTTCAGACAGAATTTATTCACTATCTACTCTCAATAATTCCAGGGTTTAGAATATATTTTACTGCAATCATGTCTGTAGTACTCTGAGCAAGTCAAATATGAAGTAGTTGTTGCTGCTTTTGTAGTGCAGAAATATCAGTTTTTACTCTTGTCCAATGCATGTCTAAAATATTATACAACTAATAGACAGAACAAATAGCTGGTTACATATTTATTGAAATTTTTGATGGTATGAAAGGAACTCTATCTTGCAGTCACATAGGTCTCCATGTCCTCAGTTTTCACGCATTATGTGTCTGATTAACTGTTACCTTCAGCAACTGGATAAAATCCTTTACTGAGTGATATCAAGTACCCTTAGTTTCTTTCTTAACTTGAATTAGCTTCTTAATTCATAAAGGTAGAGACTTGATGCTTCAGTTAAATAATACAAAATCCATTCAAACAGGCATTCAGGTTTGCTGCCCCATCCTAAAGCAGCATTTACATTCTTTGTTAGTTTGGAGTTTCAGTGCAGAAAATTCATTCCCACTGACAAACACAGTGTCTAGCTGTATAAGGCCTAGGTTAATCATTAAATATCCAATGTAAATGCAAAGAAGCATATGCCCAGTGGCTTCATGACAGCAAGTGAGACAGACATAAGCTACTTAAAAAACACCCACTGGAATGAGAGCTATTTGTCTTCTGCTTTTTGTCAACTTTTTTCCTTTCAGGCAATTTTTTAAAAGATGTTGCAAACTCAAGTGGCCTGTTGAAAAGTTCTAAATTGCCTTAAGTAGGAAGATTTATCAGGCTCATGATTGACAGATGGTAACAAGTCTCAAAGGATTTATTGAACATGAGAGCCTTTGGTCTCCAAGAGCTCGTTATACTATATCTAACACGTCAAGGGTACAGACTGCAAAGCAAGAAAATCTTTGAAGATTTTAATTAAAAAAAAAAAGGTCCTGAACTGGAGCGCTGAATGAATGCGACTGGACAACACTGCAAAGCAATGGGGAAAGAAGGACACAGTGCACAAAAAGAACTTCCACGCATTTTGCAGTGTTTATTTCTCTAGTGTCCAGCTTGCAACATTTTGCCTTTGCAGGTTAATCTGCAGATGGCCTTTAGGTGGAGACGAATACTCTAAAATTTATCACAGGAGGGGAGCCACAGAGACTACCTAAATTTAAATGTAAGAGAGTATGTCCCTCTAATCCTGGCTCTCTCTAGGCAGTAGGTGCTTGAGGTTTCCCAGACCTGAACTCCCTTCTGAAACAGGATAACTAAGTAATTTCTTCAAAAGTCAGCCAGGTCTTTCATTCAAAGCTGTGTTTCCCTTTACCCAATTGCTTTTATTCAGCCAGTGTATGTGAGTTTCAGTTCTCTACTGATCTCAAGCAGATTTGGTCAAGCATTTCCAGTCTTTCAGGAAGGTGCAATAATTTCAGAGTGTGGGGAGTATCTCTTGACTCATGGAAACTATTTCCCCCCTCACAGTAAGGAAATGATTCAATGCTGCTACCCCACAATTTGTACAGAAGGCTCTCATCATGAGGCTGATCAGTGAAAGGGGATGTAAGTAATTCTGGAAGAAATCAAATACATTGTATGTGGACATCTCACCTAACTTCAGCTTTGTAAAAGTAATATTGTTATTTGAAAAGAAAATATTAATATGACACAGTACAACTTACTAGCAGTACAGTGTTCCTCAAACCTTACTAAATCCTTTGAGCATGAAAGACAATTTTCTTCGGTCTTCTGTCAGCAACTGGAAATACTGGACAGCAGACATAAGAATGTGAATCAGCTTTCCTCTCTTATCCTCCACCCTATCAAAGAAAGATCTTTATGACTTTGATGCACTCCCACACTGCAATTTCCTATAGGCCACTAGTGAAAGATAGGAGATGGTCATCAACTGTTTGCATCTGCAGCCAGAGAATCCTAGTCAAAATCCCAGTACAAAACCCATTAATTCTCAGCAAGGAGTAGATTCAAAGTTGCCTGGAGAAATACAAAGGGGTGTTAGTACTACTATATTTTCAACAAGTATTCCACTGATTTCCTTCTTTTTCCTAGCTCTCTCTAGACAAGTAGCATAGAAACTGTTTGTCCATGAGTGATGAAAATACATAAACTGAAAATAACACTTTTTTTAAATGAAAGAGGCAAAATCCCTGCAGATTTTATTTTTTTTTTCTGTGTGCTGGTATCAAGGCATAAATGTACAGGCAGAAAATCTTAATTATGTATGACTGTTTGAATCCTCTTAAAGGTCTTTGTTACTTCCAAGGCAGTGATTTCTGTTAAAAGCCAGTGACTTGAACTAGAAGCCACAGGCCATGTAAATTGCTTATCTATTGATCAGTCAGTAGAAAGTGTACAGTCACAAAGAGTGAATTGGTTTTGCATGGAGGCATCTTGAGTTTAACAATAAATGTCATGTGCAATTTGGGACTAAAACCAAAGAATTGAGTGGCTGCCTTTAGACACAATCTGACAGCTCAGATACGTTTGTCAAACAGGAGGGAGCCTAATAATAACCTATTCAGGCAAATGTGACATTATCTGGCACATAAATATGCTGGAAATGGTTCATTTTCTTTCTACACAAAAATGTTTTCAGTACCTCACTGATAGGCACTGGCAAGCAATGTGGCAAACCTCTCCTTTCTTCAAATTTCTGAATTTTTTCTTTTTTGTGATTAAAATTATATTCCATGCATGATATGATGAAATGGTTCTTATTTTTCAGTTGAAATATCCAGAATATTACAGTACCTCTTATTATACAGATTGTTTTTGTGTGAAACTACAGCAGTCAAAAGTTAAGGCATCAATGTGTGTTTTCTTACATAAACTTCACTTCTGTTATAAATGTTTCCTGTTTAACGGCTGATCAAAATAGTGATGTTGTTAATTCATTTCAGACTGTGTCTACTCTTTACCTCCTGCCACATAATGTTAATTCCTGGGTCTTTCCTGTCACTTCTGTCAAAATATACAAATGCTCCATTTTATTGATAAGTATTAATGGCACCATACATTCTACCCCTGCAGTGTGCAGTTCCACAAACCATGCGGGGTGGATAAGACACATATGGTTTGTGTCTTATCCACTCTTGGAAAGCTAAGTTAAAACACAGTTAATATGCTTCTAGCTTGGGGGACTGGAAATGGTTGTGACAGCTACAAAGCTGAGAAATACCACATAGAACTCAATACAGTAGATAGCGTTACATGTTTTGATATGTCACTGTGCACAATCCTGTTAAAATAAAATCACTGAAAATCTAGATGAGCATCTTTTGCTTGACCTTTGGCAAATCTCAGACATATATGCCTAGATTTCCACTGTTTATGGCAGTTATTTGGCTGAAAATTATGGCTGTGGCATAGTTACACTAATTCAGGTTTCTAATGTGAGGAAAAAATGCCTGGGTTGAGGAAGATACTTTACAAATATAAAGCATCATACCTGGAAACCTAATGTCACTATTACATGCTCTAGTAATTAGTTTTTAATTTCAGCTCTGTTCTGTCTTGATGTTTGTCCCTCCATTTTGAGGGATAACTAACTGAAAATTCCAGATCTGATGTAAAGCAAGACAACTCTTGCTTCCACAACAGAGACTCATGCCACAAGTTACTTTCAGGTCCCGTGCAGTCCTTTGCTATTTGCCCTGGTGACCCTTCACTTTGCCTCTCTCCTACCATGTGCTGCTGGAACTGCCCATTCTCCTACTGCAAGGACTGGCCTTACCTCTCCTGGTGGAGATGGTAAAAGGAAGCTTTTCACTAGAAGAAAAACTACAGGGTGAGAAGAAAAAAGTGACTGTGATAGGGCTAGTGCAGGTCAGGGATAAAGTGTCTGTAATTTCTCTAAAATCTGCTACCAAAGCAACATCTGTAGGACTCTACTGTGTCATTTCACAGCCACAAGTTTGACAGGGAGAAACTGGAACTATGTCCTCATCCTGCTCCACAGACAGGACTATGCAGTGCCTTACAGCACCAGATATTTTTCTCCTCTTGTGCTCAGAGGCCTGTAATTCCAGCATCTGTGAACTTGGTTTGGTCAACCACCCCTAATCCTACCAAAGTCACTAAGAGCTGTGACTCACCCTACCACTCCTCAGACAGTCATTGTTAGTACAGATGGGCAAAATAAAAATTTTACCTTAAGAGCAAATGTGTTACAGAGCAGGATTGAGAGTTCAGGTGTTATGATTACCCATCTCACACCTTCCTTGTCATGTTTTCTTACTTCTTTCTGATCTTGAGGTCAAAGGCAGAGATTTCAGTAGCAGCAACAGAAGAAAATGAACTCATGGAGGAGTCTGGCAATGGATTTGTGCAGGCTCAAATCACCAGCTACCAGCAGTCAGGTGATAAATAAGAAGCTACCTGGATTTAGCACAAGTGGAAAGTCAATACAGCAGCAAGGACAGGTGTAATAAAAGAAATTTTCTAGGCTGATGTTGATCACCACCGTCATTATTTCTTGCTTTTCTTTCCATCCAGATGAATTCTAGTAATTTCAAACGTACTGACTTGATTTCTCTCCAGATTTTATTTTCTCTCCTTACACTTAGATGAGTTTATTATGTAATAACTTCACAATGAGTGCTAGGTGAGAAATATGATTCATTTAATTATTTGTTTGCCTTTGATATAATAGCATTCTAGAATTTGTTTTGGAACGCCACATTTCTCAAGAGTCTTAAAAATTATTTTAAGAGTGTAGTCCAGGAGGTACTCAAATGGGCTGGGTTAGTAAAACCTGAACAAAAGCCTGGAAATAATGAATAACCACTTCCATTGAATAAATGTGAAACAAAATGGGCAGCTCTTTCTGTCTTTTTCTTCCTATAGAAAAAAAAAACAAAAACAAAAACTACAAAAAAACCCCCGTTATTTATCCAAGTAAAAAACAAAAAACCTCCCAAACACCTCAGTCAGTACAGAAAGTTTTAAAATTAAAAAGTAACAGGTTTTTCATGATGTCAGCTGGTGACTTCAGTGTCATGACTGACTTTACATAACAATTTTCAATTGCAGTCTTCCCAAAGCAACAGCAGAGGAGCAGCACACCATTCCTATGTAATCCTGAACAGCAACTTCCAGCAGTCTCATCACAAAGCTAGCAGAAAGGTGACAAAGCCCACTGTGCTGGAGTCATGACCAAAATGGAAAGCAGTATTCTATTTACATGGCTTTCTAGTTCTTCCGGCAAGAAACAGACAACCTCTTAAAATTCAAAATGATAGCACTGCTCTTTGCAGAGCCAGCACCACATTTTTGTGAGGATGAGCCACGGTTACCATACTCGCTGGGGTGTGAGGAACCCATTTTGGACTTAACTTCTTGTTCCCTGTTTTGGCAAGGACGTCTCAGTCCCACTGTGACAGATCAGATATGAACGTCTTAATATCCAGATGAACGAGCATGCAGTGCAGAGATTGTTACCAGAAACACTGGCATGTGGGGAAGTTTTTTGTTGATAATTATTTTCCTGCGGCAGGAGAATACCACTCTAAAAATGATTTTATTAAACCATTTTACTTTGTTTGTGGTGTTTATCACTTTGTTTGCTCTGGAAAGGTGGGAATGCCCTCAGAGCTCCTCAGAAGATCCTCACTCTCTCTATCTGCCTAAGACAGAAAGGTGACCATGACTACTATACAGTAAGAATTATTCAACAATGTAATTGCTAAGAAAGATCCATGTGTATTTTAGGAGCCAAAGAGAAGTTTTTTCCTTATACAATAGCATGGATGATGGAAACTATAACCATTTAAATGTGGATTAAAAAATCAATAAACTTGCAAAAACATGTGCCAGAGAATAAGTAGTAAAAATGATAATTTTGCTTGGCAAAATCTGGGTATATATTTTTGGCCAGGTGCTAAAGTTTTAGACACATAAGTAAGTTTGAAATAACTTAAAATAACTATTTAATTTTGTCTAAGTCGGAACTATATTCATTACATTTTCTTCAGTACAAGAAATCATTGTTTTAAACGACTGCAATTGCTTTTCATTATGTAAAGAGAATAATGTTCAGTAAGTGGAAAAGCTCTTGTTACCACTGGTAAAAGTCACATCAGAAAACGTTTCATAGAAGAACCATATAATTGGTATATAAAAGTAATAAAATAAGAGGGTGAAATTCTAAGAGGGTAAAATCATTCTGCTGTCATCTGAGGAATATAAATGTATATGGAAGAAACACATGCAGTATCTTTGAGGATAATCTACCATATCAGTCTAGCAGTCAATTCTGACAAGATCTTGTTATTCACAGCTTAGTATTTTTGTGAACATGAACATTTTTTGCAATTTCTACTTGAAAATCAGTGTGGACCTTTACCAATTAAAGGACACTTCACAAAGCACTGGAATCAGAGGATCAGATCCTTCCTGTTGTAAAGGTAACAGTTTAATCTCTGGCTTCAATAGGAGGGGAGACCTCCACACTTTTTTTTTTTTTTTTTTTCATTCAGCATTATCCCTTTTGTATGGAAATGTATCCTTGCCATGTAACATTTTGAGAAGAATCTTATCATATGTATGATAGTTTAAGACAATAAGAAATACAAGGTTTGGAGGTGGAAATAATTTCTTTTACAACACCAACTTGTAAAAAATAAGGGTCTTTCAGGTTCACAAGTCCTCCTTAAGGGCCTCATCACAAGAAAATTGAGGGTTGAGTATGTAGTTATCAATAATAAAAAACACCACAATACTGGTCTTTTAAAATTTCTTCAAAGTTTACTAATAAAAAGTAAAATATAAAAGTTGAATAAGCAGTATTATCAATATATCGTTTTTTAAATGCTTCCTGACACAAAGGATCATCCACTAAAATGATTTTTTTAAAAAAAAAAAAGGAAAAGAACTAAATTTAATATTTTATAGTCCTTCTATAGCATAAACTGACTGTGACCTTCACAACTCTGAGAACACAAAACAACTTCAAAAGGAGGGCTGAATTAGTTGGTTCTCTTTGTATAGTGATAAATTTAAGAAAACGGTATCACTAGGATTTGTAGATCTTTTTTAAAAAAAAAAATTCTAAATGTTTAATTTTATTTTCTAAAACCTACCTTTCATGGAAACTATTATCTTAAAGAGAAATTGCTTTAATTAAGGATTTTCTCCAGAAAAAAAAAAAAAAAAAAAAAGTTTTCATACAAGCCTACACATTTTCAGCAAGAAAGAAATGTATACTTAACATTTTAACAATGATAAAATACTTTCACAATGAAACAAGTTATAAGTTCCTGTCTACACCCATTCATTTAAATCAGTGTCAGTTAGCAATGAATTCAATAGGTACCACGGCTCACACAAAGGCAATAACAGTGCTAAGTGAGACCTATAGCTTTCACATGAATAAAACAGATAATATTGAAGACAAAACTGCTCTTGGTTTGCCTAAAGATGTTTACAAATTCTTTTAGAACTCTTCTAAATATTAATAACCTGGTGTCCAGACACACTAAGATCACAATTACTCAGCATGCACAACTACTCAACATACGCAACATGCACAACTACTCCAGGGAGAGACAAAGGTCACTAACAGCCTTGGTCAGTCTCAGGCCAGAAACCAAGTCTATTGTCACACAGACTGGAATAATGCATAACATCATAGACATCTACCAGGGAACTTCTCCCTGCAGAACTGCACCAAGCCCTGCAACCTGCATGACTGTATCTCGACATGTTACCTAAATCAGGCTTCCTATCTGTAGGCATGAATATTAATCTGTACTCTAGTTGTGAGCAGCAGTTCTGACAAACACACACCATTTCCACCCTGCATCTAAAAAAAAGCCACTTGTCCTTATTTTAGGAAGATATTCTAGCAAATATTTAAGTACATGCTCAAGATGTACACAAACAACTAAAGGTTTCAGTGTTTTCCAGAGAACAGAGAAGACGTGGACCTCTAGTCAACAAGATCTTATCTGAAAAAGTTAACGGTTCTTCTGGGGACTACTGGGTAAAATGATATGAGAATGATTTAACTTTGACACTAAAGACAATTCTTCTGTTCATTAGATAGAACGATAATGAGCCTGTGTCATTTTGTTAGGACTGAAAGGTGTTTTGACTAAGTAGAATAAAGTAAGTTCATCTGATACTTTCAAATTATATTTATGAGACAAGTTGGTTTGACTTTGAAATAATTTAGTTGTAAGAATAAAGTTAACTTTTTTTCTTCCATAAATACAATGTCTCTGTGCTTAAATCAACAGAATATGATGCCCTGCATTTATCATGGAGTCATAATGGCCACGTGCTATAATTTAACAAGTATATAGGCATGCTGGTGTGAAAATCAAAAGGAGTTAAGAATGATTCTTTGGAGATTGTTCCCCAAGTGACAACTTGATGAACTTTGTTCAACCTTTTTTCCTGCCATGCCACAACTTTGAACAAGTTCATTGTTAGAACTGACTTTGGTTTAGCAATAGACGAATACATTTTATTTACTTTGGTTTTTGATGTCCCTACAAGGAATCTGAGGTAAGGTGTACATCTACTATTATTTCAAGCTGGAGTGTTGCTGAGTTACTTTGCATGCTTGCTGATAGCCTAGGACGGATAGAGGCAGAGCTGGGGGAGTTTCTATTCAAAGCCATAAAGCAGGACTGCTTGACACAGAGGACAGAAGAGTTTCAGGATCTGCAGAGAATACCTGTATCAAGATATCAGTGTCTGATGTAACTGTCATCTGAGGGCTCTCAGGACTGTGGATGAGATGGAGTGAGGCACCCAGATACACACTCAAGAGCAAATGGACACTTATTTGGAAGTATAGTGCAAGAGTCACTGGTTTAAATGAAGGAACTTGAAAGGCAGGTGTTGGGAAGATGTGCCTCTAGCACCTATCTTCTTAGCCTTTATGTATTTGACAGTATCAAAAGCCAGCTGCCAGATTTTCACTCTCTCACTGACCAGAAAGGAAAATTTCTTCTTGTGAAACAACTAATAATGAGCACTAACTTTGCTTGAAGTCCCCCACTTTGGCTACCATTCACCTCTCCATAACAGAAACATTCTTCTAGGCTAGTGTTGGAGTTTCTTTGGTATGAATCAAATGATGAGAATAAGGAGTTTTACAAAGATTCATACAAAGACACCAATAACGATATTTTTGCCCCATCCACTACTTTCAAAAGAGCTCATTATTGTTCCTCTAACTTATTCCAATTCAGAGACATACTTGCAATTAATTTATAGTGAGGCTTTGTTATGCTCACTATTCTCAGAGAACTATTTAAATTATATTCTTGTTCTTATAGCTTCCAAGGGCAGGATAACAAGGTGTATACACCAACTGAGGAATCTTCTGTTAGTCATTAAAGATCCACTGATTAAAAGGATGTTAAATTAAAAATCCTTCTTACAGTTGAATCAATCACTTGGTTTCTTTTTGAAGGTAGCTTTCTATTCTTGATAATAATGAGAGGATTCAGATTTCTTGTTCACAATTTTTCAAACAGAGGATGGTTTTATCAGTGTGGCATGCTACTAGGGAAGTAACACATACTATGTTGCACATTAGTAGAAGGAACGAATGCAATAGAATGCAAGAGGAACTCTTTTAGAGATATATATAAAATATATAGTTTAAGAACATCTAGGAAATCATGTTTGAGTATTCAGATAACATTTTGCCAAAATGCAAACTCCACTGGAGGACATAACTCCTTTAGAAAGAGTGTCCCCCTTCCCTGTCTGTAGAGGTGAACTGTGTTTCCTTCAAAGAACAAAAAAGAGTGTTACTAAATTTTCCTTTCGACATTATATGAAGAATGAAACAGCTGTTCAGCTGCAGGAAAAACCTGGTTGTTTTCTCTGTTGGACAACCCAAATTCATAAGATCAAAATCCAAGAAAAATCTACAAGAGCTACAAGGAAGTTTCTGGGTTAAGAACTGAATTTGAATGTCAAAGGACAAAATGGCTGTTGTGTGCCAAAGAGAGCACAAAAGGGTTATGATTTAGGATAGCATCTTCTATAAGGTATTAAAATTGCATGTTTCTTAACCTTTTTTAATGGATCGGGACTAATGTGAAATCTCAAATGTGACAATGGAAGGAACACATTTTGTATATTTATTTTCACATTTTCACATTTCCAGTAATGACATAGTAGTTCCTTGAGTGAGGTTTGTAGAGAGCAGTGAAATGTGGAAACTGTTGTGTCTGAGTGGACCGGCTAGTGAAGGCTTTGAAAACATCTCAGAGCTACTTCTCCTCAGTGGAGAGATACCTGTGACCCTCTGTCTCAGATGTAAAAATGATGGGGGCAAACTATCCTACCCAACACCTATCTTTCCTCATTGACGATAAGAGGTGCTTTTTCAGGAAGGGTAGAAAAGACACTTGGTTTTCAGATGGCTAAGCTAGGTGAAATTAATTTTTTCCTAAACAATGTGGAACATGTGCTTCTTATTTCCAGGTTTATCTGTTAAACTATGAGAAGCCACAGTAACCAATCAAAACTCAGAGATAATTCATTATAAGCTGTAATTATGTAGCAGTGGGGGAGTAAGTATACAAAAGGCTTTAAAACTCTAATTAACCCTAGGAAATAAAAAATGAAAAGTGACTGAATGTGCATCGTAATAAATGCAGGATAAATTATGCTGCAGTGACAGCTCAGACAAAAGACTCATTTTTCAGTTAAAAAAACCCGATGATTTCACATTTAAACTGAACTCTCACTTTTTGAATACTGAGTTTGTAAAGGGAAATTAATATATGATCTCTAAGCTGGTAATGAAATGCCCAGAGCTTTTATATTATTTCTCCAGTCCAACACCTTTAAAATATTGTGACTCCTCCATCTGACAAAAGTTTACTCACTTCTCCTTATCATGAGGGGAAAGATACTCGGGAAAATTTCAAGGTTTTCAACCACAGTAGCCCACCCTCATTCCTACTTTCCCATATACCTACTCTCATCCTCACTTCCCAAAACAGGCACCTCCAACTGCTCCTGAATTTTGCTCTGTTTTTTTAACTTTTTTAGTGAAATAAGAGGCAGTGCTCTGAGCTCCATCTCCACCACTTAAAAAAACTTCCCTTTACAATAGCTCTCCCATCATTCATCATCTGCTACTTTCCTATATCTCCTGTGCGTCTAGGAGCACCAAGCTGGTTAGAGAGGTATAGCTTCTTTACCACAGCATTCCTGCTTTACTCCATGTACCTAATGAGTAGCGTCCGGGGAAAGAAGCAAGATAATCTACTGCATTTTGGAAATGTTTCCAACTTAAATTGATCCTCAGCCCAGATTTTTCAAAATTCTTGTGATTCATGGCAGCACCTGAATTCAGTGTGTAGAAATTTAATTTGACCTAAAACATGAAAATTCAAGTCCTAGGAATCACAAACCAGGAGACAAATTTGATAGACTATAGTCTTCTGGATCAAGTCACTTGTCTATAAAATAGACGTGTTCACTTTCTGAAGTGATGTCAATATGAAATCTTTGTGAAGCACTCAGATTTTATATGATGAACCATAAAGCTACTGAGGCAATGCATATTTTTTATTTCATAGAAGAGTTTGATTAGCATGCAGTAAATAATATATATACATGCTGTATCAAAAATCAAAGTGAAGCATATGGAAACATGTTTCCAGCCTTAATCTCAGCCTGTCTGTACATATATAAATGTGTGTGTATATAAGTAATATATATAATATATAAAAATGTATATATGTTGTAATACACATATACATATATTCTTAAGGTAAAAAAAATGGGGATTTTTATCAAATATCTCATCACCATAATTTTTTGAGAGGAGCATTACCTACTTGGGAATTATGTAGACAGTCCCAGAAAGCATTAAAAATACTTCTGACACAGTATTTTACTGTTTCAGGGGGGAAAAGAGCTATTCTAAAATGTTGGAACATTGTAGAGAGAGAATGGTTTATGAAAATAATTAGGTTTTTCTAACTGGAGAGAGGTTTAAGGAAAAGAAAATTACAGAAGATGCATTTAAGATATTTTAAAAAAAATAAATCCAAAACTCAAAGAACTGATGTTTTCCTATTACAAACAACTCTACTTACATTTCCATCTTTCAGACTATTACAGAACCAGAAGCTGAGTTACATGGCCCTAGTGGACATCCAGGAAATTTTACTGTCAAGAGATATGACGCCCACATTTTTTACTCTGAAGGGCTAATAGATACAAGATTTTAAGTCATCACTCGTGCATGATTGAACAACACCCTCCTGTACTCAAACCAGCTTGTTTAGGAGGTAAAATTCCTTAGCTGAGGGACAAACAAGTTTGATTTTTGAAAGATAGGGCAGCTGTTTAAAGCTGCTTAGGGACTTGGAGTATTAAAATTTTCCTAGCCAAGATATGTTTGTAGACAGAAGAGTGATGAAGTAGGTATTAGAAGCATAACAATTGCAGTTAGTGATCTGACACTGCAATTTATGATATATTTATTGCTCTTGTCAATAGTCACTGTCTCTGTAATAGAAATAAGTAGTTGATCAGGCCAAAATCAGAACAAGCCGTTAATCTGCATTCAGGGATTATTTTTAATGAACAGACAGTTTTAAGATAAGGACACAAAAGAAAAAAAAAAAAGTAGATGAACTACAGTGTAGAAAAGATAGTTCTGACAAGACTAAAAAGAGAACAGATCAGCTGACCTTGTTAGCACAGGAAAAACCAGTCTGAATAGCTGATTTTTCTATTCACACTTTTTTAAAAAACTACCTGGATTTCAAGGAGACACACTGTGCTGGATTGGATGCCAGGTGCCCACCGAGCCGCTCCATCACTCCCCCTCTTCAGTTGGACTGAGGAGAGAAAATATAATGAAAGGCTTGTGGGTTGAGATAAGGACAGGAGGACATAACTCAGCAATTACCGTCATGGGCAAAACAGATTCGACTCGGGGAAAAATTAATTTAATTTATTACCAATCAAAATCAGAGTAGGGTAACAAGAAATAAAATCAAATCTTACAACACCTTCCCCCCACCCCTCCCTTCTTCCCAGGCTTGACTTTACTCCTGATTTCTCTATCTTCTCCGCACAAGTAGCACGGGGGGACAGGGAATGGGTGTTGCAGTCAGTTCATCACACATTGTTTCTTCTGCTCTTTCCTCCTCAGGGGAGGCCTCCTCAACTCTTCCCCTGCTCCAGAGTGGGGTCCATCCCACAGGAGACAGTCCTTCACGAACTTCTCCAATGTGAGTCCTTCCCATGGGCTGCAGTTCTTCATGAACTGCTCCAGCGTGGGTCCCTTCCAAGGGTGCAGTCCTTCAGGAACAGGCTACTCCAGCGTAGGTCCCCTCTGGGGTCACAAGGCCTGCCAGCAAACCTGCTCCAGCATGGATTCTCTCCCCATGGGCCCACAGGTCCTGCCAGGAGCCTGCTCCAGTGCAGGCTCTCCATGAGGTCATAGCCTGCTTCAGACACATCCATCTGCTCCGGCATGGGTTCCTCCACAGGCTGCAGGTGGAGATCTGCTCCACCGTGGACCTCCATGGGCTGCAGGGGCACAGCCCGCCTCACCATGGGCTGCCCCAGGGGCTGCAGGAGAACCTCTGCTCCAGCACCTGGAGCTGGAGCACCTCCTCCCCCTCCTTCTTCACTGACCTTGATGTCTGCAGAGTTGTTTCTCTCACATATTCTCACTCCTCTCTTCTGACTGCTGCTGTTTCTGTCACGTAGCAACTTTTCCCCCTTCTTAAATACATTATCACAGAGTCTCTACCACCTTAGCCTTGGTGGGTCCACATTAGAGCCGGCTGGCATTGGCTCTGTCAGAACAAGGGAAGCTTCTAGCACCTTCTCACAGAAGCCAACCCTGTGGCCCCTGGCTACAAAAACCTTGCCGCACAAACACAATACACACACAGAGTCTCATTTCTCCTGCTGAAACAAAGACCAGGAAAACCCCACAGTCTTACCTAATGACATACTCATTATCATAAATATTGATTAAATGTTTCTGACTTTTAAAACATACTGGGAAATTAAAAAGCTAAAGGAGTGAGTTAATCTGAGTTTATGTAACTGATTTAATTTAAGTTGGAAAAATATGAATGCTACAAATCAAGAAATTCAGATGTTATTTGGTAAAGTCAAGTAGCAGACAAATCATTAGTCATTATCTCCCAGTAAACCAGTGTATGCAGTCCATTTTGTCATTCCAGGGGAGAAAGCAAGGATAAGGTGTTGTACCCTTATTACGCTCTCTTATAAAATATAATTAGTTTATCTTACACTAGTACCTAGAAGACATCGTTCTAGACCAAGACCTCTGTTGTATTCTGTGTGATACATAATGATAATAAACCTTTATTACAGCCGTGCTTAAAGATGCAAATCAGATTGATGGCCTTCATTGCAGTCCATGTGATACAAATGGTAAAAAGACAACATTGTTGTGGGTAACAACTATATACCTAACTAGAAAGTACAGCAATTAACACTGGGACAGAAGAAATTAAGCAAGATCTTAAGGTCCTGAAACGGGAACACTAAATTGAAAGCTTCTCTCGGTACAGGGTCAGGACTTGTAATGAAGTCAGGAAGGAATCAGGAAACAGAAAAGGGAAACAGAATGAACACAGCATTTGAAAGAGAAGATAAAATATGGGAAGAACACAACTAAAACAGAAAAAAAAAACTTAGAGAAAAGCAGCATCATTTTGACAGGCTCTCCAAAACTGCCTTCAAACTTTCATAGAATCATAGAATGGTTTGGGTTGGAAGGGACCTTAAAGATCATCTAGTTCCAACCCCCTGCCATAAGCAGGAACACCTTCCACCTGACCAGATTGCTCAAAGCCCCGTCCAACCTGGCCTTGAACACTTCCAGGGAGGGGGCATCCATAGCTTCTCTGGGCAACCTGTTTCAGTGCCTCACCACCTTCACAGTAATTAGAGCATATTTCCTCCATCTTCTTTTATACTATTCATTTAAAATAGCAAAAAAAAAAAATCCTATAATTTTGAAATATTCCAAAAGCCTTTTCCCATATATCTATGCCCATTTTGCCTCATAAGATATCAGTAAAAATAAAAAACGTGAGGACCCTTGGGAAAAGATGCAGCTTGGGAAGAGAAAAACAAAATAATTACATGCATCACTGCTAAAAAGCTGCTACGTCTCTAAGAAATGAAGTAATGAAGAGAGTGAACAGGAGTCAGATGGGGAAAAGAAAGGCCAGCTACAACCTGTAAGAGAAGAAATTATGGAGGCTACATACTCAAGAGTAGCTGTCATCTAAAAACATGCAATATAATCACTCTGTTGGCAACAAATGAGCCTGAATTCCAGGTTCTCTCTAAAAGCTCCATTTTCCTTCCCTGACCCCTGTTGTGGGACCTCAGGAACTCAACAAAAAATCAGTGTCTTTTCAATAGTATGGCAAAATTCAAGTTTAAGTCTGTTCAGATTATTTTAATTCTCTTACTCTGCTCTCTGTCAATACGCAGTTTCTGCTGATGCAGACTATAGATATTTACCATGCATATCTGTAAACAGATTTATATTTAACATGTATTTAACAGAAACACAGACACTAACACATTCATATTGTTCACTGAAATATGTTCATGCTACAGAAATGACTTGTTATTTATTGACTAACAACTTCTGCCTGTGATATATTTCTGCACAAGGTGACCATCACTGTCTCATGCCATGCAACAGTGCTTCAGCCTGAAACATTAGCTGTTAGCCTCCTGAGAGCAAAACACAGAAGGCTGTCGTGACATTTTAAAAGGCATTTATCTGGTTGAGCGGCAATCACCAAATTTCCAGAAATGCCTTCTTAAAGATAAGTATTATGTTAAGAACCACAACTTTTAAGGAAAGAAAAAAAAAAATGCTAGAAGAATATGCAGCCTATACGCATTTTTTTATTTCCTTAAGGTTTACCAGCTTCTGCAACACTTTATCATTACCAGCTGCATCAAGTCTCTGTAAAGATGTATGAAAAACTTCCCATTTCCTTCCTCTACAGAGAGGTTTAAACTGTTTAGATTTCCTAACCTCCAAACTCATTTCCTATTAGAGTTTGGAAGTAAGCCACTATCTATTATTTGCCCTCTCACATATTGTCGTTTTTCCTCTTCTCTCTGCAATATGCTCTCATTAGGATAGACTACTACATTTCATAAAAGAAAATGTAATAACTATGTTCGATAATTTTACTTCATAGCCCATGCCATATGAAATATTCATAAACCCAGTACAACCCAGCTTTACCTTGCATAGGAGATCAGACCTTCATTTCCTCCTTCTCTCTTTTTGCAAAACATAGTCAACTTTCACAATAAGGAGGATGGTGGATCAAAGCCTTATACCCCTTCAGTATGAAAATTTGTATTTGTCACCATCATCCTTTTTTAAGCTGTCCAAATTGCAGTGCTTCTAAACAAAGGGTACCACAAGACAAACATATTCTCCAGAGGACAAACTCTTGGCTCAGCTGTTTCCACTACTGAGTCACTGAAAGGCTTTTATATGCAATCATCAACATGAAAACATCTGACAAATGGGATTGTAGGCAGGAGAATAAAGTTCTAAATGAGAAAGCACAGGATTCTTGAAAATCTAAGTGTGCTAGTACAGGAAGAATACTGTTTTCAGTTTAGTCCAATTTACAGATTGAATGAGTTTTAAAAACTCATTCCCAAAGGCAACTTCTTTCCTTTGGGAAGGCTGTACATATGTCAGCATTCTACCTGATCCTTTTTAATACTCAGGGAAAAGAAATGTAACAGTGGGTAAGGCAAGTAGATCATATAGCAGACAAGAACAGTTTGGTGAAGACAGATTTTTCATGGCAGTTGATGTAACACATCTGTAGGAGATATTACCCATGGAAGTCCATATATTGCTAGAATGTCTCATTTAAAAAAAAAAAAAAAAAAAAGACAGTTCTCTAGCTTTTTTTAGCATCTTACTTTATTTAGCATCTCATTGCAATTTCTTTTTCATAAATAACTTGTCTAATTGCTTCACTTTTATTACTAAAGACCAAATAGGATTGAAAAAAATTATTAAATACAAAAACTAAGAGAAATGTGTCAGTCTGTTCACCAAGAATTCCCAGACAAGGAGTGATAATTTATTTACCAGTGCAAAGAAAAATATTTTCAGTATAAACTTAGATCTTATAAAAACAGCTGTAAACAAATTACCACATCAGTGTTACATCAGGTACGTGTTGCATTAAAGAGAACCTTTAAAATGGTTTGCAAATTAAATAATGTCCAGTAACAGATGTTAAGCATTAGTTGGTTATTGTTGTTTTTAAAGAGATATGTTTATCGTGTCATGAAATCATAATGTAAGTGGCTATATGAATAATTTAGTCTGAATTCATTAAAGACATGCAGTTTTCTACGGCACATTTATTCTAAATCTGTCTATAGATATTTGCAATCAGTTATCACCACAGTTGGTCACCAGGGTTCTAATTTGGCCTTTACGTAGCTGAATATTTCCAAAATATAATTTGTGTGTGGAAAACCTCAATTTTCTTTTTTATGAGTTCACTATATACTATTTCAAATGCTGGTGTACAGAGGATTGAAAAGTACAACCCACAGGTCACATGGACTGCGAAAAGCATTTGTATGCAGACACATGCTAACACGCAACTTTTCTGGCCATCCTTCTGAAGCCATGATTTTCTTCATGTTACATCCTAGCAATTAAACAGTCTTTAATGAACAAAACCTCGAGGCCCACTCCATTAGCACTTGAATGACAACACATTCAACCAGCAAAATCCTATCTTTGCACCTGGCAGATAATGCATTATTTTTCAGGCAGCACACTCTTTACCTCAAATTAAACAGAAAAAAGTCTGTATGCAGAGAGCATTCAAAGCCAGGTGCATTGACAGTAACACATTATTTTCGTTCACAGAGCCCCAGCACAATCCCATGCCCTTAGCTCATATTCTGTCACTGTTCATCAGCTATCTCCTCACAGAAACAGTTCTCATCCTGCATCACAACTCAACAGCAAAATCCAGAACAAAAGCATATGAAGCAGTTACTCTCCTGCAAACTTTCTGGACAGAAGGAGCATGTATAACAAAAGGTGCACCTTACATTATTATTCCTAAAATATGGCAACTACATATTTTGCAGATTTGACTTGTGAATGTTTGTGGATACAATTTAGTGGCTAAAGATGCTTCTGCCACAAGATATCCACTCATATATGTTCCTTGATTGCTGTTGCTGTAGGAAGGTGGAATATCCCCAAACCCACTCCAGCATACTCATGCAAAGTGATTTTTAGTTACCTTAGTATGCTTGACTGTAAATGCTTCAGCTCAGGAACTGGTTCATGTATGCTTCAGCTAATCCTGCCATTTGTAGCAGCAATATCTGCTACAGAGCAAACAATAGAAAGCACCAGCTGCCTCAGACACACAACTTTAATCCATCTGTTTTCATCTGCACTTCATTAATATCTCACTAATGGATATAAATTCTCACTTACTGCTGTAAACAGCAATGAAGATGTGTAATAGATTAACAAATGCTGAATTCTATATATATGCAGTCTGAAAATAACATGAAAATCAGCAGACTGCAGTGTATAGAGCTGCCATGCACGGTAATCTGATTGTTCCAGAAAAGGTATTTTTTTGAAAACCATGCAATTTGCAGAGACAGAAACAAGATGTAAGAGCAAAATGGGAGACAACATTCTGAAACACATTTACACTGAACAAGATTCTGGGGTCATAGTAAATGAGCTAATTAAACATGAACATTCAGCACAGTGCTATAGATAAGAAAATGACTGTGATTCCTGGATGCCTAAACCAGCAAATACAAAGATTACTGAAGAGCTTGTATTTGTCTCTGTAAAGAGTATTAGTGAGACCATTACTGGAATATTATGTCATGCTCTGCAGTGCACACTTTAAAAATTACTTGATAAAAAGTTAGGAGGGATTAAAAAAAGGTCTTCAAAATAACTTGTAATATGTAAAATCTCTCTGTGAAAGCATCAATATGCTCTAATCAGTTTATCAATTAGAAGGTTAAGATATGACTTCATCAGCATCTGCAAATACATGTAAGTAAAAGATTCATGGTTTACAGCTCCTTACAATAACAATTTTTAAAATGTAGAATGAGATCCAGTAACCAGAAAACAATGAAACATAAATTCAGGCTCAGGTTCACATTTTAGCTGTGAGTCTAAAGAATCACTCGGAAAATATTAGGAGAGAGGTGGATTCTCAAGCTTTTTTGTCTTTTTTTAATCTTACCTTTTTTTTCAACTTATGTCATATCTTATGCAGAAATTATGTGCAGTCTAGGAACTGTCACTGAATGAACACAATGGTCCCTTTTGCTCTTAAAATTCATGAAGCTCTGAGTATTCCTCAAATTGCACAGTTAAAATATTTTTTTTAAAAAGCAAGGGAGTCTCCAGGAAAAATACATTTATTTTCCTATGTTTCTCAAGTGGATGTCATCTAGAACAGTATCTGCTTGTATTTCAAAGCCCTTCACAGTCTATTCAGAACCTATTTGTCATATTCAGTACTCAAAGATTAGTTCCTAAAGACTTTTTAAGAGGCACATAAACTGAGCATCAGGAATCACTAAAGACTATCACAAACTGCAAGACCTGGAGCACAAGGTGTAAGGCACTCACAGGCAGACTGAGTCCCAGCAGACTGTTTCTAACTAAAATCTTGCTTATACTGTTCTAAACAATGCCTCTGCTTTGACTATCCTAGTGTAAAATCTTTCACTACTATGCATAGTTTGATTTTCAAAGCTTTGCACTTGTTCTTATGAAGTGTCCCCTGTATGGAGTAGCAGCTGTCAACAGCTGGACAGCCACCCTACTGCTTTCTTTCAAATTGCACCTGCATGTCTGGGATGCTTACAAAAAGCTTGAGAACATGTAAGCTGCTAATACTCTGTAAAAAAATTCCTTTCTAGGTGAACAGTTTTGTCTTAATGTACTATACTCCTCATTTATGATACCCCCATTTTACCCATGTGGTTAAACCATATACTTTTGGGGACAAGGACTGCTTTTTTGCCTTAACTCTATAGAGTCCTAAGACATTAAGTCCAGCTGGCAGTAAGTAAGAATTAAATACAGTTAAGTGACAAAGGCCCTGCAGTTTACAATATTTTGATATCTTTGAAAACACAGAACTGTGGATAGAAAATATAATTCACTAATTTATGTTTACCATTGCTGCTGTCGCCAGCTAGAAAGTGTCCCTTCACTCAGGGTGCGGACATGAGTGTTTCAGGATTTAAAAGCCTCACTTTAGTTCTGGAAAGTGAGCTCAGCTAAGGCCATCTACATCACGCTGCTTCAGAAATTATTTTTTCCCAATATTAGTTTTAAGTACTGCTGTTTCCAGCAAGTCAAGGAGTCTTTTCCTATGAGGAATACTATCCATTAATTATCACATTTAACAATTCAAAACAAACTTATCTAATTCCCACTATCAATCTTCACTTTTTGTCCTTGTTATTTGTATACCTTCTTTTATCTGTGTTTCCCCTATGGCCATTTTTGTCAAGTTCATTGAGTGCAAACACCTTTTTGTTTACTTCACAGTCACCCCTTTCACAAATACCTTTCCTGTCCTGGCATCACCATCTGCACCTGCTTCATATTGTTTGTTTGATTTTCAGCAATCTGTATAGCTATGTTACTGCCCACATACTATTTTCAGTCACCTGCTACCCTTCTTTCTAATTCTTATGTTCTCTTGTGCCAATGGCCATTCATGTTTCGTCTGTCGACCTCTCTCAAAATCTCGCTTTCATTGTGTTTTGTCACCTGATCCCTGTATGCAGAAATGCTTTTGGAAATATGTGTACACATAAAGCTTCCACTACCCTCTATAATCTCTTCTCATTACCCGGTATTTTTCCTACAGTGTTGCCAAAAATATTTTTCCGATTTCACATAACCTGAAGAGTGCTGCCTTGTTCTTTCCTGATTCATGTCTCATAGCTCAAGAAATCTTGGTGTAATAATTGTTTTCTGTCTCTAAGACCTTGTCTGGTTCACCAATGTTTCTAAAGTTAATCCATCAAGATATGTACAATATGTAAATAACCGTATGATATTGTTCTTACAACTTTCTTTTATTCTTACCTTGCATCTCATTTGTTATTCTTACTTATTCCAGGATGTCAAAATTACACATTAAGTCTTTGTAGATATTTCTATTCACTCTGTCATACGCTCTGCTCACATTTGACTGCTGCATAGATGATGTAAGCAAGGGAAGTTTTGAATTAATAGTATGAAAATAATTTTGCTACTGTAAGGAGCTCTTGAAGAAAGAATAAATCCCAGAGGAGAAAAGAAATTTGAATAGTTCACTACATTGGGAGAGCACTGTGAGGTAGTAACAGAGAGACAGGTGGTTAATATCAAAAGCCTATTAGCCACTGATGATATAAAATATTATTTGGTAATGTTCTCATGCACATGTGCATCCTCATTTTAAATGAGTGAGCTATCACAAAGATACACAGTTGTGCTGTCAGCAAAAGGTAGCTATTATGCTCAACAACCAGGCCAAAGTTGAAGTGAAATCTCACCCAGAATGTGAAAATATGAACAAACAAATGTTGTGAAAAAAAATTGCAATTGGCCATACATGTTGAAGTACAAGAGATACTCCATTCAGTCTTGTATGTTTAAAAAGATACTAGCAAAAGTAATTAAAACATGTATGACAGAGCATGTTAAGCTATTCACTATGCAAGGGGACATACTTTGGTATCGATATTTTCTGCTCACCTTTTCGAAAAGTACTTTTGCACATATAATCACACTTGAGAAGCTAATGTGGAAAGTTTACATCTAGAGGGCCTTGACTGGATATCTTCCACTTACCCCTTGCATGCAATTTGTTAATCATGAAGTGTATTACCAATGTCATTCCCCCTTGGTGGTCACAAGTCTTCAGAACTCTTTTTCAAGTTACACAGTGCTGTAGCTTTGATAGATAATAATTGGGGTGAGCTCTTCATACCATGTCCCTCACTTTCTTTTGTCTTTTGACCATTCTCCCACTCACACTAGGAACTTAGTTACAAATGCTAAAACAAATATCAACACACCTGTGCTTTGTTTTAACATTTGGTTTAACCAGACTTGATCTTGATAAGCACACTTTTAAGACTACAGGCTTCATAGGAGAGGTGCATTAATCAAGCATGGTAAAAAAAAATAATTTAACATCAGCCTTGTTTTGCAAAAATAGAGGGCTCTTTAGACTCCTTGTTTATTCACCATATAGAGCATTTAGCAAGATGGCGCTGATTCAATGAAGGAAGGTCCTTTTCAGATGAACTGAAAGGAAAAAGAATATTTCAAGGGAAAACAACACTTTACTCTTAATTCTGCAGCAACTAACTGTGTAAATCTGGTTTGACTAACTTGCTGGAGCTACAAAAGTACAGCACACATAATAAAAGAGGAACTTATTTATTCATGGCCATCTAGGGAGAGTAGGCAAAAAGCAATCTTTCTGAGTTCAGTTAAAATAAACAAGGACAAAATTATTCAGATATTAGTGTGCAGTTCAAATAAATACTGAATTTATAAATAATATTACATCTCATTAGATCTTCCATCTTATTAATTAATTTCTGGTAAAAGATTTAGGGCCAAATTTTGAGAAACAACACCATCTGGACCTTAAGTTTATGTCCAGAAGGATAATTTCTGACATCAAATGTGCCTAGCATCACACATGTCTTTATCTTACCCCAGTATATTGAAAGTCAAAATCCTGTCACTTGTACCCACATCAATTATGTTCATCAGTGGATGGTGGCACAAAGTCAAAACCTCATTTTAAAACTCGTCCTAGAACTACTTTACATAAGCTGTTCTGAGAAAAAAGAAAAAAAAAAAAAAAACAAAAAACAGACAGGTAAACACAAAAAGGAAAACACAGTTCTGCTACTTAGCACAGTCTAGATGAAATTACTTTCATATATAATTCATTAAAGCTCCAGTATTAAACAGCTTAAAGCATTTTTATTTAATGGGTTTCTGTGCTATGAGTTCTTCAGAATATTAGTTAAAAATGGAATAATCTTACATTATTTGTAACTATGGTATATATATGTGTTTTGGTTCATGCAGTTATAAAGGAGCTTTCCTGGGCTGCAAATGTACTTTATTAAATTACCAGTTATTACCATAGATGATGTGCTGGGAAATGCTTGTTTTGTCCAGTCCATCCTGAGGACAGTGCAAATTAGAATGAATGAAGCAGCATGGTTCTTTTTAAGTTGCATCTCCATATTTCTCTTCCTGCTAATTCTGAAATCAAAAAATATTCTGGACTATCTGCTGTACTATCTACTCTTCCTATTGAGAAATTAATTTCCCATGTAAGCCTATAAATCTGTGATTCTGTCTCTTCAAGCAAATTATTTTTCATTTTAATGACAATTAAAAATCAGGTGGAAAAATTATGTATTTGGATCAGAAATGTAAATCTTTATTTTCTTCAACAAAGCAAAAAAGCAGTGTGTTTTTATTATTTCAGGATGAATTAAGAGACTCTCTTCTCCCATTTTTTAACACCTAAATATTAACAATTAATGGAATAGACTGAGAAGACATTCACAGAATTGATGGGGAAGATGTGGCATCTTATTTTTTTTCAAACAGCCAGAAGCACAGCCTTTCATTTCAGATATGAGACTTGTGTTCAAACACATACCTGTTCTTTTTGATGGGATTTGAACCTTTATATCCCAGGAGAGTATCTATCTTTACCAACAGGTTTCAGTATATTTTTCAGTAAATTGTTCTCAATCCCTCTTCCAGACCCCAACACTTTTTATAGAAAAGTGCAATATATATTGCATTAGTGTAAGGAACTGAAGGAAGTAGTGCCTCAAACATTCATTGACACAGAAAACATCAAGGTCAAATTGTGGCCTTTGTGATTAGTCTAAGGAATGAATTATCTGCCTAGGGAAGCACAGGGTGTATTGAAGGGTGCATGGCTCTGCTCCCTTGCAGTTGTATAAGCAAATTCCTTAGATAAGCCTTGAAGGGAGGAGATATAGACTGAGTAAAACCATATGTTTGGGTTAAGGCCTACACTTTAATTTACAACTGTAGCCTCGAAGAAGAGCTAAGAGTGGTAAGAAAGATAAACAACTGACACCAGATGGAGCTAATGACTGGATAATTTCCCAAGAAAACAAAAACTGAGGAAAAGGTAAAGGTGATAGGGGGAGATCGTGACCACTGACTCAATTGGACAAAAGGGTTAATGTACCCCATTCCCCCCACAATGCATGCACAGAACCCATGCTCCACCTTTTGCCCATCTCTCATGGAAATGAGTTCATAGAATACATGCCTCTCTTGGTCTAGTATGCAAATCAGCTGATGAGATGAACTTAAAAGGTAACAGAAAACTTTGCTCTGTGTGCACCCACCACCCAAGTTTACCATACCTAAGACAACGCTGGATCCAGGGGTGGTAATCCAGATTTCTTTGACCCTTTTTTCCTTTCCTTTCTCCTTTCCTTTCTCCTTTCCTTTCTCCTTTCCTTTCTCCTTTCCTTTCTCCTTTCCTTTCTCCTTTCCTTTCTCCTTTCCTTTCTCCTTTCCTTTCTCCTTTCCTTTCTCCTTTCCTTTCTCCTTTCCTTTCTCCTTTCCTTTCTCCTTTCCTTTCCTTTCCTTTCCTTTCCTTTCCTTTCCTTTCCTTTCCTTTCCTTTCCTTTCCTTTCCTTTCCTTTCCTTTCCTTTCCTTTCCTTTCCTTTCCTTTCCTTTCCTTTCCTTTCCTTTCCTTTCCTTTCCTTTCCTCTCCTTTCCTCTCCTTTCCTCTCCTTTCCTTTCTCCTTTCCTTTCTCCTTTCCTTTCTCCTTTCCTTTCTCCTTTCCTATCCTTTCTTATAGATTTATAAGAGACCACATTGCTTATTATCCTTATCCAAGTTTAAATTGTTTTCTAACTCAAGTAAAACATTTTAACTGATTGTTTGGTGTCATTTCACCTTAATTTAACCTGAGGGATCACAGAACAGTTGCGACTCTCTGGGCTTCCAGTCTGGGTGGTGACAGTTAGAAATGGCGTAAGAACTATTTTACAGCTGATAGATAGCTTACTTGCAAAACCCAGTATCCCCAGCCAGCAACTAAACACCATGCAGCTGCTTGCTCATTCCTCTGTCCTCCCGGAGGAGAGTAGGAGAATCGAAAACAAGTAAAACTTGTGGGTTGAAATAAGAACAGTTTAATAATTGAAATAAAAAAATATTATTATTTGATTTATTATAATTATTATTAATAATTATTATTATAATAATTATAATGAAGAAAAGTAAGACAACAAAAAGAGAGTGAAATAAAACCCAAGCCAACTTGCCTCCCAGCCAACTTTCCCCAGTTTATATACTGGGCATGACGTCATACGGTTTGGAATATCCCTTTGGCCAGTTTGGGCCAGCTGTCCTGGCTGTGTTCCTCCTTCCAACTCCTTGTGCCCCTCCAGCCTTCTTGCTGGCAGGGAATGGGAAGCTGAAAAATCTTTGACCTAGTGTAAACATTACTTAGCAACAACTACAAACATCTGTGTGTTATCAACATTATTTTCATGCTAAATCCAAAACACAGCACTGTATGAGCTACTAGGAAGAAAATTAACTCTATCCAAGCCAAAACCAGGACACCCAGTTTTCAGTCAGTGTAACTACAATGCATTTTCTACAAGTGGAATAGCAGGAGAGACCACAAGACATAGAATAGTTGCAGTTTGCCTATGGAAAATTTGGATAAAAAGGGCTACAGAAGAATCTTTGTTTGAAAAGTGCTGGAAACCACTGCCTGCTTCTCATTTTTCTGAAATATTTCTTCTTCTAAACAATCGGAAAAATACAATTCAAAAATCACAAACAGTTTTGCATGAAAGTAATTTTTAATATCTTAAATAAATAAAATCACCTTAAATTATCTACATCATGGATCCAAAGGCCATCCAGATATTTCTGAAAAAGGATTGTTATTTTGACAGTTGGAGCAAAACACTTGCAAAGTTGGATTTTAAGACACATCTGTTTCACTGTCTTCAAATAATCTTCAGCACTGGCTCAGATATCTGAAAATATTACCAGTTTTAGTTAAAGTTTGCACTTGTAAAAACTTGTAAGGGTTTGCAGATGTCTGTCTTACATTCAGCTATAATTTTTCTTCTTCTTGCTTGTTTTTCCTAGCAGACCCATATTACACCAAACAAAAACAAACAAGAAACATTCCCACAGCTTGGTCAATACACCATACTTGCAAAAGATTGCAGTGTGGCTCCAGATCAATTGTATAACCTGCAGAGGCTACAGAAAGATAATCACTTCTATTTTTCTACTGAAGTGTTGAAGCAGCTGACATATTGACCAGCATGAATTAGCAGACAACATTTTAACTATTGAACTGAACCCTAGTTCAATCCCATGATAAACTTCACATGATAAAATATTTGCAACTGCCAAAGGGGGCCTGTGAATGAAGAATAACACAAGGCAGTGCAAGCCCTGAAATAGCCCCAAGCCTCCCTGTATGGCAAAGTGGCACAGGCAGACACAGTTAAATGATTTTAGATACTGGTCCCAAAGGAGTACAGGAGTATCCCAGTGACACTAGGTTAAACAAGTAAACTGTGCTTCATGACCAAATAAACAATGTTTAGCGTAAGTACTCCACTGCTGTGAGATGGCTACATTGCCTCCAACTCCGATTTGGTGGAAGGAGTCAGGTGGGTACTAGTTCAGGGTTGCCTCTACTGGGCTCCACTGCATGACATGGGCATGCTCCAAAGAGTTGAGGGACACAGCTCCCAGTGACTTTCAGTGCAGTCACCGTAGCCCATCCTTGTTTTCTAGGTGGGTGTGACTTAAAAGTAAATATTTTTGCATTGGTGCCATGTTAGGTGGAACATGTGAGATATACACACACATTTTAATAAGGAATGCTTCCCAAAGAGGTAAAGCAAGTATTAAAAAATGAAAACATAAGCAGTATCTGTTGAAATTATTTTAGGGAATCATTCAAGAGTACCCAAAAAGCAAGACAACCTCAAGACCCTAGCAAGACAGCCAGCTGAGGCAGCTGCCAACTGATCGGATATTGTAGCTTATGAGGTACTATATTCCCTATATTTATATCTAGCTCCACTACTATTTAAAACATACTTTTTGTTAACAAAAATAGAGCATACAATGGAAAATTGATATGAAGAAGAAATTTAGAGGCAAAATTATATATTCAATGTTTAAATGGCAAAGTTACACTCCATATTTCAAGAATGCACAGGGATCTGAATCATAGCTCACTACCTCTGTCTCATATACTTCAAGGGGTATATAGTATATGACTAAACACGAACCTTCAAAAAAGACTGCTTTATTCTATAGAAAGGCCTTGCACACTCCACACAGGGCTCTGCAGAAGTGTTTTCAGGCACTGGTCATGGGAGCCCAACTGTGCAGATCAGATTAGAAATTCAAAGGGAAGCACTGACAGGCTCAGCTCTTGGACTTGAAACCTTATGAGACAGCCTGAGAGTAGGTGCTTTAAGGCACAAATTCAAGACTCCTGTGATAAAAGCAGCTCCTCCCCTCCTCCCAAACCAAAGTCCAAATTATTGCTTCCTCTGGCAAGGCCACCACCACTGCTTGAGGGCAAGGGCATGAATCACGGTCAAGGTGGCAAATCACGGTCTAAGGCTGTTGTTCTAAAATCAGGTCCCTGAATTCTGCACTGACTCCTGGCCAGTGAGCTGCATGAACTTTTACAAAGGCTAAAAATGACATATTTGCACACTGTTAATTATATATGGTGAACTAGCCTATTTATACCAGCTGTTGGTGTTTGCAGTAATTTAAGCACTTCAGTGGCTCACCGAGCATTTATTTCTAAGTTTCTAGGAGATGTACTAAGGAAAAGAAAACAGAAATACTGTAAAACACTAATCGTGTCTCTCAAGGCTGTGAAATTCACATGACCACACAAGTCTTTTGATGCTAATTCTGTTTTATGAGCTATGATCAGGTACCAAGTTAGCCAAAACCATGATGTCTTCAAAAAAGAATTACATAACAGCTCGACTGGAATGTTAGATGTGAACACCTCTTTTTCAAAGCTTTCATTAAAAATCTCAGTTTTCAAAGGCAACAAATTAAAAGTGTTACTCAAAGTTTATTTAAAGACAATTCAGCAGATGTTCACTTAGCCTTGCAAGCACTTGAATGTGCAGCATAGGACAGGTTACAAGACTCTTCAGCATAGTAATCTGAAAGGTGAGGAATATGAAAGAAAAACTCTATTTAATTGAAACAAAAGATAATTAGAATTTCCTCGAATAGCAGGTCTCCCTGACAATACTGGTTTAATTAGGCCCTAAGCAAGCTCTGTCATGGACCACTACCAAGACACTTTCCTCTCAGACTTCAGCATTCTCTGTAACACAGGGCCTCCCCTCTCCAACGCCACATGCAGTTTATAAATCACACCAGCTACTGTGTTAGTTGTTTCATGATGTAAACAAGCAGGGACTAGATGCTCAAGCTCCTATTTTTGTAGACTGTGGCTCAGTCCAAAATTTTCACATCCAGAGTTGTTTCTCTGAAGTTGAAGTTTTCAAACTTTATCTCTTTGGAAAGGACAGCCTTCTGTCATGGTTTAAACTCTCAACTTATTACTTGATCGTATTCTTAATGACATTTTCAGCTCTTCAAGATCTCCATGTCTACAGAATCTAAAAAGGCAATTCTGAGTTTGAAAGTATTCTTTTGTTTTCAAGGTCAAGTGCAACCCAGTCTCCTTGTTTCTTCCTTTTCCACACCCAAGGGTTTTCCACCTTAATGAAAAAGAGTAAGTTACATATGGAAGAACAAAGGAGTCTGAGATATTCCTGCCTGTGTTGCTTGTAAGCTTCTGATCTACTTTTGCAAAGATGAATATGCTATTTTGGCTGTCTGTATTGTCAGAGACTGCTCCCGAAGAGAGAGGCCAGGGGGGAGGGGAGTGGAATAGTTCCTGCAGGGCTGATTCTCACATCACATATATATGGAAAGATAGCAATTTATTGGAACAAGTGCAGAGAGAGAAACAAATAATTGGGGCAAATTATACTGCTCATCGAATGAAGACAAAAGACACCTGATTAATCACAAGCAGGTTTCCACCTTCTTGAAGCAAACTAAACAAATACATTGTCTCAGACTACAGCTAGACTGCAAAATTACAAATTAATGATACACAAAAGAATCTATGTTAAAAGAACATTATTAAAGTTGCCATTCAAATGCTGGAATTCAGACTTAGGAAATGACAGAACTCTTTGTACAGACATCATCATTCACCTCTCATTCACTCCAGGAATATATCATCTACAGCAACATTTTGTTGCATAATCATACTCCAAGTGTAGACCTACCAAACCTCACAGGCCAACAGCTAGACTCAAACAATGGGCTCACATCCCCTTATCTCGTACTGCAAGCTCTATACCTTTCAGCACAACATGAGACCTTCCTCTTGTCCTGTGACTTCACATCAGATTTCCCCAAGTGCATGGATCTGAGGCAGTCTGTGCGCAGCCCACAGATGAAGCACTCGGAGAGGAGTTGTGCCTCGTGGGTAATGTGCCACCCAGTGCTTCACCACTGTGGTCCATTTCATGTCATAGTATCCAGATGTATCGGACTGAGTACACCAAGAGGGAAAAAAATTGAGGCACACATCATTTCTTCAACTGCAAAACCTGTCTGATTTGGTGTTCAGAATGGACTGTGCTCAGCTAATGGGCTTGCCTATTTCCTGCACACTCTTCAAACCTTTTTATGTAGGCAGTATGACCAACTTACGATGCTTCCTACAGAGTTCCTCAATAGAATTTCTGAAGACTTTTTGAGCATTCAACCATCTTCCCAAAACACATCTGTGAAAGAGGCTACTGTCATTAACCTTGTATGGCTGAATCTGAAGCAGATGATAAAGTCATAGTTTTCTCACACTCTTCCCAGGCCTGGGATCCTGCCCTACTATACACATCCCTAACTAGTTACCCTGTTCTATAAATTGGTTCCTGATGTACTTGGCCAGCCTAGCTCACTCTTTGACTCTTCTACTCTAATTCCTGTTCTCATCATTCTGCTTTTGAACAACTGACTCCCAGTTTCCAATTTCTTCCCCCTTCTCCAAACAGATCTCCAATCAGGATCTCCATCATTCCTCACCCAACTATCACAGCAAAATCCAATATTTTGTTTTCTTGTCCTAATTCATTACCAACTGCTTCCTCCAGTACCTTCTCAGGTTTTCTTTTCTGATTTTCCTTCAGTGTCTGTCTCACCACATCTTGAATTAATTCCATTTCCCCATTCTGCTTTTACTATAGTCCCCACAGCAAGAACAGATCACTTGCTCTGCTTCAGGAGACCAGGCTCACCAGAAATCAATTAAGGGGTAAGGCTTCTGAAACTCCTTTAGCCCTGACCTGGAGCTTACTCAAATATTTTGTAGCAGCAACAGGCATTCAACATTTCTGAGCCACATGGACCATATTCAGTTATTCTATAGGGATGATACAGATGTAGCTTGAGCATCATTTTGGGATCTGTCTTGAGGAAAAACAGTGTTAACACAAATGGCAATTGAATTTTTTTTTTCCATTTTAACTATGGAAATTCTAAAATTCTCTACCAAGTATTTGCCAATTTCAATTTTCACAGAAATTGCAAAAAGGTTCCCCTTGACAAAAAGAGAACCTTTTTCCAAACATCTGGGAAGGTTAGAGAATTTTAAAGATATAATCTCAGAACATTACAGCATGGGCAAACCAAAATATCTTTCCTCTGATAGTATAACAGTGTGCAAGGAGCAAAGGAGAGAGAATGGTAAAAGAAGTTACTGAAAGAAAATTACATAATTTTGGCTGAAATTTTCCAAAAAAATTCAAACATACAGAGTGAAGTTTTGAAAAGGTACATACCCGTTAAGGTATCCTTCTCAGACCAGTTTCCATTTGCTACTCATTGTAAGAAAATGCTGTGAAAAGTTTTATACAACTATGCTTATATATCTTTTAACTCCTGTGTTTCTGTGGCAATTAAATTATTTATTAGGAAAAATTTATAACATTTTGCATACTATGTTTATAACTTTGATTATAAAACTAGAAACTCTATGTCTTTCTAGGTTCAACAAATATTGGTCAGGAATAGTATGTGTGCACCCATTCTTGACAGAAGGATGGATTCATGCTTTCCTAAGTTTTCTTTCAAACCTAATTTCTCTGATTAACATAACCTTTTTTATAAGTCTTATACCTACACACCCTTAAAACTATAAATATGGACATTCACATCATCAGTAGCCTAAAAATATCCCTTTTGCATCAGCAACATATAAAGAGAGGCAGTAGCTGCTTCTGCTAACTGCAGCTAAATTTATCAAACTCTGAGTATTTTGCCTCTAGCCATTTCAGTTACTACAAGTCATGCAAAGATACCATAGAAATTAAAAAATCCAAGGACTGTTGAGGTTACATTTCCATTAGCAAGAGGTAGAGGTACCAATAGAAGCAGATTTATAGGTGAAACAATTAGTGCTGAGGACCTACTGTGGTAACATTAGACAAATACACATTTTGGGTGTTTTACTACGGACTAGTCCTACTGTGGTCCCATGGAAAGTCAGTTAGCTGTTGGAATAGAGTAGGTGAGTTCCTGGAGTACATCTTCTGACTTAATTTCATGAGAAAGGAGCTAGTTTCTGTCCAGTCTCTCCAACTGAGAGTCTCACTTTGGAAGAGAACTCCTGGCCCAAACGAGGACCCTAATGTAGGCACACCTTGACAATGAGGTTTCTGAAGCTCTAGTACAAACCAAGATTGACCCTATTGAAGTTAGTGGTATGAAGAGAAGTAAGAAAGGTCTAAATTAGGACCCTGTAACAATATTACTGAGCTTTAAAACTGAATTACCAATGTTTACATAAAGGTTTATATTTGCCTACAAGGAAAAGGAAGGAAAACAGACGGCCTGAGTTCTGAGTGTGTAAATTAGAGATGATGCTCATCAACACTTTAAAGAATTGCCAAGAACTGTTACCTTAGCTAGATAAGCTAGATAGCCTGTAAATTCATTACTAACTTAGCTTAACTCTCCAGATACGTTGCAGGAAGAGAAAACCTACGTTATTTTTTGTTGGAGTCATGCAGGGCTAGATGCAGAGAATCTGGGTGGACTGTATGACATGAGAAATTTACAAACTCTTGCAGGGTGGCCAGAAGCTACCAATTTCTAGATTCCCAGAAGTCCCTATTATAGCTGAATTCTAAAAATTTAAGAGGAAGCTGTGATGTAAACACATGTATTGTTCTAGTTATATGCCTGCAGCCCAAGTAACTCTTATCCAAATGAGGCATATAAATTAATTCTTCTGATGAGCAAGGGAGATTCTCTGCTTATTTATCTAGCATGGGTGAAGAGACCTGTGCATGTGTGGAAGGGTTTGGGGAGTTGTTTATTTGATTTAATGAGTATAATTTCTGTATTGAATTTTCAAGCATACATGAAATTTCAAGCAGACCATTATTTCTGTGCAGAGCCTCATGGAAGTATACCCTTACAGACCTTAACAGAAAAGCACACTATATGGTTTCAGATATTCCTCCCTTCTTTTCCATAGAATCAAAGAAAAAAAAAAATCCTATAGCAAAACCTGTAACTTTAAAAAAATATTCAGCAAATATGAAAATAAAAAAAATACAAAGAATATTCAGGCTCTTTCTCCATGACCAGCTTTTCTATTTCCCGATTCAGCCAGCTAAGGTCAGTCCAGTAAAAAGAAACCAATGCTTGATCCAGATGTCAGGCCAGATATTATTTCTTTGACACATTTCTGCCTCTGCCACAAAGGTTTGAAAGTTTTTTCATTCTTTTGTTGTACCAGGGCCAGAAGATTCAAATGCAAAAAAACCTTACTCCAATAGTTAATCATCACTCATGATAGAAAGCAAATTGCACCTTATTTATATTGTGTATTCTAATAACAAATGGAAAATCTTATGTTCTTTGTCTGTTAGGTTAAAAAGTTCCCTACTTCCTAATATCTACTCCCTTTTTTTCCCTGTAGACTAGTCAAATAAATTCTTAATCTTTCCTTAAGATAGAAATAGTTTAGTTTCCTTAAATCTTACAAGTGTAATCCAGTTTTCCAGATGCCAAATCATTTCTCTGGTTCTTTCCTAAATATTCCCATTTTTCAACTCATTTTTAAGTGGAGTTGTGAAGTGCTAAGGCTTGGACAACAGGCCCAAGCCAGAGTTGACTTATAAATGAATACTGTATATTTTATAACTGGTAACCATTGTGCTAGTAGGTATTGTACTAGGTTATAGCAATCCACTTATGTTGATGTAAAAAGTGCTAAAGTGTTGAAATACTGAAGCCTGAACAACAGGCCCAGAGCCAAAGCTGCTAACTTACCATGTAGTCATTAACAAAATATGTAAACTCACTAGTGAAAGATGCAGCTTAGACAGAATATAATCAGTAGTGAGGATGAAAGGCCAAGAGAATATATTCAACTTTCCTTTCTCAGCCTTTTCAAGGCTGAGAACCCAAGTATTTGGCCTTGTTGTAAACTCCCTTGGTTTTCCCCCGCCCCGCGCCGAGCCCTGGCCAGGCTTTGGGTGGAATCCAACAGGAGACTGAAACCGGAAATTTTCTGCTCAAAACAAAGGTGCCAGTTATTCTGGCTTGCTGATCTCTAGTATATAAGGCTGGACCCGCTTGCAGTGACTTTGGATGCCTCACCTATGGATGGGCACATCGCGTAGGACTTCCCACTTGCCGGGACAGGCTCTCCAAATCCTCGCTGTAACCGGGGCTCCCCAGCGTCTGCGGATCTGGATGATGGTAATGTATGCAAGTGGTGAGGTATCTTTCTTAATCACTATTCTCTCTCTCAGGTAGTAATGATTTGATGCATTACCCTGTATTTTCCTTTTTGTTGCTTTAGGTGTATTATTCTGCCTTTTCTTACTGCATGTTTTCTGTATTACTCTGTTACATTCTTTAGTTATCACCAGTAAAATACGCCTACTCTTTTCACTCTGGAGTCTGAGTTTAATTGGTATCCTTAATCAGCAAAACAAGTTCCAAAGCTAGACCGTAAACCAGAAGTTTAAAATATAGGTTTCAGAAATGCTGAGTATGAGCAAAATGTTATGTGAAAGCAAATCTTCTAAGTTGCCAAACTAGAAAAGAAAATGTCACCACTAAAGTGAACCTGTTTATGAAAGTCAGTCAAAGCCCAAGTGAAACAGAATGGTACAAAACATATGGTTTAAAAGCTCTCTGACAAAGGTGTCTCAAAAGTGCCTGATATGGTTCTAGGTCAGCATGATTCTGCTCTGAAGGATTCTACAAACAAAAAGAGATGTTTAACATTGAGGCCACTTACAGATACCTTTTCTGTACATTGACAATGGGCTGAGGCTGCTTTTCCCTCCTGAAACTGGTTATAAGGCACTCCTGTGTGGAAACACAGGAGATGACTGGAATTTACTGTGAGCTTTGTCATCATAGTTACCATACCCATACCCAAATCCTGACACTCCTCAGCCTAGTTCATGCTTTTATAGACCTGGCCTTTCAGAGGCATCAACAGTAGATCAGTCAGAATGAGGAGAATGAAGCCAAGGCTTGTGACTGAATTATGAATGGTGTGCAGACTTGGGGTCCTGCTCTTAACATCTGCCTGTGTTTTTTCTATCCCTTTTCTAACCCTTTATTTACTTTGGCATATTTCTGTCTTCATCCAATAATATATTGGCTTAGCAAACCAGGAATATCTGTCTTGAAATATCTTTTGAGGTCATGAATAGTGAAAAACTAGAAGCAGTACTCAATAAAACATGTGGCCAACACAAATTTGTTGAGCTTTGGAGTGTGCTGTTGTAGCAGTCTTCCAGCAATGAAGTTAACAGTCATTAGTATCCTCAAAACTACCTAAATCAAGTCAGTCAGTTGGACTTTTCTTCATGAAGCACTCACTGGCTGAAGGAATAATTTTATCTAAACAACACTTGTATTTCACAGATGTTGCTCAAGTTACTGTATACTTCAAGTGCTTTAACATCCATCCTAGTTGTATTAAAATGTAATGCTGGTCATCTACTATAAACTCTAAAAAAAGTTAGTTTTTAAAGAGAAACCTCCTACCCTTTATGTGCATTTACCACTTTAGTGGCAGACTAGTCACTTTTTGACTCTCCAGCTCAAAAGGAGAGAGGGGAAACTGGCTTTATATCCCAATGAACAGGTAGAGGAGTGCAGAGTTGTGCACATTCCGCAGAAGGGGACCATCGAGAAGGGAGGTGAGATAAATTCAACTACAACATCATTGGAAGACCCCCATACAACTCCACTGGATTTCACAAAGGGCCTATGCTTTCTAGGATTAAAATAAAAAGGGTTGGGGTTTTTTTACTGTTTATATTTAGAATTGTTATGTGTTACTAAAAAGAACCTAAAAATGGCAGGCAAGTACAGTCAGAAAGGACTATGTTGAAGCTTTTTGATAATTATCCATGAAACTTCCCAATTTGTTCTGTTTTTTCCCTCTTAGCAAGAGGTACTTGACAGGTGGTTAAAAGCCAAAACCATAACAATCAGCAGAAATATACCTTCTCTTCTCAATCTCATTTTACTCAAAAGTATTTTGAAAAACAACCTTTCAGTCAAAAAGCTACAAAAAATCAATGGGATTATTTCTTTGTAAGGCACCACTTCTTGTTTCCCATTGAAATCTTAATAACTTTAAAGCAACTCATCCTTCCCAGGGGAGAACTTGTCAGCATCTTAAATCTACTACATGAGCTCTGTGCTGTATGAACTAGATGAGAAAACTTATACAACATGATGCAGTATAAATCTGTATTACATGAACTTCATTTAAGTGAAATTCTGTCAGGTTACCCTGAGATAGTCAGAAAGTCAGAGAGACCTCACCCAGTACAGGAAAAAGAAGATGAATGGATAACAGTATTGCCCAGCTGGAGGCTTCTACCTGGGAACTTATGCAATAAGCACAATTCTTGTTAAATTAATCTGCAGGATCTCAGCCCTATCCCAAGGGGAGATCCCATGGCTCCACTTTTCATTCCATTTTGCTGTAACCTCCAGATCCCCCACGTCATCCCAAAACCCATCTTCTCCTAACCTTGTTGGCTGACCCACAGTTGACCTCTACTCCCTCTCTACTCTGTAGCCCTACTTGTTCAGGCTCAGCCATGTGCTTTCAGATAGGGGCCTATGATGATTGCACAATCACTAGTGCCCTTAAATTGCTTATGTCTTCTGCTTCGTCTACAGGAGAGGTCACCCACATGCTACAGCCCTCATCAGGACCCTGAAACACTGAATCAACTATTTCCAGTCAGCAGAGAGTGCTTCTGGAGTGCTTCAAGCCTAATCAGTGAATGGTAATGGCCTGCATATGGTATGAAGGGGAAGAATCCCCCTCTTTTTTAGAAGACTTCTTTAGCCCAGACCATTGCAGCACAGCTGCACTTGCAAAGCAGCTGGGGCTGAGCGTTATGACACAAGAATGGGATTGAAGAAGGACAAAAAACAAGACCAAAGCTTCCTCAGATGGTTTTGTTGCCAGAGACAAATGAAAATACCCATCTAGTCTGCTCAGGTGTTGACCTGGAGAGCAGGGCAGGCATATCAGGGACAGGGCAGGGACAAGTGATGTTCACAGCTTGAGGAAATATATGTCCTCCTCACACCCAAACCCGTCTGCTCAGCTTTGTGAGGGGCCATGCACAGGAAAGATGTTTGGCTCTCGGGGCAGCCATGTCCCTTCCATTCCAAGGAAAGAGCCTCACAGGAACATAAGCATTTTAAATTATTTGGAAAAGCCTGTCCTGAGGCCTGCCAGTTTCTGACACTATGCAGTCTTGTCTTTTTACATATCCAAAGAGAAAGTCCTGTCAGAAAAATTTGTTCTAGCAGAAGTTGTTTTGTGAGGAAGAACATGGAAACCCCATTTCAAGCACTCTTTCTTCTTTTATCTTTGTCTCAGGTACACTGACATGAAATTAATCTCATCTCAAAGTTTAAAGGACTTAATTCCATATTCTTTTGTGACTGTTAAAGAAAGAAGCAGGAGGCAAATTTAACTACAATGTGAGGTTCAATTATTTCAATTACCACCTCCTGCCTAAATGAAGTCTGTTCCTTCAAAGACATCTGCAATTTTACAGTCATTTTCTCTTAAAATAACCTTAATTATAGTAATTTCACTGGAAATGATAAAAGAATACATGAACAAATTAAATAATTACTTACATACATTTAAAAGTTGCATACATGTTTAACTTATAAATTGATTATTTACCTTACATAATCATGCAGACAAGAACAAGTCTAAACAAGTATCTCATGAATGTAACATGAGATTTTGTTCCCTTTTTTACACATATCGTAAGAGTCATATTAATATGGGATCCCATTCTGGAGGCCATTTCACAAAACTGAATAGACAGATCTTAAGTAGTTGATACTCACAAAACACATAGTTTTCTTCTTATAAGAGAAACTATCATGCTATCACTGATGCTTTTTCTGGGATGGGGATGATAGGTGTTGCTGGGACTGTTTCTCTGTGTGGGATTTTGCTAGAGTGTGGATCAATGAAATGAAAGTACAAAGGAAAAAAAAAGAGAGGAAAACAAAGCAGAGGAGGAGATAAGAGAATGAAAGATTGTTGCACAGTCAGAAAAGGAGTGAAGTGACTGCAAAGCTGCCAATGATGTTCCATGTAGGGTCCCAGGACATCCATTGCAAAAAGTCTGAAAAGAAAAAGTGGATAAAGGCTCACAAAGGAAGGAAGGCAGGTCTTTGTGACATTTTCTGTAAGAAGACAGTATTTGTCAGTCTCTGTGTAAGGATTTTATTTCAGTTATGTGAAATGGTGGTGAATAAAGGCCTTACAGTTGAGAAAATACTTCAGTGTAACAGAAGTGTAATACAGAAGTGGAGTAAGATTTAGTTACAGACTACCCCATTGTATTGCTGTTGTTACTGAATTTATTCAGAACAGAAAATGAACTGACACAAAGGGATACATCTCTGAAAGATCTATTTTAAATCTTAATCATGTTTTCTGTCTAATCTTAGGAAATTGTTTCTGCACCCAGAAAAAGCAGGTGCTATAATTTTGAGGTGAATAAGCAATAAAGTTATTTAATTTCTGCTTAGACTGCCAGATTCCATTCAACCTTGCCTATGGAAATCACCCTCTATGTATCCAGAGAGAAATGGAATGAAAGATGTATAATCCCAGCATGAGTAATCTGCATATCAAAAATTTCATTCCCAGACTTCAGCCAGCAAAACTACGGTGGACATTGACAACAAAACAGTGCAAGGAACCTTTAATTTCTCTGCTCTTTTTACTGTGTTCCACAGCACAGATTGATGCCACTGCCATGCTGGGATCAAAGACACCCCTACTTATTTTCACAGTACTTCTGTGCAACATACTTACACTTACTGGCTTCCCAAGACACATACATACCTAGGTACATACTGATTCTGCATTATTACCTTGTAAGACTGAGTCAGGAAGACAGAGAAGAATATGCTTCATTTTTTTTCAAAACCATATTATTTGTCCTATTAGATCTAAGGATGGAGTTTGTCATGATTCCACAGTGGGTGTGGTGATGAAGTTTAACAGGATGAATATTAATGGAACCAGACATTGAAATTCTCTGTACAATGTTGAAGAACCTCCTGTATTAACATTGTACTAAACATAATGGCATCATTCAGCAAATAACAATGAATCAGATGCCAGATGATTGCTTATCTATAAATCAAAAACATGTACGTTGATTTTATTCTTCATTTGTAGAAAATTTTGCAAGAATTTTATTATGAAACCACAATCTGTATGTCCAGCTACAACTCAGTGACTCTGTAGGACATGTGAAAGCAGGCATTGGACTTTTTAGAGTAACCCCTGAGTACTGTCAGTGGCATCATGGGCAAAGAAGATGTACACACATAATAAACCTGACTTAAAACAGCTAGCATCCGTTCTCTGTTATTTCAAGGAGTTAACTGGTAAAGGAAGAAGAAAATCTTAGCATTGGGGACTCACTAAAGGCATATCTTCTTATTAGGATCTTGATGAAGGAGGAGATTTAGTGCACCAGGACCAGGAGATTACCCTTTCTGATTGAGTAGTGATTAATGAGTGATATAAAAAGTGGGTGGAAGTACTGTTGAAACTTGTGCTCCTCAGAAATGTTCTATCTGAATGGTGAGATTGCTAGATAACAAGAGCTGCTGGCTCCTTGTTCCTCTCCATCTCAAATAATTTCAGAAGTAAATCTTATGTAGAACAACTCCCACTATCTGACCTCTGATCCTTCAATCCTCTCTCTGTCTCTGCATTTGTCATTCCTTGGTGCTTCTCCTTAGCTGTACATATCACAGTTGCCAAAATTCTGCAAGTGTGTGATGATAAAAACACCTAGACAAATAGCTAGAGTATATGTTTAAACCTCAAACATTGCTATACTAAAAATGTAATTCTTTTGTTCATTGGACATTATTTACCTCTGTTTAATCACACATTGGCAGAAATAGACAACGATTCCCAGAAACAAGAAAAGAACACTTTGTGCAAAAGTCTGCCAGATTTTTTCCATAGCTTTTTTTTACATAAAGTAAAACTGTGATGAAAAAACTCAAATGTTTATCCCAGATCACATTCATTCATTCTCCATAGTGATACAAACAGTTCTCTGTATGCCCTCGAAGTCATAGAATATAGCTTAAGTAGTTTTAATATTTAAAAGAAATTTTCACAAATGGGAAAAAATTATAGAAGCTGCTGATAGTTTTATTTTCTGTTTTTCTTTTACTTTAAAGTCATAAAAATTATAGCATATTCCGTTATTAGTTGACAGCTTTAAAAATCGCACTTAAAAGCTCTGCCAATGATATCTAACTATCATGCAGAAATTTCCTTTTTCTACATTGTCCTCATGAATGAACATTACTTCTAGACATGATTCTAATCTGTGATAAGTTACAGCTCTGAAATCTTGTACTGAAATACTGTGGCCCCAATTCTATTGACACTTTTCAAGAATTACCAGTTCCGCCATCACTGGAAACACTCATCTGCAATTTGCTGACCAGAGAGGATGGACAGGAGTCTTCCCTCCTCTACTGTGGAGGAGGTCTAAGTGACAGTGAATACAAGGGGTCCAAATATAAAAGAGACTGGGATCTAAAGTGGTTCCCTTGGCAAATGGTCTTGTTGCCTCTTCCAGAGGACAGAGCAAATAGGATCTGGAGCCAGAGAAAGGCAAGAGCTAGATAAGCTATCCAAAGAGCCCAGCATTTATAGAGTTACATTTTTTGTCATTTTTGTGATTGTCATGTGCTTCCAAGAATACCCACAGTATTTACCCTTCCCCAGAATGACATGATGAGGTGGGAAGGCACAGGAATGGTGACATGAGGCTGACTGTTAGCATCGTATTTCAATAGGATATTTCTCCAGGGACACACCAGTTGGCCTAACCTCTAGCATGCACCAGCAGATGTGAAGCAGAAAGAGACATTCCCAATAGGTATTCTTGGAGAATACCACTTACAAAAGGAATGGCAGACAAACTGTCTAGTTGTCCCTGAGAAGAAAACTTTGAATGGTCTGAGGTTTACACCAGAGGCCAAGCTAAGAGGACTGAATGCCAATTTAGTGTGTTCACAGAATCTGATGGACTTTCAGCTACAGACAGGAGCTGGAATCATATGGCAATGGTCAGGGAGCTCCTAATCTGCTAGATGGGACATCTGAGGTACATTTGTAACAGGTGCCTATGGATCATCTAAGAAGAAACTTGACTCAAAATCAGGGCATGACTCATGGCAGAGGGAGGCTGAGAGAGTGCAAGCAATGTTTTGTGCCTTCCTATCCACTGTGTCAACCTCATGATATCCTCAAGAGTTGTCAAAGGTCTAGACAGTCTGTACATAGGCCCCATGACCACCTCTAGAGTGCCTGTCTTGCTGACGTGATCGCTACTGTCAAAATAATCATACAATCTGGAGATAAAGCAACTAATCAAAAGAGTAGTCTAATGCATGGAGCATGTTAGGAAAACTCATAATACAGATCAAAAATACTGATGTCATTCAGCGCAACCCAAACCAGCAGTGGATAATTTCATTTAAAAAAATATAAAATTTGAACACTGCTGAAGATGGACCAGCCATATTCTGTATAATAAATCCATTGTTCAAAGTCCCCATGCAGATTCTAGGCCTTTCTCAAGAAAAGGGTGTACAACATCTCATTTTGAGTTCTCTGGAGAAATCTAACCATTAGGCAGTTCTGTAAAACGGTGGGAACCACACCTGAGCTGTGATAATTTTCATTCAAGAAACACAGTGCTGGCATTGGCTGTCAACCAGTGTTCCCACTTTTTAAGTTTTAAAGAAGATGAGCCATGAGGTTCAGAGAGAAGGAACTCAAAAACATGCATTTGAGTAGTATTTGCATTCATCTAGCTTAACATGTGGCTTTTTGAGATTGCCCTAAACCAGCCCCAATTTCTTTATTGCTTAAATAGGAAACCTAACCACCTGTTGGTGCTGCTGGGCTCAAAACCTAGCTCTTAGACACTGCAATATTTAAGAGTAACTTCAGCAGGCAGAATGGATTTTATGCATAGCTCTTCTTTTCCTCAGTATTTTATCAACAAAATATGAGCACTTGTTTTAATTCCAGAGGTGATCATTAGCTGAGGAACAACAAGATACTATGAAAATGAGGCAAAAGCTCTTTAAAGAAATATGCACTTTTTTATGACAGCTGCAGGTACATATACATCTTCAATTCACCTGGTCTCATCTTTACTATTTTACAGTCCTGTGTCATTCAAATGGGATTTTATGAAAGTATCCAGGTCCCTGCAAATATCTGTAATGACACTGTTCCTGTTGACCTTTTTGTCAAGATATGTTTATATTTTTTAAAGATGCAATTGACCCTCAAAACAGCATCTCTTATTATGCCAATATAAAGCACTTGCTTTATATTTATATAGATTTGTGCCCCAGCTCAATTTCTATCTAGAAAAAGGAAAGATTTAATGCCCTTACTATCTAGGTGAGAAACCTGGTAAAACATATAGAATTCTTTTCATAATTGTTACTGCACTCTTTCTGAAACCTATTAGGAGATGCCTCAGGAATGGCCCATCATGGCATGTTACAGGTAAGAGCATTAATTCATTGAAGAATGGTTTCAATTGTTCTACTACTTAGATTTTTTAGCAAATAACAAAAGCGTCCTTGAGAAAGGAAAAAGAAACATAAATCATACACATACATGTGTATTACGTACTTTTATTATTATTATGTAAATACAAATAATGCACACAAACTAGCTGCCTTTTGACATGGCTTTATGCCTCTAACCTAGGTCAGAACAGAACAAGACCTAAGAAAGAAAAGTTATACAGTCAGAAACATCTTCCAGAAGCATTACAGAAAAGAAGACTCTCCATATGTCTGTCTGTTGCTGTGCAAAATTATTAAGAGTGGAAACTAAGCAACAACAGCTTTCTGGCAATTGTAATTTCTGGTGCAGTTAGCTTTCTCTGCGTTTTTCTCAGTAGAAAAAACCCTGTAATGTTTTTCACTGACCCCTTTTATATAACCATCTAGTTTCATATATTTCTTCCAATTTTTTTTTGTCTTTGCTATTGCAGGCTTTCAGCATCTCCTCCAAGGCAAAGGAAAACTAGACTAAACTATAATTAAAGGACAATACTGAACTACTGGTGGTGGGCAGATTAGAAAAAGAAGAAACCAGGAATATGTTAAAAATATTCTGCAGGTATTTTCTCTTTTCACATGAAATTTCTCAGCTAAATGCAATTGTAGACACAATTCTGCAGAGTATAAGAAAACAATGTTAATATTCTACACTATAACTATTTATAGATATTATGTCTTTCTACCAATATGTCATTTCAGCCTTCCTTTGTGTTTAGAGCAGTGAAGTCTTTGAAAGAAGCAGCTGTTTGGAAAGATGTATGCTAAAGAGATCTTGCCAGCCAACAAAGCCACACAGGTTGCTGGTTAGGTAAAAACACATTTGAACACAGAATCAAGTAAAAAGCTGCTTAGCCCAACATACTTTCTCTGTCCATAGGCCAGTGACCATGCTTCAGGAAAGAATCTAAGAAACAAGGTGACTAAAGATTGATCCTTTTCCTAGTGGATTCCCTAGCTTTCTGAAAAGAGCATATTGAGAGACTTTTCAGACAGAAGTTGTAGACAAACTATCACGTTTAGCAGCTGCTTCATAAAGCCATCCAACTGTTATTAAAACCTGTATAGTCTTTTAGCCTGTACAGTATTCCAATGCAGTAAAGAGCAAAGTTTAATTATTCTTGATCAGCAGCTCTTTTTATTTGTTTTTAACATGATGCCTGATGGTTTCACTGTATATCCCTTCCTGCTTATGTGAAATAGAGAAAGAATTCCCAGGTATTATTTTTACAAGCTGTGAGATCATAATATTTAGTGTATGCTCATATAACAACAATCCTGTACCTCTTACCATTTTGTCATCATTCATTGTTCCTTTTCTTCTACATCTGGGGTGAGCAGAGCTTCATTCAGCACATGAAGATGGAGTATACCCTGTTACAATAAGCCCAAGATGGCAAAATTGTGGTTTCAGCCATCCCACTAAGCAGCAATTTTCATAATTATATTCTTCACCGCAACTTAAGTTGCGGTGAAGAACAAGTTAAGAGCTTAAGTTAAGAGCTTTGTACTTAAGAGCTTAAGTACAAATTTCACACAGAAAGTGCTTAAGTAACAGATTTTTAAGGCAGAGAAATGAACTCTATAATGAAATAATAGACACTGAAATTCAGTTCTCTCTCTACCTCCCAGTTATAGAATCATTCTTATGATTTTTAGGGTTCTTGTTTTAGCCACTAACTTTAGAATATGGATTTTGTGTTTGCTTATTTTTCAGTAAACATCTTTCTCTAATTAATCCTTAAATGCCCCTAATCAATCCAATTTTATTTGAGAAATTACGGTCTGTTTTAGTAATAGACTGTAATATCATAAACAGAAGAATTTGCCTTTCAAGCAACAGCAAAAGGAGAAGTTGTGTTAAGTTGTATCTAGGAGGAAAGATTTCCCGTTCAAATATACATTTCTTCAGTAAACACAAATGGAACACAACAAAAAGTGAATTGCTTTTTCTGTCAATTCTTTTTTTTTTTTTCCAAGTGAAAGTACTTCTAATGCATAAAATTCACCAAAAAAAAGTTTTTGAATCCTAAATAGTATGTTAAACACTTGACCTTCAATACAAATGTGTAAATTAGCTGTTAATGTCTGTACCACATATACTAAATAATAGCTTCACTAATGAACAATTTAAAAAAACTTCAATAACAAGCCACTGATCTAAATAAAGTAGAAGCTGTCTGATCTTCTAGGAGCTGAGAGTGGTATATACCTCTGTTTTCTGGACAAAATTGAACTTATTCAAGAGAGTGCTCTCATAGTGTTGTATTAAATATTGTGTTGAACTCCAATTATTTTCAGGCAGGCCCATTTAGGTTCAGAATGCATTTGTATCTAACACATAATAACATCACTGCTTGTACTGTGAACCCTGACACAGAGCAGTTTACACATGAAAGACAGAAAACCCTCCAGGTTGATCTTTTTTATCTAGAGTTCACAATTTGTAAGCTATTCTGAGTGTAAGGACTTGGAAATAAAAATACGACACAATGCCAGCTTAAAAAACCATTGAGAATCTCCTCCTCTCTTAACATTTTTTAATATCTTTAGATACAAATAATTTTTGTAGAGAAATAAAACTATGCTTTTACCATCTTGAGAGGATAACAATGGGATTCTATCAATTCTGAGGTTGTAATTAAGTGACTGACATCAATACATTTATTTCTCTTTTGCAATAAACTTCCATGAGTATACAAATGTCTGAACTGTGGCTTCAGTCATCTTACTATACAGAATTTCAATATGGATGCCTTCTAACATGCCCATAATTATCACAAAGTCAAATATATTTTATAGTTGTGTCATTTATTAACCATTCCTTCACATCTAATACAGATTAATTATTAACAAGTAATAAAACATGAGTCCTAAGGAAAAATAGGAACTCTATAATATTGCCCTGGAACTGACTGGAACTGAATTTGAAAGACACAGCTTATCTCATTTCTTTTAGAAGTAGCTATATCCCAGAAATAATTCCTCAGCAAATAACTTCTCTGATGGCTTTGCGAAGATGGCCACAGAAAGGCATACAATGACAAATTCAACATTACTGAGAGAAATGGGAGCTAGCCCTAACCGGAAGATGGCAGTCAATAGTGCTAAGCAAGTATGAAATAAAAACTAAAGCTTATTCCATGAAGAGGAAGCTATAAAATTAATGTTTCTATAAAAATGCAACCATCACTACTAAACAAAAGAGTTACTCTGAATTTAGAAAATAAAATTAAACTGATTTTGCAGATTTTTTTACAGATTAGTTTGTCTCCCTTAGGCAGTGGTTAGGTCCGGGCCATAGCAAAGCAGGGAACACTGCCACCATCACTGTGTGATACTGACTTCAGAAAAGGCCTTTCACTAAACAGCAGCAGAAGTCAATGCAGCTGAAATTCTGCAGGCCTTCAGGGATCCTTCTGTTTGATGGAGCTCTGCAGTTGATGATCTGATGCAGTCAGCTTTTCCCCTAATTTAGACTGACACTCTAGTTCACATTTTCTACCTAATAGGAAGTGTAAGGGAAGTTTTGTACCACCAAAGAGGTTTGTGCTTTGTCTTCAAATACACTCATCAGTAACAATACAACATGCAGTAATTCCTCAGCTTCTTCTTCAACATTAATAGAGCTAGGCTCACCTTAGAGGACCAAGGAACAGTAACTCTTCTGATAGCTCCACATATACCTTAAATTTGCCATTAATCACAGTGCTGCAGATCCGATTTAATAGATTTTAAGAATACGTTGGTTGTTTCCTCACAGCAGTTAAGAAGTATATTGAAAATCATACTTTGAAAATATTCCTAGAGGTAGTAGTAAATATTTTTCATATTGGTAAATATGAAAAACATTTGGCTTGTCATTCTGTACTAGTTCATTTTCATGCATGATGATGCAATGCATCAGGTAAGTTCTCTGAATTCTCAAGAACTCTGAAGTTCTAGAGGTATATAAATGTGAACAAGTCATCATCTGCATTTAAAAATGTATACTTAGACTTGACTTCATGTTCTCATCCAAACCAAGGTAAAAGGGCTCTTTGCATACATAAATTTGACATCTTTAAAATAAAGTATCGAATTAATATTATGTGTTAGAGACAAGGTATCATAACTCCCCTCTGAAAATCCTACAACAATGTGTATGGTGCATTCCTCAAAGTAGTTTGCACTTTGTATGTGGGAGAACATAATTGAATTTGTATTTCACATTCAGAAAGATGAAAAACATTTTATTTTGAAAAGCATGACTTCAGCATTTATTTAAATGCTGTTCAAATTCCATAGACATAACAAAGAACTTTTCCCCTCCTGTCATTTGAGAATATGATCTAATTCCACAGTTCAACTGCTGAAGCTTTTAATACATATTAATCAGGAAACAAATTTATACATCTCTTCATCAATCTGTAAGGGAAATAATGATCCTGATTTGGCTCTTGCTTGTATAACCATTAATAGCTACCAAGCTATTGAAGTTTAAGAATTTAGCTAACCACCATAGCTAAGAACACAAGGTTTGACACAAGGAGGCACATGTTATGTATATGTGATCTTCAGTTATACAAAAAAAAAAAAAAGCCTAATATAAATTCTTACAAAAGTAGAATTACTATATACGTTCTGCAGGTATTCTTTGAAGTATATCTTAGCATTGTAACAGAACAGCTTGAGATGAATGACTTAGTGCCATAAGAACTGTCTGAAAAGTCAGTCTCAAACTAAAACCAATTTTGGAGCAAGAATATTCAAATTAGAAATTCAGTGAATATTGGTTTTCCCCTCAAGGGAAAGGCTTAATGATTTGACTCTTTGACAGTGTATTATGACTTCCGTACTGCCTGTGAGTCACAATTGCATTCCTATGCAATATTAAGTACATTGTCAGAACTCAATAATTAACATTAATTGTAGAAAAAACTTATTAAAACAGTAACTCAAATAATCCGTAAATTAAAGCCAGTGAAAAAGAAGGGTGGGAAAGATAGCTGATGTTTTTAAAAGCTGGGTCATGCTGAATATTTCTTTCTGATGTTTACATTATTTTTCATATCTTGCAGCATTACAGTGACAAGGACCTTGTGAAAAATAAAATATCAGCACCTGATGAGTGAATTAAAAAACTTAAATGAATCTTAGGAGCTTGCTAGGAATACGAATGCAGCAGAACTGGCCTGATGTTGGCATTAACAAAGTTCTAGCAAGACAGTGTTTTAGATTCATCGGACCACTGCCTATTACATTTCTTCTTGCAAATTCTTCTGAGATAAGGTCATTCCTCATACTTTTTAAACTTAGACTGAAGAGTAGCAAGTTATTTAAAGTAAATTTTAAGAGGTGTGAGCCAGCATTCAAGAAAACACACTGCATATCTCTGAAAAAATACTGGACAGTAGACTTCAGTTCTACAGCCTTTATTTTCCCAGTGTATCTATTAAGTGTTAAGGTGTGCCTCTGTGTGTTTGAAAATAATTTGTATGCCATCCAAAACTGCAAACCTGAAATGAAGTTCCAACATGGCACAAAATAAGTAGCCATAAAGTTAAATGATTTAGTCTTCTGAGACCATTGCACACTGCTAAAATTTTGTCACTTTTAGTCATCACAGTCTGTGTGTCCCTTTCATCTCTTTCAAGAGGTCAAATTCAGGAAAAGAACAATAATTTCCAAATCATCACCTAGACCAATCTGGAATCTCATAGCACTAGTGCTTGCCACCCCCCAGAGAAATGTCTCATCACCTCAAGCTTTCACAACATCCACATATAAGAAATGCTGAACAACACTGATATTTCAGTGTTCAGTGACGTAGCTGAGGATTTAAAAGTGTTGCCCCTGAAGAGAAAACAAGAAAAAGAAAGACAGAACACAAACATGAACTAAACTTGATTAATTTCTTCCATGACATAGAGATCTCACATAAAACCCTCAACATAATGTTATCTTTCAAATTAAAAGGTGATTCCAATCATTATTTTTTTTAGTCATCATAGAGAGTTAGAATTTACTTTCTTGGTTAAACAAAGTGATTTCATTAACAAAAACTCGTTTCCATAAACAATTGCATAAAGAATCTTTACTCATAGAACATTTGCTGAAAAAATATCAAAAAGATATTTTCAAAATGCAACTCAGAAACCACAAAATGTGGGTAAGTACTTCACCCAGCTCCCAGTTTTCCCAGACGTGGCGATGTCTCCACTTAACTTTAATGACTAAGAAATGTATCATGCAAGAAAATAAAGAGCCTGAAGCCAAGAATTTTGCAAGGGGCTGGAAACAATCTCAAGATATTATTAAAATCACATCTACTTCTGCTAGAATAGAAACATTTGCATAATGATTTTTTCTTCAATATCAAGAAAATAGTAGATAATATATGTATGTAATCTGTGTATATGCTATTGAGAAACTCTAATTACAAGAAAAATATCCAGACTTTTTATAGATAAGAGGTTTACCCCAACATACTCAGATAAATTACTGCCAAGTCATATTATTGCTTAAACATTCCAGCAGTTCAGACTAAATCCTTCTTTAACAGGTAACAGGCAACCCAGCTGAGACTAGTGTCTAAGCACTTCTTCAAAGCCTTAGTGTTTCCTATAGTTACAGTGGACTGTAAACCCAGTAATTTCTTAAAGGGATAGACATGATTAAGATGAAATATAGCTCCAGTGTGTTACATCGCTGTGAGAAATACAAGTGAAGCCAGAGTGCGGTAGAGCCTTAGGTCCCCTCAGGATGTAACATATGAAATGTCAGAAATGCAAACAAATTTAATTGAATCAACACTAATCCCCACAAAAACAGACAGAGCTGTGGCATTTATTTCCCAGATATTTTCAAGAACAGTTATTAAACCACCATATCAGTCTACGAGATGAATAGTGGAAGGACACTGTACTGTGTTAGCACTCCCTTGAGGTAAGGCAAGAAGTCAGATCTTGGCCAAGTTTATGAAGTTCTCCAGGCCAATCAGACTCAAGGAGATTCATTTTAAAACAGCAACAACAGCACCAACAAAATCTTCTGAACATATTTTACTTCAACAAAGCTTCACACAATTATTTGTACCTATTCATTCAACAGAGAAAAGAAGGTTTATCTTATTGCTGTCTACAACTACCTACTGGAAGGGTATAGAAAGGACAGAGTGAGACTCTTCTCAGAAGTTAACAGTGAAGAATGAGAGACAACAGGCAAAAGCTACAACAAGGGAAATTCCAACAAGATATTAGGAAAAAGAATCACCATAGAGGTGGTTAAGTCCTAGAAGAGGTTGCTCAGAGAGATTGTGGAATCTCCATCCTTGGAGATATCCCAAACTTGATTGGTCTAGGTTCACTGCAGTATCCTCAGACTGGATCTGTTTTGATGGGAGGGCTGGATCCGATAACCTTCAGAGATATCTTACAACCCACATCATTCCATGATTCTGTTCAAACAGATATCAGAGTTACAGTACTAAAGAGTTTCAAATACCACATTAGAGAACTCAGTATTAAAGGCTGTACACTTCCACATAGCAGCAATCACTGCATGTATGGAAAGATTTGTAAAACAATGAGATACTGCTCATGCATCGAACCTTTAATTGTAGTGAGAAAAAAAAATTACTTAGCACTGTGCTAAGTAATTTATATTTATAGCTACAACTATATATTTTAAGAAGTGTATTTATTATATTTATACTGATTGATATATTTTAAGAATATAATCCATTCCTAAAGTGCTGTGAACATCTAAAACAGATTTAAATTTTTTCATTACAACTGACTTACAAGGAAAATAGTTAAACAGAGATCAAGTGGTGTTTTATAGCTCTTTCATTGCAGCTGTCCTGATTTGACCAACTAGAAATGTTAATACGGTTTTGACAATGATAAAAAGCTCAAAATTATAATGCTATTTGCAACTGATTCCATTTCTTTTAATGAAATTTGATGTGAATTCTACCAATATAGTTTAAAAGTGTTAAGCCAGTATCTTAATTCTTATGATAAATGAAATTACATAAACTTTCAACTTTATGAAGCATAACAAAATTTCAAAATAAACTAGAATCTCATTGAAGCATGAGGTCACTTACAAAGTCATATTCTATTGAACATGGAACATGTTACTAACAAAGGAGGTGGCCATGTTTCTCAACAGTAACAAAGTAAGATGCAAGAGTAAGATGCACATTCTCAATTGTGCAGCAGTTCAAGAGATTCCTAGGCAGCATATCCTAATTTGGGTGGCAGCAGAAGCAGCAAATAAACTAACAATATTTAGACTAAACTAACAATATTTAGGAAGAGCATTCTTCTAACTCTAATTAGTGCAAACTTACCTACCTCCAAGATATGGGCCATGAATAGAAGAGTGGCACAAAGAAATTTTAAAAAGAGTATTCTCCAATTTTATTTGCAACTGTAAATAGAGATGCCTCTAGGTATAAATCCCTTTGAATCCATAGGAATACTCTACCCTGAGGTTCCTAGATCTAATTTTAGCTCTTGCTGGATATAGAACAAGAAACACAGTTCACATACACCTAGACCTGTCCACCTTTTTCACCAAGCCAATGATCCGTCAGTCTGCCTCCAGGAACAGTTACTTACACTCTTAATGCTTTTCCTTGTAAGGACTGACCTTTGGCCCTCCAGCTTCTCTGAACTTTACATAAACTGTTATATGAGCAGTACAGACACCTTTATCCAGATACATATGTCTAACCTGCTTTTCAATGAACTCAGTTCATTTAAGACATTTGTGGCAGGTGCATCCGCCCAACGAAAGCAGAGCTTCTTGGCTGCTGAAGTGTAGCAGCTCCTGGCTGCCTTTGTTCTCAGGGCCTCACGGTAATTGGGGCCTTTGGCCAATGGGAGCCGCTATTGACTACAGGTCAGATTCGGCCTGGGTATAAATGGAGTCCCCTGGGGGAGCCATTTTGAGCTCGTCCCCTGGAGCTGCACGCTGAGGTCGAGGACTCTCCGCTTGGGTCAGGACGCTGCTCAAGGAAACTCCTCGAGGTGCCTTGGGTCAGGACGCTGCCCTGAGCAGGTCCTCGAGGTTGAGAGCCCTCATCTGTCAGGTGAGCGATAAAGCGTTTTGGGTTGCCATTAAACCCTAGGGAGTGGGGCTTTGTTCTACATTTTGGGTTGCCGTTAAACCCTAAAAAGTTGTTCTGTTCTCCTCTCGCAGACATTCGAACCTGTAATTTACGGAGAGCTAGTTAACTTATTAATAATTAATTTTTTATTTTTGGTGGTTGGTTGCTCATTTGGGAGCCTCCGTAACAACATTCATTTAAGACATAAGGCTTGGTGACATTCTGTATGTTTCAACAATATACACAGAATGACGTTGCAATGGCAAGCACAAGTTCTACAACACTTCTGTGTTGCTCTGCAGACTGCGTCTGTCCAGGTTTCAACCTCATAACCGAAGTAGAAGTGTCTATTCCTATTGTAACTAAATTAAAATCACTGGTGTTCAGTCTGATACACTCATTTCATCATTGCTGCCAACTGAAATCTGGTTAGCAGTCCCCAGATCCATTGTATCAGTGGGGTGTTACCAGCCTGGCTCCAGATTCTCAAGTACCTCTATCCAAACATATTGCAGAAGGTCTGGAGCATTTACATCAATATACCTTACATAACTGTTCTCAGACATGTATCCCAACAACACACAGTAGCAAGAAATCCATCAATCCATACCAAAAATTGCACTCTTTCCAACTGATGAAACTGCACCCTTGATGTTGAGGTGATTTATGTAAAATACTACTGTGGACTGTGAGGGCTCACCCACCCCTGAATTCTAAAACCTTCTTAGGACTCAACGTATTTCACATCAGATCTTTTTTCCTACTGACACCCATTTCAGTGTGACCAGGACTGGTGCTGACTAAGCTGCAAGGAGCATATTGTGGCCTCTGAAGATACACAAAAGTTACTTCTAAAATATTCATCCAAAAATGATCTGAGCACCTCAGCAATGGAGTCTCCAGAATGCTTCTGACAGTTCACGGTTTGAGGTTTCAGGCCTGAAGTGACCCAAAGTTACTTGCCTGGCCTCCAGCTGCTGATCCAGGAGGTCACAGGTCTAGCAGAGGCACTGTGTCAGATCTGTCAGTCTTGTACAGATGTTTTGGATGCGTTTGGGCAACTCCTATGACACAAGATATATATGGGGTAACTATATCAAGCCCTAGGGATTTTCTTAATCATTAGCTGAATTTTTCTGACTGTGCTGACTAGATCTCCACTGCTGATGTCTTAGACACTTATAGATTGTAGAACCCTGCACTCAGAAACCTGAATTTCTGTGTTTTATTCTCAATCTGAATCCTTTGCTTAAGTATGAAGGCAGTCTTGGTTATTTGTTTAAAAAAAGTAGAAGCCCGTAAGCGTAATTTCTGAGGTTCAGAAAGTTCTGTGGAAAATTAGTAGTAGTAGTAGTAGTACTACTGCTTTACTCTATTTTTATACTTTGTCCCTAAATATTTGCCATTGGTTACAGTGGTCAGTGATAGACAAATCAAGAAAAATATTTGTCCTTTTCCATTATATATATTTATATCTTTCTTGGGTTTTTATGAAGAAAATGTTGAAAATTGAAAAAAAGACATCCAAATACCATGGGTATTTATTCTGAACATGATAGTTTTATAATGTAATCAAATGTCTTCTTTTAAAACAGAATCTTGGCTATAAGTTTTCATTCGAAATTTGATTGAAGATACTGAGCTGTCCTTCTTTAATAAAATGTTTGTAGAAACATCAAAGGCTAAGCAGATTCCTTCACTTAAACAATGCAATTTCGCTTATAAAACATATAGTAATAGTTGAAATTTATGAGTAGTACTAGAACAATTAGCTGTATTTTTTAAATGTATAAAGGAAAAATAAAAAAGAGCTGAGAATCTCAAAGGAATGCTCAGCAAGATTGTCCAGGAGAGATAATAATTTCAGAATTCTTTCATATTTTTCATAGCCATAGTGTTTAATGCTTTACTAGCTCATAGAAATGATAGAGGTTAACCAGACATATAAAAACTGGTTTGAAAATGAATTTGTATGCACAGATAAAAGTACTTTTATGAAATTTATTTTCAGCAGGTGCCTCATCGGGCATACTAGGATTTTATGAATCATTTATCTCATTTGGGAGGTACAATATGTGCGGGATGAGCAGAAAACTTGTTTCACAGGAATTTTGGACTGTAGATTAACATTTTGAATCAATCAATATTCATGGTGTCTCTTTAAGCATGAAAAATCTTTGCCATCTTAGATGCTAATGTAATGTAATAATAATGCTTTGCACCTACAATATCACCTTCCAACTAGGGGTCTCAAGATAGTTATCAGGCATCCATAAATTAAGCCTCAAAAAATCATTGTTACATCAGATTATTTTGCTGGAAAGGAAACAGGAAAAGAATGGTTCCATGTCTTGATAAAGGTTACAGAAGAAATATTGTGGAGGAAAGATGATAGAACCAAACACAATATTTCGGGTAAGTGTATCCCATTAAGTTATGTGAAAACTTTGCGCAAGCTCAGGATCATTTCTCTTCTATTTGGGATATTCTCTAACCTTGCCTTAGTTTTCACTGAAGTGTCAACAGTGATGGTTAGGTCTTTGTATCTGGGGTGCTCTGTACTCAGACCCCAGTGAGAGATATGAAAAGTTCCCATTTTTCCTTCTATCACTGACCACATTGCCATGAATTATGTTTACCGCCTTACTGCTCAACTTCCTAATTCACTCAGGAGTTCCCCTAAAGGTTATTTATGGAATCATACACAAACATAATAGATCTGAGTAATAATGCTTTCTAGTGGCCAATATATCTGCATGTATTTTTATATAAATACATTGGGACAAATTCTTTTCTAATGGGAGATGGTATGGCTCCTTTGACGTTAAAGAAGCTGAACACATTTACCACTGTGTAGACCTAAGCCTTTTAAAATTTTAATCAGGAAATGAGCATACCACTGTTGCCATCAATTCAATCCTTCTCAACAGAAAAGAACTATTATTAATATATTGAATAGTTTCCTTTATTTTTACATTAATTCTTGTCTTTTAATAATCAGCCGTGTAGACAAACTGATAGTTCTGAGCCAGTGCACAAATGCACTTCCATACCACGTCTGCTGTCTGTGTCTACAGCTCTGTGTTTGCAAGGCTTCTAATAATTTCAGAGGGACGAGTTTGAAATTAGTGCACAAATTGGATCAGTGCAGGTAAATTCAAACAATCTCTCTGAATCCAAAAGTAAGGTTCCTATTCTAGTCTTATGTAAACAAACTTAAAACAGCCCTTTTCTACAAATAAGCTATCACTCATGCTTCAGGAACTGCTGAAAAGTTGATGAAGATGATTCCTGAAAATCCATTTTATAAGAAAAAGACATAGAGAGAGTGTTCAAAGGTAGGAATTCATTTTCATTCTTCAGGAGAGAAATTTTCAAATAGATTTTTATAAGGAAAGGGAAATTGTATGGAGAAACATTACATCAATTATTTAAAAACAATAGGGAGGTCTATAAAGTATAAGAAGATGTCCCCAGAGTCCACTGATACTTCCAACATAGAGAAAATCTGTCAGGGATGTTTTGGGGGGGTTTTTTTGGTGGCCAATGGGAGTTATATAAATCCTAGAAAGATATTAACATTAAGCAGGCAGTCTTAACAATATCAGAGTTTCATGAAATCTTTTATAACAACTCCCACTAACAGAAGAGTCATCTCCTCATGAAAACAGAATTGACCAGCTAAAAGTTTCTTTGCCAGTGCTTTTATTCAGATCATCAACCTTGACTTGAAGTTGTCTTGTCTGGTATCTAAAAAACATCAAGAAAATTTTTCCCCTATGCAAGAAAGGAAATCTATACGATTATGATTCAGCCAAGCATCTGCATGCACCTTTTGAAAGTATAGATAAGGTCAGCAGCTATGCACAAGTCAGCCTTCCAGTTTCGAAATGTCTGTGGTACTTGTCTTATCATAGGAGCACACTTTTTTAACATGTTCACCCTCCCAATACTGCCTTGAGATAGTAAAGTTTTATGAAAATGAGTTAGACTGACCAACAAAGCTCCAGGTCATTAAAGGCTATTAAGCCTCTAACTCCCCCTGACTGCAGCTTTAGAGATCTGACCCAAGGACTTTGCTGAAGGTCACACAGATGTCTGTGGATGAACACAGAATTCAATCCAGCTTTCTAAATTCCCAGAATACTACTCTAATTACAGTTCCTCTTATCCCTATGCCTTAAGTAGATTGTTGAGATAATTTTCCTATATGAGCAATACTCTGATTTTTTGCATATAGATACATCTTGTCATTTTAAAACTACACACTCTTAAGTGCCAGAAATAAGGGGGATGGTGGCTGTTGGTTTTAAGTTGTTTCAATGAGCTTTAATACTGCATCGGTCAGGACTATCTGTTACAGCCTTATTGAGGGTTCATATTCAGATAACACAACATTTTCTTTAGATTATGTAAGGCAATATTTGCATATATGTGAGGTAATCTTCTGAACATCTGCTTTGCCTGCACCCATCCCAGCCTCTCCTGTGTACACGTCTTATTTCTTATGTGCTCAGGTAGCCTGAGGAATATGTTTAGCTGCAGTCTCTGATTCAGACATTAGATGTCCCTGTGCACTGTAAAGGGTTCTGTGCGAGGTGTAGTCCCTGGTAAACAACACAGAGCTGAACTAGATCCGTTCTGGGAAGTCTGCTTGTTCTATTTATGCTTGCTACTATGCTGTTAACAGGTCTAATCCAGGTGATTACATATCCAGAAACATCAACTGGCTAATCCTAGTTAAATAGCATATTTTCTTTTATTCAGTAGGACAAGATACTGTCAACTGTCCTTTAAATCAGCCCCTTCAGTTTGTCCAGTTTAAATTAATAGCTTTACCAATAAGAACTAAAGATCAGATTAACTTGTTCATGTGTCATGAGCATCTTTGTATCTTCCTTTCCCTCTCCGCTTGAGCCTGTGCCTTTGCACAGCTTTTGCTCTCTACCCATCCTCCTTGTGCAATATGCAGTCTCCTGAATAATGGAGTAGATTCTGTGGGGATGAAAACCTGCTGGTTTTCTCATAAGTAGATTTTGTGGGGATGAAAACCTGCTGATTTTCTCATAAATTTGCAGTTTCTCATTAGATTGTAATTCTGGATGCAGCAATTTTATAACCATTCCCCCTCACATTCACTACAAATTAGGAAAGCCTTAAAAAAGTAAGCAATAAATCATAAAATACAAACACGGGTATAAAATATTACACACTGATTCCCTTAAGACCATCAACAACTTCAACAGGACCACTGACTGCACAAATAAAGCAGAAAAGCTGTATTATATCAAAAGAATATTATTTGCCATATCAACAGGAGGAATGCATTTTTGCAGTGCACTCAACAAATGGTGGAATTTTCAGCACTGACCATCAGTATCAACGTGTCCATTCTCCATTTGCGGATGTGAAATAAGCCTTGCAAAAACAGGGGAGAAACGGTGTTTTTCTGCCCTATCACTTGGCAAACCGAGCAACTGCTGCACAAATTTTCATACTTCCTAACGCTTCAGTAGCTGTGATGTGAATTTCATAAAGCCCTTTTATATTATGAAGTGGAAAATATATTCAGAAGCACCATAATTCCCTGATATTAAATGTTTTCTCTGTAAATGTAACAAAAGTAACAACTGTAGCAACAATTCTAATTACTTTCCTATAGCTATAGCACTGAAAGAAATGGTGGCATTTTAATAGAAATTTAATCTCTGCAGTTTAACAAAGATGTGTATTCCCATTATTTCCCATATATTACTTTATGTATTATGAACATGTGTAAGACTGTGTAGGTTTCCCCACCCTCAACACACACCTCAGCAAAAAGATTTTTAGTGAATCTTTTATGTGCTGCTGTTTTCACTATTACATTCTGTATAAAATGTCATAAATGAGCTATATATTTTTAAAAAGGTTCTAACAAAGTGTGTAAGTGTGATGATACATTCCCATTCTAAATTTGTATCAATCTTTGTAAAGGCCAGATGCGTTTAAATTCTTGTGTAAAAAATTTTAAGATGTCTATGAAACTACTACCTAGTTTTAGATTCCAGTCACAATCCAAAACAAATCCAAATCCAGAATCAAATCAAATAACTAGTTTGGCTTGGTATATTGTTAATACCATGTCTTTGCCACTTATTTATCATTTTAAGATTTCTGTCTCTGTAAATCGTAGCTGACAATATAAAGAGACTAATACATTTATTATGTTGAAGTAGAAAGCTATGAATATAACTCAAGAAAAGTATGTATCCAGGGCTTCAGTCATACGAACACATGCATGTGTGCTACACTTTGCTCACAAGTGGAATTGGTAGTTTTAATGAAACTGATTGTGTACTTTAAGTCAATTACATACCATTTTGTAGAACTCAAGCCGAAAAGATGATGGAATCAAGTCCCTTGTTAAGAGTACACTTGGGACACTTAGTTACAAGACCCTTCAGATTATAGCTCTCCATCTGTTGGGTGTTAATAGGAATTAGAATAAAGCTAATTTAAGAGCTGAAAGGCAATGCACTTTCACTAAAAAAGAACAAATCCAGTCTGCTAAGAGGGTTTATGAGAAGAAGAATCAGTAATGCAAATATAAGATACTTATCTGATGTTGCTGGCTCTGTGCAATTTTCTGGAAGGAGAAGCTGTCTTCCAGTTCAGTCTCTGCAAGTTTTCAGTAGAACTGTCTGCATTCACATCTGAATGCCATAGAAGAAAATGATTAAGTCCCATGTGGGACTTTTCAGCTACTCTTACAAAACACTTAAACTGACAAATATTCTACAGCACACAATTTTTTGTGGAAAGTAATATAATTTAACTGATGCAATAAAATTAAGCATGTAGCATAATACATAACAATTTAAATTTATGTGACATTAACTGCTTTTCTGCAGTAAAGCAGAATATAAATTGAAAACATTTCTCCTCCATTGTGAATAAAGACCCAGTTTTGAAGTAATATTGATGTATTACAGAAACCTTTCTGTACCTTTTGATAGGCTCTCTAATACTGAATGAGGAGCTATGTATCTTTGTTTTTATGCTTCTCAGTCATCCTAGTGGTGGTAACCAATAGTTTGTTTTACAGACAACTATTAGTTCTGCCAGGTAAATCACTTAGACCTCTAGATCTAGGTATATGCAATCATCATTCTACACATTAAATTCCATTTTTATCCAGTCTGTTCCCATGAGACATGCAGTGCACATGGCTTCAATACAGCTTCTACAAATTCAGTAGCGAGATGTTTTTATTCACCAGTTTTGCTCATTTATTTATTTTGATGTGAAATTTGCTTGGTAAGCAGTGTTTCCAAGGTGCAACAGGAAATCAATATCAAAAGTGATGCTGGGGGAATTCTAATGTATTTGGAATTTTTTTATCATGTTATTTAATCTATGTTACATTTGTTATCAGGAATCTTTTTGTCACATATGTGATAAGACTTTTTGTTACTGCATTAGAAAAATGAATACTGATAAGGGGTTATTACAAATGTTGAAAATTTGATCAGGTTGTCATATTGTAGAAGAACAGAAGCCTCTTTCTAGATTAAAAAAATTACATTAAGAAAGAACATGGAGTACACTAGTTCTCTTTCATTGCTGATGTAGGAATATCAACAGTGGTCCTAGTCACAGATTTGAAAATATTTGTGAGATTTCATCTCAGTTTATGTCTCCCATCCTCTCGCCTGGTTTAGCAAAGTTCTAGGATATTTTAGGTATTTGACCCGTATTTCCTGAGTGTTTATACATGGCACCATATTCCATTGCTTTCCATCATTGCTATTTCTCACATTGCTGTTATTAAGTGTTTGTTACTACTGGACCTCCTGTTTCTCCTCTCTCTACTTCTTCCTTATGATGCGTTTTATTTCATTATGATACCTGCATTCCATCCTCTTTTTATTGTGCAGGTTTTTTGGGGTTTCTACACTCGCTTTCACATTATGCTTCTGGATGAAATCCTGGTCACTGTGAGGAATTTTTGCTAATCACAGTGGGATTTTTTCTAATCATGTCCATAATAACAAGAATTCAGTCTTTTAATCTATGCAAATTAACTTCTCTTTTCTGACCTCCATGTGTCATATTACTTAACTTGTTTGAAGATTTTACTGACTTAGATAAGTTACATTTTATAGCACAGAGTTTAAAGACACATGTAATGTTTCTCAGAAGTGGCCACTGATCTCTCCATATCTTAACAGTGTTAGACTTTCTGTGAAAGGGTGTATCTCACACTTAAATCCATTCTGTGGTATAAACTGAGTCCCACTTCTGTGTTGCAGGAGTAGATTTGACAGATGTCTGACCCCAAATCCAGACAGCACTAATCCCAAAACTACAGTCCTGAACATATCAGTGTGGGAAACTGCCCCACTTGACAGCTAGAAAGCCTGGCTATCAATAATTTGTACTGCACCCTGCCCTATATATCTGACCTGAAACCCTGACATGAAACTTAGATCAATCACAGATCCCACAAGCTCATTCATGAAAGCCATTAGTATAAAAAAAAAAAAAAAAAAAAAAAGTTTCTTCTTACTAAGTATTGTTCTGTTTTAAAATCAGCTGTCTAGACTGCATTACTACTACTAAAACACAACAATGCCCGTTCAGGAATTTCAGCTTAGTGAAGTATTCCCTTGCATTGTTCTTACAAAGGGTTGGATTTCCCCAAACAGTTAATTCTTTCCAGCTAAGAAGAGAGAACCAACCTCAACACTAAGGTATGTAGACATGTTTGCCTTGGATAAAATGAGATCCAGGGAAAATAATACAGAAAGAAAAATGGGGATAAATAGGAATTTGACATTATCTTAAACATGAAAGTAGGACAGAATGTTGCTTTCTCCTTGTTCTTGTAGTCTAGACAATCATATGTTCATTACCTTCCCAGGATAAAGCAAACACCTTATAGACAAAATTCCTACAAAGCAGGGCCATTTGACTGATGAATACTTCAAAGGTATTTGAGCAAATGGCCCTCATGGAGAGCCCACAAATTATTTTCAGAGTAAATTTAGGTCCCAAGAAAGCAGGAACTTCTTCACATACAACAAGCACACTTACCTATGTGGAGACTGTAGGACAAGATAAGACAGCTGCTAAAACCCTGCATGGGCTACTCATGAAAGATGCTACCACGGACCTCAGTCTGGGATTCCACATGTTCTGTGCTTCAAATAAGGATGACTGCACTTGATTTAAGCTAGATAATTCAGCCACTGCCAAAAAAAAAAGTACTATGGAGCTTTGTACTGCCTGGCTGCTTAGTTTTTTTCTTGCCTTCACAGACAATGCTGAGTGTGTGCTGCTGTGGCTTCACTGCTAGCTGCACATAAACATGGATGGACTTCGGTATTGCTGCACAAGTTACAGAAGTTATCATAAATGTTCATTCAAACTGAAACCAGAGGCATCTGTGAATAAACACAGGGCAGTGGCATCCCTCCAAAGACACTGTTCCCTTTCTTTCATCCCAAGCTATTCAAACTGTTTGAGGAAGTAAGTTAGAGCTGCTACCCAGTGCCACATGTCTCCATGTCCTCACATGTGAAGACAGGTCAGTGAGACCTGTTGGTTTTAAATGTTAGTCTATAAAATGTTTTCATGGAAGCCATCACCCAGAAAAACATCTGAGCCCCATAAAAGCTTCCAGCCTGATGAGGTAGTGGTCAGTTTCACAAGCAGGACCTGTTTGCGGAAACAGGATCCCAAACAGATCTCAAACAGACAGCAGTAAAATACTTGCCACTAGCATCCTCAAGGCATGGCAACAGCAGCCTCTGTGACCTTCAAATATGGTGTGATAGTAGTATTTATTACATTTGTTACCACAGTGCTTATAAAAGTGGGGCTTGACACAGCACCCTTACTCTACAACAGCTTCTTATCTAAATAGACAAGCAGATAAAAGCTAGAGAGAAGGATTAAATATACAAACAGAGCAAGAAGAGTAACAGCCTGCAAATTTCATGTCAGTTCAGCTACTTTTGTTTACCTGTCCTTTGGGCAGAGTTTAATTAGTAAGAGATTAGTTGATAGAAAGATAGAGGACAGGGGATGTTAAAGATAGGCATGAAAGAGACAATGCAATGGCCAGAGGGGAGGAGGCAAGGCACACAGAAAGTGGCTGGAGTGAGCCTGAGTTCAAGGAGTCTGTAAGAAAGGAAGCTCAGGGGGTTGCAGGAGGTGGCTGCATGGCACAGGGGAGAGCTACTCATAACCAGAACTGTAAAAAGCAGTCTGATGTCTGTGGTGTTAAATGTATAGGGACAAAGGCACTATCTTGTCTTGCTTCTAACATGTTCATAATAAAGAGGCAGCCCTGTATGGGTAATAAGGATACTCAGCCAGTCCACAGTGTGTCTCGCATAGCTGCTATACAAAAAGTTTTGGGGTTTTAACTTCTTCTGTGCCAAAATCAGCCTAGAGCTGGCTCCTCCAAAACTATTTGTCTGGATAAGAGTCGATGTGGTGCAAAAAGCTGATGCATTTCAGGGCTGAGGCAGGAGGAATCCACATAAGATCCTCTTCCTTCCACATTGAGCAGAGCACCAAGTCCAGCTGAAAACAGGGCCTGGTTTCTGGAGCCTGCTTTGGCTCCAGGAAAGGCCCTCATTGTATTGTGGCATGGGGAAGCTGGTGGCCACTGTGGGAAACTGAAGATAACAGTGAAGAAAGAGGAACTGGAATGAAAAAGATGTCTGAAAAGGAGCTAAATGTTAACACAAATGTTAACCTCATGTTAACACTATCCAATGTAGGGGGTAGAAAGAAGGTACAGTGCTGTCATTTATTTTTTCCTAATAAAAAGATAAGCTATGCAGCCTTTCTAAATGATAATTCTCTTGTGAATTTTGAAGGCAGGAGCTACCTATATTTTGTTGTAGCCATCAGTGAAATGCAGAGGTAAGGAAGGAGGAATTGCCAGAGGAGGGTGGTATTGTATAAGATAAAATAAGTAGCTGCTGCTTACCTTGGAGTTACCAACCAGGGGTAGCTTATAAACACCATAACAATCCTCCACTCCACTCTTAGCTTTCAGAATAACACACCATATTGGGCTGGAAAGCAACTTCAGGCTAAGAACATGGAGGAGATGAGAAAACTGTGGAAAGAAGCAGAATGGAATTAGGAGATGGGATGAAATAAGAAGGACAGAAAGGAGAGAAAACATAAATGGAGAGGGTGGAAACCTGAGGAAAAGAGACCAGACAAGAGGCCAGATGGTCACCAGGGCAAAGGATCAAAAAATGGTTCTTGGGTAAATTACAACTTGGTGGAGTATGTGATTTTTAAAAATGGAGCAAAAGATCAGAGAAAGATTGAATATTTAGGGTTCATTCTGGACTGAAGGAGAATGAACAAGGAACAATAGGTTTTGTGTACAACAGATTTGCTGACCCAGCTTCTCCCTTCCTGCCATCCATATGCACCATCAATGTTATGCAGAGGGTAACTGTACCCTAACTGAAGGATGCAGTTATAAACTGGTAGTAACTTAAGCACAACTGATCCTGTTTATACTGTGAAAACATTTTTGAACTCTCATTCTATTACTTTGACCAGCCCTGTGTATTCTTTTTTGTGAATGAGCCATCTTTAATTGAGCATTTGTAGAGTGTGCCTTGAATTGTTGAAGCCTAGTTTAGGCATCACAGTAAGTATGATGATTAAAAATTAAAAACCTGAACAGGCTATTAACACCATTTCTAACAGTACACACAAAGGAACTTTTTCCACATCACAGAATTCTGTTCCAGAAATGAACAAATTCTAGAATTTTTTTTTTATTCTTATTCAGTCTAAAGTTTTCTTTCTTTAAAATGTAATTTCAGCTTTCTAGACTTGATAAACTTCTAAATAATTCTTCCTGTTCTGTGTGGGTTATACTCTAAAATCTTTGTGTGAGAATATATTTGCCACGTCAAAGAATTCTATTGAAAATACTGTTTGAAGCTGAACCTGGCTTATAGAGGCCCTACTATAGGCTGAAGTGGTGCACAAATGAGTTTGAAAAATAGTTACTTGCCTCTTTACATGGAGTTGTTTCTGTTCACTGGCTATGAGTATCACAGAACCACAAAGTCACTGAGGTAGAAAGGGCCCTCTGGAGTTCTCCTAGTCCAACTCCACAGTAAGACCAGGGTCAACCAGAGCAGGTTGCTCAGGACCAGGGGTTTGTGATTTTCCAAGTACAGAGACTTTATAACCTCTCTGGAGATCACTGTCCCAGTGTTCGATCACCCTTATATTAAAAAAGTCTGTTCAAATGGAATTTCTTGTACTTCAGTTTGTGTCCATTACCTTCTACTCTTTCACTGGGCAGCACTGAGAAATCTGGTTCTGCTTCTTTACTCTCTTCCATCAGGTATTTTAAAATGTTGTTAAGATTCCCCCCTGAGTCTTCTCTTCTGAAAGATAAACAATCCCAGCTCTATTCAGCATGCAGAGTAACACATGTATAATGCATTTGGCCTTGTAGAATGAAACTGCAAACACTTCCAGAAATACAAATCTGCAAGAAAGAAAAATAAATGGAAGTGAGAGGTAATTGGCATCTTCATAGAAAAGCAAGGCTGCAACCTTACTAAATAATATATGATAACTTCTCAAGCTGTTTAATGACATTGAAAAAACAATTTTTAAATATGAGAACAACTTTACAGTTACTACTTTTGAAAACAATAAAAATATACCTGTCTTCACAGAAAATAGTCATAACGTATTCAAAATTTTTCTGTTTGGAATGGACATTGAATAAGAACTCACCTAACTCGTATTTCCCTTAAAGTTTGTCAATATCAAAATATCAAAATGAGAAAGGGCAACCGAGTAACACAAACAAGAACTATAACATGATTTGAAAGAACTAGAGCAAATATTTCCATATCCTTAGTCTGCATCGGCTGCATTTCCAAAAATGCAGCTGTAAGATGCAGAATAAGCTCAACTAGCACAGAGCCCTTTGGAAAGAATGTAAAATAATAATAATACAACTTTATTTAACAGTCTAAGATAAGATGACTAGAGATACAAGGAACAAAGCATAACCAGAATAATGGTAATGTCACATTGGTAATGTTATACTGAATAAACCATAAAGGAGTTTATTGGTGGCAACCACAACACTGAAGTTAACTGTCTGAGATTCCATGGAGGGATGCAGCAGCAACAGTACTGGGAAAAAACAGCTTCTGCACATACACAGAATTCATTATGTAAATAATGACAAGCATGATACTGTCAGCTGGATAGAAAAGAGATAGGAATCTATCAAACACATAAAACAAGCTTGTTAAATGAGAGGCCAATACTTGTAAAGCTAACAGAAAAGGTCTTTCACAGCATTTCTGAGTTCAAATACAGTAGGTTTATTAGTGAAAGTAACAGAAGCAAAAGGATATAGGTAACAACAGTGTTTAAATTACTTAAATTTTTCTCCAAGCCTTGCTAGGCCTAGTTAAATGCAACCTCCACACTACTTCTTCCAATTTTCCTACATTTTGTTAAGAAAATACTGGAATTAAATTTGGATATTTACTTTTGCTGGAACTAAGTGTTCTCACAGCCATTAACTCTGTGAATGACAGTTATCATCACACATACAGATCAGGAAGTTTCAGGGTATGGTCAGGCCCATAAGAGTCCTACCGACTGTCACCTGCCCCTTGCTGAAGACAAAAGCAACATCTATCCCTCCTGAAAAAGGAGAATAAGAAAATTTTAAGATAAGTATAAAAAAATATATAGTTTCCACCATAAAGATATTAAATTTCCATGCATTAGCACATATTTTTATCTTTCTGGATAGGTTTTTAATTTCTCTCCTTTCAACAGTTCAGTGTCACACAACACTGGTGCACATACTAGGATTTTTTGCAAGACTTTTTCTTGAGACAAAAACTCTTGCCTACTGATCAGTACTGTGCACAGGAAGTATGGTCGTTTCATACTTCACTCTCATGTGGTAAATCTAGAAAGTAAAACACTGATAAACAAATGCAGGCACTCTGCTTGACAAGGAATAATTGAAAGAAAAACTGTGAAAGAAAAAACTGAACAGAGAGGTTAAGCAATAAAGAATAACTGCTGACTCACACAAATGCTCTCAAAGAGGGAAAAACTAAGCTAGTATAAAGATACAGGCACACCTAACACTTTAGATATCTCCCTTCTTGCCTTCTCACTCACTACTAAACATTTCCCGTTACCACAAAAAGAAAATGAGCTACCAGCTACTCCTATGATTCCTGCTTCTGATTAGACAACACATATTGTAAAAGACCACATCTCTGCAGCCTTGCTTCATAGAATCATAGAATGGTTAGGTTGGAAGGGATCTTAAAGATCATCTCGTTCCAATCCACTGCCCATCTAACCTGGCCTTGAACACTTCCAGGGAGGGGGCATCTACAACTCTGGGCAACTTGTTCCACTGTCTCATCATCCTCACAGTAAATAATTTCTTCCTTATATCTAATCTAAAACTATCCTCTTTCAGATGAAAACCATTACTCCTCATCCTGTCACTACACTCCCTGATAAAGAGTCCCTCCGCATCTTTCTTGTAGGCCACCTGTAAGTACTGTAAGGCCACTATAAGGTCTCCCCAGAGCCTTCTCTTCTCCACGCTGAACAACCCCAATTCTCTCAGCCTGTCTTCAAAGGGGAGGTGCTCCAGCTCCCTGATCATCTTTGTGGCCCTCCTCTGGACTCACTCCAACAGGTCCATGTCCTTCTTATGTTGGGAGCCCCAGACCTGAACACAGTACTCCAAGTGGGGTCTCATGAGAGCAGAGTGGAGGGGGAGAATCACCTCTCTCAACCTGATGCCACACTTCTCTTGGTGCAGCCCAGGTTGGCTTTCTGGGCTGTGAGCACACATTGCTGGTTCATATTCAGTTTTCCATCCACTAGTGCTCCCAAGTCCTCTGCATGGCTACTCTCAATCCACTCATCACCCAGCCTGTATTTGTGCTTGGGATTGCCCCGATCCGTGTGCAGGACCTTGCACCTGGCCTTGTTGAACTTCATGAGGTTTGCACAGACCCACCTCTCAAGCCTGTCAAGGTCTCTCTGGATGACATCCCTTCCCTCCAGAGTGTCAACCGCACCACACAGCTTGGTGTCATCAGCAAACTTACTGAGGGTACACTCAATCCTACTGTCCATGTTGCCAACAGAGATGTGAAACAGCACTGGTCCCAATACTGATCCCTGAGGAATGGGACTCGTCACTGGTCTGCACTTGGGCATTGTGCTGTTGACCGCAACACTTTGAGCGTAACCATCCAGCCAATTCCTTATCCACCAAGTGGACCATCTATCAAACTCATGTCTCTTGAATTTAGAGACAAGGGTGTCATGCGGGACAGTGTCAAATGCTTTGCCCAAGTCCAGGTAGATGACGTCAGTTGCTCTTCCTTTATCCAGTAACACTGTAACACCGTTGTAGAAAGCCACCAAATTTGTGAGGCACAATTTGCCCTTAGTGAAGCCATGCTGGCTGTCACCAACATCCTTATTTTCCACATGACCTAACGTAGTTTCTAGGAGGATCTGCTCCATGATCTTGCTGGGCACAGAGGTGAGACTGACTGGCCTGTAGTTCCCTGGGTCTTCCTTTTTTCCCTTTTTAAAAATGGGGACTATGTTTCCCCTTTTCCAGTCAGTGGGAAATTCAGTGGACTGCCACAACTTCTCAAATATGATGGGTAGTGGCTTAGCCACTCCATCTGCCAGTTCCCTCAGGATTCACAGGTCCAATGGACTTATACACCTTCAGGTTCCTTAGATGGTCTAAAACCTGATCTTCTCCTACAGTGGGTGGTTCTTCATTCTCTCAATCCCTGCCATTGCCCTCTGTGACATGGGTGATGTGGCTGGAGCACTTTTCAGTGAAGACTGAGGCAACAAAGTTATGGAGTACCTCAGCTTTCTCCATATTCCAGGTAACCATGTCTCTCATTTCCTCTGGAGAGGGCCCACATTGTCCCTAGTCTTCCTTTTATCACTGATGTACCTATAGAAGGTTTTCTTTTTGCCCTTGATGTGCCTGGCCAGATTTAATTCTATCAGGGCTTTGTCTTCCTAACCTGATCCCCGGCTGCTTGGACAGTTTCTCTATATTCCTCAGAGGTATCTGTCCTTGCTTCCACCCTCTGTAGGCTCCTTTTTGTGTTTGAACTTGTCCCAGAGCTCCTTGTTCATCCATGCAGCCCTCCTGGTGTTCTTACCTGACTCCCTCTTTGTCAGGCATCGCTCCTGAGCTTGGAGGAGGTGATCCTTGAATATTAACCAGCTTTCTTGAACTTCACCATTTCATGGTCACTGCAGCCAAGGCTGCCATTGAGCTTCACACTCCCCACCAGCCCCTCCTTGGTGACAACAAGGTCCAGCATAGCACCTCTCCTCATTGGCTCCTCTATCACTTAGAGAAGGAAGTTATCATCAATGCATTCCAGGAACTTCCTGGATTGCTTATGCCCTGATCTGTTGTCCCTCTGTCCCTCCAACAAATATCGGGGTGGTTGAAGTCTCCCATGAGGACCAGGGCTTGTGAACGTGAGGCTGCTCCTATCTGTCTATAGAGGGCATCATCTGCTCGGTCTTCCTGGTCGGGTTGCCTGTAACAGACCCTCACTATAATATCTCCTCTTCCTTTAATCCTGACCCATCTCTTGGTCAGCTCCTCATCCATCCCCAGGCAGAGCTCCAGGCACTCCAGCTGGTCATTGACATAGAGGGCAACACCTCCTCCTCATCTCCCCTACCTGTCCTTTCTAAAGAGCCTGTATCCTTCCATTCCAACACTCCAGTCATAGGAGTCATCCCACCACATCTCTGTGATGCCAGTAAGATCGTTGCCCTGAAGGGCTTCATGTAAAGAGACATATCTGATAGCTTAAATTTTTTATACATGATAACTACAATGTTCAACTGAATTTGCTACACTGCTGAGGACAGTTAACTCTATCAGCTAAATCTAGAGAGATCCTTTCCGAGCATCAAGAGAAAATCAACTTGTCAAGCATGGCAAGAAACATGTTTCAGTTTGTTACGGCTCCCCATGATAGATGCTTAAGCAGCTCCAAGAATAACAAAGTTGTGTATTGGTATGCAAGAAAGTGCTTGATAATCTGTTTGAGCAGATATACTGTAGTTTTTATCTACACTGACTGGAAGTTAATGGTCAGCTTGCTGTATCGCTGCCCACTAGAAAAAAAAACCCACATTTGAATCTCATTTTGATGTTTGATTAAGAGTAGTTGTGCTGGATTAGATCAAAGACCCACTTAATCTACTATTTTATCTACATTTATGGCAAATAAATTGATAGGAAAATAACATAAGGAACAGGCAAGCAAAAGTGATCCAGTTCCTAACTTGTCGTCACAGTGTTTAACAATCATTAACGAACTTTGTGCAAGAGGTTGCAATTGGAACAGCATGTGTATCCCATTCCTTGATGGACCCAATCTTCATGAATTTGTCAAATTCCTTCTTATTCTTATATAAAGGAAGGAAATTTTCATAAAATGTATAATTTAATTGAAAAAATTATTATCCCAGCAAGCTGCAGAGACCAAAAATATAAAAGGCTCAGGAAGAAGGTAGACAATAGCTGCCTGAAAATTAAATTTGGTATTTTCCTGTTCTCTTATTACAAGAAAAACTAAGTAATTTAATAATTTCTTCAACCTTTCTGTCATCTCTCAGGCCAAAGACTCCTAGCCTGTGTAATATTTCCTTATATGTAAACCATTCCATTCCTCTGATAATCTTCGCCACCATCCCATTAACATTTCTAATTTTACTAAGTATTATTGCTATTGCAGGACCAGAGCATCATGCATGATATACCATTTTATTGAATAATAAATACATTGCTTTCCTTCCTATTCCTTTCTAATAAACCACTAATATTCTATTTCTCCTTTTGATCATGGCTAAAGATTGAGCTGCCATTATCAGAAAATTATTCTTTTGAACTCTCCTTGCCAAATGGCTATTACTAATTTCAGAACAAATAATTATCTGTTCATTGATAGCATTATTTTTTTCCCATGGATATATTTTATCTGCAGCTTTGTTATCCATATTCAGCAGTAGGACACACTATTAGTGTAAATCTTAATGATCCTGAGCAATGCCTGGTGTATGCTGCCTGCAAGGTACCAATCTGGCCCCTATGGAAATAACGAATACCAGAAAAAGATTTGAAGTTATTTAGAATGTACTTCATAATTATATATCTCCCCTTTCATGGGGTGGGACAGGTGTCTCAGGTAAATGCAGCATAGAAATTATAAGGAAAACAGTTAGCTAGACAAGTAGGAGAATTACTCAGGACAAATAAAACCAGAAGTCAAACTTAGGCGGTATAGAATCTGACTTGCTATGCATAGCAACTTTTAGATCATCTTTATGCAACAACACCTTGAGCCCCAGACTTACCAACAATTTACATAAAAATCTTGTCAACGGAGTCCTTGATGGCCTAAACTGTCATTTTTTCTACAAGCAAAGGAAAGAGCTTTAATTGAATTTAAACAACACAACAGTGTATTATTCTAGATACGTGCAGAAATTCAGTGAAGTGACATTAACAGGTCTGATTTAACTGATTTACAAGCACTTAATCCTGGGTGAATGGATACTTTAGCATACAGTTTTGCCCTTCCCATGTCTTGGTAGTATATTTGTAAAGTACTATTGAATTTCAGTAGAATTTTTTTAATCGCCTCTTTAACAATATATAATTATTTTTGACAGTAAACCAACTAAAATAAATACTTCTAGATTAATTGTGACCGATAATTAAATACTACAGTACGTAGAGATGGAATGGTCCCGAGATAATATTGCTTTAGCTTTAATGAGTGTTTATCATTCTTGTTTGCTTCCACTGTGGCAGTTATCAAGGTTAGTTCCAAAATTTCTTAATTAAATGGAAATACATAGAAGGCACTGCCTTAACAGAAAACAGTTTAAAATATTTATGATTTAAACATCATTTCAAAGTATGCAGACTGCTGCCTTACAAATTTTTTGTCACAGTTTACCTATGGAGCTCAATATTCTCCTTAAGTCCTACCTTGACACTAAACAACACTGTGGTGTGTTGTAGGATTGTTCCTGTTTCTTTATCTCTGAAAGACAGGAGTATGTTTTTAAATGGAAGCTTTGATAAAGGATTTCTGATTTCTGGCTCAGGCTTGACTGGCTCAGTCTCTGCACAGTAATTAAGTAATAGTAATTAAGTAAATCTCTTTATTGCACATTTTCAACATGTAGTCTGATGCTTAAATTAGATTCCTAATGGAATTAAAGAATCACATTCCTACAAAACTCCATAGGGAGTTTGGTACCTAGGGTGCTCTGAGGAAATAATCTGACTTTCACCAGTCCCACACTTTCAGATGTCACCAGAAACAGCAGATTCCACCACCCTCAGAAAAATTCCCTACACTTCTAATTGTTGCAGATTGAGACCTGAAGCAACTAAAAATAAGATAACATATGGGGAGGGAACTTCATCTTTCAACTACAAGATGCTTATAAATGTTTGCTAAAGCTTACCTGGTTCATAGAGGTAGTACTTATATGACTACACTATATACCATATGATTATGATATATAAAATATCTGAAGACAAATATTGGCACTGCTAAAGAATGATCCTTATGTAATACTCACATTTTCTCCAGTAAAAATTCTGATCATCTCCACTGGTTCTTTGCATTGTGCTGCTGGCAAGGTATTCTTAATTTGTTGTTAGAACAATAAAACAATGTGCATGAAATAATATACATAAAGCATTAAAATGAGCACTGAAAATCAAACAAGATCATGGAAACAAAAAAATCAGGTCTTGTCTGGTCCCAGCCCAGTGTCTGTACTAACTGGTCTCAGTAGTTAAAGTTAGGCAATCTTGGGAAGAGAGGGAGGTTACCATTGTTTAAACCCTAAGTAAAAATAGAATGCTTATTGGGTTCAAATGAAGGCTGTTCTTAAATTAATTTGTACTTACAGATTCTTGCTGCCAGTCTAAATACTTCCTATGTTAAAACACAGTTGCACAAAAATCTCTAAGGGGACAGACCATTACAAATGCCCACCTGGTAGCTTTTTAGGTGTCATGCAACAGTAAATAACATTCTGGAAAATAAAAAGTAAGTATAGAACACTTCCACATGTCAAATATGTAACCAGAATAGTTATTTGGGAAACTGGAACAGAGCTGTTTCAAGAGTGTATTCACTCACTGCCAGTTCTTGGCCTGGTTGTAGCTATGCGCTCGAAACATCATTTCCCACCACTGTTACTTATTCTCCCTCCATGCAGCACCTTCCCTCCCCCACTCCCAGTTTGACATCAGATTGTGCCAGCCTTGAACACTGCTGCAATTTACTGCTGAGTCACATCATTTCACTGCTGTCACAGAACATCATCATCACTGCTCTGATAGGAATATTGCAACAAGCTTTTGGTATGAGAAGAGAGAGAGTCTTCCAAGACACAAGCACTGGAAAGGCTGAGTATAGTATGTTCTTCTAGAAAAAGCTGTCTCCCTCTTCAAAGGAAGTTTTATGATCACTGGTTTAGAAGTAGCACAACTAGCTCTTCCTGTGATTTCACTTCTGCTCAGGTGCTGTATCTCCAGAATGCCCAAAGGATCAATGTTTGAAGGCAATTGGCACTAGAAGAAACTTCCGTTGTTTATCATGGTGCTGCTGAAGTCTTCTGGGGTTGACAGGTGCTGCTCAAGAAGGTTAATAAGATGAAGAAAGCTCTTCCAGCTGGACCATAAGAGGGATTATGTCTGAGCAGCAGATAAACAGATTATTCCAGAAACAGACTCTGCTTCTTTTTAAAACTTCGTCACTCTTGTCTTACCACTCTGGTTCCCCAGGCTAGAACTGTGTGCGTTCGAGGCGTTTGTCCCGCTTTTGCATTCTGGCACCTGTTGCGCTCTTTGCATAGTTGCAATTCAATGCCGTCCAAGGCTGGGAACACCTGAAAAATAATAAGAGGGAAGACATTTGGGGGTTTTAGTTCTTTAAGAAAAGAAAATTCTTCTACTTGACCTAAATATTCTTATTTTCTGCATGATTGATCTTGAAAACTGTGAATGACCAATAGACAGCATGCATTTGAAAATTGGATTAATATTTTTGATCATTTGCCTTGCTCTCCAAGTTCAGGCAAGCAGAGGTAAGTTCATATATTAAAGGTTTATATGAATTTACATTGCATAGGATAAAAAAAAATAATTGAAAGATCAGGTTGTTTTCGCATTACAGAATTCTTTGTTTGGAATTTGGTGTTTTGACAGTTCAGCTAAAGACAGTACAGTTACTGACAGTGCTATAAAGTTGGAAAAGGAAACATTGGCAAGATTTCTTATGTGTGTTTCCCAGGCTTTACAATCTCTGTAAGAGATGCCATTTAGTTGCATATGTTCTGTTATGAAAATATATAATTTTAAAAAAAACAATTATATGGAAGGGAAACAAAGTAGCTGAAAGAACATCTAAGTGCTGACATTGTTAAAGATGGTTTGAAATGAAGAGAAAGTAGTAAAATATGTCTTCACATTTACCTAGCCATTGTCAGAAACAACTTCAAAAACTTTTAGATGTACAAATTATGGAGGAATAAACCAAACTGGCAAATATACAGAAAATAGCAATACTAGTAAGGATTACTGTAATAATAATTGTAAAATTATTTGCAAGAAAACAGAAATACAAACAACTCCTCTGTACTTAGTACAACAGCTAACTTGCTTCTTTTAAAAACGTTTAAAAGTTCACAGCAATTTTAAATCTTTTTCAGCAACAAAAAAGAAAAGATGGTAGTGTGATTTTTTTGCTGTTCAGTTCCATATTCAATAGATTTAGAGCTCTGGGGAACATGCTTCATTTTGGGGGAGGTTTCTTACTAACTTTTCCATCTATGCTTTGATATTTATATAATTGAATTAAAAGCCAACATTACAACAGCTTTATGCTGGCCCAAGTCAATGACCTATTTTATGTCAATCTCAGGCATGTTAATTAAATGCAAAAAATGTAAAATGATAAAAGAGAAGTCTCCTCAATGGTATTTAAATATCTGTTAAAGAGACAGTGTGAAACATAGTTTGCTGTCAATACCACTTGGGAAGTTTTATTTAAGCATCTTTTTTTTTTTATCTTGCTTTTGTTTGCACAGATTTTCTTTAGAAAATAAAGAGCACAGTTCTTGTATCTCACTGAAATGATGTAAATCTTCTTTAGTGGACAATTACAGAAAAAATCCTTGGGAAAAAATAATGTATTAGTTAATATTAGATTTATATTCTGTTGTTCTTTGATTTTACTTTTCAATTCCATATAAATAGTGTCATTTAATCATTAATGATATTTTGGAAATGTGGCAAAAAATGAGAGAATGATAGTTCATGTCTAACTAGAAGAAAAGTTATATCAAAATGCTTTTGCATTTAAGTTGCATATTCTATGATGGAAAGAGATAGAATGAATTCCAGGTAATTCATGCATGCTTCATGGTATCATTACAGTCCATATTTATAATTATGAACTGAGAAAGTGATAATGTAAAAAGCGGGACCACACAGTTTCACCCACAGCAAATTGTAAATGCATGTTACAACACATTTCCCATAAAAGACTGGCAATATACAGAACTGTATATTATCCCCCTAAGAGATGTAGTAGAAGACTTGGTGCATAGAATGTTTATCAAGACTCAGGAAACAATGACCAGTAATAAACTTCACATAGCATCTGGCTTATGTAGCAGTGTTGGAATTTTCTCATTTTTGATGGCTTTCAGAGGGGAAAAAGTATTTCTTCTATACATGCATGTGAATCATAATTGGAAAAATTCCTTCCCACCAGTTTTATAAAGTACATGTGGTATGTGTGAATGCATAATAATTATTTTTTATTGCTACATAGTCATGCCATATATAATATTTTAAAATTATGTTATCTCAAATATATGCACACAGATCTCAAAACACTTAATGCTTGTGTTAAGAAATTTCTATACCAGAACAGGGTAAACTGAACTGTTAACAAAACTGTTATTTTATGACTTATCATTAGGGTCAGATACTCACAGAGAATATTTTCAAAAGTACAGAGGCTCTCCCAGTGATTCTGAATACTTATATTAATCACTCATTAGTGATCCTAACATAGGTGATTTGAGGCTTTTATGACTCCTCAAGTTTGCAGTACATGTCAACTGTGAGAGACTAGGAAATAAGAGATTAAGATATAAAGACTCCCATCTTAAAAGAAAAAACATAGAACTAATAAACTCTAAATATTTATAGGGTTACTCAGTTGATTTTTTTTTTCCCTCATGAACAAAACTATCCTAAATTCAAATTCCTGATTTACTCATATCTATATTTAACAACAAGTGGGTTAACAAAAGTGGGGCTTGCTCAGTAATGTCTTTTGGTCCTTCCTCCCCATCCCTATTTTAGGACCAAAAGAGGTCCATTTGGAGGCTGTCCAGGAGCACCTCCAATTCCACAGTAAACAAACAGGAAAGTATAGGGAGCAAAATAAACTTTAGAGATAGAGTGTTTATCTTTGGCCACGACTAGTGTCAGAATCGAGAAAATGACCTCAGGACTTGAACTCAGGTCTTTGCCACTGTCCTGACACAAACTGTCTCTAATAATGGGGAAGGGAAAGTGAGTGAGATAAAATTTTTGCAACAAAAAAATCTACGTGCAAAATATGACCATAGAGTAATTTTTAACTGTTGAATTGTAAACCACTGAAAGCCCAGTCTAACTAGCAAGATACAGAGGAGCTTTGAACTCCCAAAACTATACATTGATGCCGGGTACACCCTAGCACTTGATACTGAGAATATAAGGGAGCCAGAGTGCATTCAAGGCTGTTTGGGGTTATTTTTTATTCCGCAAGCAAATATCCACTATTTACTCAGCCATTCTTTAGGACACAAAGGCTTTGTGTGTGCTCTATGAAATCATTTTAATTCATTCTGACTTACCCCTTCCTGCTTGGCTGTTCCAATTCAGCAATAAGTGTTGCAGATCTTCATTACTATAATTGCCTTTGAAAAAAGGGTTAAGCAAATTTGTGCCAAAGGGAAAGGGAAGTCAAAGAACATAAAGCTTCAAAGAAAGGAAAAAAGACATCTGGTTTTTGCACTAAGATTATTTTCTACTTTCATCAATAAAATAAGAATTACAAAGTTAAAGCTAGCTTTCTTGTTTGTGCTTATAAACAAATGAAAAGTAAACCCAAACAAATGTAACACTGGATTACATGTGGGCTTTAATCTTTTCTATTTCCTGACTAAAGCCAAACTTGAATAAAAATACTAGAATATTATCACTGAATCTTAAAGATTCATTCCAGATATAATCACACATATACTATAGTGATTAGTGAACTATATGTGGATGAACAGTTAGACATGTAGGATTTTTTCTCTGAAAACACCTGTGGACAAGATGATCACTATTAATAATAAAAGGTTTTCTCACTTTACAGGATGTTAATTTACAGGCAACAATAAAGTAACTTTACTTGGAGTCTTAACCTGCTAGAAATCCAGATTATTGTTTATGCTATTCTTCATTTCTCAGCTATTTGTGGTGTCTTAGTGGCTTTAGCAGTGCATTAAGCAGTACGGCCAATATTCATCAGATGTAGCAAACACGCTGTCTTCTTCCCAGAAGGAGAACTGTATGCATTCTATTGCATTTTGATGCTTTAAAATACTTTAAATATATGTTTTCCCCTCTACTTTTATACCTCTATCCTATTCCCAGGCCCTTTGGGATTAAAATGAGTCTTCTACTCATTCTCTATCACACAATTCTTCCATTTTTATCAGGAATTAGGTGCACTATCCTACCTGTTCCATGCACTTTGTATTTTGCAAGGCCAGCTGTGTTTCAAACAATTTCTTCCCCTTAGGAATGTGTGATATTGAAAAATACGCTTACTAAAAAGAAATATCTATCTATCTGTCTGCTTGTATATACATATATACTGGCATTTTGTCACTACCAGCTGCTATTTACTGGACAGACACTTTGCAACATATCTGGAAAACATAAGATTAACAATCATCTGGGAGTACCCTGACACCTGCCACAGTGTAAGTGTGTTTATATACCCTTACATAATTGTAGGACGCCTTGTCATTTTATGCAAGCATAGCACCAGTTTTAACCTTACCATATACCTGCCTGACAGTATATACCAGCCTGAGAGTAACACTAACATCTTCATCTTACAAAAGCATGTGGTCCTGCGGTGTAACATAGAAACTGAAGCCCTGACCTGTAAGAAGCATTGCAGTCATAAAGCAGGGCAACAGCAGAGTTTAGCAGGCTGATTCTCAGACATGGATGTCTACAAACCAGTAGGACCCAGGCTCATAGCTACATAGCTAATTGTACTAAGGCCACCATGCTTATCTTTTCAGTGGTGAGGTTTTACTGGCTTTTAAACTTATATGTCAGTGCAGAGCCAAAATTACCTTCTTTATTGGCCATTCTGAATCTTCAGTACCTTTCAGAATTTATCCAATTGTATATTAACAATCTTGGTAACCCTGTTACCTGAAATACCAGTTTTAGTGGGTATGCTCCATGTATACCTTTCATACATATGAGTCAACACAGATCATAAAAGCCCCAGCAGTTTCAGGTAGGAAGCAGTAATGCTTTGTGGTTACAGCACAAAATTAAGACAGTTCTAAACAACTTATTCTCCCTTTCCTCTTCTCCCTCAAAACCATATCAACTTCATCTAGCTCAGAAGCTGGCCATGCTTAGAGCAAGGAGTTGGACTAGATGACCTCCAGGTGTTCTTCCAACCTAACTCAGTCTACGCAGCTTGACACATAACTAAATTAAGTAAGGTTAAGTCCACTGTGTCAAAATGAGATGGAGTCAATTAGCCAGAGACTATAGATTGTATTGCAGGATGAGTGCCCTTAAACTGTAAGTAAAATTGACCAGTTCCAAATACACAAGTTTGAGCAAAGAGATGGCACTGTGGCTTCTGGGTCTTGCCAGTTTTTTCATATGCCAACCATCCTAATCGTCATCATATTTGAATACAGTTACCTCAATAAGCCCATTCTGCACTATGATTCTTTGTCTCACACCATCAAAATTGTTGAAATGTTGACATACATGGCAAAATATTGCTAGAACTTGAACTTAAGCTCTCACTGACTTTCTCAGAGGATGACTGTATGCCTTGAGTAAGACTGATTAGAAAATGAATAACAGAAGTACTCAAGTGAGTAATTCATCGCAGCAGATTGGATGCATCCCTCCAAGAAGTACTCAAATATTTAAAGCATTTTCTTTCATCCTTTGATGCAAACCATATCAGATAATAGAGCAGCATTTCAGGTCAAATGCTTCTAAGATGGCCAAACAAATAGAAATACATATATGTTTCACATGTCGACATTAAAATAAATCATTCTTCAATGCTGTTTCTAGTCTGGGTCCTGGACCTTAAGCAGACTGTTACAGGATCCAGATATTGATGATGAAACCATAGATGGCTTTTGATATTTTCTATGAATTCCAGCAGCAGTGGTTAGTAGATTTGATGAATAACATGGAGGATTCTTCACCAGAATTTGCACTTATCTGTCTGAAAGAGATGGTATAAATTTCTACCTTAAATGAGACCTATGATGTCAAGGAAAACATGAGTTTCTTATGACAGTCTTTCAGGTAGGAAGGAAATGTGGCAAAACCACGTGTTGACTCATAAGGCTTTCAGCATGTTCAGTATTTGTGGCTGCCACAGACTGTATTTATTATGAACATGGATTCATTTTTTGTCAATATATAATGACTACATCCACAAAAGAAGGAGAATCTCACAAGTGTCATAATATGTTTCCTATTCTCATCTATAATAGGTAGAAAATTCACCATAGTTATTTTGCCATGGATTGTATAGTTAGCATAATTCAAAGATGTTACCAAATTGTCTATTTAGAGAGGGAGAAAAAAATATGTTTGTCTGTTATAAGGCCTAAACATAAATTTCATAAAAATTATTTCAAATTATCTTCTTAGCTTTCTTTCTGAAATTGGTTGATTTAACAATTGTGTTTCTCCACTTAGTATAGAAAGCCAAAGAGATTTGTGTGAGTATCTGGGAGGAGGGGAACAGCTGAGGCATTATGATAGCTATTTTAGATTCTCAGTTTTACCTCCTTGCAGAAATTAAATTCTTCTGACTTACTGGAATTCCAAAGCACATTGGTTGATGACAACAGCGATCTTTGGTACCGAAATGTAAATCCAGGTTAATTTAAAGGGTTCTGCAAAAGAACCATTATCTAATGCCATGTCCTAGATTTGAATGTAACACCAAATAAAAGAAAAAGGTTTGGGGTTTTTATTAAAATTTAGACATTTACTACTGTTGTTGCTATATTTCAAATTAATTTATTGAATTCCTCTCCAGATTTATTTCTATATATGTTCTGAGGTGTAGACTGTTTCATTATAACCGAACATTCAGTATTTTTACACAAGGATAACAGGAATAATTCACATAAGGATTCATGGGAGCCTTGCCTTATTTGAGTACTATGTTAAAAGCGACTAAATACTTCATCTTCCATAAATGTTTAAAGGAACATCATCACTCATTCCTGTCAAGAGGAAGGATTTATGAAAACCCACCACTTTCCTGAATTCTCATGAAGGAAAATCCCTTGGTACAGATCTAATTTAGAACAAGAACATAGTCTTTAAAAAGTTGAAAATTACAAAACTTATCTTTTCAGCAAGAGCCTGGAGCTCCACTCCTGTGTCACAGAGAGCTTGAGTACAGCTTGTAAAGATGTGCAGGTGACATTTTGTCATGCTGATTGCAAGCGAGAGATATGGGGATAAGATGTATTTTGCCTTCAGTATAAAGTTCCCACTGCACAGGCAGAGCCTAGCACCTCCCTGACACATAGGTGATGCTGAGTCTAGCATAACACAAGATATTAGTAGGTACATGACAGGTTCTGTAGTGCTGGGTGTGTACACTAGCTTTGTGGTACTTGTGCAGGAAGTTTGCTAGTGGATATCAGTCAACTGAACACAGGGTCTTCCAAGCTGGAGGCCTGGCCCTGGCCCCCATAGTTCTTTGCCACAATTAGATACCCAGGCCTCATTCCACAGGTGATGTTACTATTTAGTTACATTTAAGAATGGCATTCACACCAGCCAACATACCAAACAGGAATTATCAAGTTCATCATCATCAACATTCATTTTGAAGAATTAAAATTAATTACTTTTAATATAAATGTCTTAGCCCTCTTCCTGTCTTTCAGGAATGCAGGCATTCTCCTCTGGCCAGTGTTCATCTTCTTCTGAAGCTAGGCATCAATGTCAGCTCCTTATCTTTCAGCAAAACATCCCCAGAGTAGTGGATACTGGCCTCTTACCCAGCAGTTCACTGGCTAAGTGTACCTGAAGAAGTGACATCCAAACTGAGTTCTCTCCTGGGCCTCAGTTAGCTCCCAGATAAGATCCACTACCCACCAGGATGCAACAACTGTTGGGACTGAGTCCCCTCAGCAATTCCTCTCCAGGTTCTTTTACTGTGTGCATTAAAATTAGTTAAAGAATACATTGGACCCAAAGATAAGTACAAGCAAGACATATAATCTTGTGTTTAAGGGCACTGAGCTCTCAGAGGCAAGACCTGAGCAGATTAAATATTAGCATTAATTTTTCTAATATGGGATTCCATACTCTCAAGTTTTCAAACTTGTGAGCCTTCAAGGTTGTGAAAAAAAGCTTGGAAGTGTAATGCAAACAAAGTAATGGTACAGTGTCTGACAAAGCACTGGCAAAGCAGCCCCGAACGTCAGCGAGAGTACAAGGAAAGGGCCTCTATTCCCACATCTTCATAGGAAGATAGAGGTTGTTGTGTGCTTCTCTGGGTGCTGTTCCTAGTATTCATACACAGGATCCAGGCTGCATTTGATGATAAAATCATGCCTGCTTATCTAAACCCCTTCAATCCAGTCAGACCCTTCCCATGCAACTGGCACTGAGGCAGTGTGGCATAAAAATGATTTAAAAAGGAATATAAGGAGAGAACGTGTCATGGGCACCCTGTCTGTCACTGGCAAGAGCCATTAGAATTTAGGGTTCTCACTATTCCCATGACAGGAGAAGACTGCCTCTAAGTGAGGAGTCCAGGATATTACCTCTCTTTGTATGTGGTGTTTACATTGATCAGCCCTTTCCAAGATCTAAAGATCAACTTTCCATGACCAGTCATCCTAGCTTTTGTTACTGGTTGAATTATCAACATGGGGACTGTTGGCCCCTCTGTATATTTAATTGGATCACAGCAATACATTTATGGGATCTTTGTTGAATTAATTGTCTTTGATAAGCTTTCATCATCCTATTTCAGCAGTTGCCCTTAAATAAGCCTTATATTTTAATTAATAATTATTTTATTATGCAGGGAATATGTCTCATTTATCAATCAAGCATTCCTCTCTATCCTAAGAACACCCACCTATTTTTCAGGCTAATCTGCTTTTTCATACATGTCAAAACTTGTGATGATTTTAATGATGAATTATACAGACTTCAACAGTTTTGTCGTGATGTCCCCTTGAATTTTTCTGGCAAAACCTTTAGTTACCGTATTTTAAATACTTCTCTTTGTACATAATGGCATCTTAATATTCTAAGGTCAAATAAAACTATGAAATTAATGCTCTAGGTAAATGTTCCTACACAGAGATTGCCTACATTGCTGAAAAAAAAAAACAAAAAAATCACACCAAAATTGAAGACCTCCCAAAACTGATACTATTAACAGCTAGAAATTAATGAAGCTGTATAGAAAAGCACCCACTACAGTTATACAAAAAAGGTATGTATGCAAACTTCTTGCTCCTGTTTATAAAAACAAATTTTAAAAAAACAAAACAAAACACAAAAACAAACAAAAAAATGCTGACCAATTATCTGAATGGCTCTAAACTCTTTTTTTCTAGAATCCAGTTAAATAATAATGTACTTTGCCTTTTTCATCATGTAGATTATTAAAAACACATAGAAACTCTCACCTTTGAAATCTGTTTCTCCTGACTTGTTTTTTTAGTGAGGGTATAAATTTGATAATGCAGGTCTCAAGAGACACAGAGGAGAGGCCTGCCCTAATTCTGAGGATTTCAGATATTTAATTTGAGAAATTAATACCATTTATCTGCCTGAAAAAACACCCTGAAGAACAGTACTGCATTTGAGAGACCTGTATGGATGTCAAAGCACTTTGACTAGGTCCCATACCAATAAGATTCCTATATCATATTTTGAAAATGGCTTTATTTTTTGAAAATATTTTGTTATATTTGTCTAGAGGTCAGGAACTCTGAATTTTAATAATGCCTGACAGTGACTTTGTAGATCACCTTGGTAAAACTACTTCAACTTTTTTCCTTAAGTATGCCACCTGGAAAATGGGGACAACGATGCAGATTCTTTCATGTAGGAACAAAGGAGAGTTACAGCTTTGTTTAAGGCACCGTGAAGATTAAGCTAAAGCACACTAAAATGTTACCAGACCTTGACAGTTATCTGCCCTTCTACTCTAGAGTTATCAAAGAAAACTAAAAATCTTAGACATACCTTTTAAAGGTAAAACTGAAACAGTCACCTTTGTGAAACAAGAATTAGATAAAAAAAGTCAAATTGGACAGGGTAAACATTAAATATATTAATTGCAGGTGTTTCTTTCAGAAAAGAAAATGAGAACAAAAAAAAGTTACAAAAATATAATTCATCAGTTATGTTGAAGCAATACAAGCCTTCAAAATCAGAGCAACATTTATGGTGTTGAAGAAGGACATAGTCTACCACCAATCGATTTTGTAATGTTCCTTGGCATTTTAAGAAAAATAAACCAGCCTAGTATTATTGGGATTTTTTACATAATCAAATTATGTACCCTATAAAATTTTCACCACTCCAGTTTACTCAATTACTATGTTGCATGGCAAAAAGAAAAGGGATCAGCTAATATATATGGGTTCAATTTCATAATAGCTCAGGGCTTTTTAGATTATTTTTTTCAACCCAGGACACTGAAAGTAAAGCATCTAAAAAGTTGTAGATGGAGGCATATTATAGTAAAGGATATGGCTGAACCATCCAGCAGTCTTAGGTAAAACTTTCTCAATTCAGAATTTCCACAGACAGAGGGGAAAGCACAGGTCTGAAGAATTACAAAGAAATAATATTTGTACCAGAAGACAGGCTGTCTTCCATTTATGTTCAGTAAACACTAGGAAATAATACTGGGCTATTATGTGGAGAGAGGAGCTGATGCTTTCTCCAGTTCAAATTTTGCATAACTTTAGTAAAAAAGTGATGTCAAGAACTGATGACAATAAAAATTACTCTAGTAAGGGAAATTTACTAACCACAAGATATAAATGAAATTAAATCTATTACAATAAACATACTTAAGCAACAAATCCCTCCCACAAAAAAAGTGGAAATTGAAGGGAAAGAATGAAAAGAGAAAAAAATTACACCTTCCCTGAATAGGCTAGAAGAACAGTGATAACTGGAAACAGATGATGTATGGTCACTTTCTCAGACTGAAAAGCCCAAATAGTGACCCTAGCACAGAGAATTTGAAATCATTACAACAAATATTTGAGAAGAATCTCCTCTGTAAGTCTTGTGAATAGTATCATTCTTAATTCAAGTTAATGACTTAGGGGTGTTATAGATTAAAAGTAATTTAGCGGGAAATAACCACTTCTCAATTTTTAATGATCAATAATAAATTTATTAGCAAGCGGCGAGTGAGCAAAACAGTGCTGGGTGTGCCGGGAGTCTCTGCTCTACCAGGACACACACCTGACCCGGCAGAACCGAGTCCCTTTATAGTGTAGGCTTCATCCATATTCATGATGGGCGTACCCTGAGGGGTCTGCAAAGGTGTAAACAAGTTTTCCCGGGCTTTTCTCAGGTTTTCGCGGGCTTGTCTCAGGTTTCTGTCCCAGAAGGGGGGGATGACTCAGCACAAGTGTTTTTGTAGTGGCTTGAAGATGGGGGCCATTTTAGCTCCCTTCTAACAACTGATTTTAACAATAGAAACTATATACATATATCTTATTTCTTATTTACATAAGAGAATTACAAAACTGTTCGGCCACAACATCCTGACTACAACTTCTTTTTCCCCTTGAGATTTGAATAACAAATACTATATATGTTTTATTACAGGGGTAAATCCAGGGGAAAAAGCAAATCCTTCGAGAAAGGCCTCTGCTCCATATAAAAGCTATGAAAGAGTTTAACAACAAAATCCTCTGTCCCAGTTGGTCAGACTGCCTGGGCAGCTGGTCTGTCACAGTTAATATACCTTATAAAAGGTAATAGACTTATAACTAGCTACTTTCAATGTAGATTTTTCGTATTTTCTTCTAGAGCACTTCAGGGGCTACTTTGAGATTTCAATGGCATTGTATCTTCTGCTGTCACCTCATATATCATTCAAGTAATTCAAGTGTCTCAACTGATCCAGTGTTTGGCCACTTGTGCTTTCTGATGGACCCAGAGCCATGTTTTCACAGGGGAAATTCCTTTTATGCAGTTTATGGTTCATGATCTGTCATTACTGTGGAAAAAATACTTCCATTTCATTTAATGACAAATTCTATATGACTGCATGATCATTTTAAATTGCCTTGCAACAATTAGACAGTTTCTGGCATGCTTTACAGAGCAATAACAATCACCTGTTGCCTTCATTGTATGGCTTCCTGTCTTTCATACAATATTCATCGTAATCAAGCAGTCAAATTTTTTCCATATCAGAATACCACCTTACCTCATAATATATACGGCATCATTATGATTTCTACATAGTAAGTGTTGGATGTTCATTCTGAAGTTAAATAAGAACTGAGACATATATATCTATACACATATATATATATATCTATACTGACATATACGGTAGAACTTTTCCCATTCTTTGCTTCAAGTACTATTCTTTTTGTAACAATATGCTTTTCAATTATTTTTCTCTTATCATTTATCTGCCCACTTTTCTTTAAACATTTAATTAACACAGTTCCAAACTGTCAAGATAATGTGTTTTAACCTTCCTTATTTTCTCTTGATTTGCCTAAGAACATGATAATTAGTGTTTAGTATTGCTATATGCAGCATGACATTTCTTCTTTCTCTGGCAAATTGATAATTTTTTACTCTTACTTTTTTTGATAATATTACTCTCACTGAACTTGTTCTTTTTGAAACCTATTACTTCATTTCATTCTTCTTATACAAGTTTTTAAACCATTCTTCAAAGCAATTTTTTCAGTTGATTCATCAACATTCAGGTACAGATATACCATGTCTTTCTTATGTTTTCTCTCTTGAAGTTTTCCAATTATCTACAAATTTTACACTTTTCTTTCAAAACATCTTTTATTCTGTTTACATTTTTCTTTATTTTTAATGTGTAATGACTGTATCAAATGCATGAAAACGCAACCAGAAAAAGATATTTGCAAATTATCTTTAACATCTTTATTAATATGTATGCGAAATTTTGGAAGATAATCTAAAAGATACTAATTGCTCCTGTCACACGATCCTGCAAAATGCCATATTTCAGCTCATTTAAATGTGTGCCTTATATACTTTTTTATTCATTAACATTTTTACATTAAATTTAGCTGCTGTGTCATGTAATACTGCATCACAAATATTTAGGAATTGGAACCAAATGAGTCCTGAATTTTTGTGTACTTTTTAAGATGTGGGTTCCTATGTTTGAGGCAAATTTGACACCCTAGAAGCATTTCCATTTTTCATAACTGCATAGCTCCATAAGTAAAATTTAAGCCTATATCTTCAATTCCCACTCACTGATTTCACTTTTTTCTACCGTAGCTGTTCCAGTTTGCCAGGAATAGTTAAAGAGCTATTGAGATACAATGCCAGAGCATTCACAACACCTATCATCCAGTGGCAAAGAAACATAATTGCAGTCTGTTCTGCTGAATACTTCAGTTTATGTGAGGGAAGGATAGAGGAGTGCACTGTGGAGTAAAAGAGGGAGACTGGAAACAGCTCGCTCTTTCCCCAAAGACAATCAAACTCCTATTCAGCTTTTCATAGACAGTGTTTCAGGGTCCAATTCTTGTGACAGGTTCAAGGCTATGAACCTGATGTGAAAGGACATGTGTCTTGAAACCTGAAGGAAAGATAAGAATATCTTAAAAGGGTGCAGATTTGAGCCAACTATTTCTCGTTCTACTTATCTGTTAGTATAGACAGTTTTTACACTGTAAGCTGATACAGGTATGTCTCACTTTCTCCAAGCTCCAGACCATTACTTACCATTGTAGTGTACATTTTCCTACAGGGTGATATGCTCACAAATGAGATGGTGTAGCATGAAGCTCAAGCACTTAAATGCCCTTTGTGGATCTAACCCAAATTCACTTTTGAAAACAAGTTTTAGAGCTTCTGAAACTTTTACCCTGTGTGTCCTGGGGTCATGTGTTGAGATATAAGGAAATTAGTTACCAGGTCTCTTGAGTCCCAGTTTCCCCCACCTGATCACAGGATGCTTCTCCTCAGCACATTAATTCAGTCAGGGCATTGACACCAGTATAATGTAACAAAAAGAACTCTCGAGTTCATGATCATTTTCCAGAAATGATCTTTCATTGGATACCTACTGCCTTTGAAATGTATGTTTATGCACATGCTTTCTTTTTCTCTTTTCCAGAAATCCCTAATAAAATAAACCGTGGTGAAGTCAAACATCTTGCAGACACCTCAGGGTCAGACAAAACAGAAAGAACAACAAAGAGGTCCAGAGTATCAACCATAAGGCGGATATTTGACATGGCAAAACACCGAACAAAGAGGTCATCCTTTTTCTCAACTGGTGTGAAAGTTTGCCCACAAGAATCAGTAAAGCAGATTTTAGCCAGTCACCAAGCTTACTATAGATTAAGAGGTAAGATGATGATTGTAGCATGTACTTCCTCCTTGAAAGTATTTCTTTTAACTGAGAAAGCACTATAATTTTCCAGAATCTTGTTCTTTAGCTCTAGGCAGTATATGTGCTATTTGCGTTATGCTTTATTTTTACATAGATAATCAAATGTTACATGTACATCAGCATGCTTCAGGGCAGACAGTTCCCAGAACAGAATAAAACAATGCACTGAAAGGACTAATGAACTCAGTGTAATTGTATAGTGTTCTAGCATGGCAGAACTAGAAGAACAGATTATGCTTGCACTACTTTGTAAAAATGTACCACCTTTCTCAAAAGTGCAGGAGGTACCATCATTGCTACTCAGAATTAATCCCACCAGCTCGTGACAAGTCATCTATCATTGCACAAATACATTGGTGTATCTTGTCCCGATCCAATGTCGGGGGAGGTTTCAATATGATCCCAAGAGAGAGAATAAGACACAAACGAGGTTAAGTGCCATATACCCAAACCAGGTTTTTATTATTAAAGAAGTGAAGAGGGGTAGCGATAGGACAGAATGGAAGGAAAAGACAGAAATAAAGCAAGGATGCGGAATAGGGCTGCAAGAATAGTCACCACCATGGATCCAGCGGTGTCCCGTTGGTCCTCAGTCTTCAGTTCTTCGGTGGTGGGTGCACACGGATGTAGCTTCGATGGTAGATGCACACTGAGCAAAATTTTCTGCTGCCTTTTTAAGTTCATCATATCCGCTGGTTAGCATATCTGCTGGCCTTTAGTTTTTTTTTCTCTGGTCCCACAGGTTTTGTTGCATCTGGCTTCAGGGCAGGAACCTTTGCCTCTTGTCAGTTCATTAGCAATGCATGCATGGGGTCTGGCCTACACAATAGGGCCACAAATGGCTACAGGATGGGGCCAGCTCAGCACACCTCTGCCCCTTTGAGGCTTGTCTAAGGAGTCCGGACAATGCAACCGCAAAGTGGGGGGGTGCATCCTTCAATACCCTCCCGCTTCTCTGGGTGACATCCCCCAGACCAATTCACAGGCCGCAGCAGCTTCTCTTGGAGGTTTGAACAGACACAAGCAAGCTTTGAGGCAGTCATGGGACATTTCAGTCTCTCACATATCTGTAGTTATATTAAGTCTGTGGCAGTGTTGGTATGCTACAAACAGTGAGATAATTGACAGAAGCTCATGCAAAGACCTTAGTCCTAGTTTTAAAAAGTCTAGAATAGTTTTTCTGCCCTTTCTCAATTAATTCACTCTCTCCCCAGGCCTTTCTTTACTTCCCTTGACTGTAGAGATCCTGCAGAGTTACTGCTCCAATTTTAGGCCCATAGAGAGAACCCTGCAAATAGCCCTCTGGTTTTTATATTTCCTCTCTTCCTATCTCTACTTCTTCCAGTCTTTTATTCTGTGGCTTTTCCAATTTGAATTAGAAAATTGCATATCTTTGTGCTGCAGCTAGATGGTCCAAAGCTAATTCTAAAACAGTCAGCACTCTGGGATGCAAGTATCTAAGGCAACATCTACTCCCTAAATCAACTTTGCTAATCTATTTGTCCTCTATATTGGTCTCCAACCATTCACATGCATGTATGTAACTTGGCTGCTCTTCAGCTCTGTTTCAGGGAACCATCTAGTTCCCTATGAAATGAAACTTGGATGTAGAGCTGCAAAAATTTTACTCCAGCAGTCACTGGCTATAGGCAGCATGGGCAAACTACACATGGGCAAACTACATCAATGGAAATGATTGTAGCTGAATAATTTGTACACTCATTCAGAAAAAAGTGTTTCTGCTCCCTTGAATAGTTGCACATTTCCCATTACAACATCCTTTGTTACAACCTCAAAAAATCTTTCCTGCGAGGACAGTTCAGAACCCAAGACTTCTCTCCTCCCAGCTAAGCATGCTAATTTACCTGATTAAAGTGATAAAGGAAAAAAAAAAAGTAGAAGTGAAAATGTGACGCAAGCATTATCCTTGAAACTGTAATCACAGTACAAGCCTTCATGAAAAGATATGGCAGCCAAGCTGAAGTCTTACAGTCTGTGTCTACCTGTGGGACAATCTTACCTTCATTTTGTTTTGTAGACATACCTTTAGGTCTGTTTTTTCTCTTATCTGAAGTCTAGGAGACCTCTTCCACTCCTACAAGTCCCATGACACATTTAGAACTGTAACAGCACTGTGGATCATATCTGTCCTCTATAGAATTTTACTGCTTCCTAAGAAAAATTACACATATTTTTTTATATATATATATATTCTATGCTTTCAGGAATGACCACACAACGCAAAGCAGCTCCGATATAGGAGTTCAGACAGATGCTATTGGATAACCTGAGCCTACTGTGACCCTATATCAACTCTGAAATAACATAACCTCTGAAATAACCATAGCTTAAGTCACCATGAAGACAGTCCCTCATGTGGGGCAAACTAGAAGCATGCATGGAATCAGCTATGACACCTGCTCAGATGGCCATGTGTCATGTTTATCTGAACTCTGGTAACTGGATTACTTTTCATCAGATAGTATATATTTATTCAGCAGTTATTGCTCAGAAAAACAGATACCAGAGAGTTTTAGGTGAGAAAAAGATAATAGAAAGTAGACTTAACTGCTAGCTCATAACAAATAAATCTATTCAAAGACAGCCTGTTCCTTTCTAATAATCTGACCCCATCTGCTTCACCTGCAGTTCTCTACTGGAGGGCAGGTCATTCCTGAGGTATTATTGAGGTGCCCTAACACAGCTAGGTGAGTACATCCCTACAGCAAGTTTAGAGAACACCTAGAGAAGCTGATCACACTAATTTCAGAGACACAGACATTTTAGATAATGCAGATAATCATCTCACTCTAAGTCAAAGCAGGTATCAAGTACTGAAAATAAATGTCCCATCTCACAGTAATGAACTTTGCAAAGTAAAGTGCTCAAGGCAACAGCTTTTAAATTGTTAGCAAGTTTTTGTTAAAATGTTTTTTCTAATATGTTTGAAAATCCCCTTCTCTAAACACATTTAACTTTAAACAATATTTTGAAGAAGCATGTTCCTTGAGTGAGGGTACATTATATTTTCACAAAGTCAAAAATACAGCTTTGTTGACTCTAACAATACCAGAGGAATCAAGGAGTAGTGACAGAGGCAACCACCCATGAATGGTAATGTACAGTGACAGCTAAGGTAAACTGAATGGGTTCTGTTCAAAACACATTGGTTCTAGCAGCCACCAAGCCATGTTAGTTATCCTACACAACCTAGTTCACCAACACCGCAGAGCTCAACCTGCGTAAGTGGATATTTCTGCACTTAAGAAAGAAAGTCCACACAGGACAGCACTTCCTGACTGGCTCTGTGCTAGCTTGAGGACTGCTTTGGACCACTCAGTGATTTTAAGCATGACTCAGGTGCAGACAGGATTCATTCTATGTTTAGTTTGAGGCTGTGCAAAGTGAGTTAAGTGAAACCCAAATATTTTGGGTGTGGGGAAGGACTGATATCTGAACAGAAATCCAAAGACATATTAGTACAGTTAGTCAGGCAGGCAGTAGCTGTCTGGAGGAGGGAATTTTCCAGAATCTTTTAGAAATGGTTTCAACTTACAAAAAAGAGGATACTTCAGCAAGATGTTGGTAAAAGTGCTATCAGAAGTGTAGCCTTACCTGGCCATCTGTGACTCTCAAAAACTCACTTCTGCAGACACATCTAAGACCTGTGTTATCAGAATCATCAGTGGAAAGTAAAAGTTATAAAGTATTTCTGAGCAGTCATTTTATAACCTAGCTGCTGCTGCTTTCTCCCCTCCCTCACGTACTAATGCATGTAATGATCCTCACAGTGCTAGAGAGCAAGGTCTTTGCAGCAGGAACTTGTAAAAGACTTTTACAAGTTTTCCTGAAATGGCTGACAGAGTTCTGACTGTTAGAAAGTAAATCAAAACACTGAATGCCAAGCTCAAATATGCATTCTAATATATTTTGTAACATACTACAGCTGAACTTCACAGCTTTCTTGCATAAGGAGACATTATTATATTATGTGCTTTACATAATCTCATGTAATTAAGTCAGTTTGCATCCAGTAAATGAAGCTCCTTTAGAGTCATTCCTGAAAACCACTTTTTCAAAATCTCCCCCACTATCTTATTCTCTTTATGTTCATTGTCATTTCCCCAAATGATGTAGAACGCTACTGTTCTCTCTGCAGCCACCATACCTGTTAATCTTGTCTGATGTAGCCTGGCATTTAAATGGGTGATTCATCACCATGGAGGAGATATTTAACATTGGACAAATGACTGTACAGTTGTGTACACAGAGGAAGGAAATCATGTTCTTTCCAAAGGAATTTTGCCTATACTAAGTCATTCAATTTTTCCAGAGGTGTTTAAAGAAACATAAAAGCATGTACGTGCTGCAGAATATCTTTAAGATTTTGAAAAGACTAATTACAACGAAAATTTTGAATATAAACAAATCATTTTAGCCTGCTGCATTTAAAAACATTTTTTTCCATTAAAATATTTATTATATATGTGTAGAAATATCGAAATCTTAACTATGTTCTGTTTAGCTGGTTCTATGCATAGTTAAGCACACTAATGTACAAAACCTGTGTATACAGTTAAAATTAGGATTATTCAAATATGATGACTGCTAGATTATTTTTTTCTCTACCTCCTTGTTTGCTCTCACTAGAACATCCAGTATGTATCTTTGTATGTACGTACCTTTGAGGTGAAGGAAGTGTGCTTTATGTTTGCTCCTTATTCTTGATGATGATGACAGGCCAAATTAATTTCTTTTTTAAAATGAGGGAATTTAATAATCCTTAACTCAAAGATGGTTAATACTTCAACATAAAGGCAAATGACCATCAACGCAAAAATACCTGAAAGACCTAAATATCTAAAAATGCCTAGAAGCTGGATTGGTTTACTAAGTACAGTAAAGTGTGTAAATCCCAAATCACTTTTAAAAGGCTTTCAAGTTTATTTTTTGGTACAAAGCACCCATCCCCAGTCCCTTTCTTTTTACTCAGTCTGCCAGGAAGCTGTGTGGGAAGCCTTTCGTATTTTTCTGGATCGAATTCCTGATACTTCCGAATATCAGAACTGGGTTACTGCCTGCCAGAGGGAAACCTTCTGCATATTCGACATTGCGAAAAACTTCAGCAATTCCCAAGAGCACCTGGAAATAATCCAACGGGTAAGGATTACTGACATTTGTTTAGAAACTGGAGGAGACTTCCATGTCCCTCCCTATCTGCTTATATAAGGGCAAATTACTGCTCAGGAAGAGGAGGGGGCATGTGTTAGAAGGAAAACATAAAAGTACAGTAAACAAAAGAGCTGACAGGCTTCTGCTCAATGGTTGGATACACCCACTAGTAAAATGCTGTTTCTCTTAATCTTTTTGCAGCGAGTAAAACATAGAACCTTCCAGGAAAGGTAAGTAGCGCAAGTAGAACCTTGACACTTGATGTTACTGCCTTTTTTGAAAAAGATATGCGTAGGTGTGTGTGGATGTGAACAGATATACAGATAGCACTGTGATGTATTTGGTGTGTGCTGTGAGAGATGTGTATACTGTATGTACCATAGTACACAGTATTTGAATCACAAATAATGAAGGTGGCAAAATGTTTGAGTTGCCTGTTCACTTTGAGACACCACAGAATGTCCTCTTAGACTAACGTGAGCATGAAACCCTGACAGAGCCATGACTTTACATTAGACTAGTGTTGATTGGGAGCGTGACAAAAGATTACCCACAATTCGTATAATTCTCAAAAGGAAAGTCAGAGAATTTAACAACAGTTTATCTATCTGGGAGGCTACATTAAGCAATAATATGAAAACTCTATGCCTTCACTTTAGTTTCCCCCTGTATTTTCACACATCATGATAGTGTTAAATAATGTGATGCTTTATTCCCTACACTCTTGGGAAAAAAGTATGTTCCTAGCAATGCTCAGAAGTCTGAGAATGGCAAGATTAAGGTTACAATACTGAACTCTGTCTCTGTGCATATAAATACTATATCATTATCCACAGTTTCTCTCATTAATGTATTACTTTTTACTTAAAATTTTCTTAGATTTTCAGGTGTAGCAAATAATCTTTTCCATTCATAGACATTATACTGTCTCATGATCACAGAAGTCTTATGTATCTTTATTCATTAAGACACGGGAGCTTTGAGTGTTCTTCTTTCTCAGAAACGTATTTTTAATAATGTAGGGCCTAACTGAGCTCCCATGGAAGTCCAAAGGGAGGTCTTTTCACTCAGTCTAATGCAAACAGCAGCAGCAAGGCAATAAGAGAAGTGACTGATCTCAGAGTTCTTACGCTCTTTGTGAACAGTATAGTTTTCCCTAGACACAATTCAGAAGGTGAAGTAAATTCAATGAAAGTACTTGTATTTTAGCTGGAAATACAGGCAACCGTGATTATGCATTGTTGGATTTCATCTTTACTACTGTGTGGTTTGGGAAACATTTTGTATCTTCTGTAGATGCCATGTAGAGAGATTAGTCTCCGGCTAAAGACAACACACACATTGTGAAAACATTACAAATAATACTTTAGTTCTCACCACACAAGATATTCAGAGGATGTGGTAAATCAGGAGTTGTTCATGTTCTTTATTTGCATTATTAAACATCTAGGTTAGTACTGCATAGAAATGCAGCCCACCCACCTTTTCTGTCTATGCTACAAGCTTCATATTGTCTCAATTATTACCACACTACGCATTTGCAGTGCCTTTAGTTCTTTCACTTGTACCAGTTTTCAAACACTATACCTGTGTGCACTGCCTTAAAAATAGGTATTTCTACCTACATTTTGATGAATTCTATGCTCATTTATTTCCATGATTGGGCTTTTTATTTCATGCTGTGGTTTTTTCCACACTCTACTTAGAACCCAAAACAACTGAAATTCTTCTCCCCCCAATTTCAGGAAAGAAAAATCTCAAAATGTGACTTAGAAGATTCTTATCTAAGAATCTAAATGTTTCCAAAAACTACAAATGAATAAAAATTTGGTTTTAGAACATAAATTATTTTATAACCTTAACTTGAGGAATCTTTAACACATCTATTATAAAATGTACTTATATATATACACCACTTCTGCTTTTCAAGCAAACTAAGAGTTGCAGTTACAAAATTTACAGCCCATGACTGTAAAGCTTACAACAAAAAATAATATCAACAATACAAAAACAAATCCTATGATGCAAGGCAGACAATCTGTACATCACACCCAGCATATCCTTACTTGAGTTTTCAGCTCTCTTCCATGGGGACCACAGTAGGCATTAACCGATGAATATTACATCCAGATCCAAACATAAACATTCCTACAATTTGTAATAATCTTGATCCATAAATCTGATTTGAAACTATCATTAGTTGGAAGCATCCTTATGATATTATAATGTAGGCTGACAATTGAAAAATAAGTGCATCCATCCTCTCCTCACACCAAACCATATGAAACACCCTTGGAACCATGAAATGTCCATTGGCTCTAAAATTAGAAGCCCAAAGCCCTCACTGAACTATCTTGATAGGATGAGATATAGCAGACAGTAGTTGATTTAGATAATGTACAACAAGTCTTGCTTCCAATTTAGTCAGTGGTCGAACATTCATAGGTTTCAAAGAGAGAAAAAGCAGACCCTGTGCACTGATTTAATCTCTGTGACCCCATCCCTCTGACCGCTTGGAGAAAATCGGTCATGAAACCTCATGAGCAGACTGACAGGATCAGTAGACCTTGGTGGAGGAATATGTCAAATCAGTATTTTTGTTCACTGTAAGAGCAAATACCGTATTGAAGGAGAAGAAAGGAAATATATAAACTGTTGAATATAAAATATGATCTACCATTCCATTGCCTGTTTAACCAGCTTATCAAATATTCCATCAGAAATAACTTCTCTCATTTAAAGTACACTTAATATAGGGGTCATTTCTGCATTTTTTTACACCTTTTTCATTGCCAGTACAGCATGCTGATCATTAAATCACTCATTTCTATTTGATTGATAGGAAAGATGAAATATCCACAGGGAAAACAGGTGGCAAAAAGCTGGAAGACACTCCTTCCATTTCTACAGGTAAAATCAGATCTGCTTGCTCTGCGTCTGCCCATTAAATAGAATTGCTAAAACCAGTGATTCATAGATCTTAGAAGGCTGTAATTTAATGAATGCAATAGAAGCATGACAAGTTCAGTGAAGTACAATGAAAATGTTTTAGCAAAATAATCTGTAAGAAGCATTTTTTTATTTCTTTACAGCCCATCTGCTAGTAAAATGTAGCATTCCAGGTTTGTTTCACAGTCTTTAAATGCATATGATTTCCTAGTTTCACCTGTAGAGAATAGAGCTAATTTTGCTTCAGTTATGAAATAACATTTAGTGTCAGCTGCTGCATTTTGTTAGCCAAAATAAGCAAGCAGATGAAAATAAAACATTACTTTAGCCAGAAAGTCACAGTGGTGCCAAGACATTAATTTGAGCAGATTATGCCAATCAGACCTATAAACACTGTTGTGTAATACAGTTCTTTAAAACAATGTTAGAAATTTATGCAGTGACAAAAATCTGTAAATATGAACATTTCAATTCAAGGAGGAAACATCCTGCACACATATTTTTATGAGGGCCAAATATGACAGAATCTTACCGATAGCAGCTTCCAGCATGGTAATTTTGCCTCTAGCTGGAAAACACTGTCAAAGCCTCTTGTTACTTTAAATAGAGCCCTAAAGAAAGGTGGTACCATAGAGACAAAGGTCTCAATTGCAAAGTCAAGGTTAGACATTTGGTGATATATAATGCAGTATGACAGGAAATGATCGAATATTATTGTTTAATTCACACAATTTCACTGATGCATAGTCAGTGCCATTTTTGCCTTCAGTCACACATGCAATGCTACTGATGTTTTGACCTGGAAAGAAAGGCCATTTATTGTATCAAAAGTAGCAGCTTTACCCATGCCATAAGTCATGACCACTTTTCACTGGCGCAGGCTTGCACTCAGACACATGCTTCATAAGGAAAGCTTCTGCAGTGAGCTGACACCTGACCAGCAGAGAAAGGGGAAGATTTTTGATGTGCAAATCTGCTCTTGCCTAATTTTACTTTAAATCCCCCCAGGCTCCCCTGGCACATCCCTCTCTCCATATGCACCTGTACCTAACAGCACACTGCTCAACGAAATTGTTAACGACACGAAGACTCCTGTGAAGGTGAGGGCAGTCCGTTTTCCTATCCCACTTTTTCACTCACCCCTTCTTTTTGATTCAGACTGATGAGCTTGCAGCTCTTTTGGGCCAGTTTTTTCTTGATCATTGTCTTGCTCTTGTTGTGTTTTTTTGTTTATCCAAGGTATAAAAAGTCTGGCTAAGAGTAGAATTGTCCTTGAGCAAATAAAAATATAAAAAAGTGTTTAAAGAATACAAATTATATAAGTATTGCTAAGTAAACATACAATGTATATGCAGTACATGCAGTAAAGAAAAACTTATTTTGTGTTCCAAGACCTTCATATTTTTAACAGGTAAACTTTATAGCAACCTGAAAGGTTTTATTCTGAAAAAAACAAAAGGCTTTTTTGTGTAATAAAATACATTGGCAGTGGAACATAGGTATGGTATGTGTTAACATTAGTAGCAAGATTTGTGAAGAAGGACTGAGAGATTGGCAGAAGGCAGTTTCCTGGGTGGCCTCTCTGCATCACCTCTTGAGGTACTTGCATTGCAAGATTTGAAATTTGAAGCTCAGCTTTGTTTGTGAATAAGAAACAAGAGATACCTTCTGATCTTAGTATTAGCAAATCTGTAGCTTTGTATCTAGGATGAATTAGGAAATCGTTCTGAATGTGCCCATAGTGGCTTTACTCCTTGTGGCCAGCACATCATAGCCTAAAAATGAATTGGCTTTTGGAGTTTAACATTATTAAAGGAAAAAATTAGTAAGTTCAGGCCAAAACAAATAGTGTCAGGAAATAGCAAACGAGTACTTTTAATAGCAGTAAAGTCAACTGCACAGAAAAGATGTAACACAGGTAGACCTAATTGTATTTTATTATCAGGAAAAAACAAATGCAAATGACTGAACATGAAGCAGTAAGAGAGAGTCTGGCAGTCTGCTCTGGTTGACCATGTGTTTTCTGAGGGTAGGATACCAACTAGCTTTTAGCATTTGCTTGTCACTTTCCTCGATGTCACACACTTTCCTCCAAAATGGAGGAAATAAGAAGACTTGGTAGCACTCTCTGTGCAAGAAATGGCTTGATTCTCTTTATCACCTTCATTTATGCATATCAAAGGCAACTCTCAAATCACAGTAGTAGAAACTTATTTGGAAAGGCAGAAGAATTAAGCCAACAGATGTGTCTAGGAACCCTCACTTTTTGTAGGATATAGTTCAGAAAGTTATTTGAGGGATGGGCTTAAAAGGGTACCCTTCTACCTATTAAATCCTGAAACATGGGGAAAACATCACTTAGTTTTATTTCTTCTGTTTCTTCTCCTCTTCTTTTCCAGGAGCTGGGAACAAATACAGTCCCAGAACTGCCGGTGGAACAAATGGTAGAATTCAGTGTCACTCTCACTGATCAGGAGTACACAGACGAACTTAATGATCCCAACTCCCCACAGTACCGACAACTAGCTGCCAAATTTCAGCTACAGGTAAGGAGACTGAGTGAACCCAAAATGTTGACTTTGTACCTTGGCTGAGATTCATACTATGAAACGACCTTCACCATGAAATAGAATTAGAAACTACTGCCCTCACTTGAAATAGATAATTCCTCTTGTCTCAAGACCTTCAGTTTTCCATCACATATAGTTAGCTTTTCCCTTCATTTAGGCCATCTGTTCAGCCACCAAGCTAACAGGCTGACATCTTTGTCAGCAGTAGAACCTCAAATAACTGATGAACAGAATAACTTTAGGAATATCATTCAGGCTTAATCAGGAATTCATGGACAATACTTTGTCATAATTTAATTTCTGCAATGATCTTAATGAGAAATGTAATATAAATGTTAAAGTAATTAGCTACATTTTTCTGAACTATTCTTCAAAATATTTCCATTCATTTTGTTGTGCATTACCATAGTTTCTGTAAGAACTGGAACATCTGTGGTGTTTTCATATATTTAATAATATTAACTGAATGTTGAGCTATCAACTTAATAGATAGGGGTTAATGACTTGAGGTTCCCAAAAGGTTTTCTTAGTAGAATTAACTAAAGCTTCTCATCAGTTTCACAAGCATTCCTTAGTGCAAGCTATTTCACTTTCAAATATGCATAGAAAAATGGAGCAGGATGTGTTGGCAGAGCTGATAAAAAGTGGTTTCTCTGAAGATTTCCAGTATTATCCTCAAACAGAACTGCCTGCAGACTTTGTTTACTACACATATAATGATGTAATTCAGCAATCTGACTTGTAAGCTATTCCATTAATTGGATGGGGAGAAATGCAAAGTTTCTTCATTGTTAAGTTATTTTCCATTGTCATCAATTTTCATTTGTCACTTTTAAAAGTCCAAAGCTGTTCTTGACATGCAATGATGAATTTGTAGTCTAGTACCATGACATACACCTGATGTGCTTTCCTCCAAAGATAGGTCATAGAGGAGACAGAGGACAGTCTTGATACATGGCAGTTTTACAAGTGCACTCAAAGGGTGAGAGTGAGGAGGTTAGATGCAGAATTAAAACCTCATCCAGGGACATGAGCTTCTGTACAAATTTCAGAGAAACCTTTGCAAAGGTTGAGGCTGTGGAATTCCAAGCTCAGTTTCCAATTCATTCCACAACATGGCAAGAGGGAAGAGTTACAGCAGACATTACAGTGAAGGTGTTCAGAAGTACATCTGTATACCACAACATACATTGAAAATCACATGAGGAATGGAATGCTGATTCAGCTGCTTACGCTAGTCAGTAAATTGAGATTCATTTGGCAAAAGTAGAAAATAGAAAGCTACATATGTACATACAGTCAAAAGAAAGTATCAACTTCATTATGTTATAAAGAGAACCAAGAAGAGACTGAACAGAGTCCATGCCAACAGTCAACATGACTACAGGGGTATTCAGTTACCTAAACATGGGTATCTGGTGTCATTTTAGGTGACCCAGGTTATCCAATACATCTGCAAGGGCCTCTCAAATATGAGAGAGCTGCACTCTTTTGAACCAACAGGTGAACAGATGACCTTAAGGCATCTAAAATGATAGTGCTTGCCTAAGTTTAGGAAAATTAATTGCATCCTAGTGATTTAGGCCTTAATCTCTTTCAGTGGGCATTAGTCACATGAATAACATTTAAAATCTTCCCAGTCTGTTACTTCTCATATACTAAGTCAGACCAAGCCCAAAATGAAGTATTTACCTCAGTTCCTTTCCTCTCTTGCGAGAGATGGGCAAGGGGAGTGTAGCTAGAAGGCCATTTTCTGCACTAGACATTATCTTCTCTTCTGCTTGCTGAAATGAAAAAGACATCTAGGCTTATACAGTGTGGTTGATACCTGGTCTTATACTAACATACTGATCTTCTGCTACTTCTTCTTCATTTAACCTACATTAGAGATGCAAAGAAAGCTGTGGGACTGACCACTCATTTCCTACCAGTTCTGACAAACTCTTGTGCCTGAATGAATGGGTTTTAAATCTGTGCTGTGTTTGTACAGAATCATATAGCTAAGGAAGAAGAAAGATCAGCACATTAGTTCATACACTTTTAAAGTGATATGCTGAATTAAAAGGACCTGATTTCTCAAAAGGCTTTTCCACTTTTCAAGTGCTGAATTCCCTCAACTCCACAGGCTTTGCTTGCAGATGAAAGGCTTAGATGATGTGTTGCCTGGTACTTAACAGGACCAGGAAGTGTATCAGAAAGGAACTGTCGAACTGTATGTTTAAAAAAAATGCCTTTCCTCTGACATAGTAGATGTATGTAAAATATTTCATTTGCCTTAGCTGTAAAAATGTTGCTACAATTGGAAAAGACCAGAAGATGAATCAGCTGGATCTCAAAACACTGTTAATCCTTGAGATGCTGATAAAAACACTTATTATCCTAAAGTCTGAAAAATGTATACAGAATTCACCTTTTCTACTCATTATTCATCATACTGTCTCCTCTATTCAAAACCATATAATTGTATTATTGTTTACATTAGAATGAAAAATATATGAAGTTACTCTATTTGTACAAGAGAGTTAAAACTGTTTAATTTATAAACAATTTGTCAAATAATCTAAATCCATCTGCATTTGGTTAATATTTCTATATAATTAACAATTATATATATATTATATATATATAAAAAATATATAATTCTATATAATTAACAATTTACAGTTAAGGTAACTTGAATGACAAAATTATTCCTGAACCAAAACTGCTGAAAATGAGAAAACCATTTGATTCATGTTGTTTGACTTTCTCTATTATGAAGTAGATTGTCACTAATTTACATAACTACATTACTAAAAAGAGCTGTATTTTGTACTTCATTTTGCCTGTTAACAGGTAATACAGGCAGCATATACATATTCTGTTTAAAAGTTGAGCAATGATGATACCACAAAGAGAAGAGTTGAGACTGTTTCATAAAGTTCTTTCTGAAATATGAAAAATATTGTTTAGGTAGTTAACCTGTGCTTGCTTTTTAGCAGTCGAACTTACACTGAATTAATGATTTTATGGTTTTCTATAGATGCAAAAAATATTTGAGAAACTTCCAGGATTCAAAGAAATCCATGTACTGGGATTTAAGTAAGTAAGAAAATGGGACTCAGACTTTTTCTACTGATACTAAGATTCTCCTCTTCCTTCTTTCAATCCAATATGAATAGACCTATATAGTAGTGGGGTGTGTATTGCTATGAACAGAAAATCATTTTCTGGGAACGACACAGAGACAATATGGAGAGAAGTGCAAACACATCCCGAGGGAGACTATGAGGTTTTGAATTACTAAAAGTAGTTTTGATACCCTGAGGGGTGAAGGAATCAGTAAATCCTTTGAAAATGTTTGCTAGCAACATTGTATTAAGGACTTTCTTAAATGACAAGGTAAAGAGAGTTAGGAGTGCAATTATTCAGGTGGCTACGTTTTTGTGTGGGGGTCCTGTGCCCCTCACAGATCACAGTGAAGGTGCCTTGGCAAGAGAAGGTTGCAGGAGGATACATGTTCACACATATAAAACTTTTCCAATAGGTGATTCCCAGGTGTTTCAAACAATTAAAAACGTTTCATTTTTTAATAAATTTCTGTTCTGTCTTGCCATTTCTTTTAGTTTTATCTTCCTTGCATGTTTACTGTTAATACAAGCTACTGTGTATTTTTTCAACAGAGAATCTACACAGGAGGGCGGGATCAAAAACTTTGATATAGTTATGCTTCTGTAGACAAGTGCACATTATGTAAAGAATCAAGGGAAAACCAAATTATTGATAGTAAGAAACAACATAAAATTGGAAAGGAATAAAGAGCGGGAAAAAAACACATAAATTCACGTGGGCTTATGGCACAACATCAGGAACATTCAGTCCTTGTAGTAATATTTAATACATGTTGAAGAACATTCATATTGCAACGAAATTTTAGGCAAGAGCATACTTCTTCCTAGCTTTTGTCTGTGCAAAATTTCTGGGGAAAAAGAAGAGTAAAATAGAGTGAAAATTGATTGTTTACATTTTGATAATGAAAGTAAGAAAACAAAAAGCTGGCTACTGTAGAACAAGCAAAGAAAATCTGTAGTAGCATCTCATACTTGCAATAATTAATCTCATTCAGTTGTGACTCCAGGAGATCTGTGATCCATTTCTGTTTAGTGTCTTGGTCTTAGGAGCTGAAATGAAAGTACATTTATCAGTGTGGAAGATCAGGATTGCTCTCCATCATCTAGTAACTTAGTTAACTCCGATCAGCAAAGAAGACAGTTGTTGCTGTCCATTCTCCCTTAGCCATCTTGCTACATATATTAGCAGCATTTCCCACAAGGCAATATGGAAGGACAACATTAGAAATATACTAGAGAATTCATCAGGGAAAATAACAGGGCATTATACTACAGAAGGTCAACATAGGCATGTCTTCCAGAGGTAATTAATAGGTTAGGTTACCCATGTGACTAGGATCTGGGTAGGCACCATGTGTGGTAACAGTAACAGTTGCTACTACTGTCTGCAGGTGTTCATTGACACCATAAAGATAACAGATTAGCAACAGCAGTGCCCAAATTGCACCATTTGTAGTGGGAAATAGGAAAGCAGATATTTCAAACTATCAAGGTAAAGTAAAGCTCCTGTTTCCCCACTCAAAACATGGAGATTCCCATTGTTTGTAAGGGGAAAAGTGAAATGAAGGAGAGTAGGCTGTCATTTTCACACAGAGATAAATATTATAGATGACACATAGAAGATAAAATAGTCAGAAAATGGTTTTGATGTATGACTGATTGATTTACCAATATATACATGAATCTTTGTTTTTCTTTCTTTTGCAATCCTTTATCACACCCTTTCTTCTGTGATGAAATGAAGACAGAAGAAGGAGAAAGATGGGTAATTTGTCTGTAATTCATAACTAAGATTAATCATTTTATAGACTATTAGATGTACATAGATACATCAATAAATGTTCTTTATTTTGATGTGACAAAGTGAATTGATTTGTGTTCTGCCTAAGTACAAAATCTTTGATATAAAGCAGCAGGGATAGCTTTTACCTTAATCTGAAAGGTTCATGTAATCAAATTTTGTCAGGATCTCTCTGAAGGGAAGAAAATTGGTTGACCTAAGAAAAGTCACATTCAGATAACTAAAGATCTCTATCAGTCATAAACTGAAAGTGAAAAAAATAGGGAAACTTCATATTTGAATTTTCATTTTTGATCTGCTGTTTCATAGCTGTAATTCCCATATACACATTATCTTCAATAAGTATGTAGAATTTGATTTGTTATTTCCATTATCAGGCCAGATAGAATGGCAGAGACCAGTTACTAGCTTGATAAGCAGGGATCTTTGAACTGGCAATGCAAACAGCTACACAGTCTGTTGTTGTTGTTTAAAAGTGCTTCTGGGGAATAATTTTTTAGCAGCTCCCAGAATTTCTATTCCACTCGTAGTTTAAAAGGAAGAATTGTCTAATGCTTTTCCCGGATTCTTGCAGTGTCATAGAAATGTAAATATATAGCACAAACTAGACAAAGTGAAATTCCTCTGTCTCCAGTTATTTGATTTTATAAAAAGCAACATAGTGGTGTACAAATGTTTTACAATGTACTCATTATTTTTCGTTTTAATTAGGTGATTCTAGCATTTATGAAAAATGATGTATTAAAAGTGGTGAAAATTTGAGACTTCTGTTAAACAAATACATCTAGGGAAAAACTATATACATTCATTTGGACTTGGAAAACCTATCTGCCATTGTGAAAAGTTGTTTCTTGACACATTAGCTAACTTTCTTGCTGTTCAACAAAAAAGAGTAAATCGTTACCCCGTATGTGATAGGATTTTTGCTTATCTGTAGTTTTATGAACTGTCCAATCCCTTTTCATATGTTCCTGCATAATTAATAGGTGATTATGGCTTCTAGTAACCTCAGAATGCATTTATGACTGTTTGAACCAATAATCAATGACTTCAAAATATATTACCAGTTCTACAGGTCTCTGAGTAGTCAAACTGGATCATGTCAGGACATTTTTATAATTTTCTTCAATATTGTAATTTGTATTAAAAATTATGGATAGAATAAAAAAGGTTTAGGTGTAGCAAAAGTAATTTGAGGATGACAGTCTCATTAGAAAGAAGTATATCTGTATTATTTTTCAGAAGATAATAAGTTATGGTTGCATGCATCAGTCCTCAGCCAGTAACTGATTTTGCTGCACTGGGCATTTTTGCATCTTCCCCTTGCAGATCAAGCAGCACTATAGCACGATATGTGGTAAACTTTGAGAGAGATGGCTCAGAAATCAAAGGTACAGCAGATGACATCTCAACTATTGGATCTAATAAGGTTGAAAATGAAAAAAATCCACTTTCTCCAAAGGAAGAAAGGGAGATACCATCAACTAAACTCACAGTAACAGAGCTTCAGCAACTGGTTGCTATAGCACTCCATGAAGACCAGTCCCTGCCAATGGACCTTGGAACACTTCAGTTTACTGATGGTCAGTAAGCAGACCGGTGCCTCGCACAAGTCTGAAACTTGTCCTTTCAAACTGATTCAATTTCAGTAAGGTCTCGTTTGCTTCTCTAACAGTTTGTTTTCATTAGATGTATCCCATTCTCCTAAGTGTTGTATAACATCCAAAGGATTTAAGTTAAATTTTATAGCAAAATGTGCCTTTATAATTATTCAGCTTAACTTCCAGTCATATTGGAGGATCTATTTTTCTTGGTTCTTTGTTTAGAAAAGCTAGATATTTTGCACACTAAGACAAATAAGAGGAAAAAGAAAAAAAATACTATTAATATAACCATATCATTTTAATTTCGCAGTATGGACAGTTGCTTTTCTTTAAAAAGTGAGGGCTTCCTCTAATGTAAATTTAGCTTTCTGAAAGCTGAGTCTCAATTTTAAGCAAGCCATCTAACCTCCCAGTGAAGTCAGAGAGACTGACACCTTAAAGAATGCTTGATCCCAAGCTAAAATTGATGGTGTGAAACACACTGTAAGAGTGCATTATGCTCTCTGAAACACAGGAGTGTAGATGACAAATCTAGGTGTGAAGACCTCCAGCAGAATGTTGAAGAGCAGCATCCTGTCCAGTAAACCAACTAATAAGTATCCCCTTCTAGTCCATCAATTATTTTTTTCAAAGCTAATATAGCCCTAGTTTTGGGGAGGTGGGTTTAAAATGGGGAAAATAATTTAAAATATTTTATATGTATATTTATTAAACAATCTTAAAACACATACCCAATTTTAGCTGTAGTGTTTCATTTACACACAGCAGCATTTTCTTGAAAAAAAAAATTATTTAGATGAACTAATACTTTCTGTAAGAATAAAATGTCATATTTTAATGTAGATTAAAAGTCCCAAGAAAAAAAATTCGTACATGTAGAACACTTTAATAATAACTATTTTAATCTTTTTCCCACTAGTTATTTTTAATAACCAGTTTTAGTTACATGCAAGTACGTCTAAAGAGCTTCTCTAAGGGGGTGAAGGAAGCAACCGGGCACTAAAGCTAAAACGCTGAGAGTAACAATGGTGTGGACTCTGGGTAAAACTGAAGAGAATTTAGGTTTAATGAACAACACAATATAATGAGTCATTATATCCCATGCGGATTTAACTGAGCAGTTCATATTTCAGCTGATTTTAAGCATTCATCCATGGTTCAGCTCTCTGCAGACTTATCCCATTCATACTAAATAAAGAGTACAAAGAATACATATAAAATTCCTGTTTCCCTCATAATTGCCAGTTTCAATGGAAATTTATGCCTATTTTTCTTCTTAACATGGATTTTTAGAAGTAATTTTTTGATGGAGAATAGTTTTAATACTGGCTTTTACTGAATTTATGTGTCTTGATGAGTTTTCAGTGTGCCACAGCTGAAATATTGTGCTCTCTCTATATTATTTTTTTTTTTTTTCAGAATCTATTATACCACCTAGTGATTTTGATAATGATATCCAGGCCATGGTCACTATTCCTCTGGCAGGCCCTGATTTGGTAAGTTAATACTGGTTGCTGTATTTATTTATTTCTCCATGAAAAATGAAATAAAACAGTGTTAAGATATACATAAATATACAGAAAAAGGCTCTTATGCTAAAATACATACCTGCCTTTTATAAATGTTATAAGGATGAATGTTGTATTGTTATACAACAACAGAGATACTGTTTAGAGCATTTACAGGAGAATGTCACTGCTTGATTACCTTTTCCAGTTTTAATTACAAACAATATCTCACCAGTTCAGTAGTACATCTCAATGACAGAAGGAGAGCAACTGAGAGGGATAGTGAAAGTCATTTTTCTTCAACCATTTTTAAAAGTATAGGCAATGTTATTCGGATCACATACACATGCCAAACATTTTATACATCCCACGACTTCATGGTGAGTTAGCTGTTTGCAAGCTCCTGTGCCTAAAGATTATTTGCCTCTTTGGCAATGAAAACTGTTTTTCAAAAACTTTTTCAGGAGGACTCCATGAGTGTGGAACTCCCACTAGGTTACCCCAGCCCAGCAACAGTGGACCAAACAGGAGACATCTTGGTCAGCGAATTTACAACTGGCATCCCTGTCCTAAGTGAAGAGATCAGTGACCCTGAAGACTTCAATAATTTTGTTTCATCTGAACCTGTGTTCCCTACTATACCCTCCAGAGAACCATTTCAGGACAAATCTCCTCCAGACACAGAAGATATCACTACTGACCACCAAAGTTTCACAGTGCCTTTCAATGCTCTGGGTAGCACTAGCAGTCCTCCAGAACCAGAGGATTCCTATTTGCCTCCTTCCACAGATGATTCTGCTAACAGTGACTTAGTCACCAATGACTATGAGTCTCCAGTGGAGCAGGATACCACACTGGCAGTTTATACCACAAGTAGCTTTATTCCACCTAATCTCCTGCAAGCTGGAGATGCAAATAGTGAAGCTGAGAAGAAGAAAGAACTGACTGATATAACAGAACCACCTTTCAAGGAAGCTGACCAGGATAGTCTGTCTGGACAAGGTAAGACACAAAAGATTTTTCCATAAGAGAAAGTAGGAGAGATCCAGTTGTTATTACACATACAGTCACGTACAAGCACAGTATGCATTCCTTTCAGTTGTGACAAATTTTTCTGGACCATCGGAGGTGAAAAATTTACATTTCTGATGCCCACTTCAGGAAATACCTAATGTACTTGACTTCAAGGTTGTCAAAGTGAGAAAAAAAAGCCCAACCCAACAACAAACGCCTAAGGGTAAGGCACGCTTTGTACAGGGTATTATGGTACAAATTCAAAAAGGTAGAGCAAAAAGCCATGTGGGAAAACACCAAAAAAAAAGGAAATCCCAGGCTAACACAAAAAAATTTTGGTATTTAAAACATGGAAGTTAAATTACTTTGGGTTCTACAGAGAGATGTGGATAACAGCAGCAAGAGTATCATGAAATAATTTATTCCAAGCAAAGAGTATCATGATTCAGAAAACTTTACCTACCTACAGGTTTGATGAATGTGAAAAACTTTTATATATTTCTGTTTTCCATGTTTGTTTATTCAGTTTTATCCATACAGTAGGGCTTTTTAGAGGCACCCAGATATATGAGAAAAAATACATAATAAATCAAAAAACTATATACATACGTATGTCTAGGCGGAGAAAAGTCTGTATAATTTAGCCTTTAAAATGAAAAATACATGATAGACATGTTTCCCACAGTTATCAGAAAAGCATTGACCCTGCAGATGAAAAAAGTTTGGACAAAGATAGTAGGGTCAGCTTTAGGCCACAGGCAGATTAGGCTTCCCCTTAGAACAGCAAAATGTCAGTAAGGCTACTGCCTCCATCACCTCCATCAGTGGCTTGGAAAGCCATGCTAGACACTGTGGAGAACGACAGTGTGCAGGTAACTGGATTGTGTGGGGCAGCAGCAAGAGCCCTCGGCAAAGCCGACAGAGCCATGGTTCCTGCTCTTGTCCTAGCTCTTGTCTTCTCCCTCTTCTGCTCCCTGACCTGGCCTCACCATCTCAGCGTTAGGTCAGTAAACTTTAATTTTACTTACACTTCTAAGAAGCCCGTGCTAGCTGCGTAAGATGCAAGGGGTCACTACAAACACATAGGAGGAATTAGTTCTTGGCTGAATATTCAGATGTGCTTTGAGACAGATTTTTGACTGCCTAAACAGAAAAGCATAAGGCAAGTAAGAACTTCATAGGAATCAGCAGGATTCTCTGAAGTCCCCACGTAGTCTCTAAGCAATACTAAAAAATCTGCAGAGAAAAACAAACAAAAAACAAATTCAGGGCAAAATGCCCACAATATGCATTAGTTTGGACAACCACACCCAGTGTTTCTTGATCCCCAAAAATGTCATCCTCAAAGCTTCTAAGTTTGCTCCCTGCTGCACGAAAGTCCCCTGCTCCCTTAGAAGGCTCTACTTTGTCCCTGATCCTTCAGATCCCTCCTTGCTCAGTCCTTGGCCTTTCATGTCCCACCATCCACTCCAGAAGCCTCTTGCAGTGAGAATAATGAACTCTCCTCCCCCTTTCAGGATGTTCTTTCTGACACAGCATGCCCAGAAACAGCAAGAAGACACCTTCATCCCCGCTGCCTGGCCAGATCCTTTAAGGCAAACAGGCAATGTTTGCATAGCTGATTAGAAACACCCCACTGCATGGTGATAACGTCCTTCACAATGGGCCCACACAGCAGAAACGTGAGAGGGGGGAATGCACATGTAGTGTACTGTTTACAGTGTTGTTCTTTCTGGATCCAGTAAAAAACAATATCGTCATTTTAAAGAATGTAAAAGCTTCCACTTGGGATCATACACTAATTAGCTCCAATAAGGGAAGAGCATAGCATATTCCATGATCATGCTGTTGCGCCTGGTAGTTTATGTACTGAATAAGAACTTCCCATTCTATACTCTTGCCTTTATACACAGAGTTCTGAAGTGAGATAAAGGAAAATACTTTATGATTAGCAGAGTCACTTAAAGATTAGAAAATCACTTCTTACAATAATCAATTGTCAAATGTTCCTGAAAATAAATTTTATGATGAAAAGTGTTAAACACAACTATTTTCAAACACATGTTGAGAAGTCTTGTAGTGCTACTGATAAAAGCACAGCATACCTTCAAATAACAGTACAGCATACCTTTAAATAACAGTCATTATAACTGTGGAAAAGAGTTACATTTGCAGGGGAAAAAGAAGTCATATGCATTTTTCATTCTATTCACTCATTGGGTTAGGGATTTAATGTCATAAAAATCACATAAAGTCACATATCTACTTGTGATTTTCTAAATAGCTGAAAAACCTTGTAGCCTAACAGCTCCAAATGACTGAAGAGAAGCAGCAGAGGATATTTGACTCACCAAAAATGCAGAGCAACTTATGCTGAAGGCACTAGTTCCATTCTTTTTCTTCAGATTTAAAATTGTAAATAATTTGTTTATTGCAATTTATTACAGTTACTGCCTAACTGGTTTTCACTGGATGGGAGGAGGGGTACAGGAGATGGACCCCTCTGGCCCCAAGGTTCGAGCTTGCTTGATTGTTCCCCAGTGACAGTGTAGGACCACAGTTCATCTCACTCTCCCACAGGCTCTGATACCTCAGTTCAAAATGGCGATTAGATTCAGTGTTTCTAAATGATCCTCAGAGATAATATATTGCATAGTTTAATGAGTTTCAGTGTCATCAGGCAAATATGAGGACCAAGGGAAATTTTAGGATGGATAATACAAATGGAAAGTTCACCACTTACACAGATTTCTTCAACAAATTTTTCTCATATATTTTGAAATTCAGTAAAAAAATAAATAAAGGTTTTTCTTCTTCTTAAAGCTATTATTGCCTGTGCCCACAGAACATGCACTTAAAGAGATGTGGACCTTCTGTAAGTGCAGGTTTGATCCTGTAAGCACTTGGTACTGACCCTTTAAACACTACTTTAAGTAATTATTTGTTGCACATTTGGGTTGGAACCTCTCAATCTGCAAAACAAAAAAAACTGTCCAAAGCTGTAAAAAACTCTTGTTCCTCCTTGTTGAACACAAGTTATGTCCAAAACAAGAATTTAAAAATCCCACCACTATCTCTGCAACTGAGTAGCAGGAGAAAAATAATTGTTCCCTGTCTAAAAAGAAGGGATGCCATGTTAGCATTGACACAAAGCTGTAGTTTGGTTAAAATCTTATAGTACAGAAAACATACAGAAGAGAGATGTTGAAAATCTATTTACTAAGTTCTTAAAAGCATAAATAGTATATACTCTTTAAAACTTTTTCTTTTTTTATAGCTTTTTTCAATTCTGGCAGTCCTGTGTACAGCATTCCCTGTATTCTTTTATTTCCCTAGATGTTGCATATTTCATAAGAACTGATAGAATTTGATCTGGAAATTCCGGACTTAACAACATTTATGTCTAAGGTTTTATTAAAGTCAACAGTGTTGGTGATATTAATACAGCAAGCAGAATTCCTTACTAGCAAGTACAGAATTTTTCATTTGTGCCTGGCTGCATTTCATAGCTGCATTTCTTAGTAATATTTTTAAAAAATAAACAAACAAACTTTTAACTGTTGCTGGTGTAAAACAGCAGGAACTACTTAGTACTGTATGAGGTTGAACAGAAGGTTAGAGTCTAAACAGTTGCCTGTAATTCTACTACATTATTTTCTAGCCATTTCCCCACCGTACAGTCCAGAAGGTGGAGCAAGTTTTCTTCATCACATGTTTAGAACTTCAAATTCACTCTTTACCATGAAGGAAGAGCTGGATACCAGAAGTAACATAGTTTGAGATTCTTTTAGGTATCCCCATCAGCTGTATGTTTCACAGATGGATTTTATTACACCAGTTATCACATAGGTGTGACTACAGGCTGAACGTTACTACAGACTCCTGAACATCAAATCTCTACAACCTATCTCAAATACTTTAATTGTGCCTACCGGAGGTCACTGAGCAAAGTAATTAAAAAAATTCTTTCACAGCTCCCAGAAAGATAATCAGACTCAGCCTCACACACAAAAATATACAGAAAGTTCTGCATAAAGCATCTTGGGAAAGGAGAGTGAAAAACAGGTGAGGAACAAGGACTCAAACTGACAAGAGGTGTCCTTTTGAGACGTGCAGAATGGGATTGGGTAGACAGTGGGAGGAATGAACCAGGAGCAGATGTGAAGCTTCTTTCGGATGGTACTGTGCTCATTCTGGACAGTGGTGCTGTCCATGGGCAGTAAAGAGCAGGCCAGTGAGGATTAGACAGCTGTGCTGGCCAAACAGTGATGACAGTTAATCCAGCCCTTGAAGTAGCTCAGTACTACTAGGAAGATGCTAAACTGCCTTTAGAGTAAGTCTAACCTTTGAATTTCAAATTCTGTTTTGAGATTTCACAATAGAATTAAGAGAAAAACCCTGGTATAAATTTCCAGACCTCTTACTGAAAAGTTCTGAAATGCTTGGATCAGATGTTGTGGTTTAAAGATTTGACTACTCAGAAAGGTTTTGCTTTGCTGTAGCACCTTCAAAATCTAGACTATTTCCATTTTCCATTTAGAACCAGTGCAAAACCCCTGTTTTCTTCTACTATCTGAGATGATACCTCTTCACTGTTCTCTAGCATTCCTCCTTCTTCATATTTTTTCCCCTCTGGAGTTAACTCATAAATATCTCTTCTGTATGGTTAAATTTCTTCACCCTCTCTGCAGCCTTCCTATGACTCTACCTAAAACAATATGGCCATTCAGTAAGGAATCCACTTGTGTAATGTATTAGACATTGTTATTTCAAAACCCAAGAAAATTTCAGCAATAAAACATATATAAACAAATGTATAAACAGATAAAAGAGTTCATGAATTCGGCAACAATAATAACTATATACTTCCTAAACAGTAAGAAGAATTTTCATTTTTATCTGTTTTAATTGTAGCTACTAACAAATTATACATTCCAGGTAAATTATTATCCCAAAATTCTGACCATCATGGAGGAAGCATTATTTCTGGAGAAGTTATTCCAGAAGCACAGGACAAAATAAAGCTAGCAGTAAAACACTTCAGCTATTCTGTTGTAGCACATCTCAGCTCACCAGCCTGGATCATCCTCAAGCTCTCAAGAAAGACTCTGAGAGAAAAAGACTCTTCAGGGTGGATCACAGTTTTTTCTGTGAGAAAAAAACACTGATGAGGAGTAGATGGTGGTCACATCTCTGTATGCGTAACTGATAAAAGCCTCATTAATTTCCATAATTGCTCTCATGTTCACGCAGCCTTGTTGTGGGTGGTCCCCTTTAATGTCTTCCTCCTGCCCAACAGTTAATTTAGTTGTGCACTCCTCACTCACTACTATTTCTAAGCAATCTGTAGAAAAACTCAGTTTTCTGTCTGGGGATTCTTTCTGTCTCTGGTTCATCCTCAGCTGCCTAAGCACCATCTATGTTTAGCATAGCTTTCTATTTGGCATAACCAGCATTGTCATGGAAAAGAAAACCTCATTACTTCTTGCAAGAACCACTCTGGATGTTCCCAGGATTGGAATTCACCATTCTTTGTGCCAGGAAAGCTCACCACTTCCTTCACATCAATGGTTATACAGGGTAAGAACTCCTCTGTTTCCTTACATATTTTTCTGTTTTTCTTGTGTTTTCTTTGACCATAAACTGACAGGATTTTCTCAACATTCTCCCCCATCAGCTTCTCTCTGTGCCCTTTCACTTGTCACTTGCCGCCTCAGACATGCAAAGAACGCTTTTCGTGGAGCTGCTGCTTCAGTCTGATGCTTGGGGAAGTGAACAGGTAGGTCTGTGTCATTTTCTCAAGCATTATATATGATATTGATTAGCCTAAAAGTTATCTGTGAATTGAAGATAAGGCTGAATGCAAAAGCTTCAACAGGCCCATATTACGATACATCAGATTTAAGAAAAAGTTCGTAGTATTTTCCCTGTTGTGATAAAGTTAGAATTGCATATTCAGGGTACTACAGGTATCCTGAAGAGTCCTAAACATATTAGAGTAAGTGATTAGCATATGGTCAAAATTTAATGATAGCCTGCTGCTCAGCTATCTGCATGCTGGGAAGAGCAGGAACAACCTGAATAGAACAAAACCTGCATCACATCTTCAAAACATACTTAAAAATGCTAAAATGAAGTTACTAATCCAGACAAAAATGTATGAGAAACAGTGATTCTGTGATATTTTCCCAGTTTAACACATCACTTGTTTAAATTATTAAGCTATCCAATCACTTCAGTTTAGTTTTACTTTAAGGTAAAGCTTTTCTTCCTTCAAATATGATTTCTTATTCATACCCCCCCCCCCCCCCAAATATGTAACATAAATGCACGTTAACCAAAATATTTGAAAATTTACTTTATATGTAATTGGCAATTCCAATGACTCATTGAAATTACTGTGTGAAGTACAGAAAACAATTTCTATTTCTTCTAACAAAATTTGCTTATCCAGAGGCAAATCTTATGAGCCACTTGTATAATGAGGAAATGTTCCTCATTCTCCTCGTTCTCCACCCATATATATAGCAGGAAGATATACCTCAGTGCGCTGTCACTTGTTCACTCATACTTTTCACTCGTAAGTCTCTTCCCCAGACACAGGCGCACATTGCTGTCCCATTGTTTCCACATGTGCACACCTGGACCAGATGCTCATATTCTACACACACACACGGGGTTTCTCTCTCACACAGTCATCACTGTATATTGTTAGTCAAGTCCATTGCTCCTGCAGCTAATTCTCGTGTACCTCACTTGCACCCTTTTAGACTCTCAAAGCTAACCATCTTTCAGTACCTTATGTTTCCAAATTGCTATGACTTCTATAATTCGCATTTCCCTAATGATTGTCCCCTTCCATGTTCAATGCTATTTCACTCTAAACGAATCATCTCCCTCCCTCCAAATTCACCATAATACTGCTGACTTAAAATCACACCACTAGTCAAAACTTAAGCTTTTCACTGTTTGCAGGTAACCCTCCACTATGAGTGAGATGTAACATATATACCACAGGCATTCATATATTTCAGTCTCAGATCCCATCTTGTGTTAAAACCAAACCTTTCTGACTGTGTGAAAAGACAAGATCTAAAGCTGAAAAATGGGAAAGTTCTCTTGCCTGCTGCCTAGGAAGACAGGAGCAACCACAAAGACTATAGAGGCTCAGAGAAGAGGAGAGGAGGAGTACTTGCTACATGATAACATTGAAAACCTGACAAGCCTCCAACCCACCTGTAATTCTTCTTCACCTTTGTTACTGTGCATGAAGGAACTCTCCCTTCAGGAGGGACATGTAGCTGTTGCTGCACGTGATCTAACCACACTTTGTTCCAGAAAATTAATTCTCTTTAGAACTAAAGGGCTAAAAACTTCTTTGAGGAAGTTTACAGTCTTCAGACACAATTCCAGTAGTTCTAATCCTCTGATAAAAAAGGAAGAAATAAGTTCAGAATTTGAAGAGACAGTATCACAAATAACTTTAATAATGCCCTTAATAAGATTATTTAAAAACCTGTGACCAATGCAGTAGTAAAATAAGAAAAATATTTTGAAAGAAATAATACAGACTTTTGACCAGGGGGTGTAAGATTACCTTTTGCCAGGTCATAAATGAATGAAACTAATGAAGTTTGCATGTCATGTAGTCCAGATAGAACAAATATCAAGTAAAGTGGTACTGCTGAGACTAACATGCCCTAAATAATGCATTTTTCTTGCTCATTAAAAATCCTTGGTCTTGTTAGAAATGCTGGCTTCAAGAAATAATGTGTTATGATCAAATGGTACTAAAATTTTTATTTTATAAAATTATTACAGTCCTCTCTTTGGAGGATTCAGTATCCTACCAGCATAAGAAAATCCATCTGAGCTCAGCTTGGAATTCTTAATAGTTGGTTCCTTGTTAGGGGATAACTCGTGCAACCTACATTAGACTATTATAGGCAAGTTGTAACTTGGGTGCTCTGAATCACATCTCTGGATGGAGTTTCACATCTCTATCTACAGAGGGGGCTTGGCCTTCCAACGTTGGTTCTCTTGGCCATACCTGAGATGTCTCACATAGATGTCACTGATGCTAATATCAATTTAAGATGCTAGTTCTTCAGTTTGAAAGATGCCATGGTATTTAAAACTAAAAACCAAAAATACATTAAAATCTTAAATGAAGGTGAATTTACAATGATGTTTATACTAAATTTAATGGGGTTTGTGTGGTGGTTGTGTGGTGATTGTGGGAGGAGGGTATTGTTGGCATAGCAAAACCTGCTGGAGGTTGACTGAGAAAACAATTCATGAATCGCATCTTCATACTTGAGGATTTCAGTTCCTAAGCTCTACTTTTCAATAAAACTTGCCATTGTTTTGATTTATTTTTCTGATGATCAGAAGGAATGAAGTTGGAAAAATACTGCATCAGTAATACATTTCAGTGCTTTCCCCTAAATGCTTATGTAGCCTAGAGCAGTGGCTGAAGGCCTGGCTAAACTTATCTTAGATCATTAAGATAAGCCCAAAGTTCCATTCTCATCTCTATTAAATATCTTGTTCCCCATTTCAGAATCAGGCACTAACTGACACTCTAAAGTGAAACAATAAAAATCAAAATTATGCTGAACAATTCTTGAAGAACTCCACAATATGCCTACATGGGACTGCAAAGCTCTAATAAAGAAAAAAGTAGCGTGGCTTGAGGAGAATACATGCCTGAAAGCATCAGGTCAGACAACTTCACTGATGATACATGGCAGGGCAGAAGAGAATACACTCAGTATCATCTACAGTTGCAAAAAAAAAAAAAAATTCTTCCGGTAGTTCACTTTTCTCCCCTCTTATTGACGAGTTCTTTTTAAACTGTTGTGAGAAGGTTTGTGTTAGTTATACTTAATACTTCTTTCATGTGGAAGGAGGAGGGTAGTTTACATCTTTGTATTATCATGTCTACTCAACAGTTTAAAAATTTAAATGAAGTCCATGTACCCTTAATCTAAATGTTTTTGAGAAAAATCCCAAATATTTATTTAAATGTCATTTTTTGAGAAACTATCATATGTCTTGAGACTTCTGCACCCCAATATTATACGAAGGTCTTTTAGGGAATTTCAAAGCAAACATACAGCTAAAGGCTGTATGGATCCATTTTACTGTACTGTGTAGCTATTGCTGGTTGTAATATTTAAAGTGTCTGCTGCCTGACACCGGTGCTCTGGCTATTGTGAGCTGCTCAAATTCAGAAACCAGCCGTGATGGATGGATTTAACAAGTCAAGTCAGACTAAGGCATCTGGCCCAAAGTCATTATCAAAAACACTAAAATTGAAATGTATTCTTACAATGCAACATAGTGCAAAACCAGTAGGATCTTTACAGTTAAATATCTCCTTCCATCTCTCTCTCGCAGAGTCACTTGTTCCATTTCAAAACTATGAGAAAAATCAGAATACCTTCATCCAAGGCACAACAGTTTAGAAGAATAAAATAGTTCTCATTCTGTGACTTCCATTCCATTAATTATATGGTTTTCACATACAAGTGACTATGTAGTATGACAAAAAAACCCCAAACTGTATTCAATGTTTTCATTGTTCTTGGCAAGTCTTAAAGTGCTTATCTCATGACAAGATTTTAAGAGAGTCACGGGTTTTAACTTTCTAATTTCATGTTTGTCTTTTCTGTTTTTAGGTCCTTGGGACAACACATTACTTGAATTTATACTGTGTGACTTCTATTTTGTTTTTACCATCTTGCAAACTAATAAACTTCCATACCACAAAACTGTCTCATGGTCCCATCACATAACAAAATTTGCTCTTTTTTTTCCTGTCATACAGTTATGAAAAATAGAGAAAGTGGGTAGGGATTTGGAGGGTACTTTCCATTCTGAACAACAGGTATTGTAACCTGTCAGATTTTGTTTCTAATAATTCTAAAACAAAATAAATCAAAAACGGTATTTCAGGTTCTCCTTTTGGGGTGCTCCAAAATCTTTACAGTGGCATGCAGAATTATTTGCAACATTTAGATGGATGCTTCTTTATGTTTCTAGGTGTTTGTAAAGCTTTAGGTCATTTTCACGTGGATTTCATTATTTTAAACTCATTAAATAAATTTTTCAAATTTAATTGTGGAACAGTCAACAATGGGAATAAGAACTGTTATAATCCTCCTGAAACTATAGTTTTAACCGAGATGTTTCTTATTCAGCTTTCATTCCATTCCTTTGTAGATGTGTGTTCATATTTGCAAATTCACTGCTTCTCAGTTCTTCTCTATTGAAGTCATTGATGTTGAATACTAACCAAGTCCAGACTTCTCAGTTTAGCATGGTATCTTACTTGTTTAAGATATATTTTAATATGATTTTACTACGGTAGCAAGTAGTGCAGAACTTCAATACAAAATAACTTATGATAAATAATAGTCACAGCAGCGTCTGGCATTTTTGACATGTTTTCATTGTAAATGTACTTACTAATTCCTTTACTTCACAGAGTATTCTAATCTCAGTTGAATCATTTCCTTAGCGAGGACTTTAATCAGAAAACTTACTTTTAGAGCCCTTGAGCACTAGTATGGCATTTCCTCTGGCAATCTCTGTTGCAGATGAGGTAAAGGTTCTGTAAATGGTAAAAGTGACTTGTCATGCCATGGAAATAACCTAGCACTGACCTACTGTCCATACAAGGTATCTAATGATACACCTGTCTGTATAGTATTGTTATAAAACACAGGAGTACTGCCTCAACATCCAACTTTATAATCCCTTAATTACGAGTGTGCATACTGTTAATTGCCTAAAGCAATTAATGTGGAAATACTGAGTTACCTTCTGCTGCAGTCAGAAGAGGTAAATGGATGTTTCTGCATCTTTTCCAAGTCTTGGAGAGGCAGAACCATCATCGTAACCAGGTGCAGTAACTCTTGAAGTTGGTGGAGAGACTGTAGTGTGATGATGGTCCAGACCCAGTTTTAACAGATCATTAACTGCTCACCAGTCTCTTTTCCACAGATACTTCCATTGCATAGTTTCAGCACAAAATGAAATCAAACACTGCTGCTCAGAGCTCTGGGGATGCTTTAAGTACCAGCTATTCCTGTATTGTTCAAAACACGTAGGTGTTTCTGAAATGCTTAATCCTCTAGAACTACTGAAACATCAGAATGCCAAAGACAGTCATTAAAATTTGACAGTCAAGTCTCTCAGTATATGAATTTGACACAGGTCTATAAAGTAAGCTTGCCCAATTAATTATGTAGCTATTTTATTTCCAGTTGTTGTACTTAAATGACTACTTCGAAGCTGAAAAAGTTTTAAAAGAATATATATTAATTGTATTTATTGCATTATTTCAAAGCTTTAAAGAAAAATGTTTATTCAAAAACTATGCAAAAATCTTTAATGAGAAAACTATTAGCAGATAGCTAATTGAAGTAAATAAAGTCCTTAATGAGACAGAAAATGACAAGCTGAATTACTATTTTTTGGCCATGCATTGGCCAATGCATGTGAAAATATTAATCAAAGGAAAAATTTATTTGTAATAGCACTAGAAACTGATATTTTGAAGGACTCTTACAGGTACAGTGACCAAACACATGAAATTGGTAACTGGATATGTGACTACCTTTTGCTACTGACTGACTTCCTTGAAGGCTAAGGGAGCTTGCATTTTCCAAACAGAGATGGATCAATGAAAATATTAACCCTCAGACATTCCATAAAGGGAATTCTTTCTCTGTGTGGAAGTAAAAGGAGTCAGGGCTTGGCCACCTTCTTAATGATTTACTCTAAATCTTTATGCATCTTTGAAGAACAAGTGAAGAATTCTTTGCTTTTAAGTTGTTTCTTCAGTCACTGCAGCAGTATATGATACTACTGACATCCAAAAAAAGGAATTATGGTAAAGATCCCAAAGTGAGATGAGGGCCATGTCATAACTCTGTTTGGGAACAGACATGTCCCAGACCAAGCACCCAGTCTGTTGCCCTGGTTACATTACTCAGCTAAGCATGAAAGTCTGTAAAACAAGGTTGTCCAGATTGTCCAGTTGTAACCAAATAGATGCCAGTGTGTGGAACCCGACTAAAGAAGCACCTTTGGAAGGTTGTTTTCATAATGAACATACACAAGATTAGTAAACTATAGTTGCTCAACACACTGAATTCTGCGGTGTTTTAGTTTTTCAGGTCTTTATTTTGCAAATTTTATGCTATCCTCTTAGATTTCAGAGTGTAAGGTAGAACTGAATTGTTCTGAGAATAATGAGAAATAATTATCATTACTAAGTAGTATTTTACTGAGGTACAAAATACTCCTCTTGTGATATCATGTCAGAATTACATTTATTGATATCTTTGGTGGTGAGAACATGATGATGAAGCTGCAAGGTGTGAAAATTTTCAGAATAAAATGAAGGCTTCTTAAGTTACACAGAGCACTACATGGTACTGGGTCTAGAGTTGCAGCTATCAGGTTGATCTGTGAAAAATTAGACTACTCAAAATATTCCAGCAAGGATGCTAAAGAGGAAAAGTCAAGAGATACAAGAATTTTTAGGACTGGGGATGATGAGGAGATGGTATTTGCTCCCAGTTAAATGAGGTTCACAGAAGTCAGTGGAGGAGTTCTGTTTGTTACACTGGACATTGGACCCAGCTTCTGGGGGGTTTCATACACAGACAGAATGACAGCCATTTTGGCTCTTCTGGCTTGGCCTTACAGTTAAAAAGGCAAACTTAATCAATAATTATGTGCTGCAAGACATTTGTTGTGACATGTTAGGTCATGTTAATGTTAGGACATGTTAATGATCCTCTTCCCTTAATTCTCTTAATCCTTGTTTTCCTTGTGCTCTAGTTAAAAATGAAAGACCTCAAATACAAATTTGGCTCTTTATCAATTTGCTTGCATACAACAGACCTGCACCCAGGGATTTTGTGGCATTTCACTCACCAAGAAAATACATACATTTGAATCCAGCTATTTGCTGTACCGGTCCACCTAGTATTTATATCACCAGAGCTTCCCATAAGGAGATTATGCATTATGTACCTGCGTTATGGACCAATCTCTTAATTGCACACTTCTTCCTTTGTTAGTCATTTTCTTCAGCCAGCATGTATATCAATATGTACATTTACATTGTAATACAGTAACTTTCATATACAGAACAATATCTGCCAGGGGACTTGGAAAATTTGTCTGTTGTCAATAGGAAATGTCAGTGCTTATCAAGCTCATGAATGAAATGAAATGCCAGGGCTCTTAATGTATAACTTTCTGGGCCTTCTTATTAATACAAACCCAGTTGAAAAATTTTTCATGACAATTTGACCTTTCCCAAACAATAATTCTTTATTCATGGTCAATTAGGAGAATTTTCCTCATTTAAAAAAAAAAACAAAACAAACAAACAAACAAAAAAAAAAAGAGGACAAACTAATTAGGTACCCAAAATAAAGTTGTTGAAATAGCAGTTGATTTCTTCTGGTAAGTCAAACCTATGTATTTTACTTCCTCAGTTGGGAAAAAATGCCTGCATGCAGCACTCTTTTTACAAAGATTTAATATAGCAATGTGCCTAGGAAATTGCCTCTTAATTTAGTGTTTACAAATCTTTGCCAACAGCAATTTAATTTTAGATATAAAACTCTCCTCAGTGTAAGATTGTCCTGCCTTGTCCATGTACTATAAAAAAACATCTGGAGAGTTCAGCGAACATCTTTATGGGAGGGTAAGTGGTGACTGAGAGTTAGAGTTGAGTTATATATTGCTGACAGCAGTTTTTAATTCGATGCCATTGTTTAATCTTCAATATGGTTACTCTGGAGTTATATTTGAGTTCTACATCTTTTTTTGTGCTCTCTGTGTGTTCCCTGCACCTGAATGATAGCATTGTAGACCAAACTGTATGCTGAAATGAAATATGCTGAGCTAAGAATGTCTAAATCTTCAGTGTTTGTGTTTTTAGAGGTTTCATAAAATAATTGTCTTTTTCTAGCCTTCTGCTGTAAAAATCTCATCTACAAGTTAAAATGGGTGAAGTATCACAAATAATTGCTTTATAATGAGCCAGTTTAACTGTATTTTGTGTTCCATTTCAAAATTATATATATATGTGCGTATAGAATCATAGAATAGTTTGGGTTGGAAGGCACCTTTAAAGGTCATCTAGTCCAACCCCCCCTGCAATAAAGAGGGACGTCTTCCACTAGATCAGGTTGCTCAGAGCCCCATCCAACCTGGGCTTGAATGTTTCCAGGGATGGGGCTTCTACAACTTCTCTGGGCAACATGTTCCAGTGTTTCACCACCTCCACAGTAAAGAATTTCTTCCTTATATCTAGTCTGAAAACCAATATATATTGTGTTTATATATAAATCCAACTTTTTAAATGGAAATTCATTCCAAATGTCTAGGTATTCTTTGTTTCATCCATAGTTTTTAACTCCTTCAGGTTGATTTTTATCAAAGTATTACATAGACAGTGGAAAAGCTTGTCAAAACCAGTGGCAAATCATTTTACTGCTGATTTCAACATGTCACTTGTGTAGGCATGTCTTGCAGAGTAACCTGACATGTTAGACAAAGTGCAACCAACAGACAGGGTCAGTAACCCCTGGGTTTGGGACTGGTGCTGTGCTCCAGTAAGTGCTCAGCAGCCTTGTAGGTGAGCCCGTTACCTTTCATATTGCAGGGGACTAACACCACATCTGTGGTCAGTCACTGTCCATCTCAGCTGGAGAGACAGCAACTGATAAATAAGAATTGGCAGCTTATGAAAACAGGTGATACGTGCACAGAGATCATCTTGGTATGCCCTCAAGGCCTTTTAAGTTATTTTGCTTGTAATAAGAGGATACTAGAAGACCTTTATAGTCTATATATAGTGCATATATATATATATATGCACACATACACAGCTATATGCCAAACGTTTAATATATGTATGGTTATTCTGCTTCACACTTGCTGCAATTTCAAAGCCATTTCAGTACTTCTTTCTCCTGTAATTACCTCTTTTCAAAATATAACGTGCCAAACAAATACCATCACTATCCTATGCTTGAGTGTATGTTGTCATGCTGAGAGAACGTTGCTTTGTGGAGTTGCAGGTTCATCCCATCAATAGCTCATCCTGCATTAATGCCTTCAAGCACTAATGCTAAGAAATCTGTTTTGAGTTCCCTTAACTAATAAGTGACTCTCACTCCTTATCAGCATAACAAGTAACAGCAAGAGCTTTGTAAACAGAGAACATCACCAGGCTTTGTTTTTCTAATCTGACCATATCCTTGATTACACAAGACACACGAGGACACATGAGCGTCTCAAGTTCTCAGTGAAGTATTAGGGCACCAAGCTGTGCTGCAGCACTTGGTGTTACATCCTGCATGCACAGCCACCGTTCCATGCAGCACTTTGGTATTCAGTTTTGGTTGCTCTCTAGGACTGTAGTCCGTGTATTGTACTGTCAGCAGTGCAAATTATATATCACAACAAAGAAAAGGAGACTGTACAAATGTGCTAGTTTAAATGGGAATTTGCTGCACCCACTTCATGGTCCTGTTGTGCTTCCAGATCACCAGAGTCTGGCCTTGAGGTAAAGGAGAATGTAGCACTTGGTTTTTTTCTGCATCCTGTCCGACACAGATGCTTTGTATTAGCAGTGTACTTCAGTCTTTTCCAGAATCACCAGTACTCTAAGCTTGCTTGTTATTTTGTACACTTCAGTCATGAACAGCCACTGGGGATGTGGGAAGGAGGTGGGAGGAGCTCATCATGTGAAAGTTAAGGAACTATTTTATAATCTGGCAGAAAACTTTTCCCCTAAGGGCTGTAGGACTGGGCACGCCTGATCCTCAAGCACCCTGATCTCACTTGCTCAGGTTTTATACTACCACAGTCCATTGACTTCAGTGAGTTCACTGCTGATAAATATGGGATTAGAATTCAGTCCTAAATATCAAACCCAAAATAGGTGAAATATAGTCTCTTATCAAGTGGGAATTTTTGTCATCTAAATCATTCTGGTTTCCAAATATTTTGCCAGTTAAAATGAGGCACATGGGGGAAGATGTTTTCATGCATGCAGATGAAGGCAACAAAATTGACTATAAAATTTTGCCTTGTCCAATATGGGAAAGGGATACTAAATATTGACAGAGATGAGTGATCTTCAATAACTTACCATCAGCCAGGCAGTGTTAAGGGCAAAATAGGCACCCTGTGTTGCCTCCCCTAAAACATGGTCTCTGGAAAGCCTTGGCAGCCAGCTCCTACTGATTTGTTCCAAAGTGACAAAGTATAACAAAATGTTTGTCCGGCATCATCAGCTGTCCAGGACAGCTTGGGAACTGTCTTTGATGACTGCTCTACTTCAAGCTGCAAGATAACAGGGGAATCCTGCAAGAACAGGTAACAGTAGCTAATAACCTTCAAAAGAGAGGGAGCATCTTGCAAAGCAGTTGCCTTACAAACTTGCAATGTTTTGTGCATCAGAAAGCAGCAAATATGGAAGGTGTCCTTTCCCTGATTACCCCCATTAGAGTAGTTCACATCTTGTTTCTAGAATGCTTTTTCACACGTAGCTACGAGAACATGCACTGCTGCTGTGATAAACTCTGCTCTAGCAAGAATTTGCCTGATATTGCTCAGCACCTTGCTGAAATACAGTGTTAGCATCTGTTACTCAATACCTGTTAAAAACAGTCTTTACTTTGTGCTTTCACATGGGTTTATTTGTACCAGAATAACATTTGCACTAGTTACTGATGTAGTGACTGCATAAATAGAAGCAGATGCAGTAATGATCCCCCCAGGCTGCTTTATCTGAAGAGTTGTGCTTCAGAGTATCCAGGTTATTTTTGGAAATTGCTTCTAGAAGTTCACTTCCCCACAGAACAGAAAAAAAAAAATCTAGTTCTTCCATTAGCCAAGGCACATGAAACACTTGTAACAAATGGAAAACTTTAGAACTGAGAGTGGGAGGAAGAACACTCCAGTAACACCATGTTACTGGTATTCCAGAGTAAAATTCACTGACCCTTCACCAGAGCCAGACCCACGCTGCCCTACTAGTAGCATCAAACTATGTCACAACAGAAAGTGTTTCCCTTTTACAAAAAACTTTAATAGTCCTTATCAGTCTAATACTTGAGCATCTCAGAGAAAGCCGTGAACCTCAGTCACGCTACAAGGAGCTGAAAGGATTGATTTAGATAACAGAAACTACGTAAGGGGAAAACCAGGCATCTCACATAAATTTGTTTTATATTTGTTCTGTATGTCAGCAGAAAGATATAGGCACTTCAAGAGATCCAGCATATATTTGGATGGTTTTCTTCAAGTGAGATAAATTTCTCTGTATTGACTAAAAAGGGAGCAAAGATGACTGGCTTAGAGGATGCATCTCACTTTTAATGCCTCCTAGAAGTGAGATCAATACCACACAAAGGCATATTCTTAAGACTCCTGAGGACTTTGAAGCAGAACCAAAAAGTAAATCTAGTTCTCTCACAGCCTACTCCAAAAGTTTAACCACTGGTCAGTCTATTATGTGTTTTACTTATTTTATTACTATTGATAATATTTTTATATATTAATTTTTTAGTATTACACTATTATTTTTATATTAACTTATTTCATTAGCATATGTTTTATTTATCTCTTTACACTACCATCACTGAATCACCATATATATATACATAGTAAAACAAAGGAGAGAAGCAGCTCCATACATAAGTTTATGCAAAGTGGTAACTGGATGGGAGAAAATTCTTTTCAAGCATCTAATTCTAGTAAAACCACATATGGTGCCTTAGAACAATTCTTTGCTGTTTTGAGAAGTGGGGTTGGCTTAGCAGAATGGGGCTATATAGAAAATAATCCACATTAGACCAAGGCATTGTATCTGCAGGGAAGAACCAAAGAGCTAGTACATGCTATTAAATTAGCAGTGTCAAGAAAACAGCTATCTCATCCTAAGCTTTTTCTTTGTTGAAAATGTACATTTGTTCCCAAAACCAGCAATACAATAAGCAGAAGATTGGGTCTCATTCATTTAGAAGCATGGGCATGCTCTATGGGCAACTCCTATGCCATAGACAAGATAGTTTCCACCTTGTTCAGTTGAGGTTATTCCCAATGCAAAAGTTTGCTCTCCTTTAGTACTTTCGTTGGCCACTGGGAGGAGATCAGTGTGTAGGGAATGGAAGAGTTCATCAGCTGGAAAAAAACTTCTTTCCTACCAGCTGATAAGTGATTTTTGCCTGTGGGGGACTGCTATGAGTCCCATGTGAAATCCACATAAGTATATCACTGGAAAAGGACAAAGTTGTCAGCTTGAGTAGATGGTTGTTGCTTGGAGGCCATCATTTTCTGTGAAGTCATTGTGGCCCGGTAGCTGTAAGACAAATTCAAAGAGTCTCATTCATCACACTTTAGATTTGGATTTCAGCTATGGCTATCACACATCCTAGATCCACGCGAAGACCCAATAGGGACCTCACAAAAGTTCAGCATCTGGATCAAATGGCTGCTTCAGGTGCAGCTGATGATTTCTTAAAGTTTGAAGTTATTTTCACTGGCGCTGTTGTCTTAAGTAAATTGACACAGTTTGCATCTGAAGAGGCTGTACTGTTTTTCATTACCACATTTTATGATTACTAGCAAATAATAGCTTTAACCTCTTGCAGAGGGGAACAGAATGACTCTGGCATACAACTGATCCAAGCAGACAGCTCAAAGCTGTGATCTAGTCTTTCAGTCAATATAAACTGACAGTGTGATTATGTACCTTCAAAACCAGAATGTGCTTTGAAATGGCTCAGGAAATACTTACCAAGTGTAATTATTATTTAAAAAGGGCACCCACAGAAAACTCATCACTCAAACATGTGGGTGAGGTGTTTTATTCCAGTAGTCCTACCTTGGTGATGGAAACATTTTCATGTTTAGATACTGTTAAATCTTGTTTTTAAAAATGCTTCAGTAGAAATACAATATACATGTTGTTCCCCATGCTTGGTGTTTGTTATGCTTGCTTTTCAAAATAGCTATTTGTTTTTCCCCTGTTTTCCTGCAGCAGTTAAGATCACGGATGAACCAGAATCATCAGGCGATAACATTTTAGTTACAGCCAGCACTTACAAAACATTGCCTTTCTTTATTGGTTCAAGTGATCTCTCTACCACGCAGCCTGAAGCTGTTATTACAGATGTGCTACCATCAGACCCAACAGCACCGCCGCCTGCAGCAACCACCCCATCCTACAGCCACTCTGAGATCATCAAGCAGTCCCTTGAAGTACCAGATTCCTCAGTGCCCACATCTGAGAGCATTCCTCCTGATGGCACCGGGACAGGAGTGCAGGATATTGCTGGCAAGTTAGATCATGTTGGTGTGGTGAGCACAGCAGCACTGGATGAAGTGGAGCACAGCAGCAGTTATATCTCACTGCTGACAGCTGAGCCTGCAGAAGCCACCCCCGCTCCTACGCTGAAGTATGTAACTACCAGCTCCATGACAACCGCAGCCAAAGGCAAAGAGCTAGTGGTTTTCTTCAGCCTGAGGGTAACCAACATGCACTTTTCTGATGACCTCTTCAATAGGAGTTCGCCAGAATACAAAGCACTAGAACAACAGTTCGTGCAATTGGTGGGTGAAAATCAGCTTCAACAACGCATGCAATAGTCGGGCATGGTTTAAAGCAATACACTAAAGAGCACAGTATGTTAACGGTACCAGACCCTAGTATAATTCAGTCTGATAAGCTGTATTTTTAAAGGAGCCATAAACCTGGGATGCTCTCAGGGTATGAAGAAACAGTTTAGGAAGTCAGTGATAGTTTTTACTTCTTCAAGAGACTCCAGATATATGCCTGGCATGTAATTTATTTGGCTTTTTCTTAGAGTCACGTCAACAGTATAGCAGTACTGATTACATCTAAGGCTTGTGTCTACATGCTGGATTTAAAAATAGGCCTTTTAAAATATATCATAGCTTAGCAGGGGGAATGTGATTAGATATGGATTTTCTCTATGGGTACAATAGGGCAGCAGGTCAGCTCAGTAACATGCCTATTATGCTATGCCCTAACCTGCCTGGATTGAACGTTTGAAAATAATTGAAGTTGGCTTTTGAGTAGGTGATTTTTTTCTCTTCCAGATGAATAAACTCCCCAGCTGTTGTGCATTTCATTACAGGGGAAACTGCTGCCCATCCATCTCAATATATGATTGAGAAAGATGCAAAAGTCCAGAAGAAGATAGTGCAAACAGAAAAGTGAATTTGGTGGTGGAGTTTAACAGTTGTATTAAATTCAGAGAAATAAGTGTGTGATGTGTGTACTTGATAATGAAAAGTGACTATACGAGAAATTAATAGCAGGTAGACATTGACAGTAAGTTAAAATAACGGCAAATTTCTGTTTTGCAGCTACTTCCATACCTTCAGTCCAACCTTACAGGTTTTAAGCACCTGGAAATACTTAACTTCAGGAACGGAAGTGTGATTGTGAATAGTAAAATGAAATTTGCCAAGACAGTGCCATACAATATCACAGAAGCAGTACACTGTGTTTTGGAAGATTTCTGTGATGTTGCAGCCCAACACCTCAATTTGGAGATTGACAGTTATTCCCTGGATATTGAGCCAGGTAAGATTGCGTTACTAATCTATGTGAAAAAACAACACCAAGCAGATAATCTTTTCTGGATTGTTAAACTTCAGAAGTATTACTGGTTTGAAAATAACGATATTAGCAATAACCTCCCAGTGACCAGGAGTAATTAAAAAAACCCCAAGATGTTGTAAATTATCTGCAGGCATATTTTCATACTATAATGAAATGATGGGTGGTGGTGTTGGTCTGTGCATGTACAGCAACTGCTTTTCAGAGCCAAAGACAATGAACTAAAAACTGTCTAGGATAAGGGCTGGGCAAGGATGGGTATAAAGAATGCCCATACGCAGCTTACAGAAGTGACTTATGCAAATCTTGCACCTGAGCATGTAAAAATAATTTCTGATTATTTTTGCAGTGTTGTAAGCAAACCATAGTTTAGACATCGTTAAATCTATTTTTAAGGGGCTACAGTCTAAGACAGGAGATAATTTCTAGGAATAAATGGATTCTACAGATACTCACTGACCAGAGCATGACTATATGTAGCACTCTATAGATTTCTAATTCCAGAATCTCTCCTGATTTAATACCTTTCAAATAAGTCTGTAATCTTTGTTAAACAGTAGAAAGTCAGTAACAACATATCAGGACACTATAGTAATGTCAAAAGCTTAAAGTTTTCAAAAACTATATTGTTTTATAAAATTGAAGCCTGGATCTATTTTCAGGTTCTGGTAATTATTTCAGGGCTGAATTAATTTCATTTGGCATGGAGAAGAACGATACCAATACCTCAGCATGAAGATGCCTTCAGCAGTTTTGGTTAAGCCATCTTTTTGTGTACAGATCTCTGACAATTCCAGAACAAAAATCCATTTACAATTCTTGCAGATAGTTTCTAATCTGTTTTCATTTTATGTATCTCCTTGTGGCCACTAAGAGTATAGGTAGAGTGTGTGGTAAAGAAAGTTAAGAAAATCACAGTATTCAATCTTTCCAATACTGCCATGATAAACTGATGTTTTGCTCAATAAAGTATTAAATAAGTTCATTAGAAAGAGTAAACTTTGGGCTACCACACGTTCCCTGCTTTGGTAGCAAAGTTTCATTAAATAAAAATTAAAATACAAACACAGAGAAATTTGAAAATCTTTCATCTTCATCCCTATCAGCTGCTTTACTGATGTTTTACCATTAATTCAAGAAAACAATATCACAATGAGTTTGCTGAGAGCTGTTCTTTCAAGGCTTATGAGCAGTAGTAAAATGTCAAAATAGAAAAAATTATGTTTAAAAAGCCAGTATGTCACCATACAGGTGTTTCAAAGCCCTACTGTCTTTTCAGAAAAAAACAAACAAACAACCCCACCCCAACCTGTTTAGTAAATTAACATAATTTAAGCAAAGTCCTATTTATTGTGAAAGTAAGAGCCATCTAGTGGTGATAATGTCATACCAAATTGAAACTGATGGGAACCGACAGTCCAAAATACATATCAAGACTCAGCAGCAAAAGGGCTGACTGCACTGGTCACAAATAATACCATAAACAATAACATAGTGGGCTTTTAAAAATCCCTGTATGCATTACTTTTGTAACCTAAACAAAGTGAAAACACAGCATGTGTACATGCCCAACATTGTATATTGCCCAGCACTTTAAGGAAAATGAAACATTATCACAAAAAAATGACCCTCTAACCCAGAGAAATGCTCATGCCAAGCTCTACTTGTCAAATAGAAACACTCTGAGATCTTTCAGCTTACAAAAACTACAGGGCTGTAGCACACAACCCTGGGTAATGCTTAGACAGAGTCTCCTTACTAGCAGTATCAACCTTTATTTCCACAACTACAATGGTAAATAAACTGTGACCATCAAAACTGGAGAGGGACTTACAGGAGACATGCAGTTAATGCAGCTGTTTTAATCAAGTACTCAATCATACAAACTCTTGTATTAACCATTTTTCCTTCGGAAGTGTTCTGTTTTTGCTCAGTGTGCAATTCTGTGTGGGGTAAGAGTGTAACCTGTAAGAATACCCCCTTTTGAATTGCCAGCTGCTCTTGTTTCATTAGAGACTAAACTCTGCAATTCACAATCAGTAGTATCCATGACCAGAGCAAAGTACTTGGAATACTTTTTCTCATCTTTTTTGTTGTGTTGGGGTTTGTTTGTTTTGCTGTTTTGTTTTTTTATACATATAATCAAGGGTTTGTCTGACAATAAAGTTACTTTGTTATTTATTGTATGACTTTGATGCCCAGTTGTTAGAGTTTACATGTGAATACATTTACAGTCCAGAAACAAAGTAGATCCCAAATCAACATGTACATTGTATATAGCAAAGGGAAATTGTGCATGCTAAAATTTACTAGTCTAAAATTAAAAAAAAAAAAAAAAAAAAAAAAAAGGAACTAGCCATAGAATTATAGAGGGGTTAAAAGTGAACAGCTCTGCTGGATTAATTTCTACCAGTTAAGCATATCCTAGTGTGGGTCTGAGATTTCCATTACTACTATAAAGAATGCAATGCTCATTTTTCATTGGAATTAGTGTTACTGAGCATCTAGTATGGAGCATGAAGTGGGTCCTGAAAAAAATTCTCAAGACCAGTTAGTACCTACAGGTACTAGATGCAATATCCAGTATGAATCCCCTTTCTAAACTACAGATTTTTCTTCTTAACAAATTTTAAACCCACATAACTCAAAAGGGCCACATAGCCCAGTTCATATCTGTACATCTGCTCTCATTTCCTTCTCCGTGCTTTTTTCAGTTTTGTACACTTTTTTTTTTTTTCCTGGATTCACACATCTTATTGAAACTGTTTGCTGGCAAGAACAGAATTTGTATCCCCTGGTCTGCTTTTCATCTTTTGCCTTCTAAGGGCTTTACCCCACAGTATGCAGGAAACTGCCTCCATGAGACAAAATTGGTGGATGCACCCCTCCTCCTCATCACCCTGTATCAGCAGAAGCTGGGCTGAGCACTGGGTTAAAATTATTCCTTCTGGGTCTTTTTTTCATTTCTAGTAAGAAGTAGAGAATGGGCAAGGAGAATTAGACTTGTGTGACAGCTGATGTTAGGACTTTAAGCTGTCTCTGATTTGAGACTTCCTATGAACACCAGCAGGCTCTTTTACCCTTTATCTCACAGAAGCATCCCTTACTAATATTTAAAAAACAAAACAACTCAGCAAGTTTTCCCAACGCTAACACATCACTTTAAGAAAAAAGCCCTGCAAGCACATGTTTTCTCTAGATGGTGCCAGTATTTCTAGGTTGCATTCCTCAGAGTATTGTGCAATATTCAATAATGTAATACCCTCCCCTTGTCATCACCTAAATAATGTGTTTAAGGTCATTACAGCCAAAACTACTTCTTACACATATGCAAGGCTGTAGCATAGCATCCACGAGTATAAAACTAGCACTTACAGTAAAAAAGGGATAAAAATATCCAAATGTGAAAATCCTTGTCAGTGAGATGAAAATAAAATCACAGCTTAATAGTGATGGGGTAAACAAATGTAGAAGTAAATAGAAGCTTGCATGCTTGCTGTGTCATCTACAGAAAGACGGATGTGTGTCCTTTTATGCCAGGCTACACCCTCCTATTAACATGCCCAAGTAGCAGGCCAGTGAATGTGAATTGTTTTCTCTAGCTGCCACAAAGCCTGCTGAGTTACTTTCGGGTAACGCATCAATTAATGATTTACCCATCCCTTACAGCTGATCAGGCAGACCCATGCAAATTCATGGCATGTGACGAGTTTTCTGAATGCGTAATGAACAAGTGGACAAAAGAGGCTGACTGCCTTTGTAAAGCTGGTTACGCAAGCCAAGATGGATTACCATGTCAGAGCCTGTGTGAGTTGCAACCACATCTCTGCGTCAATGGTGGGAAATGTGAGTTAGTTCCAGGAAGAGGAGCTGTCTGCAGGTAAATAAATGGTGCTTAACACGAATTCTGTGAACAGATCCCTGATATGTCTATTGCATGAACAAGCAGGGCTGAGTATCTATTTTCAACAGCATAAACTATGCAAATAAGCCAAGACCTCAATATTCAGACACTTTAAGGTACAAAACCCTGCTTCAGTATAAGAAGTCTCACTATGGATAAATCCATTTCTGCCTGTTAGCGCACACAATCTAGTTATTTTTTAGAGATGCTTTAGAAATGTATTAGAAATTCAGCATCATTAGCAGGGATGACAAAACTGCATTCTTTTCAGATTTCCAAGTACATCTTGGAAAAATGAAATAACACATTCGTGGTTTTGCTATGGATTACATAGTAGTATTTTAAGAAATTACATTTTTTTAAGATGCATTAAAAAGGAAATCTATATTCTGATAAACTACTCTGATTCCAGACCACCCAATAAAGCACATGAAGGCTGAGGCTGCTTTCGGGTCTTTCTGGGAGAGACTTGAAGATCAGCAGCTCCTCCTAACTGTAAACATATTCTATAAGGATTTTTACATGAAATGATGTTAAGCCAATATTGAGAACTATGACAGTACTTGAACACATTAAGTCTCTTTTAAAAGTATTAAGTTTCATCTCATTGTAAGACTAGACTATCCAGAGCATTATGTGAAACTGTATACTTGACTGGCACACAGTAGTTGACCAGCCACGTGTATGAGCAAGAGACAAGTTACAATGCTTGCACTTGTCTGCTATCTCTTAATATTGACTTTAAAAGGTTAATGATACGTCTTTTAGTGTACTTAGGATTAATGTCAAAAAAATAAGGCTACTGAGCAAATTCTTCGTATGATAATGTCACTGTAACAACGTAACTGTCATTCATTTTCTGCCGTGAGCATCACAGAAATAATAGATGATTATATTGATTTCACCCCAGTTGCTGCTAAATTCCTGACTTGGATTCACAGTAGTGCAGCTGCAGTATTTTGTACTAGAAATCAGCCTGTGAGCTAAAGAGGTCCTCTTCAAAACTGTATTGAAGTAGCAAAGGGCATAGCCTACTCCTCCAAGACCAATGCACTAAGGAAAAGAACACATTTCCATTCCAGAAAAGCCCTGATTTGATGTACAGTAATAACCAAACGATCACTTGGAATGATAAAAGTATTAAAAATAATAAATCAAACATCTTGTGAATTACAGCAAGTTACAGACACACAAACTTACCGCCAGGCTCAGACTGACAGCTTGTGGAAACTTGAACAGTCTGCAGAGAGAAAATTATGGCCTATTACTTGCTTTAGTCAAGCACTTGTTTTGCTTGTGAATTTACTCAGAATTCACCATGTTAATTTTTCCACTAACTGGAACACCTGTGTTCTCATATAAAATATGGCAATCTTCTCCCTTGCTTTAAAGGGAGCTATTTGTAGTAGAACTTTTACATCAGACCTTGCTACTCAGATTAAAATCACTGATAAACAGAATGTAGGCTTCAAAGATGTGTTTAGACATTACTCCAAAACACACCTCAACTTCCAAGGTTCTAAACCACAAATGTTACTTCAACTTCACCTGTGGGGCTAGAAATTTGTCAGAGATGCTCCAAATGCGTAATTTCCTTAAAATTTGTAGGTTGGCAAAGAATCTATCAGTGTCTTTTTATTTAACACTCACTCTCATGATCTATTATCAATCACATTATTTCATACAGACACATAACAATTAATTGCTTTGGGAATACTGGGCTTATATTTAATTGTAGATTTTCCTTTGTTTTCATTTGAGGTACTCTGTATTTTCTGCCTTCGAGTTCTGTACATTTTTCTCTTCCTCTCCCTGTTTTAGATGCCCTGTACGTAGACACGAGCTTTACCAAGGACAGCGCTGTGCAAAATTTGCTCCAGAACCCATACAACCCTTCATTTTTAAACCTCTCATTCTTGGCTTACTAAGCCTTGTTGTTTTTCTTTTCATCATTTTAATTATTAAGTTAAGAAGAAAAAGCAAAAGAAACTCTATTTTGCAGTAAGCTGTTCATGATCTTTTTCTTCACATTTCAAAATATTCCTTTTTTTCTTTTGCAATTTAAAATCTTACCTAAACAAAAATGTTCTGCATTGTAGAAGTCCTACTCTCAACAGCTGCAATTCAGAAAATGCTGTAAGGATTAATCCTGCTTTTGAACATGACGAACCCATAACTGGCTTTTGCTATACAGCTTGTAGTGTAAGTGCTTGTGTCAGTTCCTCAGAGATCACTGATCATGAAGCATTACACGAACTTGAAAACACAATTCAGCATGGAGGTAAAATGCATGGAAATCCTTTTCTTACCCCTCAACAAACAGCCCCACCTCAAGTAACACGTCCATCTTCATGTGTTTACTCTACAACTAAATCAAATTTGATTCTAATCTCTTGCTTGGCAATTGCAGAACTAAAAATACTAATTCATTTATTTGCTTTTCACATTTACTGCCGTGTAGCTTTCATAACAGGACTGTAGAATTGTTTTCCTTACAGCTCTCTTGCATGGCTTTGGTGGTCCATCCTATCCAAGTGCTTTTTGTGATTTAGTGGAATAATTAATCTAGTATTTTGATTTTTTTTTTTTTACTGTTGTAGGTCACCAGATGAGCTTACAAAACCAAGACTGACAAGTTAGTCTCTGAAATTCTTCATTTCCAGCATCAGCCAGAAAACCAAGGTTTGTGACTATTTTCAAGAGCTTTAAAAATCTGTGGAGTTTTTCCTGTTTGACAATGTTACCAGGAAGCCTCTTTGTACTAATTCCATACAAAGAAAAGCTTGAGGTTTTTTGGTGCTTGATATGACAGTAACAATCCTTTCTTAAGTGCTTTTATGTGACAAAGTTCCATTCTGTATACCCATTTGCTAATGTGGCATGAAGGAAGAAAGAGTATCTAAAATGACAAAGCAACACAAAATGCAAACCAAAGGGGAGGTTTTAAATAGCAGTAACAGATCATTTAAAAATAACTTGTGCCTGTTTAAGCTACATAGAGTTTGAACAAGTAGGAATTCAAATTTGAGCAGAATACTGCTCATATCTCATATGTTATTTCAAGTTTTGCAACTTGAAACGTCTTGTATCTTGAGGGGGGGGGGGGGGCGAGACAGAAAGGAGAAAAGCCGAGTCAAAAAATTTTCTAAAATTGCCAGACTGTCTCTTACTTCTGATGTATCCAAGTATGCTCTCCTGAAAGGTAGACAAAAAGCTTTTACTTTGCAATTTTTATTTTTCTGAATCACAGCCCAATTAGGAACAACAAGGTTTCACTGTAGCTGTTAGTACCCATTATTACTGAGGGGAATCTCAGTACAAGATTGTCCTGGCACCAGCTGTATACTACAGGAGACAGGATACCAGGCCACATGAATCTTTGGCTTGAGCCAGTACATTGTTATGTAAATAAAGAACAAGTAATGAAACAATATAGAAAGATTTCTTTTCACTGTTCTTCATCATGCCCAGGTCTGGTCTCTTCAAGTAGCCCAGGTCACAGTTACAGACTGAGCCACTGGTGACGGGGGGGGGGGGACTGAATGCAGGGATAGAGACTGACAAGTCAGCAGGGAGCAGCAGTTCGGAAAAGCTCAAGAATGAATTGGTTTCACTGCTGATAAAAAAAAAAAAAAAGCGCACAGCCATTTGCAATTAGTACTTTAAACTCATCTTAAAAAAATGTGTCTGTGGGTAATTGTAGACCAATAAACTTTCATACCAGCTGAACTACTTAAAATTGCTACTGACAAAAGCATTAAATATTTTATGAAAGGAAATGGCACATCTGTGGGAGAAAACCAGGCCTGTGTCATCGAGACTATATTTGAATTGTCAAAAGAATATTGACAGAGCTGCTCTCAAGATCTAGTTAAGGAAATTAATTTAGTGAGAAGTGAGGCAACCACAAAATAGAAATAGGTTTTTAAAAAAACCCCCAAAACGTGTTTTTGTCCATTTTCCACCATTACTTAAGTTTAAAATGAGTGTTTACCTCAGAGCCCTTATGTTGAACACATTTTCAATGATTTGAAAATAATTGATGGAGGAAGAAAAAATTATGTATGATAGCTGAAACTGAAAGTACCACTTCCATATTACCATCTAGAAAACTCCTTTAGGGCAAAGATTTTTAAAACAGTATATGGTACTTGAATTGAATTTTCAGGAGGAGGTGGATATCTAGAACTCTTAGGCCAAATTGAAAATTCCAGTCTTTAAATTCTGTTTTGCAATGGTAATAACAGCAGTGACAGCTTTGTAGGACATATTATCTACAGTAAGTACAGCTCTGTATTTATAAATGCATATATGAAAATAAGCATAAAATTCTAGTAGAAGCTAAAATAACCTTCAATTCCTTCCTAAGCATGAAAAATGTCTGCAGTTTAGTTAGAGGGTCACTACATGGAAAATTATTGCAAAACTTGTTTATCAGAGGGGGTTTTGTTTGGTTGGGTTTCTACCCAATTAATCATCCAGGAACTAACAAACATGTTTCACATCCAGGTGAACTTGCTCTTCCTTCTCTCTGAGCTCAGTAGAAAACACAAGTTCTTGCAGGCAGCTGAAAACCACAGCTACCTCTACATAGTTAGGTCTCTGGGAACTTGGCATGTCTTGCTCCACAAATAGTATAACATTATAAAATGCCTCTGGGAGTGATCTTTCTTTGGGCCAAAGTAGAATGTGAGAGTGAGCTGGAATTTACACATTCAAATGGAGCAGCTCATTCAAACTGAGACATAAGGCCAACAAGTCCACATCCAGTTGGCCTACTACAGCTGAGAGTCAAACATGACAAAGTTCTCCAAGAATGATCCTGCTGATCTGGCTCTCTGCTGCCTACCTCACCTACACATGTGCTCTTGGCTCCTTTGAGATGAAAGCTGAAGACCTCATTTCAAAATGCAACTTTTCTCTTGTAATATCTGCTGTCCCTGTTAGTGAGTGTGCTGGATGTTCTCTGGTCAGTGAAAAAGATTCAGAAAATAAAAGCATTGCTTTTCAGTTATAAGGGTCTTATGTCAAGCTATCCATAAAGCCTTTTACTTTTCAGTTGATCTAACGGATGTTATTCTATAAACTCATTTATTTGTCGTACATGGCATGGGTGAGTAGGCTTCTTTTTCAAGATATTATCTGGCAAAATTCAGTAATGGATCTATCCCTTTAAAAGAAAAAGGATCTCATCTAAGGAGTCTTCACAAAGTTTTCTAAGCTTGCGTAAGAACTGTGCTGCAACAGATACCACAGAAAATCAGTTTTAACGACTTAGATAAAACTTTAGAGGATCCAGAAATATTTGACACAGAATAGCCCAGAAGCATGAAATAAAGCACTGGATAAGAAGATGGTAGAATAACTTGTTTCATAATGCTGAACCTACTCAGCATGGACAAGTCCACTTCAGTTGATGCAATTCAGATGAAGCCTAAAAGTCATTACAGATTCTCCCTAAGAAATATGCAAAATATATCATTCTTTGCTCATCAAAACCAGTAACTGACACATAGCACAATCCTCTGAAAAACTGACTCTCAGCCATCAAGAAGGATGACTGAAATTAAATTTGAGGCGAAAACAAAGACTGCCATTTGTTTCATCCTCATGTCAGTCACTTGGATAATCAAGCAAACACTATTTTGGATTAAAACAACACAACAATACAAGTTGGCCTGTTAGATCTCCCCCACCAATATCAGATTTAGTGTTTCATTACCAGAATCACAGGGTAAAGAAGACCTAAAATACCATACAGAGATGGAAGCGCTGTGCTCTTAGTTTGAGAATAGCAGGCATCAGGTTTTACAAATTTACAAGTTTGCATGGCACAGTTGCCACTCTTACACTTAATACGTAGAAGCTTGATGTCCCAAAGATAATTTTATCCCAGATCTGCTGTAACTGAATCTTGTAGATACTTCAGATACAGCTTCTTTTGTAGCATGTTGCATTCTAATTGTTTTACAGTCAAAAATATGTTCTTTAGATTATGATGAAATAGGTGGTATTTGTTTGTTATTTCATACAGAAGTGCACCATTGTTATACCAGGGAGGAAAAATAACAGTTTTACTCTGATTCAATGACTTAGTATGTAAAAAATAACTTCAGGGTTAACTCACTTCTCCTTACAATGAACTGGAGATTATCTCAAACAGATTTTAGTGAGACCTTGACTATTAGCAATAGATAAATAGTACATTTTCAAATTTAAAAATGTTTTTCAAATGTCTTATGAGAGTTTCTCTTTCAGGTATTCAAAAAAGGTGGTCTGCATTATTCAAGACCGGACTTCAGGTTGATTATGCATATGAAAAAAATTCAAGGATTCCTAAAGATACAACATTTTGGCTCTAAAATCTGCACACATTTTAAAAAATGTTTTATTAAAGAAAAACAACATGACCAAGTTGACCAACTATTTGACCATGTCTAAAATTTGACTAGGAAAACGTTGCCAGTGTTAAGATGCATGTATTAAGCTTCCAGTACTTACACATCTCAACTGTATTTTTATTTAAGAGCTGAGTACTAGATTTTGCTGAGAAGTGACTTTTTTCAATATTGTAGATCACAAACATTCTGCTAAAAATGTTGATAAAACTTTACCACATTTCTATACACTTTTATTGACCTTTCTTACATACCCTAATGAAGGTGGCAAACACAGAAATAAGAGCTGTCATTGACCAAAGGCCACATTAAAAGCATTTGGGAACTTCGCCATTCTCTCCCTACAACGCTTACGTTGTAAATCACACAGAAGTTGGGATTAATTTTTTTAATGGTTTCTATGAACATCAGATTCCTATTTTCTGTTAATAAACAGATTATGTATATGTATGTACATATACACTTCACTGCTTAATTTCTGGTGGCAGTTACAAACTGTCAGGTTATCCTAAGACTTCCAGCGTTTCACTGAGGTGCAATACCTGCAGTTTCATCTTTTCAGAACATTAAATTTATATTCACAAGCACCCTCACCGTAGCAAGTAGATTACAGAGTTGCACACAAGTGCATGCACTTTAAACTCAGTACACAAACAAATAATTTTGAGAAGTTACTATTAGTTTCTGTAGAAGAAATCTAGGCAGACAACGGGTGGCCATTAAGTATTTTATAGGCTTAGTAATTTATGCTCTATGGATCCACAATCCTGATTCAAGTATGAGCATTACTTTACCTTCAACATCTTTTTCTTGAGTATATCTATATTTATATGCTGCACCAGTGTTGTATAATATTCAGGCACTGTTTGCTGCTTGGTGTGTATCAGAAGTTGTACTTACAGCTCAAACTGAGCTTCTACAAAGTTCATGACTACATTGGATGACAGCTCCTTGTTCAGATGTGGAACTTTCACGGAACAGCAGCTGATTTTAGTGACAATTCTTTTTACTTCATACCACACAGTTACCATAGCAAAGACCGAACTTTAGTTTACCTTATTACATATGCTCAAAAGAACTGTTTACGAATTCCGAACACTTAACTGCACAAACAGATTTGCTGGCAAAACCACCAAAACTGGTGATTGTGTACAAATGAAGGCAATGCACCAAGAATACAAAGTTGAGTTTCTACAGCTGAAAGAGTATTTTTACTTACTTTAACTACTAACTAGGGGGAAAAAAAAAAAAAAATCTAAGATGTGGTTTTACACAGTAACACTCAGAATAAAACTGTACTTTAAAAATACTTCTTGCAGGGCACTGGAAGTCATCCCTGCCAACAAATGTTAGCTTTTCACTATTGCTCATGTAAGCTAAGAATGCATTAAGAATGCTGAAAGCATTCAATTTTTTCCATTACAGATGTATTTTTGTATGTGTTTAGTGTATTTCAATTCATACTAGTTATCACTAGTCTGATTTTAAAAAATCAAGTAATTTTAAAATGTGTATTTTAATAATGATTATTCATGATTGTATTTATCACTCTCAACAATTAATTACCAAATATATTTGCTGGATGTAAGCCTTTTGTATTTCAATAAAATATAATAAAACTATTTACTTGAAAATTTCACAGGGAATTGAATTGGTACTTAATCTCACACTAAAACACATCATGTTATCTTAAAACTGATGTAAAGCTACAGCTGGAGATGAAAGCCATAAGGAAAGTGAAACAAAATTATATTTCCTAGATATCAAAGTCTGAATTACTTCAATCTTCTTAAATTAAAAAATACCACTCTGATTTGGCCCTTAAGACAGGAAAGTTTGATAACACTTTAAAAAAAAAAAAAAAACAAACAAAAATGAAACAAAACCCAAAACAAACAAAAGCAACACCACATCTCCAACCCAAACATAAAGCTTTTCCCATATGAAAAAACTCAAAGCCTCTTAAGTGGTTTCACTAGTCACTGATTGTCATGATCTAAAACGAAAAATATGCAAACAGTACACAGCATAGCAAATGATAAATATGTTGGAAGTGATAGCAATAAAGGTTACAAAAAATAGTAACAGAAGTAAAAATATACTCATTTCAACAAATACTAAGAAATGAGGTATGAGACTTAACAAAATCAAAATTTTTTAATATCAGAATGTTCTTTTAGAGGAACACTTACCTTAGAAAGTAAAGACAAAATCATTACTAGAGTAGCTTTAAGCACCATAAACATCTGATAGAAAAGCAGCAGGCAGTTCCAGCACAGAAATCCTTTTATCCTTCTCATAACTTAATTTACCCTTACTTATTCTGCTTTAAATCTTTAAAGACAAAATGGTAAGAGAGATACAACTGAGATTTCACATGGAATGTATTTATTTTTTTGATTTTCAGTACAGTATTAGGAGGTCATTTAAATACTTTAAATAAAGATTTTTGAGAAAAAACCAAAGGATTCAACTAGGTAAAGAAAAACAATCTTATCAGTGGATGACAGACAAGTATTTAATGACCCTGTGATCATCAAAGTAGCTTTCTCTAGAAAATTCATATTCCTAGGTCACCTAGTCAGGAATGTAGCCTAGCATGGCAATTCTTTTCCTCTCCTTTGTTTTGTGGAGTGTTTCATGCAGAAGATCTCAACTATAATGGACAGCTTTACTGAGAGGCAGGAAGAATTTTTTTTTTTTTTTTTTTTTTTTAAATCAAACACACAGAACCAAGCCAACATTTTGCTTTAAAAAGCAAAGTAAATTTTTCTCTATAACCATAGATCAGAAGGGCATTAGGTAATACTACAATCCTACAGATCAACCCCCACCCCAGCCTTTTTATTTCCTCTCCAAATCAACCAACAGTATAATTATCTGACACAGCAGATGGGACTACAGAAACAACTGGTAAGCAGCTGAATATTGCCTGATGTAAAAAAAAAAAAAAAAAAAAAATCTGAAATTAATTGAAAATTAATTTTGTAGCACAAAAAGATCAGTAAAACTAAAAGCAGATGCTGCTTTTGGTGCAGAAAAAAAAAAAAAAAGCCTGCTACTGTGCAAACTAGAATACCCTGACTTTTGGAATGCATTTTCTGCTTGCCTCAGGCATACTGCTGAGGCAATGCAAAGAGGTGGGAACATCTTATTTGAGAACATCCAGCCACCAGTTCTTATTCTTCAAAGTCAATTTTATTTTCCTGATAGCTCATATTTTTTAGTCATTTAGTTAAGAAGAATTCCCATACACCCCACTCTGAAAAATAAATTTTCTTTCTGATGCCAGCCAAGGAAATCCTGGCATAATCAAAGGAACAGAATGGAAAAATTCAGTTAACAATTTTATTTAAGTTCCCCACAAGTATGTTTACACATATATATATTAAAATATTTAAGCATATATATGTGTATATACATACACACACACTTAAGTATTGAAGTTCTTTGTTTACCATGTTCAGTCTCGTAAGATCCATTTTTTTATATATATATATATATATATAAAAAAATAAACTGAGACTGAAAGTGTTAAGTCAAGAAGCTAAATCCAGATAGTCATAAATACAGGATAGGGCATCTCAGCCCTATCAGTTCAGTGATTTTTCTTCCTTGTATCGCATGAACAATCACAGCTTCTTACAGTGCTGTTTCTGGAGACTGGAAGTTCTGAAACTTTGGTTCCAATTCAGTAACATATTAAACCAGTAACCTAAATTTCATAAGCAGCACCTCTAAACACATGCAACACTGTACAGGTTTGTACACAACTTGCTAGTCAGCAGCCTGATGCACTTCTCCTTTCATCTTCCAGCCAGAAATTACTGCTTCAGTGAAGAATTTGGGTAAAATGAAAATATTTTCTCATCTTCAATCACATGACCAAAAAGCAGAGTGTGTACACAGTGGAAGCTGAGATTCCCTGATGCAGTGGATTCAGAGTTAATGTATTACTCAAATATCTCCACATGTATTACAGTAAGGAGGGCATTTATAACAAGTGTCAGACTGCAGCATCCTAGCACAATCTAAGGTCAGCAAGGATGTATGCATCAGGAGCTTTCTCTGTGCTACAGAACTGTACATCTTGAAAGTTATTAAGTATATTTATGCATTTGAAAACTAAAGTTTCCAAGAAGTAAACAGTGAGGGAATTATTTTATAGTGTAAGCAAACTTTGTTAATTAATAGAGCAAAACTTCATTTTTAAATCAGGTTGAATAAGTAATTGGACATAAAGCTACTTATATTTCAAATTCCTATCAGAGAGATAATAAATAATCAAGTTTAACTTGTTGAAATAATGGCCAGCATGGTGAAACAATAATGTTCACATAAGTGAACAAGATGCATTTTAAAACCATATGAAATTAATAATTCCCACCCACAAAAACTTCCAAAATTAACTGCTTTAATAAGGGAACTGTTACAAGCTATGAAACTTGACAGAAGATAGGAAGATAAAGCTCAGTGTCCAAATCACTATGATATTCCAGTATACTAAAAACTGTAGCTATTTCATCAGCACATAGTATTTAAATGATTCATTATGTTATTGGACCAATTTTTTAAACAATCTAGCAAAAGGTACAGACCTTGTGCATCTCATTATAATTAAAATAAACAGGATGTCTGAGGCTCAGGCCTCACTATTCAGTTAAGATATACTGCCACCAAAAAGCTGAACATAGTTCCCTTATGCTATCCGTACTCATATATGCCTCCCAATACAAGTCTTGGACAATTTTGAATATACTGAAGTTACACTACCTGGGCAAACAAACTCTCCAGGAATTCCTACTGAAAATTTGGTCAGAAAAATAAAAGTCTAAAGGAAATTTGTACTTAAAGAGAAAACAGAAAAAGAAACTAAGAGAGAAGTGGTATAAGACTTAATAAGCAGTACATTCTTTGAGTACCTCCAATATTACACAATATTGACATATATGAATGCTCTTCTCAGAATGTACAGAAAACCATTCCTCTTAAACCAAGACAAAGAATGCATTAAATAGGAACTTATGGGTCTCAAGTTTAGGAGGATTTCCCATCAGTCTCTGAAAAAGTAAGTACAGACACTAACCAGTTTTCAAATCAGGACATAAAATGTCTCAGATTATATAAAATTATACTCCAACTTCTCCGGAACAGAAGTCAAAGCCAAGGCCTCACAATTCCAGTTATTAGAAACAGTGTACCCTCTTTACTAGGCCACAAGTTGAAGCCAACTATTCAGTGTCTTAAAGAGGGGATTTTATAACAAGGTGGTTTCAATGTAGTTCTTTGTAATATGTACCCAAGTACAGATTGCTTAAAAGTGTTAAGAGTTACAACAGAAACTGTTAGAGAAAATGCAACATATAAACAAAATGCAACAAACTACACTGACTGGAGTTTCTTCAAGGTCCTCATACATAGTAAAGTTCACTACACAAATTAAACATCATAAAGTACAAATTAACAAGCCACATGATTAATAAAATCTGTTCACTTTATATTAAACATCTCTAATATGATTATAGAATGTTTAGGTCCTCCGTTGCACAGAGGAACTCTTCCCTTTGTATCATGGACAAGGGTTCTCAAACGCTACTGTGCAAAATGACCATTTATTTCAATAGGTTCTGCAGCATAGCTGTAGCATATGTAGGACGAGCTTGTCTGCTTTCAATTGCATTTTGAAGATACTGGATACCTCCACAGCGCTCCCAAATTTCTTCAAACTGTCTCGGCAAAATTTCAGCACCTCGCTTTCGAGTTAAGCCAGTCTCTTCAAGATTAAGCTCACACATATCCATATCATCCTTACCTGAAGTGGTAAAGGGAAAAAGAAAATCTTTATGAAGCTTTTACATCATTCAAAGGTCCCATTAACAAAGATTAGGCCTTTTGTTAATTGGATTTCCTCTCTCAAGCTCTAGTTTGTTAATAGATTTCAGAGCTTACAGGGATATCAGTCCTCAGGCACAGACATTTATTTATTTATTTTCATACACACAGGGCAAAAAAGCTGTATCAGAATAAACTCATATCAGATGCTACAACTGACAAAATTGTGCTTAAAAAGTGAGCAAAAAGGAACACAGGAAAGAAGGTGAAAAAGATCACCATCTTGATATATCTCCTGAAATCCACTACAGGATCACAATCGCACCTGTTTTACACATACTTTCAGTTTTAAACAGTTTTACAGTGAATTTCTGTTATTTCATTTGTTTAAATGGAGCAAAGCAACTAAGAAGCTGAGACTTTTGATCAAGTAACTAGTATTCTTAATCTGTCAGCCTCCCATGCTAAACAAAGATTAGTGTTTACCAGATGGGTCTGACACAGGGAATCCAATAAACAGTAAGCGTAGTTTACTCACTATATTTTAATCTTATTTTTCATAGGTCATCCACTGAATGTGGTATTCATGACAGCAATGCTACTTTTAGCTATGGGCTTTGACACTTATGCTAAGGGCAACAGTTGGTATAAGGAATTCTATTAAAAATAATTAGCAGAAAACAAGGAACTTTTGTTGCTAGTAAACTACCATTCTGAAGCTAAATAAACTGGTTATGGCCTTTTCCTCAGTCCCCAAGTTAAATACAAAAACAAACCCCAGAACTGTAAACAGCATTTCTCCAGTGTTTTCTCCCCCTTTGATTATCTGCCAGAAAACAAGGATACATTTCATTGCCAGATAAATCTCTACGTATCCTATTACTAAATGTGTAAAAACACAGTTTTTATAAGTTTAAGACTAAAAAGCTTTTCTCCCATACTACACAGCATAAATATGGTAAAAGTATGTTTGCTATTAGCACTATACTATGGAAAGACAATATATCATATGCACAAATTGTTTTGATACAAACTGCTGTTGTTTTTCAAAGTTAACTAAAAACCAATAAAATGATGAGCAGAACTTTCCCAGATAAATTGTGATGTTTTATCTTCGCACTGTCTCCAGTTCAGTAAATAATCTGAGGGTACTTAATAATAAAACCATTTACATTTGGATTCCCACTCTATGATTTTCCAGATTAAAGTACATGTACAAATAAAACACGTGACCAGTTACATCTCCAAGTGATATTCCGTAACATTTCACCACCATCAACAGCAGTCCCAAATCCTCAAATTTTGCCCAGACAAGAACTGCTGATGAAAAAAAGAAGAGGATACAACTTGCCAAACCTGCATCATCAGCCTCTTTTTCTGATGTTATTGGCTCTGAACCTTTTCAATATTTGAATTTTTCTTTCAATACCAACCTGCTACAAGGAGAATGGGTGCCTTGTCAGGGTGAAGTTCCATTTGTCGAGCAATCCATGGCCCATCAAAATGCGCATACCACCAACCCTTCTTCTTGTTCTGGGGATCTTTGTATTGGTCAGCAGGACGGATGAAGGGAATGCGGAAGTAACGCTGTTGTCTGTTTATTTCAATCTCTTTTTGTCTGGCTGGTAGCTGGGTTGTTGGGTTCTGTTGAGCTATTGTACAAAAAAAGAAAAAAAAACAAGCAAAGAAACAAAAAACAAACAAGAAAGCCATATTATGATTTGCTTGATTAATCAGCAAAGAAAAAAAAACAACAAAAAAACCCAAAACCCCAAACAAACAAAACCCAAAAAAACAAACCAAATCCCAAAAAACCTGAGAGATTCTCTCTGAATATGTCTTCTGAAGTCTTATCAACCTAAAAAGTACTCCCATATCATATAATGTGCATTCTTTTAATCGCTACAGCTACAACACTGGTGAGGAAAGGATCATGTTAACTATTGTGTCTATAGGTTGCTCAATGGCATCAGGTATGTTTAGACAAAACAAAGTGAGTAAAATAACACATTCTGCTTTAAATCAATATTTGAGGTAAAACTTCCCGTATAAAATTTCTCACCAACCAGAAACATTAATCAGTAACTGTTCTAGTTCAGTCCACATCTTCGTAAAACAAGGTCACAGTGCAACGAAGCATTTTCAGTTACAAAAATACAAAGCACCACTTGAAGATTTTTGACAGTCAACACAGAATGATGTGTAATACTGTTAGAAATTACTAATTTGTTAATAGAAATGTTGACAACAAATACTGCTTATTACAAAGCTGCCACCAAACATAACTTTCTGCCTAGATTTCTATGTACTAAACTCCAGCATTAGAACCACTCTCTGGCTGCTTTGCTTTTCAAATAAATTGTAAGATCAACAGACCAAACATCTAGAGAAGACAGAGCTATACAATTTCTTTTAAAGCTTCATATGTATTTTTGGTAAATATTTCCCACGTGCATTTTTGGACTCTCTCAGTCCCACACGTTTCAGACTTCAGAGAGAAACTTTGTTTCAAATAAAACCAAACACTGGCTATGTTAACTCATCAACTGATCGACCTTAATGTTATGTATATGCTATCATAATCAGTTTTAAATAGTAAATGCTCTTACAAGCAAGATCCTTTCCCTTAATAACTGCCTCTTGCAGAAGTTTATTACTGATCTTGTTTTAGTGATTTACAACACCACTGTTACAAATACCGTTTAAGAAATTCTGAATGTGAATTTAAGCCATCTCTACAAAAGAAAATCAGTATTAACAGTTTCATGTTTCAGCATAAAGGGAATACTTAAAAGTGAATTCCTTTATTCTCCATTGTCTATTAAGCAGCAAATCCAATTTCTAAGCTAAAATTTAATAAAATGAAAAATGTCAATCACTTCTAACAATGTATTTTTAGTTATGAACAAGACTAACAGCCTAGCAACTGCACCTTGAATTTTCTTCCACTTAAGATTCAAGCAAGAATAGTTTTTCTAAATGTGAGGAGCAGAATCTTAAAAAAAAAAATAATATATGTACCATACAAATAATACCTCAATTTTTTTTCCACGCCTACATAAACAAAGAGAAGAAAAACAAAGCACATTTTAATAGGTGAATGCTACTTTTATACATCAACTCTGATAAAGCATGTATTTTACAGGGAGATATAGTTTACAGTTTATAAGAAATCAATTCTATTTTCTGCAAATTGTCTTAACATCTATTACAGCAGATCAGTGCTTTAGTATTGTCAAACACTTTTTGCACTGCAATGGCAATTGCTAAGGCTTATTTCTACTTCTGTGCATACCTAAATCCAAGATGAATCTAGAGGGCAGGAATGCTAAGCAGCCAATATAGCCTCTACTTTTCAGTGCTATGGAATTGTAGTTCTTTACAAAAGAAACCATCACCTGAATGTTAGTTTGTGTGCTAGGAAAATAGCTGTTATATGAAGTTGATTCCAGAGTTTTGCTACAACAGAAATCTATGCACAACCAGTAAAAAATGCTAGAAGAAGCATGCCATTTCGGGGGGGGGGGGCAGGGGGGGGGGGCTAAAAAAAGAGAAAAAAAAAAAAAAAAAGAGAAATGTATACCTTCAAATAACCTACATAAAAAGGTTATTTCATTCTCCCTTCCCATGACTGCTCAAATGGGTAGGATCTCATGAAGATAAGCAGTAAAATACATTCGTAAATTACTAGAACATATAATTATCATCAGTTGAATAACATTGCCAAATTGTAAAATAGAATTTTTTTGAACAATCAGATTCTAGGTATACATGTAGCAAAACACTGGATTAATTAATGTTAGTATAGAGCTCTCAAGTGTTCCTATTCTTCAAAGTTAGCTTAAATAACCATCTCCCCACTTACGTGAGTTGCTCAAAAATGGTGCAAAATCTGTGAACAAATATTACATGTTGAACAAAACATAAAAGAGCTGATCCTTTATAAGTTATAGTTTCATTACCTCAACATTTTTCACCAATGCTCATGATAGACAAACGGAAATTCTAGTTACAAAATAAACACAGATGTTGAGCTAAGTATTTCTATTCATTTTCTGCTCACTGACATATATAAAACATCTCCTTTCCTCAAATTTCATAGATTTCCCACAGCTATTTTCATCAGGATTTAATTTTGAAATTGATTACTTCAATTATTTGTGATAGCTGTTACAAAACCTTGGTTGTATACATGCTAAGCACAGATTGCTGTAATAAATCTGTTAGTTAATTAACGTAGGACTTTTAATTTTTGACATTTCTCCTAGGAAGACATTTTCAGACCTCTACTAATACCAAATCTGTCCATTCCAGTAATAATACACAAACCAGTGTTTAGCTTCTATACTGAATATATGAATTTAAATAAAGGATAACTGTAAAATTATCACATCAGTGAAAAGATGGAAAGAAGAAACTACATCATCTGAAGCACACATCCACTGGCACCTGAAAGATGTTTAGCTTAAACATCTAAGAAATCAGAGTTCGTTCTTACTACCTTCTCAAATCATTATAATACATAGATGTGAAATGCCCATGTAGTGTAATTCCAATAGGAAGAATTACTTCTGACATTAACGAGAGTCTCTAAAGGTCGCTATCAGTGACTTTCTTCTGAACTGCAATGTTCTAACTTTTCTTCAGAAATATGAAGCCGTATTTCAAGAAAAGTAAAAAAATGCAATGAAAAATATTGAAAAGAATGCTGTAAATGTCTAACTAAATGTGAGATCATGAATATTCCAAGCTTTATTTGCACAAACCCAAAGATTTTCTGCTTTTTGATACTTCCCATCAGCAATACTGTGCATGAATATTTATTTTACCCATTTAGCTCCAGACAGAACTTGCAAGCTCAAAATCGACCTACGACTTTGCAAAAGTGCTTCAAATGCCTTTTTCTGCTGTTTCAGCTATAAGCTTTCTTAAGCACTTAAACCCACGTTACTAGGCATGGCCACAAGGACCCATTCTTTGATAACATCTTTTCTAGGGATCCAGATTTCACTTGCCATGTATCTGTACCAAAGTTCACTGAAAAGCTCAAATTCTCAGGTAATGCTCAAGCACTTTATAACTCGGTAAACGAATCAAGGGGAAGGAGACACTTTTGTATAAACACCAACACTGAAAGTAGGACACCTGCATACCCTGGGATCTGTATCTGCCATGTCCCGGGACAATGCTCTAATCCCAGGCCAATGTGACTTTGGGGAGAGCATCTTCTCCCCATCTTCCCGTTACTCTTCCTCTCCCATTATCTGTGTGCCAAGGAACAGAAGAATCATGGAACCAGAAGACACCAGGAAAGAGCTGACTAAATTATTACATCCATTTGCTGTGATTCTCTTAATTTCTTAGATTCCTTTTATAACAGATGACCTGGGGGGTGGGGTCGCAGAAAAAAGAGCAACAATCCACTCTGCAAATATCACTCCAGAAACTGGGCACCTGATTTGCATGTCTGGCAGTGTTAAACATGGGAACTCCTACACCTTCCTGTTGAATTTAGAAGGCAGTCACTCACTGTCATTAGCGCATCGCTTTGACAATAAACACCCATCTGTGAAATCAGAAGAATGACAGTCTAATAAGAAAGCAGGGACTATGCAAAATTTGTCATCCCATAATCAAAAATTGCAATGTCAACATTCATAGAATTTTTAAAGAGAGAATATAACCTGAAGTATCTAAGGCTTACAGTGATGTAAATGAAGAAATTATTAGCACCTTTTAGAAGTCTATATACCTATATCTTACAAAAGAATAAAAGCATGAGAAAAAAAACCCTTATCACCAACACTTTTTGTTTTGTCTGGACCCCAAATGTAATAGTCAATTACATAACAGAGCATGATTCCTTCAAATCTTGCTTTTTACAACACCAAAAAAAAAAAAAAAAAAAAATAATCACATGCATTTCTCTGATAGATGGACTATTTGAGAACGGTCACAAGTGGTGTTCCCCAGAGCTCAGTACTGAGGCCAGTTCTGTTTAATATCTTTATCAATGACCTGGTCAAGGGGATCGAGTGCACCCTCAGTAAGTTTTCAGACAACACCAAGTTGGGTGGGAGTGTTGATCTGCTTGAGGGAAGCAAGCCTCTACAGAGGGATCTGGACAGGCTGGAGTGATGGGCCAAGGCCAACTGGATGAGGCTCAACAAGGCTCAGTGCCAGGTCCTTGGGTCACAACAACCCTGTGCAACGCTGCAGGCTTGGGGAGGAGTGGCTGGAAGACTGCCCGGTGGAAAAGGACCTGGATGTGCTGGTCAACAGCTGTCTGCATATGAGCCAGCAGTGTGCTCAGGTGGCCATGAAGCCAATGGTATCCTGGCTTGCATCAGAAATAGCGTGGCCAGCAGGGACAGGGAAGTGATCTTACCCCTGTACTCGGCACAGGTGAGGCCGCACCTCGATTACTATGTTCAGTTTTGGGCCCCTCACTACGCTGAGGTGTTGGGAGTGTATTTAAAGAAGGGCAACAAAGCTGGTGAAGGGTCTAGACCACAAGTCTTATGAGAAGTGCCTGAGGGAACTGGGGTTGTTTAGCCTGGAGAAAAGGAGGCTCAGGGTAGACTTTATCCCTATCTCTACAAATACCTGAAAGGAGGTTCTGGCGAGGTTGTTGTTTGTCTCCTTTCCCAAGTAACAAGCAATAGGACAAGAGGAAATGGCTTCAAGTTGCGCCAGGGATAGATTGGATATTAGGAAAAATTTCTTCACCAAAAGGGTGGTTAAGCATTGGAACAGGCTGCTCAGGGAAGTGGTGGAGCCACCATCCCTGGAGGGGTTTAAAAGATGTGTAGATGTGGTGCTTAGAGACATCGTTTAGTGGTCGACTTGGCAGTGTTAGGTTAACAGCTGGACTCAATCTTAAAGGTCTTCTCCAACCCAAATGATTCTATGAAACTATTTTTAGAATCTCTATTCTATCCCTAGGTATAATTCTCTGTTCTGAACTATCACTAACTACTCTCAGAAAGCAACATTTGTACTTACAGAGGTCAGAACTAGTATGAGCAACCTTAAAAACAAAGTCTCAGAAGTCTCAAAATGCAAACCACAGTTTCATAAATGGAAAATGATCTTTCTTAGTCTTAAGTAGCACAGCAATGAACATTTAGCAAAAACATCAGCAACTGCAACAGCAAATCAAGAACTATTTTTAACAGATGAGTTGGTATAAGGAAAGGTTTTGGGGAGATCTATTTAGTACATGTATCTGGGTCTCCTGAAAGTATTCTACTTTCTGCAAAGTATTTGCCAGTTTCAATCTTTTCAAGATATTTACCTTAAATCAATATAAAAATACTCTTTAAAAACCCAAGAATTTCCTTCAACCTAGCAAAACCAAAAATTCATTCTAGAAATGTTTTCTTTAGAATACTGTCACCAAAATTATTATAAACACAAACATATCTCTCCTCACCATAGTCTGTGACTGATTTCGGAGCACGCTGTTCTGTTTCTGCATTGCGTTTCTTATTCTTGGATTTCCAAGCATGATATACCTTTAGCCTCCTGTGAAACTCTTCTCTGCAAGCTGCCAATAGTTCAATATCTGGCTCAAAAATGAGGAAGGAAGGGATGAGTGAGAAAAATCAGAAAAATTATTTATGAAATGCTTTTCTGTATTGATAGGCAAATAATTTCAGACCACATTGTAATGCTAATATGTTATAGTATAATATAATAAACCCTCATTCTCTGCAGCAACAGGGCCTGTATTTTATGGCCCAGAAAGTCCCTTCGAGTGCTATATACACTTTTCTGCTTTAAAGTAATGGCAGTCCCCAAAGTACCTGTTCTGCTGTGAGATTTAGAGCAGTGAAATGCTACAAATAAAATTTTCATTTCACTAAATTTTTCTGTTGACATTACCACAAGCCAAGTAGTACAGAAACAGATAAAATTTCACTGCTGAACTTTATTTTTGCAACTGAAAAAACCAAAATCAGCAATTTGACTGCTCAGATCTAGGTTCTTTTTCCTAAATATATTTTAGTTTTGCTGAATTTCATGATACTAAGAGACTGAATGACTACAAGAATTTTTCATTAATCACTTAAGACTATGCAAACTGGCTTAACTAGGGATGAACACACATTAGCACCATGTATTACTGCTCCGCCTATTCAGCCAAAAACACTGCTCCAGTCTTGCATATGTAAAAACACAGAGACACAGTTAGATTTTGGAGCTAACTTTGGGTTTTAAATAGAGAGAATGGGTTTGCTTCCAATTTCTACATCCAAGGAGAAATTCTGAGTTATCTTAAATCAGAAATTAACAAACTGCTTTCAATCAGAAGCAGGAAGAAACAGTTATATTTAATAAAGGAACAATTCTTATCTGTTTCTATCTTTGTAACATCAGGGGAAAAGTAATTAATGTCCCAACTGTGAGCTTCCCAAATGAAGTTACACATTCTGAAAATTAAAGAATAGTCTGAACATCTAAGACAGAAAATATTTTACACTGTGCTTTACATGACTTACTTGCTTTTTTGTCATGTTGTGATTCTTGTGACGGCAAGAATTGATACCAAAAATTTCTTAGAACATGCAAACTCTGCATAAAGCACAACAACTACTATTCCATTTGTGGAAATACATAAAACTGAGACAATTTAATTAAGAAATTATAACATGTATTTTACAGCCCAAGCAGTTTATCATCATAAATAAATAATCAGCAAAGGAGGTAACAAAGGAAATTCTGTTTCCTCAATATGGAAATAGCTTAGTTTTCTGTTCTCTTTGGGGTAATAGAAACTTTTAAAATTAACCTGACATTCATTCAGACCTGAATAAATTCATGAGCAAGTTTTTATTTTTGCCATAGGAAGACAGTAACACCTTTAGTAGAACTACAACTTGGCTTCTTTCTCAAATCAGAAAAAGAAAAAAAAACCAACTTACCACAGGATGTATTGATTGTATCACGAAGCTCTGCATATTTCCACTTGCTGAGATCATGCTTCTTAGTACCAGCAGCAGCTTTTGTGGCTTGAACTGAAGGACCCCTACAATTATTTAAAAAAAAAAAAAAAAAAAGAAGGTATCTTTTCAAGTATGAAACAGTAATTGTTACAAAATGAGGAACAGATCCCCCGATCAACACTGCAGCATGCTTATTACAATGAAAATCAGCAACAGAGGGACTGAATTCAAAGGCAAAGTACCATATTGTTTTCAAGATGTTCAAATGATTAAGAGAAAGTGAAAGCATCTTTTATGTCTATAGTAATTTGATTGGTTGCCTACAGTTTAAAAGGAATTCTCATTAATAGTTAGCGCTTACGTGTGAAAAGATGCATATTCTATTTATGTGTACCTCACCCCAGGCTGGTGAACATTATTCTTAGTACCAGTCAAGATGCAGCAGACAACAAAGAGTGGCCATATACACTTTTAGTTCTACTTGAAAAACAGATGAGGAAAAATATTTCTGAAGTAGGTAAGAAGTAAAGGCATTTCCTCTGCTGTTTAAACTGGATTAGGAAAAAATCCTTGTTCCCAGACTAGAAAAAATATTTCATGTCTTTGACAAAAGTCTAATTTGAGAGAAGAAATCAAATTAATTCTATATTAATTGTGTAGTAGCTGTCTGAGAACAGCAGTATTTGGCGGGGGGGGAAACAAGAAAAGGAAAAAAAGATCACTCAGAAAAAATGCTGGCCAGTATAGAAAGACTTGTACAGAAATAGTGTTTTTCAAAGGCAAAAAGTATCAGTCATGTAGGCAGTATGCAATAAAGTCAACAGCAAATGCAAATGACAAATTATTACTAAAATCTCCATCATCTTTAACAGTATGTATGAGGTTATCCATGTAATAAACAAATATTACATGTATAGGTATAAAGATAAACCTGAAGTATTTTGGGTTTTCCTTAAAAATTGCATGGATAAGTGGTGGAAGACTTCTCCCTCAAGAACAGCAAACCTCCCACGGATTATTTGCACATAAACTAAATTCAAAATGATAACATACAGTGATGATCAGAATATTTTTTAAACTCTAAGGAATTCAAGACCAGACACATGATTTTACCAACCTCTGCTAATCCCCATGACTAAAAACATGAGGCAAACTAAATTATCTTTCAGGATCTGAGAGGATTTGTTCAGAAGAAACTAGATTTTAACAGGGTAGCAAAATGCTCAATGCACTATGTCACATGAAAAATTCACAAGAGAAAAAACACAAGAAACCAGGCCTTTTCATTTGAAGGCTGTTTGTGCAGCAATATTTTTGTGGGACTCTTACATTATTACAGTATTTATAATCCAGTGAATATTATTTCAAAGTTTATTTTTCCATAAAGGTCTCATGTGGTACTATGAAGTTTTATGTTGTTTACTTTCCCTTTTTAGTTAATAGGTTATAAATACATTTTATGTGAAAAATTCCTCTATACAGATACAGCAGTTTTGAAAGCAAAGATAACAAATGCAAGTTTCATAAAAAACCATCTGTTTAACTAAATGTTGTTCTCAATAGCAACTGAACCATCTCTTCAAACGTAATTAAAACTACAGAATCGTACTGTTTCTTGCAGCATCGGCTTAATTATACCTACTCATACTACTAATCCTAGTCAACACACAGCTTCCAGTTATGGTATGTGAGAAGTCTGACTTTTAATCAGCACATAGCCAAGGGACAGGAACTTTTCGTCACCCTTACCACTACTCTAAGTATAAAACGAATCATTAGACAGAGAGTCTCCTTCAAAATATGTATTTTAGTATTTTGTTATCACTGGCATACCTGTAGGACATTAAAGGATTGCTGCTAAATGTAATTTCTACTGCCTGGTGTCTAACCTCCTTGAACCTAATTTGACAAATCCTAAGGATTTTCCTTAATTAGCAACACTACCCACCACTCTAAGAGTTTGCTACATAATTTATAGTAGCAGAACTAGGCTGTAAGATCTCTGGTTAAACTAGTAATCTTTAAGAATGCTAATCCAATTGAACAGCTTAGTCTTTTCGTTACAGTACTGCTCTGCACTCTGCAGATCACTCTTCTGTTTTCTACATGACTTTAAGCACGACATCCTGGCAGTAAGAGCAACATCATACTTGACAATCAGTCTTCACCACTCAACCTGACAAAGTTATGTATCATAAACACTAATTTCAGACTTTAAAAAAATCAGTCTCAAGTCAAAAATTTCAAGTAGATGAAAAGTGAAAAAAAATTAATTAAACAAGCATGCAATAAGAAGTATTGCATATTTAATTCAACCAAAACACAAAGCCTCTGATTTTGCCCCAGGGTTTCGTGATTTTTTTGCACATTAAGAATTGGCCATTGTCATTGGAACTACATCAATATATGCAATGCAACAATCTAGCTATCTAAATTCACATGCTAACTTAATTACACACAACATTGTTTATTCCTATTCTTAAAATACCACTGCAAGAAACAAATCTAGTTAACAGCTGCATTCTCAATTATCACGGCTCCAACTAGAAAAGCCATCAATCATGCAATACCAATCATCTTCAGGCTATATATACACAGCAGAGTAGCTTGTTTAACAACAGATTCACTTTTAAAAACTCTAAACAATTTCGCTTCCTATGTAAGCTTCAGAAAATCAATGTCAAAAGGTTATTGCTGTCCTCAAGTTGCACAAAACACTTTTTAATGCCTCATTGATATGGAGGACATTCTAACAATTTCTTTCAAGAGAGAATTAGTATTCTAACACAAACCACTAGGAGACTGTTCCAGTAGAATTATATTCAGATCTAAACCTGCATTCTCCTTTCCTCCTGCACTGTGCATAAAAATCTTGCATTAGCATTCAAGAAATCTCAGAAGGGGATTTTGTTTAGATGTCTTAAGAGGAGTTTTAAAATACTTTTAATATGGTAATTTTCAAAACTGCTTTTATTTGCAGGGAATTATAACTAGAATATTTTTCTTATTAAAAGCACTAACAGTTACATTAACATTAAATAGCTTCATGAACTCTATGTTGAATCTGTAGAAATACTCTTTTGAAAGATGTAGAGCCTAGTTTTCTATTATTGTTATAAGAAAGGTGAAAAGATAAGAGAGCTGGCAGAATATTAGCAAAATTACATAAAATACCAGGGTAGTGAGCTATTCTTGTTCTTTTTTTATATAATCAATTAAAATAGTAGAAAAATAATTGCTGAAAAACAGTGTGGATAAAGGAAATTTATCTGAAAGAAATAATTTCCTTATCTGCTTAGCATTTAAAAAGAACCATATTCCATTATTTTCCATTCCATAATAATGCAACCCATTTCGTGTGTGATTTATTTTTATAAAATGATTGATTCACTTGGTGTTGTCTTCTCACCTACCTAGACAATATTTCTGACATTTCTGTGGCCATTTGTTCCCTACAAGAAAATTGATAAATAAGCATAAACCAAACATATTAATATAAAGACACCCTCTATAACTGTGAAAGTCTCTTGCCAACCAAACGGAAGCTAATTCGAGTGCACAAAAAAAAATGGCTACTTATTTTAAATAATTTCCATTCCAACACATACATATACAGCCCTGATTCTGTAAAGTGAAACAGATCATACAGGACAGTGAAAAACAGATGGTATGTGAAAAAGTTTACACTGATTATATAACCACCTTTAAACAGATATTATTAGGTATATTACATTATTAATTTATTTATTAGACATAATCAAAGTAGTAGATATAAGGTATTAGAAACTGATTTAAAGTTTATAGATTCACACTAATAAAGATCATTATGGGGTATTAGTTATTAAGAGGACAATATCAATTTCCTTTGAATTAGTGTTGGGTTTTTTTCTATTAGAGCATTCAAATGGAAAAAAACGCCATACGCAGTCATTTGCAGCTTTGTTCCATTGGGTCTGAAAGCAGAAGATATTTATGTTAGATAAATTACTTCCTAGTTATCTTTCTAATAATCTGAAGTGGGAAAAGGTGGGTCATAGTATTTCCTGCTCTCTTACATCTTATTAAATATCTTACAATTTTTTTTCTTTGTACTGAGAAACAGGTTTATATAGACTCTTTCTTCTTCACCTTTCTCATTCAACCATGGTTAAATTATTTGTAAAAAGTTAAATTATGATAACCTGGAAAAAATGTACAAGTGAAAACTTCCCCCACCCTTTCTCCCCCTCACCACACCATCTTTCAAAATCAAAGATTTTTAGACATGCTACTGATATGTTTTATGCCTGGATAAGTGTATCACAAGAAATAGCAGCAATCCTCATGTAGCTACTCTGGGAACAGGACAGATAGATTCCTCATGCAAGCTGTGAAAAGACACTGAGTCTGCCACACTGAAGACCCACATGTACAGATGTGTAGCACTGAGTATGCTACAAATTAGAACTTACTTGGATTGTTCCAACACAACACACAGAACAGATATACTCACGACACCTTCACTGATGCTAGCTTATTTTGGTGCTATATGCTATACTATAGGTTTTAATAAGCCACATAAATGAAAAATATAGCACAGGTGAAAACAGAGATCTATTACTTAACTAACTTTTTATTTAAGTGCTAAGCACTTCTGTTAATTTACCCGTAGGTGCAATAAAGCCCTTATTATACATGCTTTCAAATTATGGGTGAGTAATAAAATTGGATGAAGCTAGAAGAGGTCCAACATATCCAGCACAGAATAAGGACAAATTAAAATGTTGGATCTACTGTCAGAACAAACACTTTTCTTCTTTGACAGGAGTCAACGAGTAAATTTTCCAAACAAACTACTAATACATACGAACATTTAACTATCTATGAAAATTAATGGTGAATGCAGCAAGGTACTGAGGAGAAAAGAAATAAAGTAGAGACTACTCATTTTCAAATATGACAACACGCAAGTATCACATATTCCTTAAAAATGAGCAAGATACAAGAGTTCCTTCAAAGCGGCACATAAAAATCACCTTGTTCTTACTATTTTCATTCCACAGATAGTACAGCACAATGGAAAATAACCTTTTATTCATGCCAACGTGTAAGCGTGAAACAATTTTTTTACAAAATTGTGTGAAACATAAAAGTCACAGTGAATTCAGTGTATCTTATGGTAATATGCAAGTATCAAATCCAGAAGATGGTAGAATATAAATTCCTTAGACTCTAGTAAAACTTTAATTGGTATCAAATAAAATAAGTCCTGAGAACTTATGTTTAAACTATTAAATTACATGTTTTGTTCAAACCGATATATAGTTTTAATTTCAGAGAAGAATTCCCACAGTTTCTGCAGGAATTGGCTTAAAGGTAGTTACGTAGAGATCTACTCTTGGATTTCAGTAGAAGATAATGGGGTCTGGGGAATTTTTAGTCTGTTTTTAAACAAACCAAAACAAAATCAAATCAAAGGTGAAATTAAAAGAATTTTCTTCAGTCTTTGGACATGCTTAAAACTCTTTGAAGTAGACTGCACAAACAGAAGGAAAATAATTTGCTAATGAGCTAAAAAGGAATCATGTAAGCAGAAAAGTACCTCTGTTACTTTTTTCTAGATTTATATGTATCCTTGTTCAAGAAAGGATTTACATTGCTGTGTTAATGTGTTCAGACCATTCCACACTTTCCAATCATTCAGAAGAGAGTCTTCATTCTCCTACCACTAGCTACACAGCAGAGAGAAACTGGCAGTCATAACAACCAGGACGATTAGTTTGTCATCCATTCTGGGACTACAAAGGAAGACAAATACCAGGATCACCCATGAGCAGTAGGAAACACTGCGGAGATTAGAGCTTCACTGACAGAAAAGTTACTGAATTCTCTAACCCCTTCTTGTCTATTGCCTCCTTTCTTTCATATTTAAGAGAAGTTTGCCAGGTTGCAACACCACAGTGACTTTGGGTTTACCTTCAAAGTATTGCACCAATTTCCAAACAGGGAATATATGAAAATCTCCAGAATGCTGTCTGTGTAGCACTTGGACATCCAACTGAGCATGTTAAAAAATCTTATCTGAGACAATATGACAGCTATTATATAACTGAGGGCAAAACCACAATAATTTTAGTGGAAGTAACTAAAAATCAATATTGTACATGACAAAAAAAGACCTAGATATCTCACATAGGCATGCAGTTATTAAAAAAAGTATAAATCTAGATAAAATTTGAGTAGCAAAGAGAACACATCCGGGAGCTTGAAATTCCATGGAAACACACGGGATTTTCTTACACCCCTTCTTTCAGCAACAATAAACTGAGTAGACTAGCACTAATGATGTCACCAATGATGTGATCATGTTCATAAGTCCCTTTATGCAATTTGATCAATATGTACCATTTTTACTGGAACTTCTAAGTTGCTTCTAAGGCAACACCCTTTACACAGAAAGAGCTCCTGCTTTGAGGTAGTGTGAATCTGTATACCAAAAGCCAAGGATTTCTTGTGACACATCAAAAAATTCACACAAAACAAAATGGTTAAGACATTTAATTTTCAAACCCATCTATGTTAAATAAATTCATTCCACTTTAAAAAAACTTACCAGTCAGGATGCAAATATAACTACTCTTTCTGCATTCAAAGAGGGCTTTTTGTTAAAAGAAAACACACACAAATTCACACTACACTACTGGAACCATCAAGCAACAGAAAGAGTATATTTTATTATTACTTATCAATGAAGAAATTCCATTCACTACTAAATTAGTCATAAAAATCAGAATTTAAATTGGTTGCCATCCTTGACAGAACTCAGAAAGAGAACTGCAGTTGTATTCACAAGCACCTACTAAATTATTGATGTAGCAAGATATAAAATGAAGAAAGTCTTTACACAAAAGTAATCCATTTCTAACAAATTTCACAAGTTAATTTGAAAAATATTCCAATACACTGACTTAAAAGGGCCATTTAATTAATACAAAGATACATAAACCCAACAAGAGAGTAGTCTTCTCAAAGGGATCAGGATAGGAAGAAGACACACCAAAAAAAAAAAAAAAAAGGAGAAACGTAACTACTTAATCCCATACCTGCGCAATCCTAAATCAAGCTGAGCCTCATCACTGATGAGTTCTGCCTCACTTTGGGCAATTCTCATTGCAAGTTCATGATCACGACGTTCCTGTTCAAGCACCGCCTGGTGCTGGGTTTCCTCTTCCCGTTCTTTAGCTAGCTGTGCCTCAATTTCAGCCTGTTTTACAAAAAAACACCTTTAACCTTACACCAAATCAAAACCAAATGCTACATAAGTAAATTATTAGAAAAATATGCCAAGTAGTACATTTATGGCTTTCAAAACATGCAAAATTCACAGAACTGAAAAAGTAACAGCATTAGTATTTAGTTTAGCCTAACAAAACTAAAACAGCTACAGACTGCATCTTGGTTTTCATACAGTTTATCAAATCATTATTGTCCACCACTCATATTATCTTTCCAAATTAACGTGCCAATCAATTATTCCTTATTTAAAAAACACATGAAGCTTTTTGTTAGCTATTATGAAAATTACCCTTCAAAAGTTTTTAGAATTATTAGAACTCACATGATACAGAGCCATATGGTTACTCCTCCACAGCACTAATACAGTACTCCCTTAATATTCTGCACCTGGCATTACAGGACTTTGCAATAGGCATTGTTTTGCATATAGGTCCATGGTTCATTTTGAAAAAGGATCAAGACAAACACTGAAATCCTCTGTGGACCTGATCTGGCTTTGCATTTAAGCAAATGGTACAATTCTGACTTACTGCAATGCAGAAGCAATCCAGATACACTGCCTCCACAGAGCAAAACTATAATTCCAGTTTACCGTCATTATTTAACAAAGGGTCTTGCACACACAGTAAGTAAAACAAGACCACCTAATTCATACTTCTGAAAGTCATACACACCAAGGCTTAGCAGTGCCCTTCTTGGTGCCCAAAAGTCATCAAAGGACACAAAGTCACTTCCTACTCATCATCATGAATTTGCACCACTAAAGCAACGCAGTAACACCAGAGACTTTACCCTATGAATCTCATTTTTGATTAGCTGATAGCAACAACCACTGGGAAGAGAGGAAATGAGTAATTAACTGTATGTAGAAGAAAGAAATACCCTCCTGGATTACATATATGCTTTGTACCCAAATGCAGTGTTTCTAAGTAAAAGTGTAAATTACATTCTGCACTGCAGATATCCACATCTCGGAAACAAAGAAACATAAATAAAATCCCTAGAGATGCTCATAGTGCTGGCAGACCAAGTTTCTAAACCTTCTGGCAACAGGCCATCTTGATCTCTCAGTGGACAAAGTTTAATCCATTTAAACTGTCCCTGAATGGAAACTTACCCTATGAATTTCTCACAAAACACGAGGCATATCTGCAATGGTCTCCAAGGAATGATTTAGAGACTAACCAAATAGCAACTTACTTTTTTTCTGTTTAAATTCTGCAGGCTGGTAGAGCTTATTATTCTGATACAGGTGACAGACAGGAACACAGGAAAGATTCAATTTTCATCAAAGGCAGGCTGTAATCTCTCTGTTAGTTCCAGGGACTTGTTTATCAAGAATGAGGGTGAGGTGATAGAAAAGAGTATGCAGACACAAGGAGGATATAAGCAGTGCTAGGCTAACTCCAGGGATAACAAGATACAGGACAAAAATTCTGCTTCCGATTAATCGTGGACAGGGCTTAAAAGAGTCTGTAAATATCAGCGACCACAGTCCTCCAAGACAAGAGGAACACAAGGGCATAGGGGCCAAACACACCTCAGAGTGAGAGTTCATGATGGGATCAGTAAGAAGCATCAGGAATCAAGGGGGAGAGGTGGAGGAGCTGGGTGTATTTGTTCTACATGAATACAGACAAAGGGGCTACGAGAGACAGTCCTGTATCCTCTCATTATTACTAATATTCTGAAAGTGTTTACAGTTAAGCTGGTACGTGGCACAGCCTGAGTCCAGATGTAACTTCTAGTAAAAGACAGCCAAACTTACCTGACATGGAACACCTGCAAAAACTTCAAAGGCTTAACTAGGATTCTCCAGTGTTGCGTATTTTTAACTTTAAAATAACTTTAAAAACAAATGCAGCCCTACTCAGAAGACATGAACTTGCATGTGAACCAGAAATAGATGATTTGTATTGGGATGCCCTAATCATGATTTTTGCCTTACATTTGCTACTAAAGCAACACTGCTGAATGACTGTGAGACATGCATTTATAAAATAAAGCCACTAGACTCAGTGGAGAACCTAAGCTGTGAAAAAGACTTAAAAAAAAATTAAAAAACAAACAAAAACACCCACCAAGAAAAAAAAAACAAAATAGAACCCACACACAGCTAAAACATTAACCTGAATACGCTTTTCTTCGTCTTCCCTCTTTTTCCTCTCTTCCTCTTCCTGTTTCCTCTTTGCCTCAATCTCAGATTTCCTATTGCAAAATAGGAAGAAGAAATGAAAACATACTATTACGATGCAAGTGAACAAGAGATAGGAAAGCACCTTCCATAAAATTAAATGGTAATCCAGAAGTCAGTCGTCCTGAAGAAAGGACACTAAATGTAAAGTCAAGAAACTTCCCAAGCCCATCTGCATTTCCAGCTGCATCATATATTTTTTTCCACACTTCTATGATTCTATACTCTATTCTGACTGCACTTACCTCATAAATCACTGGGAAAGGAAACGTTTTAACACTGCATACCACACCAAGAGACTCTCTTTAAGCACAGGAGTATTAGAAATGACCTCATTAAAGTGCCTTTCCTATTTTCATTTTACAATTAGCAATTTATTCAAGACTCACAGACGTCTTTCCTCTTCTTCCTTCCTTCGTTGTTGCTCTTCCTCTTCACGTCTCTTTCTTTCTTTTTCCATTTCCTCCTGGATGCGTCTCAGCCTTTCTGCTTCCTCCTCTTGCTGTTTCTTCTTTTGCAGTGCACTTAGAAGCTGCTCTGAACTTCTAACTAGAGCATCATATTCTTTCTGTATCTGATCCCTAGTCATTATAGTGGTCTGTAAAATGAAATAGTAAGAGGGGATTATATTCTTTTACATTTATACTTCACTTTTAAAAAATGTATATTGAAAAAAGATTAAGTGAAATGAGAGCATTAAGCAGTATAATTATATACACATTTGAGGGTGGGGGAGCTGGAACACATCCTTCCCTTTCTTCCTAAAATCCTGGGGATCCATTCCTCTCCCATATAAAACCATACAAAGTAATCTCCATGTTATCACTGAAATTAAACCTGACTTCTCTTTAAAATGTGACTTCATTTTTTAAACCTTGCAGTTTTAAGCAACAGGAATTAATTCTTACCACGCTAAGATGAAAACTAAGGACTTCCTCTTTTGTGTCATGTTCTTAGCTGCTAAGTGGTTATTTACAACTCTGCCCTTTATGTCATAGCACAGAATAGTTTTTCTTACTACGTGTGCTAGCACTCAGTAGAAGTACTGGACTGTGCCATGACTAACTTTTTTAAAAAAGGTTATTAGTAGCAAATAACAGGTTGAAAATACTTAAAACAATAGCATTTGCTACATATGTTTTCAAACCTCATTGACAGCTACAATTTAATTTCATTTTACAATTCACATTGATGTATACTAATAAAACCATGATATGGGGTATTTGCTAACCTTTTCTGAGGGTGTATAATGATGATAATCAAGTTATCTTATTTTTATTAAAAAGAGAACTATAAGTAGACAGGTTAACCCTATTATCTTTTCAACAATGATTTTAAATAGAAAAATCTTAATATGGTACATTAAAAAAAGCTATAATACTTCGTGAAACAGAAGTTCAACACATCAAATTGTTTCTAATATTAATAAATCCCAGTGTGCTTTCATTTCGTCTGTATACTTTTGCAGTAAGAAACTGAGAACTATAGACCCTGAATCATAATCAGCAAGCTGAATTCTCTTTACTACCAAGTCTGAAAAAAAAATTGTAACTGGAATATAAATCTCTTTGCTCTGTGATAAATGCTTGTACGTTTCAGCCCTGATTAATTTAAAACAGTGCTAATATTGATTATTCTAATAATAAAAGCGATGAGCAAACTATTAACAACACTTGTCTCACAATATCAACATGCATTTTTGCTTTAAATTCTCCAGTGCCAATTCTGAAACACAGATAATAATAGCAAAGTCTAGACATATGCACCCAGTTTCAGGATTCACTTCAGTTACATTCACAAATAATTTTAAACAGGATTTACCCAGTGGCTCTGAAAATTAAGACCTCTGTGTTAAAATGTCTTTTCTATTAAGAAAAATACATTGGCCTTCTAGTTTAGATTAAGTTTTAGAAGACTCCAGTAATAAGAAACTATTTATCTGATTGTGATCACACCTTAATTTTGGTCATTGAAGCATCAATAGAATACTCCAGCTCCTTGACTTGTTTGCTTGTCTCCGCCTTTCCCTCCTTCAGAGCACTCACTACTTCATTAAATTTATCAAGTCTTTTCTTCAGCTTACGCACTTTTATCAGGCCATCAATGCTGTGAAGGGAAGACAGTTTATTTGTATCTTGAGATGTTTTTACAAGGGTGATATTTTTAAAACTACCACTAATCACTCACATTAAAGAGGTAGATAGGAGAGACAAGGTATGCCTTCTGATACAACTCACCCTCTTTTTTGAAATTCAAACATTATCACATGAAGTAACTAAGCAATGGAGCTTTTTGCAAACAATATTAAAAACTATTAGCAGACAGCAGCTCAAAATGAAAAAATGCATTTTTATTTTGAGAATCAATATGGAGTTTTTTTTTTTTTTTTTCTTTTTTTCCCTCAGTAACAAATCATTAGTATCCACCAGAGGATTTTGACTGGAGTGGATAAAGGTTGAGTTGGGCCACTTACTCAATGAGCAATAATGGGACTGAATCAGATAAAACTTAACTACACAGCAGGGAACCCAGTCATTAGACACCACAGGGTACAAAAAGTCTGGAGAAAAGAGTAGTCCAGGAAAACTTGGACCTTTTTTAAAGAACCAATACTGAAGGCCACACATACAAGTTACAACTCTGCAGAGACAGTCTTTCTAGAAAGAAATCCTTGAACTGGGATTCAGGAAAAAAACCAACACAAAAAGTAGAAACTATATCAAATGATGAGTACATTCAATTTAACATAAATCAAAAAGATGAGTACAGAACAGCTTAAAACGGGGGTTTTGGTCAGAAATGCCAAGGTACAAAATGAAACATAAGTATCAAAGAATGTAAAAGAACACATTTTGTAAGAACTCCATTATTAAAGAACGGAGAGCTGGATCTCTATTAAAGAACAAAAACATGTCAGCAAAGCTTAATGACCAAAATGATTTTTTCATCAGTACTCCATGCAGTCAGATTAAAACTAATGGAATTACCTAATTTCAAGAGGAGACAAGACAGACAGAACACAGCATTGTTTTTAAGAAGGAAAAAAAAAAAAAAAGAAAGTGGACCTATAAAGGAAGGTGAGGAAGGTGTGAATGGGTAAAGGACAAAAATTAATGAGTTTAAATCTCATTTAGAGAGACTTAACTAAGGATTTCTAATAACTAGGCTATCATTGAAGGATTTTATGAACAAAGAACTATACATCTCTTAGGAAAGGTTCAGATTTAGTCTATTCATCCTTGGGAAAGAGAGGAAGAACACAGCACCTCTCTCTTTTAGTCATACTTAGCATCATTCTATGAGTTCAGATATATTTAGTTAAGCATAGTAAATCACCTCTTTATATTAACAAGAAAATATTATTCAAAATCCATTTTCTTCAACCAAGAAATATCCTCTTACCGTGGTTTGTGCTTTCTCTTGCAAAGCCACATACGAATAGTCTTTTGTATTTTAATGCAGGCACTGGCTCGATATTTTATCTTATTTTTCACTGTAAACACACAGAAGATACTGAGACTCAATGGTTTATACAATTAAACACAACTCCTATATTACTCACAGCTCAAAACTGTATGTAGAAAACACGTGCTTGAGAGCTAGGTCTACACCACAACCACAAGACTTACAGACACAGCAGACAACAGAATTCACAATCCTGAGCCGGGCATAGAGGCTCCCACCCAAAACAAACAGGAAGAATTAAGGGCGCGCACACTCACGTGTGTTCGCCGCCCCCCACCCCTCGGGATTCACAGACATAGTACCCTCAGTTAAAGGTCACTGGACCTAGCAAGCAGGAAATGCTCAGCTCCAAGCTTAAGTCCTGTGCTGAAAAGGTAATCAAGTAGCCAGTATCTTCTAGAGATAATAAACTGGATGCAACTTTGCTGAGCATTTCTCTGCAATACTGAAATTAAAGAACACAAAATAAAACCTCCAGCTGTTGTTGTTCTAATACAGTCTTCATCTAAAGACTCAAATGATTGGGACAAGGAGGCAAGTTAAACAAAGAATAACATCAAGGCACAAGCACAAGCATGTGGGCTGAGTAGCTCAGAAGTGCAACAATAAATGCAGTTTTTGCATATACTAGAGGGAGCATAGATGCTGAAGGATCCATGCTGCCTTTAGTCAACAGCTGAGCATATGGTTTGTCACCACAGTGGTATTTGACTACTGGACTTAGGTAATCACAAAGATGCACTCCCCATTTTGTGTATCTATTTCAGCTTTATTGTTTGGATAAAATTAGCTTCTACCTTCCTATAAAACACTAAAAAAATGTAAGGCACATAAAACCAGCATATAATTTCCCTGGGATTCTATTTTTTGGACATAATCACAAACTTTCTGTCCTATCTTTCTGAGAAATAGACTAAATGTCATAAATTTCTAGGTCAAAAACATGATTTTAGTGTTACAGTTTCTGATATCTGAAATCTATAGAAGAATTCACAAATTCTATTTGTCCCCAAATAAACAGCAACAAACAGTATCCATGACATATGTAGATGTCACGACTGTGCTGGCCCAAATGCACGGCCGTAAGGCATGAGGCCGTTATGCTTTTCTTCCCCATCTTAATGTGTACTTTCCACCCTCCATGTTATTACAGATCTCTGACATCCTGCATCAGATCTTTCCTCACCTCCCAGACATCTTTACTGAAGCACCCCACAGGCACCAATCTCTATTCCTTACCACCTCATTCCTACTCTGCACAGTAAACTGGGCAGGCCAAGAACTTTGAAATTGCGTATCAATAGTGATAGGCACTTAGTTGCTTATCAGCAGTAATTGCTGGAGTGGAGATGTTTGCCCCATAGTTCATGTCAGTGCTTTTGAAGACGCAGTTTCTGTCTGAAGATGACAACCTCTGTGCAGGCCCTTCCCAGAACTAAATGACTCCATGTTGTCAGTGGAGAGTTGATCTACTGGTCTTTCCTGCTGATACAGAAGTCTCTCCCCTGAAAGACTTGTGATAACTAGTTATTTCTTTGCAAGTGTTTTGCAAGTGTTTTCCCAGGCATCAGTGAGCACCCAAGCAGACTGGACACAGGAGACTGGTGGTGGGCTGTATGGCCCATTTTGAAAAACCTCTGCTTTAAGTCTGCCTGAATATACCTAACAAAGCATAAAAAAATCTCACCAGCCTTGAAATCAATTACACAGACTTCCGTATGTAACCATCTGCTATACACGTCCTTGACCACATTTCAAGGTGATAAAAATTGCTTTTCTATATTTTTAACAAACATTTTGACTTAATAAAAGATAAAATACATACATTTAATCACTGAGAGAGAACACCACTGAACTTTCTTCCAACGACTGCAGATAAGCCAGTGATTCACTCGTTTAACTAGCTCTGCTAAGTGATCTGGATCAGACTTCATTATCTGATCAAACTCTGCAAACTAAATAGTGAAAAAAAAAAAAGTTTTACAAATTAGGAGAACAGAGCGTTAGACATTATTATTTTAAGAGCATGTTGAGCTAAAAAGGTAAAATATTTTTAATGTCAACTGAATGTCATCATTATATCAGCTTTTAAGTAATTCAAGTGAGCAGGTATGTCTGGCATTACTTCATTCTTTAATGATAACAGAAATGACTACTGGTTTTTTGTTTGTTTGTTTAATTGATGTGCAACTAGCATTTTGAATAATCCAACCATTTATTAAGCACCAAATACTTATTGCCAAAATTTTTAAAAATTAATTGTTTCTCTACATCCTAAACACTTACTCTGGCCTTCCACAACTTCGACACCTTTAATTCTGTACCTAGGAAAAAATAAAGTCCTGAAAGCACTTCTCAGTTTTTAACCTTTGTATAAGAGTCTGACTAAAGGCAACCTTTTCTGAAAATACCACACTTCTAATTTTTGGTAATTATGACAGTAAGAACATTCTTTTGCAACAGTAATTTTCCTTTCTAGTAACAACTCCTCCCTACTTCATAGAATCATAGAAAGGTTTGGCTTGGAAGGGACCTTAAAGATCATCTAGTTCCAACCCCCCTGTCACGGGCAGGGACACCTTCCACTAGACCAGGTTGCTCAAAGCCCCGTCCAACCTGGCCTTGAACACAGCCAGGGAGGGGGCATCCATCACTTCTCTGGACAACCTGTTCCAGTGTCTCACCACTCTCATAGTAAAGAATTTCTTCCTTATATCTAATCTAAATATCCCCTCTTTCAGTTTAAAACCGTGACCCCTTGTCCTATCACTACAATCCCTGATAAAGAGTCCCTCCCCATCTTTCTTGTAGATTCCCCCTTCCTGGAAGGCCACTATAAGGTCTCCCCAGAGCCTTCTCTTCTCCAGGTTGAACAACCACAACTCTCTCAGTCTGTCTTCACAGAAGACATGCTCTCCATAGCAGCAGCAATGCTCAGAATCACAGAAAGGGATTTCAGCTATAAACAGATTTTACTAGAAAACATCTTTTCTTTGCTCTGACTTGCTCTTTTTTTTAATAGTCAACATAAGGCTTAAGTGTCTCATAGAATGTCTGGGAATACAAACATTGCATTAGGAATACAGCAGCATTAGCAACAAGACCATGAAACCAATTATATCAGAATTGATTTTTTTCATAGAAAATGAACAGTATTTACAAAAAAACCTGGGCAACCTTATTTAAACTGGACACATTTTAGCAATGTGTTGAACAATGTCACCTGCAGAGATCCCTTCCAATCAAAATTATTCTAAGATTCATGAATTCCAAGAGAAACATTACCTTGCCGGGTCTAAAAAACACCTTGGTTAGCCCAAATTTATAATCATTTTCATTCAATCCCAAGGCTTTAAATAGTGCCTGAAATACAGAAAACAGTTATGATTATATTCTGCCTCCTTAAAAAAAAAAAAAAATCTTAAAAGTTCAAAAGACACACAAAAAAACCCCACAATACATTTTCTGTCCTGGATGATATAGAAGAATTAATTTCTTTCTTACCTTGCAAAAAAGCCTAGGATCCAGTCGAGCCAATTTTTCAGGCAAGTATTTCTTGTACATATTATACAGTTCATGAAATGAAGCTCGTGAAGGGAAACCACCTTGCATTAAATCCAGAACTGACACCATTCCTAAATTCATAGAAACACATGAACAAAAGCTGCTATCAGTAAAATGAAAATGAAGCAATGATTTTTATGATAACCAGTAGTTTATGACATAAGCCTCAAAGACATTGTTCAGAGACTAAACCACAAAGTTCAGCTGGGACTTGATCCAGTCTAACATTTCTTGATCATCTGATCATTCATAAGAAGTTAATACTGAACAGATGAGAAGAGCCCATACAATTTTCTCCCTGTTTGAGAGGTAAGTAACACGCAATCATGCAGAGGACTTTTTTTTCTAATATTTCTTCTAAATATTTTTTCCTTTTTAGCAGAATTGACATTTGCATTTTTAGAGAAAAAACAACTCAAACCGGGCTTTTCTTTTCATCATGTCAATGATACTAGTGAGATGTAGTGCAGTACTAGGTATCAGCTGCTAAGATATAATTTTAACATTTCAAATACTGCTACTACATTTTGAATGCAACTAGGACATGAGTAAAGCACAGACACAAAGTCACTAAAAGGTTCAAATTACTTCAAACAGCAAAGGCCATGCCAGTTTTTGCCCATGCCAGTTTTTGCTCACTGCTTTAAACAACTTTCAAGAGATCTTGCATATAAATTTTTAAGTTAGCTCTTAATTTGCTTTCAATGGAAATTTAATTTGTTTACACTAAGTCTTCCTTTTTCAAAAAAGACTTTATAGCATTACATCTTGCTCTTTTAAAATTACATGTTATAACTTTGGTTTACTAGATTAAGCTTCAATTAATGTTGCTAAAGAAAGCACATATGGAAAACTGAGCCTGTAAGACTACTGTAAAATATTGCAATTGTTGGGAGGGGGAGTTAATTTGTTAGTTTTTCCTCTCTGACATGCCAAATGCTATTAACCTGATACCTTCTACTAGCAATGCTAATGGAATTCTAATTTCTGAAAAGTTGTTAAGCTTTTGTGATGATAGCATGACATGTTAAACACGTGGGTTTGTCAAAACATCAGCTGCAGAACCTGGAAGTATCCTGACTTCAAAAAGAGAAAAAATTAAACACAAGCTACTAAAAATACAGAAAAGGGGAAAAAAAATATTGAAGCACTTTGATGAACTAACACCCTGTGAAGAATGACAATACTAGCACTCTAATTCCCAAGCAAGCAGTTCCTTCCACTGTTCAGTGGGGCATAAGCAAAACTGCTAATAGTCACTCTTTAAAATAAAGCTGTAAAATTGAAAAGCACCTAGCATTTCAAGAGTAATGAAAACGTAGCACTGAAATCTGTAGTATACAAAGCAACAGCAAAGACTATGCTGAAGTGCCCTCACTGGAAGTTCAGCTCCAAATCAAATTAACAGTGGTATAAAGAAATTTTGAGAAAGTAAAACAATACGATTTAACTCTATCACAGTATATATAAAATCAAGAAAACAGGTGTGTTTCAATTATTAGATATCTCCGCTAATACTGACTGCCTCTAAGTGCACACAGGAGTTTCTAACACTTCAACTGTCAAAGCAATTTAAAGGACTTTTATTGCTCTGGACTGAACTGCTGCCCTATTAACTTTGTGAGCAACACAAAAAGATGGGATTCATCTCCAGGTCAGGAAATCTAAATTTATGTACCAATATATGGCTAAGTGGCTTCTTACCTATGCACCTAGAGTTTGAACTCTCATTATAATCAATGGAAAAAACAGTTGATGGAAATAACATCAACTCTTCTTGTGAAGAAGAGACCTTATGGCTGTTCAGATGAATTATTTCTAGGGTTCTATTGACTAAAATGAGAGCTAGGTTACTAAGAATCTAAATAACTGTTCATAGGGCATAAATAAGCTACCTTCTAGAAAGCAACAGTTCAAGCAAGGAAATATTGCTTCCATCTCACATATTTCAAACTTAGGTCAATCTATAATGCCCAAAGTAATAAACAGAGGGAAAAATATCTGAGGCATATATTACCTGAACACTGAAGCTGAGAGAGGATCTGTCCTCCTTCAAAATGGTGATTCGTCATCTTTAAATTAGGTTTGATACAGCGAATAAAGCTAGACCCCTATTACCAAAACAAGAAGTTAGCAGAATCTACACATTTTTAAACCTTCTGAAATATCAGTTAGTCACTTAAGAATTAAGGGGGGGGGGGGGGGGGAAGATACAAAATAATAGTATTCCGAAAGAGAAATGCTGACATTCTTTTTCTCTCGTATATCGGTTTTGCACTCCAGCCTTGGTCTTGATGCAACTGATCTCAATGCTCAAGCTATTAACTGGATCCTCAACTTTTCAGTTCTCACTCAACTGTTCTTCTTAACATTAGTACAATCTAATTATGATTTAGCAGTCTAGATTCTACTACCCTCATTATCTTCTACAGTTACATCACCTAAATGCCTCAGTCCTCCAGAGTTCACATCAGTGAACATGCTACCAGCCTCCTGACACTGAAAACATTCCAGATGATCTTGACCTTCCTTTCTTCTTTTATTTTTTACAGTTTCTTTTAGCTCATGGCTTCACTCTCCTTTCCCCCATGTTGTTCCACTTTGCTCCTCTCATCACCATGTGTGCCATTTCTACAATTTTGACTACTGCTTTCTCTGATGATTTCACATTCCTTAAGGATGCTATTTTTGCAAAATACCATCCAATTATTCAGATTTTACTCTAACAGGTGGCTGCTAATGATAACCTACCTTAACATACTAAAACAAAATTGGGCCTGAGAAAACATAACATTACTCCTGGTTTGCAGTATCTTTTCTCTTTTTCCATCTCTCAGCTGAGAGTGAGAAAGCACCTGCCAAGGGAGCTCTATATTAACAATACATCCTCAGTCATGGTAGCTAAACTCAGAGTGCAGCAAGCGTGGCCACATACTTTTTCCCTGGACTGGGTCTCAGTTCCAGAGTGTTCTGTGTGAAAGAGATCATCTTTCTTTCAGACCAGCCTCATGAGTACAGTAAAATTGTAACGTTGGCTACACATCAGCACCTGTCCCATTTGTTTGCCATTGTTTTCCCCCCTTTTTCTTTTTTTGACAGAGCATAACCTCATATCTAAAATTGGTCAGAACATGTGGTCAAGAAAAACAAGAATGTGTTCCTACAACTCCAAGTTCTAAAAAAAAAAAAAAAAAAAAAAAAGATATGTTGAGCTACATGAAGAATTCCACAAACTGTCAAGTTATAACAGCTAAATTAGCAAATATTCATTAGGGGAATCAGGTTCTTTGACCATCTGAGCATTTACTGCCTATCACAGAAGTGAAATTAAACGTTTTATTTTTACCGGCTTAATGGAATCTGAAAACAGTAACTGATAACAAGTTATCACCTGCCTTACTTCTAAATAACATCTCCAAATCTTCTGCAAATTAGTTATCAATGATAACCAGTGAATGGAAGTAAAAGTGCTTACTCAAATTGTGTAACTTTCATTCTACAACAACTTTTTTAAAGGTGATGGGTTTTTTTAAACTCAATAATCATCACCTGCACAGCAAGATGGTTCAAAAGTGCCACATAACTGCAAACTCTAAAGCAATTACTTATCACATTTATTGTAAACCATATTGTTGAGATAATTGATTATGACTTATGTCAGAAAAGTAAGAGCCTGCATCTCTATATATACTTACAGTACTGTGAAGCTTCTCAAGAAGCAAATTTAACTGAGTCTGTAAAAGAAAACAGGTATTTCAAGAGTCTTACCACGACAGCTACAGAAATATACACACTGAATAGTGGTATAACATTACTGCATGCATGTTCATTGTTAGTAAATCAGACAGAATTGATAAATCAAATGTTCACAAATTTTAACAGACAAAATCATGCAAGTGTGCATGAATGGTCCTGAGGAAATTGATTGTGTTTAATTGTACAACAATACTGTATGGACTAGTTACTTACTACAACATACTTATCAAAAAAAGTGCCATTTGAGAAAATAAAGGAAATAATAGCTATGTAAAAAAATTAAAAAGAAAATGAGACTGATCAGCAATAATTTTTAAAAAATACACTGAAAATTTGTGAAAGTCCAAATTTAATCTAACAAGCATATATTTGTATGTTAAATAATTAACACAGAAAACAGATATATTCAGAGTTTTCTTGGGTTTTTTGACGTTAAGTCAACATTTAGGTGAATGAACTGCATAGTCTATTTTTAATTCCAAACTTGAAAATTTTTAATTCTCTGTTGATGACAATAGACTGTAAGTTTAAAATCACATTTACTGAGGCTGGATTTAAACATGCTGTGATGAGAAAAGACCACAGCCCTATGAATATTTGCGGCAAGTCTACAGGATCACCAGAGACTTAAGGCTATCAGGAAAAACGAGTTACAGTTGCTATTGAATGCAATTGGTAGGGACTTAAAACATCCCAGAACCACATCAGAAAACAGCTATACTTTTACTTTACAGATGTGTCTGTTTTACCACATGGATTACTGCTGTGCCAGCCTTTCTAGTTTACTAGCAAGCTTTAAGTATACAGACTGAAGTAAGACAAAATTCTGTATGTCCTAACATAGTCCTCATTTTCTGTACTGGAACCAAAATTTAAAGGATCTGACTTATGACTAATTTTTTTTTTTTAACCAGATCTTTACCTTGAATCCAAGAAACCAGGTTTGTATGGGCAATACGCGTCAACTACAGCTGCCAGTCATCCTTCCAGTGGATAAAATCAAGGGTTTTTTTAACTTATCATGGATATGGTTAGAAAGAGAGGAGTGCCACAAGAGGCATGACAAACACTAATAACCTCCTGCTCAGTTCTTACTTACACATACTCTTTATATCTCTACTTGAATATAATCTTTATGTTTTCTTAAGTTATAGATGCTTAATTTTGGAAGGGACAGCCTAATCTCCATCAACAAAGTACATTTCTGTCGAGGAAAAATACCCCTTCCTTATACTCCGTGATTTGACAAGAAATAAGCCAGAGCCGTTCTCAGATAAATTTCACTAATTAAATGATCATATGAATAAAACATATTGCTAAAACTACTGCTCTTTGAATTATTACGATTTAATCCATCATTACTGTAGTAAGGTAAATCATCCCAAAGATTGAGTAGATCTGATGAACTAATTAATCATTATTTCCTCAACTGATTTATGAGAATTAATTTTAATTAGTTATAAGGAAGGGATGTGTGAAGGATTTCATAAAGAGAAGTCCCTGCAACATCATCCAATAATTGATATAATCAGAAGAATTTGAGACTGACTGACATACTGATGCACTAAGAATTCTTATTCTTAAAGAGAAGAAATTTCTACTAAGATAATAGATCTTATTTTGATGTCATCTGAAGTGAAATTTTCAAGGCTATTAGTGTTCATCAGCAGCACATGTTGCGTCTGGGAAGGTAACACTAAATGAATTACTGGAAGTAACACGTACATTCAAAATGCCATGACACTTGAAAACATCGCAAGAATTATAGATTGATGGGCCAGATCCAAAGAGGACTTTAGTCATGTTCTAGGTGTAGAGGTGAACACCAAAGTCCAAAAGGCAATTCAGAACGTTCCCCAGTCAATTGCTGCTTAACTTATCTACCAGATGTGGGGTGCTAAATGCAAGAGGAATTTAAAACCCAGATGGAAGAAAGTGGAAACTATCTCAAAGATCCCACATCTTGGGATCATTTGGCTTGGCTTCATTCTGAAAATGCAGTTATAAAAAACAATGGATCCTAGCTTCACCTACAACACTCATGGTTGCAGGGTTGGCTCAGGAGATAGCTTATCTGTATGCAATTCCATTTTTCAGTCTGCCTTCTGATCATGCATTTTATATTAAACCAATTGCTACAGTTTAATTCTACAACCACTATATAAGAAGGAGGAAACTGAAATGAGCAGGCTGCCCAGTTCTCAGTTAAATACCAAACCCACTACCTTACAAGTCAGGCTCTGTCTCCTGTTCTTCCTGGCCCCAACAGTTTTACTTCTGGCTACATGACAACTCATCTCCAGAAGGTATAAAGAGAATTCCCTTTGTCAGACTGACCATTAACTTGGACTCCAGGAAATACAGTAGACATGAAACACTGAATGCAGTATAGACCTGAAACAGAATACTGTTACTGAAGTAAGTGCTGCTACCATACCCTTCCTGTTCTTCAGCCCCTGCATTTTTAGAGAACAGTTCTAAACACCAGCCACAAGATAACAATTATGCAAGAAGGAATTTATCTTGCAGTCCTGATTCAGCACTTAACCATGACATAGAGCAGAAATGCGAAAACTCTTCTGCTATTGGCACTCTACAAAAAGATTTTTGGATTGTCTAAGATACCTACTTTACCCAGGGACTGCATGAGGAGTCTAGCTAGGAACATGATGTGGGGTTTTAGGTGCCCTAGGTAAGGTAGCATACCAAAAACGTTGCAGCACTTGAAGGCATTGAAATCCTTCATTGGATCTGGCCCAGATGTGTTGAGAAGAGCTCTTGCTGAAATTGCAGCAGCTCTACCAACAGTAAATCCATGAGATTGAAAAATTTACCTGCAGCCCACGGTTGTGTCTGCTTTTCATCTCTTAATTCCCCTATAGTTCTCTTTCTAGCCATCCTGAGCTGGAATAGTCCAGCTAAAATAAAACTGCTGTATGAGAAAAGGATGCAGAAAACATTTGGAGAAGACAAGGTTTGAAGGTCAGCTTTACCACAAGCAGAAGAAAGGAGAAAATGAGGAGAAGCATCAGATTCAGGTATTGAGAAAGGAAACATTCAGCACAATGAACATCTTTCTGTGAAAGCCATGAATATATTTTAGAAGAGGAAAAACAGTGGTTAGGTTAGGTATTGAATTTTGAGAATGGCAAACTGTAGCCAATTGATACATCTTCTAGAATGCACAATTAAGATAGGATGGAAGAACACCTTTTGTCACATTAGAACCCCTTACACTCCACAGAATCCAAATTTAGATCTCAAGATTGCAAACCTTTTGAATAAAGACTTCTATGTGGCTTTACAAAATTCTGACTTAAAAATTACTGTACAATCTCTGTGAGGACTATTATGAAACATCTTTTTGACAGAAACACATAGCATGTAGCTTGAATACACTGTTTTCTTATAATTCTACAGAAAAAACATCTTTTTAACAAAATTTTCTTTCTCTGAATCTCAAATTACCACCAACCTTAGGTTTTACTTATTTCAGGGAACTCAGAACTGGCATATATTACAAGAAGATAAGATTCTTTGCTATATTATGTTACCTTGAATTTGTTTCCCACACTGATGAAACTAAGTTTCCCAGCTTTTTGTTTGGGATCCTTGTTGTTGTTAGCGTTAGATTCAAACAGCTGTCGAACAAACTTGTCCTTGGATTCACATACAAGAGATTCAAGGGACATGTGCAAAGCATCATTGTTTTTTTCCACAAATTGCATCTGAAAAGGCAACCCAAGAAATAATAGCACATTTGTTTCACTGCCCCAGTTACTGAAGTCTTAAAGAAAATTAAAGAAAACAATATCATATACTTAATTCAAAAATCAGCAAGAGTATGTGGGGTAAATATTCTTACATTATTTCAAATAACTTTTCATCTGGACACAGAAAACACTAATGTCAGAGAGAAAGGATATTTTTAAATTTGAAGCATGCTGGAATCATGAAACCCAAGGTAAGGTTTAGGGACTTTTAAGAGATCAGTTCTGGTTTTGCCAATGATTATCCTCCTTGTTTCCATTTCCAGCACTGAACACATCATGACTTGGGAGTTCTGAGAAGCTTAATTCTTCACTGCTTGTAGATCTTCACTTAAGATCTGTTGTGAAATAGGAATTAACATGCACACTTTAATTGGTGCATCTACAGTTTGGAATTTAATTGGTGCATCTAGAGTTTGGAAAATGAAATGAAAAATGGTTACTTTAGTAGTACTATGACTATTTAAGAACAGTTGATTTAATAAAAGATATTGTTGCTTCCTACAAACCTTACCTCTTTATTTAAATTTGCTCACTAACTTTTACAAGTTCAGAACAACAGATTACACTGAAATTCAGAGATCAAGACACTAGTATCCAATTTCACAGTTAACAAAATTTTCAATAGTTTCTGGTGTAACTTTAATAGTCACTTTGATATTTATGAACAGAAGAGGCCAAGACTAATTCAAAGAAAATACGAATTTGCCAGATATCCCATAAAAGGATTTAATGGTGATGAGAATCAAAGGACAAACACAGGCCTCCAAAATTCCCTTGGACTATGAAAACAGAAGACTGAAATATGCATGCAGCTAGATGAGTGTCCTCACCACAAATCAGATTCTGAGAACCGCCACAAGTGCAGTGGGAAAGAGAAACCAATAACAGGTGAGGTACAAGGCAGCTATAGCCCAAAAGTTTTAAGGCCCAAGCTAAGTCCCTCTGAGGGAGGGCATAAATTAAGTCAAGCATATTAGCATAGCTTCTGCACCAAAGTTACCTCATATCTAATTAGCTCTAACAGTGGAGCTCATGTGCTCATATCCGGCTCCTCTGTTCCTGAAGACATTCTAAGGTATTATTAACATATCATGATGAGGTACACAGTTTAACATAGAGCACTTGGAACAAATGTGTTCCAGTTTTATTTATTATTTTGATGTTGACTCACTGAGCAACCTCAGAAAAATCAGTTAGGTAACACACAGACTTCAATTTTCTTATTTGTAAAATGACCTACAGAATGTGCCTACTTCAAACAGCACAGCAATCATCACCATTCTTGGAGTATTTTGAAGTAAGAAAGAACAAGCTCTCAAAGTATGCATTTTCAAATGACAACAAAAAAAATAAATCTTTGGAAGCAGCTTTCCCCTTACACACTGGAGTTAAAGACCAGAACAAAGCATTATGGATCTTCTGTTTATCTTAAACTCTTATTTAAAAAAAAAAAAAAAAAAATAGGTTTTACATATTGGCTTCAGATGTTTCGATGTTTTTGTATGCTGAATAGTCGAAAAATTACAAGAATATGGAATGTATTTTGAATGTAGCAATTTCAGGTATTTCATATTCTTACATGAACAATTCTATTGCCAGCAGAAATGGAAAACAAAAAAGTATAAAATGTGATTTTTAATATAACATGAACAGTGACTGCAGACAAGGATAACAATGCTTCTGAAAAGCTACTCTTCAGTCTAACAATACTTTTATATCATGTATTCCTCTCCCCAAGATGCAAAGGTCTGTTGATGTAAGATTTGTAGTAGATCGTGAATCAATATATTTAATATTGACACCATTACCTATAGATTTATAACAAACTCTTACACAAAATATGTCACCAAAACAGTCTGTAATCTGAGAATTTAAAAGAAACTGTCAATTCTGTCACATACTCACAAATTAGTTTCAAAGCTAAGACATACCAACTTTTGAATTTCTCCTCTAATGAAAGGGAATTTTGTTATTTAACCTATATACCCTTAAAAATATAGAAATACAACAAACATAATAAAAATAGTTTTGCACAAGTAAAGTTACCGTCTCATAGCATACTGCTCCTGCAAAATGTCGGATAATAAAGCCTTCATCATCTCTGATATTTCTGTGAACAGCCAATTTAGACTTTCTAGGAACCTGGAATTAAAAGTTGAATTACAAAGACAAATTATACTGGAGAGTGAGAAAAAGTTTATTCTTAAAACAATCACCATGATTCTGCCAGGAGCACTAGGAGTTAAAAAATTACATTGCCTGCAGTACACTTGGGATGACCACTACCATTCCCATTCAAACCAGAAAATTCCAAAAACCACACCCTTATATACCTCACATTCAAAATAAAAGTCACCAGGATTGCTAACACCAGCTAGTTGATTTTCTTTTTGCCTTTTATCAACAATTTCTATGCCATTAATTCCAGGGCTGATTAATAGCCTTGTTACATGAATAGGATTAGATAGAAGCTTAAAATAAGTTTTTAGATGGTATATTTGAAAAGGCAACCTAGTTGATCGTACGCATACCGACAAAAATGTTTCATTGCACAGCAATCCAGTTAAGCAAGATTAAGTGGAAACTTAACAAAAGGTAAATGGATGACAATTTTATTTGGCTCCCTTTGCTTGCATTTTTTCAGCAGAAAGCATGTACTTAAATTGCACTAATTTGCATTAATTTTCCAGAGTACTGTATGTTAAAGAATTAACAACAAAAAGGTTTTCCTTGTGTGTTCCCTATTTTCATCTCCAAAGTGCTAGCTAGACACTCCCTGTGAGTCAAATATTCTCCAAAGCAAGCAATTTTTGAAGATAGCTCAAATGGTATGAAATAACCTAAATTAAAACGTGTTTTTATTTCCTTTTCATGCATTAGATGTTAACAAACTTCAAACGTAAGTGAAGAATATGGCTTTAGTTTCAGCAGGATATTAGAATTGCTAGACAACTTAAGCCCTCAGTGAACTTTTCAACAAACCTAATAACCAAACTTGTACTTAACAAAAGAATATGGATTTTGCAGACTGGTGTGGTATGAGATTTCTTAGGAAAGGTTTTCATTAAATTGAAGTGTTTCTATCAACTGTTCCAAGAACTGTTTTATTAAAACAAGACAAGACAGCAAAAATAAACCTACACAGAGCCTGAAATGGTCCTTGTGTTTTTGGTGCACAACTGAAGTAAAATGCTGGTCACTTGGTTGGGGAAGACGGTTTTCTTCATCCAAAATATCCAGTAGACCTATTAATTTTGCTTCAATCAAATCTATTAATGGAACAAAATATATTTACAAAAATTGAATATATAAACTCATATCAGAAGTGAACATTACAAGTTTAAAATGCTACTGATCCAATTCTGTATAAAGGTATCTAGGGAAGGCTGTTAGCACAAAGTACAAAAAAGTCATTGCAAATTAATTCTACATATCTGAATTGTTGATTTAATTTATATCCTATACATATCAAGTTCTAAGTCTAATACAAGGAATACGGCAGAAAACAGTTTGATTTTTACTCTGGGTCTCCAGTTAAATTTAGCCATCTAATTCACAAAAGGTGCCTAAATATTTCTGTGGTATGACCATAGGTCCTTATGGGATAATTGCTTATATTGTTGGTGTTTTTTTTCAAGCTTTTCATCTATGTTTCACCTCATATCAAAACTAAAAGCATGAAAAGGCACATACCTCCATTCAAAATAGGATCCAGGGAAAAAATGAAATGCCTTTGTTTTAAGAAAGGCAGATCAGGCCTGCACATACAGTGGCGGGTTCACAACTCTTTACGAGTGTGTTGTCTTGACCTTTCACATACATACAGAAAAGCCCTTGAAAGCTGACATAGAAATTCATGCTCTTGAAAGTATTAGACACAAGAATTTTGCAGCTTTTAAAATTTTTTTTATATTATCTACAAAACTGACTAATGGTTGTACTGCAGCAATGCCTATGAACCCTTACCACAGATTGTAAACAGTATGAGGCTATACATAAAGCACAAAGACAGTCCCAAAGCAAAGAATTTATGCTTATGAAATCTGAATAAGCTAATTTAGCTACAGAGATGACTACCATTCCATCAAAAGATTCTAATATACTAATGACTTGTTTCTAAGATTCTTCTATAGTGTTAAAAAATTGTCCATGTCAACATAGTATCCTTCTCTTTTGTGACAGTTAGTATTTCTACATGCTCACTGCTGTCACCAGCCTGGTCCAACACCTTAAACAAAAATTTTGTCAGAAACCAACACAATTTTTCTCACTCACTTCAAAAGACAGTAGAAAATCCTTTTCTCCTGACTATGCAAGAACAGAAAAAAGGCATAACTCATACAATGAAGAAATGCGTCAAATCTGTGATGGGGTGATATACGATGGTTGGAATGGTAAAAGGGTTCATGACTGAGGGACTGCTACTTGTATTCTTAGGTAACCTGCCCAAACCTTTTTTATGGCAGAAAAAGGCAACAACTTGGCAACCATCTCAACAACCTGACCCATTTTCTCACTATGAGTCAGAGACCTTTTCTTCCAATAGGCACCAGGGAACTCCTTTTGATCCTTAGATATGTTAAAAAAGAAAAAAAAAAAAAAACAACCAAAAAAACAACAAACCAACAAACCACAGAAACATGCACTGGGGGGGAAGCAACCCTTTTTATAGAAACATGACAGTCTCAAAACTGTAACATTTCTGGGAACAGGCTCAGGCTCATATACACATTAAACACATTATTAAGCCACTAGAAGAGAGATCTGTATTCATGGAAGTCACCTATTTCCTGTTGCTATGCTTTTGTTCCCTCCTCTAAATACCTTCCTGTTGCTTTTTCACAAGATGGCTAAGAGGTTTGCTGGACAAGAGTTGTCTTTAGTTAAATCGGAGTTAGTGACTGCACAGTCCTATCTGTCAAAGTGTAAACTTCTTCAGCAGAGCTACAGAAACTCAGAACCAGACATTTTGCAACAGATGTTAAATTCTGTCACTCTGCTCAGCCAGGACTGACTAGTTACCATAAAGCAAATTACTGTAAATGCAAAAGCAAAATGAACTTTTGTTCACAATACACCAATTTAGAGAACACAAGTTGAACACAGAGGGGGAAAAAAAAAACAAGGAAAAAACTCAACCTTAAGCCTATCGTATATATCAGTCTGCGGAAGCCTAAAAGCAGCAGTAACATCTACACCCTGTTGCCTATAGTTCATTTTGTTTCTTTGCTCACCAGCTCAAAAAAAGGTGAGGGCAACGGAATAGGATTTTTTCCAATTCATGGAATATTTTTCACCAGACACCCTCACACCCTTCTTCACTTTCTTTACCTTATTTAGGTGTTCTAATTAGTTTGCTAGGAAAATGCACAAGAAATTCACAAGTCCCAGCTGCAGTTATTACACACCATAGGACAACACGGCTCTACTGCCAACCAGAACTGGAATCTTATACAAAGCTGGAAGAATTCACAAGGTTGCAAGTCATTAAAAACATAAAACTATAAACCCACTAGTGCTATGCATATCTTGCCTCTTCTGCTTGAAGCTTTTTTTCTCCATGACACTAACAAATACCTTGACATTTCAAGAAGTACATACCTATACAGTCCTGATTATCTACATAGCGCACTTCATTAACCCCCAGGCCTTCTTTCTGGTAAAGTTCTTGTTCCTGAAAAAAAAAAAAAAAAAAAAAGTTTTGAAAAGAGAAAATACCACTCACCATATATTTTTTTTACCCACCAAAAATTTTTTTTAAATAAACATGAAGACATTTTTAAATACAGCATGAATCAACATAAATTTTAGAATTTCCTTCCACAGCTTAATATATTCCAACTTCACCTCCTTAATGATATGCCCAAGCAATTAGATATTACCATTAGGTATGAGATGTTGTCCAGTATCTGGATGCTTCATTTTAATGAATGGTAAAAAAGAAGAAGAAAAAAGATTGTTGATTTTCAAAAAGCCGTATTCTTCTCTGGCACAATCAGATGTCACACAGTAGGAAAACAGTTTGTCAACTGCATCTTTTTTTAATCTAAGCATAATGTGCAATCTTACAGATAACAGTGTTCCTTTAAGTATCTCTTTACTAAAAAAATAAATCCTCAAATATAACATTAAATATAACATACCTCTTTCAGAATCCTTTCATTAAAAAACTGCTGCAGTTTTTCATTACAGTAGTTAATACAGAATTGTTCAAAACTGTTGTGCTCAAAGTATTCTGAAAAACAGAAGTTAAACTTCTATGATAAATGGAGATAATTTATATTACATAGTAACTAAAAAAAGCTTCACAGTGCTAATATTTAAAGATGTGTTCAGATCCATATCTGTTTCTTTCAGTAAAATAAACGCTTTTACAGATTTTCAAGTTTCACATAACACAAATATAGAAATACTGTGGCAGATCACATTTCTAAGACAATTAACAGACAGTTGTATCTGGCATCAAACCAAAGCAAGATACTACCATACAGTGAACCTATACCAATACATTCTCATGCATGCACGTTACAACAGGCTGGCACAGGATATCACAGCTCTAAAGACCTGAAAACCAAAGGTTCCCTTTTTCACTGTTCTTGGACCACCTTAGCAGGGCTAGAGCACACCAGAAAACATGCCCTATTCTGAATCTCAGTGAACCAAACAGGACAAAAGCTTTACGGGAACCATCAACACCCACCACTTCCTGGGAACAACCAGGAGCCCGAAGTCCAATTCCGTAACAGAACTATCCAGCCTCCAGGAAACAGTATCTTAATTCAGAGACTTCATTTGACTGTGTGCCAGTATGCAGTGATCTTCTCAGGACTGAATGGGAAAACAGCATGCACATGCAATACCTTTTCTAATTTTACTGAGTGTCCACAGTAAGATTCCACTCCAAATTTTGGAGTCCTTCAAAAGCTGTGTCTATGTAGACACTACAGGAATCTGAAACCACTACATGTTCACTTTGACGCTAACACTTATTAGCATTATTAGGTCATAAGGAGAAACTCTAGATCTCCTCTACACTCTTGTATCTTAGGAAAATGAGGCTTTATCGGCTCTCTTCATATCTTCTTAAGTTCTTGTAACCCATCCCACCCACCACCACCAAAAAGAAAACTCTTCCACACTCCATTACAAAATTTACCATTGAATCTTTTGTGGCAATGATAGATGAGTAGAAAAGGGGTTTTTTTAAGTATACTTACCAAAACCAGCTATATCTAGAACTCCAATAAAGAAACAAGAAGTCTCAAATGGAAAACACTGGTTTACCCTGTTCACTACATGGTCAAACAGATGACTATACACCGTTTTAGCCAAGGCATCACGAGCATTGTTTGCTTGTTCCACTTTCAAGGGTACCCTAAAAAACAAAAATACACATCTTATTTTTCAGAATTCCTTACTCTGAAATACTGGGATTAGACTCTAAACTTAAAAAGAATCTTTCCAATTACTGTAAATAATTTTACAAAAAAGCCCCTGGGCTCTAGGCCCAGGTAGGAGACAATCTTGCCAAGTTAGACTAACTATCCTACCTGTAAAAAGAAAGAATAATGCTTCACTATCCTCAGTAGAAGTGAGATGCTGATGTTTTCATACTCATTCAACAGATAATCAGAAACTATATTGATAATTGCCAGAGAAAGGTACTTAAAAATATATATATTCCCATCTACAAAAAATATTTCAACTATTTATGAGCTGCCTAATCGTAATAAAGCCTACAGTGCAGTTTTGCTCTGCTATTTTCGACCCTATGCTTTTTTAAGTGCTATAATAAAAACTATAAGGCTGTAAGTTAATTGTTAACAAAAATAAAAAAACATAGATAAGGGAGTGCATTCTCATGGTGAAAGTTATATGCAATCGTGAAATAAGGATTCTTTTTAAACACTGGAAGAAGGGGCCTTTTAAGAGATGAGAATTTATTCGCCCTACCTTATTTATAAACCTTTATTCTGCATTGTGACTATTACAAGTTTATATCCTAGTTTAGCAGTCAAAAAAAAAAAAAAAACCCACAACAAAAAACCCCCACGAGTCACAACTTCAGAGCCTATGAAATGCATGAACAAAACTGTGTGAATATCAGGCAAATTTAGCTACATATTTATGTATAAAGAATATATATCTAGCAATTTCCTAAAGTCAGTATGACAGTGACAGGCTTAGAATGCATATATTTCAAAGCACCTTTAACCACATCATTTTGTGGATCAATACATTCTACAAGACCTTTTTTTTTTTTTTTAATAGGTTTCAGATTAACAGAAAAACAGTTACACTGTACACAGCTGAGGAAGCACCTGTAGAAGTCTCCAGAATAAGACAACTGATACAAGGATAAAGCCGTAAGGAAGTGCTTGACAAACAATGTGAAAGAAGCATGAAAAATGAACCTTTGGCTTCACGGTATGATTGCAAACTGCCCTTAGATCCCAATCATGGTGCCAAAGAATTCAAAAGCAAAAGCCCCACTAATCTGAACAGAATCAGACCAGACCAGAATCAGACTGTCAAAGATCAAAACTCTCCAAAGGATTTTTACATGTCAATAAAAAAATATAAATAAAAAGGAAAAAAAAAATTAAATACTGATAGCTCCTTGACCAGACAGCATCAAAATTTCATGCATGGAAAGAAGGCCTACAATTTAGAACAACTATGGGTACACAAAGGCTTTGCAAAACACTGTATGATGACATACAGATGATATATCCAATGTTAAATTAAATCAAAAGAGGAGATTTTTAGGGAGAGCGCCTTTGCTAACCAAACTGATAAAATTTGCAGGGAGGAACAGGGACAAATAACGTCATTATTTTTATCACAATTGTCCTCTTTGTCATAAAGAATAAAGGACGATGGTTGCATGCCAAAAGCTTTTTCTAAATATCTCAATCAGTTGGCTTAATAAAACAAATCACTTCTCTCCATTGAACACCCTATATTACTTCTGCCCATACACCTTGCCTCTCATATCCTTGGACCACCAGCACTACAGTAACAATTATTAATAATCAAAGGATAGACTGTCCAGCTAAGGTGCTGGATAACCAGTTAGGGAACTTCTCAAGTATGAAGCAAATCTACATTTAAAAAAAGTACCTCTTAAGTGATCTGTTTTAAAAAAAGACCCTCTTAACTGATCTGTTTAAGTAAGCCCTACATAAAACGTTCAAGATGCCCCGGCTGCAGAACTGCCCTATCGCCTCCTCCAGGTAGTTTTCTGTACACAGGAGTACAAAGAACCGGCAGGCAAGAAAATGAAAACTTAAAGTTACACAGCTTACCCATATTGCATCATTTCCTTCACTTCCCAAGATTCATAAGCACTAAAATAACTCAAATTTATTATTTCTGTATTTTTTCAAGGATGATACTTCTGATGCAGAAACATGAGACTGATGGAGATCACTTTCTATTGTGACTGGTAAGTCGGGGAACCAGAGACTCCATTCACTAAGGACACCTGCAGCTACATTACATTAGATAGTAATTAGCTTTAACACACAATCTTGTCTTTCACTAAGTATCTTCTGACTTATCTTATGGTAATGAGCACTGACAGCAATCTTATCTTATAAATAGAAGGAAGGTACCTTTACATTCCATTCTGATACGTTTAAGAGATCAGAATACTAATTCCCACGTCAGCTGCAGGCCTATTACATAATACAACACACTAAAATCATTTATGCTTTCAATTTATTTTTTTAAACAACATGGCAAACAGTCATACTTCTGGAGATTTTATTTATAAAACAGCCCTGTTCGTCAAAAGTAACAAAGTCTGCCATTATTAAGTAGAATTTCAGGACTGCACAAACCCCTATTGTTATTTTAGGTTTCATAGTATGCAGTGGAAACCCCTGGAAAGAAAATGTAACCCTGCAATGCATTTTCCACAGCTGAAAGTACAGAACCACTAAATAATGCTGAAATTGCACTGGTAGATACCAGTAGATACAAAAAAGGGCCCTATTACAGACCTGACATTCAGAATGAGTAACTTCTTTCTCATGAACTTGCTTTCCCTCAGCTCCTCCTTTCCTCTGGTCTGCACACTGACAAATGAATCTGTTTGCTTCTCCTGTTTCTTGTCTTAACAGGAAAAGATATATTTTCCTTCCTCCACTTCACCTTCTCCCCTCTCCTCTATCCATCACGTATTTGTCAGGAACAGGGAAGAAATTTTTCCAAATTCTAAGCTATTTGGTAAGGCTGCAACAAAAAAACATGTTTGGTCTTCATAGTAATTTCTTCAGCAAGGTTTCCACTGATCCACAGAATCTGAGGCCTGGGGGAAAGCGCTCTCATGGGTTGGATTTATCCTGTGGATAAATCCATGCAGTCCCCAAACATTTTCCAGAATAAACTATAATTAAAATATGTATAATTTGCCCATAATTGACGACTAAGAGAGAGAGCGCAGCAAGGCAATACCCATCAGCTACTGTCATCCAATAAGGTTACTGCTTCACAAATACAATGGCCTAGATGAAATAACCCTACCTAGTGAAAGGTCTATGTAATTAAAAGAATATGAACAGCACATTTGTAATTTGAGAAAAGTTGAAGGTCTAAAAACCGTAGAAAAATGTTTTGTTTAAAAAAAACACAATGTTTTTCCAACAGGGGCTTCAGTTCCACCAAAAAAAAAAAAAAAAGCATTTTGGTAGGAAATGTACACCAAAAGAAGTGGAGGACCAGGAATGATGTAAGGTAAATTCTTCACACTGTGAAATAAGTGAAATAATTTACTTTGTGATGACAGAGTCCTCTTTGAAAGTCGTCTTGGAAAGAGAGAAAATGAATAAGAGAGTATATAGTGCATTTACAGTCTAAGAGGTGTACCGAAGTTTGAATATTAACACATTATTTCTCTCTGTAAACACACTTTACATGGATGGTAAAAACATCAGCCAACAAGGTGATCATTATGGCCTTTTTTGGGAGACTAACAAGGACCGATAAATGTAGTGCAGCTGTCAAGTCTCCCTGGCAGTCCACTGCACATTAGTATTTAATAAAATTCACAGAGATAGCATTTAGCATCACCCTCCTACTGTTCCTTGTTGGCTCCATTGTGCCCAGCAGAATAAAGCCTTTGTTATACTCTGAGCACCGTGATTTCAGCTGAGCTATTTATTCACTGTGACCTATTAGGACTCACATGATCTACTTGCACACAAAAGGTCCCTAAGAAAGAGAGAGAGAAATGAGTAGCTCTTTGGGTTGTCAGAACAAAATAAAACAATGTTCTTGTCAAAACTCTAATATTGATAGCAATCAAATAGTTTCTAAACCACGCCACCATAGAAAAACCTGGTGGCTATTTAATAAATATCTAAAACAGTCCAGTCCGCTTTCCTTGTACATGCAGTATTCCACACAAGAAGATACTAGTCTATTTATTAGTGCATGTTTGCTTTTAGCTGCACAAGTTTAGAAAAGGCTGGAGAAAGAGGCTTAATGCATTAATCCTCTGAGATGGTGGAAGGAGCCCTCTGAATGTTTTTTCGATCCACAAAATAAAACATTAGGGAAAAATAAGATCTGCTGGCACAACAACATAACTCCTTGTGTTTGCAGACTTTCGAAACAGTACCCTGCTAAGAACGCCCCAGGCTTATCAGGGTAAATATGCTGAACAGAAAATTTCTAGTCTTAATCCAAAGTGAATTTGAAGCTGTAACTAAAATTGTATTTGTTCATAAGAAACCTTTCTTGACAGGGTCACTTGAGATGTGGTGAAAGGGAAGCAGTATATTATGATACACCTTTGCTTTAGTCCTTGATATGTCCCACCAAAGATTCTCAAAAGGAAACTATATAGACATGCTTTATCTGTATGTTCTGTGTACAAGAGCCAAAACTAGTCTGTTCTCAGAGGCTGACTCAATAGTTCACTGAGAGCATTTCCAGTAGGCTGCCATCTGAATCCAACATGGATGTCATTTGTTCAAACCCCTTCTGCTTCTAGTTAACACTTTCACTTAAAAGGAATGCAAAAGTAAAGGTATTTTTTAAAAAATGGTCTGATAATACTGAACTAAGAAAGCAGAAAATCTTGGTAACAAGATTAGCATACAAAATTACTTTCACAAATTGAAGATACAATCTAAAAACCCACAAGATAGATTTCTGTAAAGGAAAGTGTGTGGTGGTATACTTAAGAGAATTCAAAAATATAAATGCAACATGGAGAATAACGAGCTAAGCAGTGAGTCAACAGAGAAAGATCAGCAGTTAGAGTGGATCACAAGCTGAATTAAGTGAAAAATGTTACTAACTTTCAAAACCTGCAATTCTCATACTGCCATGTGTTAATATGGGTACCATCTGTACTGTATAATATATAATTTCCTACTCTAATGTTATCCATAATACTGATAAAGATTCTCCTGGATGAATATATCAAAAGATTTTGCTGTCAATTTAGACATGGTCTAGAAGACAGCAAATAGTAAAACTTGGAAAATACTGGCCACTGGAGGCACTTTGTCCCACAAGACCCATGTTCTCCTACATGTAAAGGTTATTATAAAGAGAAAAATTATTTTTAACTTTCCATATTAGCTAACAAGGCAGCAAGATGATAGTGACTAAATCTCCAATTTCTAGTGGGGGGGGGGGGGGGGGGGGAAGAGAGGAGGAATTTATAATCACTTTCCAGAAAAGCACTATTGAAAATATTATGAAGAGATATAGATCTTGAGCTTTTAACTGAAGGCAGAATAACCCCTCCCCAAACATTACTTACCCTTTGTCTCTGCATTATAATTTTTTCCACGGTACTCACTATTAAGTTCTAACTCTTGAACATCCCTTCTCCCAAAGTACAGAAATAAGCAGACTACCAAGAATTCTACTTGTTTGCTCTATCTAGAAATACCCCTCAAAGGTCAGCTATTTGGTAATAATGTATTACTGAACAACAGCCCATACCCATGCTAAACTTAAGACTCCTGAGTATGAGTTAATTCAGAAGAGCTCCTGTGTACCCCCAAAAAAACATGACGTTCAAACAGCATAGGTTGTCGCTGATGGTTTATTATGCTCAAACTTTGACTAGGAAGATCAGTTTCACCCTGGAGATCAGGAAGCAGGCACTAAACAATATTTCCGCTACAGCTATTCTCTTTTAATTTAGCATTCTTGATTAGAATTAGGTAGAGATCAAGATTACTTCTCTTGCACAGAATAAGCTCTTGACCAGTGGAAATCTTCATTACTCAAATCCGTTATATCCCCTGAGGACTAAAAAAGCCGATGCTCTCAAGTGCTCAAAGATCAACTTTTCACCTCATAGGTCTGACATAACCTAAGCATGTGTTAACCAACACCTGCCACCTTTACTGGCCACAGTGACATACCAAGGTTAAATCAATCAGCTGTTACTTTGTTTCAGTCTACAAGTTTATGAAATGTTAATAAATATTTCATACTATAAGACATAAATAATAATAAATTCAAAAATATATTAAATATGCAAGGAACTTACATAAACCACATAAATACAGATAATTAATTATGGCTTTCATATATTAAACTTCTGGTGTAATGGTTGTATTTCTGATTCACTAAAACAATCTGATTGTTTCTGTAAGTCAGTAAGAAGCACCCATGCATTCTTCCAATGGGTGAAGGGAATGTTAATTAGTTTCCTAATTAAAAGATCGATGCATTCAGCTAAACATTAAGAATTACTTTTAATGTGCTCGTAACTGTTTAGCCCAAGTTCAGCTTTTGATGCAGTGTTTTCTTTAACTCCAGAAAATACACAACATAGAAAACTGAATGTTAAAACACTCAATCCAGTTGCACGCAGCTTAGCTAGCATCCCTGGCAGCTTGTGTGCTAGAAGGACCCATCTCAACAAGAGAAAATTTGTGGTGGAAGCTAGAGGTTTTTCATAAACAAAAGGCAACTGTAGTGAAATCGTTGTCATAAAACTCTTTCATAAGAGTAATAACTTCCACGGTGTCGAAATTTTATCATCAGTACCACCTTTAAACATGTTCTTTGTAATTATTCCTTCTCCATGTGTGTACAGGAAGAAATTGCTACCCTACTGTGCATAGGAGGTTACCTTGATAACACCTTCTTGTCAAAATGAAAGGGATAATCACTTTTGTTAAGGTCACTATTTACTACAATAGTGATGCATTCTTAAAAGCTACAGGAAAAAAAAAAAAAAACCAGACAAATTTATCCTGTTCCACTATTTTTATGTTTCGATGAAAAAATATTAACTTTGCAGTCAAGATTAAATGTTTCTTTATTAGCAACAGGTGGTGTTTTTAAAGCTGAAACTTGATTTCAGAAGAATTAGATGTGGCAAGCACAGGGACACTGATGACCCAGACACTGAGAAGGATGGATATAGTATCCTCTAATTAGAGCACCCCAGACCTAATATCACAGGGCAGCAGTCATGGGAGCACTGTGCAGCCCCCATGGCAAGAAAGATGCATCCAAGTATCCTGTGAAATACTTTAGGCACAGCATTAACATTCCTTGGTACAGTGTATCTGTTAAATCTCTTAGCATATCTAATTTTCTGTGTAGGTTACAGATTTAACAGGATGAGTGCTGTACTTTCTTTGGCCACACAGCATACTCGCCAACGTGTGAGAGGTTTTTTTAAAATGTGATAGTGACTTATTCAAAGCAGTTCTTTTCTGAAAAAAAGGCCATTTCAGCCAGATGTTGTATAACTGCCACTCTTCCAAATACAAATAAAAACATTCCAATGACCTAACAACAATAAAACAAGCCTGAGCAGCTGAAAATGTGCATTTGGATCAAGTGGTTTAAAAAAAAAAAAAAAAAAAAGAGAGAAAAAAAAAAAGCCCTGTTAAAAATTTGTCCTCTCAAAATGAACACTTGCATGATGGGAAGGCATAGCACGCTGTTTGTTTTAAAGGGATTATCAATGCAAACCTGCTAGTCTACTGCACTCTCGTATTTTTGTAGTATTGTTTTTGTACTTGCATCTTGTAAACCATTAGCAAGCCTTTTAAATAGCTGCACTTAGGCTAACTGCACCTCAGTTCATACTTGCAAACGGTCAAGCGGCAGTTTGAGGCCCTTTTTTCCCCGTGGCTAAGAGGGGCAAACCCCGTGTCAGGAGGCAGACCCGGCGGTCCCTGGCCGGGGGGCGGAGGTTGGGCAGCCGGTTACCTCAGACCGCAGCTGGCAGCGCCGGGCCAGCTCCCAGCCCCCGGCCGCGCTCAGTGCGCAGCCCGGGCAGCCCCTCCCGCCGCCCGCCGCGCCGCGCCCCGCGGGACTCACCTGATGACCGTTCCTTTGGCGCCCCCTGCCGTGGTGAGCATGACGCGCGCGGTGAGGCTGCCGCGCAGGTCCTCCGGGTCCAGCCCCAGCAGCGCGGCGCAGCGCTCCAGCGCCGGTTCGCTCCGCGGCCGCACCGTGCAGCCCCCTGCGACCGACCGACACCGCCGTTACACACTGCCGTTACACACCGCCACACGGCCCCCCCAGCCCCCAGCGCGCTTCCCGGTGGCCGGGCAACTGCTGCCAGCCCGGCATTTTTAGGGACATTTTTATGTGACGATCTCGCCGTGACCACGGGAAGTAACATCAGCTTTGGAGGAATGAAAGGTTGCCTCTGGTAATTACTTCATATATTAAATGTGAACAGTGAGTTCTCAAAAACAAGAAAACCCCCAAAACAACAACAAGAACAGAAAAACAACAAAAAAAACCCCACCCAAAAACTATGCATGAAATTCTGTATTTGTAGAACTTTGTTCTAAACATGGGCTGTTCAAAAAGCTAACCTGCTTGTAAGCAAAAGAATTATCCCAAAAAACGCAGAAGGAAAGTGCTAATACCTAGAAACTAACTGTACTGATTTAAGCTTTTGAACTTAGATGTTCCTGTAACCCTCCAGACTTCCTTGCTCTGCAACAGAAGTGCCTGGCACGGCAGGCTCCCGGCACTTACATATGTTCAGATAATAGTATGTACATTTTCCCAGGTACACAGCTGCAAGGTCTGCTTCCTTCTGCTCCACACCACGCCCACAGCGCCAGAGCTCATCCAGCTTCATAAATCTAACCAAAGTGCTCAAGCACTTTAGCAAAATCTAACACTTAAATAATTACATATGCCAACATTTCTTTCCTGTTGTTCTCGGTAAAATTTATTCTACACATAAATGAAGAAACCAAAAGGGATAAATAACTAGTCAAACATTTCTTGAATTCCTTAACTCCACAACCCATTAAGTGAAAAAAGGGAGGTAGGAGTCCTCACAAGATTAAGGCTTTTGTGACTTGATTTTGGAAGCTCTAGAACACCATCTGACCTGTAGTAAACAGCTTTTGTTTGGTGTTTCCCAGGTTTTTGAAGCAGCAACAGAACTTTAGAGGGTCTCTGGTAAGACACATACTGCCTGGAGCAGTTCAAATGCACACCCTGTGTGCACACATACAAGGTGAGAGCAGAATAAAGCCTGTATTTGCAACTAACATTTTAGAAGTTCAGTAATTTATTCCAGAAAAAAATGGGTTTGAATTTCAACAGAGAAAATAAGTTTTCTGGTGTCCTCCCTCCCTTCTCTAAACCCTGACTTTCCTCACTGTCTGTGGTTCCCCTTCTTGTTCATTTGCCTCCTGAAACTGCCTCTCCACTCACATTTGCACCTTTTTCACTGTTCCACCTTGTCAACCCCAAAGTCTCAACTCACAGAAGGCCCAAACAGGGGAGCTCCCTGCCAGTTACTGCTGAGCCCCGTGGAGCCACTACCCTTTCTCTACCCCCAGGTCTTCCCAGATTCATTCACATTAACCATGTTCATTTCAGTCATCTTCATGAAGATGGCAAGATCATAAATTGACACTGGGGAGGTTCTGATTTGACCTTCGAGGGGAAAAAAAAAAACAAAACAAAAAAACACCACAAAAAGAAGAAACCCCCCTTCTCTGTGACAACCCTAAGATACCCGGTCTGAATTCAGTGTTGGCCCTGCTTTGACCAGGACACACTGGACTAGAGACCTCCCATGATCTCTTCCAAACACAATGTTTGGACAGTTCTGTGGTGATTCTGTGCTTGGGGTCCGGAGCTAGTGAACCTATAAGGCTAGTACTCATTTAATTTATCATTCAAAACACCTTTTAAAATGTTCCTTGGTATGACCTTCCTAACAACTTTACCAAGTTTGGCAACAGCTATGCATACTTGAAGTAGGACTAAGAGGAACCAATTTCACTGTGTGTATCTTGCAACTCAAGATAAAGAGGTACTTACATATCTTTTCTACTATAGTTATATTTGTGCTATGTCCAGACCGGGAGTTTCTTCAGGAATATCTGGACAGCAGTTCTCAACTTAGAGAGGCTGATTTAAACAGTAAGGTAAGAACGACCAGTCCCAAAATACTCATTCCCCCTTCCTCAGCCTTCCTGCACATTCTGCTACTGAGTCCCAGCTATGCTCGTACCAACTCATCTTGTGAGTGACATCTTAAAATTAGGAAATCTACATTTACCTAAGTTTTTGCTGTAACATCTTTTCCTCGCCTCTCAAAATACTCATGATGGTATTTTTGGAAGCCAAAGGGCATAATGCCTTTCCCTACAGATGGAGTTGCTAATTTCAAGATGTTTTCATGACATTAGCAAGAAGTTGGTCTAAAATTATTATTAAAATACAAGTATGGTTTTGACACATAAACAGGTAAACGACTTAAAAATGGGGTGAATTAAGACTAAATTATCCTTGAACATGAGGAAGCTTTCTAAAGCAACAATTCACATGGAATTAACTACCTATAATCAAGAGACATTTTCCGTATTTTTACAGAAAACAATTTATGTTTCATCTAACCTGAAGTGCTCCCAGCTTCTTCAAAATCAATATTTCCAAGGTGAAGGACACCAGCCACTACTCTAAAAAGATCAAGTTTTTCTGCATCATCCAGTCCAATCTTTTTCATTGCTGTGCACATTCTGTTGAAATCTCCATGATCATCCAAGAGTGGATCCTTCAAGGAACCTGCTTTGAGATACTAGAAAACAACAAGATAAACAAAAAATTCAGTAAGTGATTTTAAAGTAAACGTAAGCAATTATTTCCAGTCAAGAATAAACCGTAACAAAAAGCATAAAAAAGCATGCCAAACTAAGTAGAAAGAGATTAGAGCTCTTCAGACAATACAGGCTTTGCAAAAACCCTTATTTATTTTGTTGATACTTTGAAGCATGATCTTCAAACTTCAACTTCAAAGCAAATTTCAAACTATCTTCACAAAGCAGAAGTTGGAGAATGTGACAACTAAGGATGGGGAAATATAGGATAGCAAGCAGTGGAAAGGAAGACTTTGGCTAAGGGAGCTATCGAAGCATTGATATAGAGGAGTGCTTCTAGCCCTCAACAGCTGAAAGAAGATTGAGGTCCTTGGGACAGGATGATAGGAAGTCTGACAGGACATGGGAAAGGCATATAGGTCAAATCAGAACTGGAAGAGTTATCCCTATCCTAAACAGACTTAAAGAAATACACTTGTTAACGTTTGCTGGTGATTAAGAAACAGAAAAGTTGTTTACAGTGTTCTTTGGGTTAGAAGAATACCAGCTATGTTTTAAAGTAACAATTTAACATTTTGCTGATTTTCCTAATTTAAATATATCAAGCCATTTTAACTATTAACAGGTTTACGTAGGAGATAGTAACACATCTGCATGCAATCAAGAGACTAACTGAACATGCACAGACTGAGCTAAGTTACAATTACTTTAAAATGTTTTCAACTAAAAAGAATAATTCAAATAGAAGCCTCATTAATATCAAATAAGCTAACATGATTTTTATCAAAACAAAACACCACATGCATCTGAAAAATTCACTTCACACAACATTTAGACACATCAATACTATTAAACTACATTTATTAAAATTAAACTACATCTTAATTATGTAAAATGATCACCTCATCTTCCTGATAAGGAAAACACAAAAATAATTTAAGTATTAATTGATTATTCCAGCTACTTCTATAAAAATAAACAATCTTAATATTTTGCTTAAAATGACAGAGCAAATACTCAATTTCTGATTTAAAAACATGAACAATGCAATATATTTCCTGTTTAAGTGGCTAGACTAGGTTTGAATATCACTGAAATTTTATCCTTTATTGGGCCTTCAAACTGATATGGCTGTGAACATACAGGTATTACGGCATCATATGTTCCACTACTTAATGTCTAATACACATTTGCAGAATTATTCTCTCAGTATGTTTTAGTTTAGACAAACACTTATTTCAAATTAAGTCCTTTAGAGGACACGTTTTATGACAGAACACCCGCCTGTAAATCACATCAATAACAGAAGATTGCACAGGTTCATCTTCCAGTAGCAATAGGTGAATGTTGATACTTTATGCCTACATAAATGACCAACTTCACTACATATCTTCATTTAAGGCAAATTAAGTAAACTGAGGCAAAACCTCCCAAGCTTCTCTTAGCCTATCTGCTTGACGAGAATGAAATATCCACCAGCTTTCTGCCTCACAGTAGTATCAAATCAGCATTTCTGTATCTCACTCTCCACCACCCCTTATTATAGAAAACAGCCTATATTCAAGCAAAAGAAATCAGCATTACGTATTCAGTGTTACAACATACAAACACTAGAAATCCAGGAGTAGACTTTACAATGTTGACTTGAGCAAAGAAGTACCTATATTGTCTCTCATAGCCAGGCACAAGCTATGTACAAGCTCAAGACCAAGTTCTCAAAGGTAAAAGAGATGGTATGGTCAGTGGGGGAGAGACACTCTTGAGGAAAATCATATTTGTATTTTTCCACATGTATCTGCAGCTTGCCCTGCTACTGAATCACATTTAAGGTTTTGATTAAGAATTGAAATATCTTCCAGCCATACAAATGAGACATTCATACTTCAGGCATGAATAGTTGAAAGAGCAGAGAAGAAATTTCATTAAACTGTTTAAACACGTAAGTGTTTAAACAACTTCCAATTCACATATACTATTAATGCAGATTAAATTCTTTAGTGTCCTCATGTGAACAAGCTCAAAGGCTGGAATGACCAGAATTTGTAGCATTTAAGTTTAAAAAAAAAGTAAACGAAAATGGACCAAGAGGAAAGAAATGTTTTGAAGTTTCACGCTTTCTTCCAGGAAATGCCATGCTCTGCATAAGCAACAGTTCATAGCGAGGGGAAAACAAAAAACAATAAAGAACCAGCGTACTGGGGAGGGGGATATACTCATGCTGGAAGTGAAGTTGCACTAATGTTTTATAAAACAGTTTGGAGTATCACTTCAAAAATCCAGACAGTGAAAATGGCTCTGGAAAAGACTGCTGCTTCTGACCTATTACTACCAGTAGTAACATTTAAAAAGAAAATTAAAAAAACTCTTGACTAGATTTTTGTTTTCCACAGAAGACAAGCTGCATCATTAAGTATTACATTATTATAAGAATGAAAAGGAAACAATTTTATATACTGTTCCATTTGGGATTTTAAGATGCGTGTCAAAATGCATTTCTAGGACTGAACTCCAAAACCAGAGTTCTGAATATACCAGCTTTGACAGTACCCATTTAGACCTATAGAGATGTGCAAAATGAACATTTCATTCCACACTGTAAAACTGTAATCATAATTTTCAACTCTATCTGCATTAATCGATAATATAAACCAACTGAAGATACAAACATACCTCAGGACTCTTGCGATTCTGCAAAATCTGCTTGTCTGTTTCTTTGTTAGCAAAGTATCTGGTACAGCCTCGATTTAAATACTGTAACAATAAAAAAGTGGAAATGCATACTTAAAAGACAGAAGTAAGGAAAACATATGCTTTTATTTAAGGCTTGGTCTACATAGCTTGATTTAATCACGTGGTACTACCAACATGGTAGGTATTCAGAATTCATTCCTTGAAAATGTATTTATTTACATCTACAAAATTACAGAAGTGCAACAGTAACAAACATCTATTGAAAACTTCTCGATTTTGACAACTAAAATACTTTTTGACACAGTGGGATATTAATTTTGTTAAATCCCACAATCTTTTCGCAGAGTTTGACTCTATTAAACCTATTAATGGAGTCTGGGATTACAGAAAAGACAATCAAAATTAGAAACCAAGAAAATAAATTTTCTGGCCTATGTGTAATTTCAAACTTTATTAATTTTTTCCTCACCAGTGAAATATTTCTATAGGTAGTAAGAGATGTAGCATATTAAAAACATGAAGAGTATTAAAAACTTGTAATATGGCACAAGCAGAAGCCTAACTCAGAATCTGGCTTCTGACATCCATCTCATGTTGTACAGTAAAGGGAATAGACCAGGCATTCAGATAATGACTGATACTTCCAGCAAAATAGGATCACCAGCTTTTTCTTTCTGATTTGTTCAGCTGAAAATATGAACTGCGTCCAAAAGCTTGGACAGAGCCCTTTGTCTAAAGGAAGTGAACTGATTCTCTGCTGTAGCCCATGAACAAAGATGTTTTTAACTAGGTGAACACAGATAATTCTACCCTTTGATTAAAATTCATATACAAAACTCTAAAAAGTAAAACATTCTTCAAAGCATTTTTAACAGCAGAAGGAAACTAGGTGACAAATTTAACATTAAAACAGTGACAAGAAAACTTTTTTAAAACATTTCAGAAGTTAAATTTTTTTTAATTAAAAATAAATTATATGTTAATATTTTAAAATTTAACAAGCAGCAAAGAACTTGGGATTCAAATACTAGTTTACGGTAAAGCAATAAATATTCTTAATGGAAATGAAAGTACCTGTTACAAATTTAGCAGAAGTCTAAAAAATTATGTCACGGTGTGATAAGGCTGATGTGACTGTAAACTCTTTATAATTGAAACTGGCAAGTGAGTGCCTTCTGTCAAGGCACTCAGGCTGTTCAGTACTGTACTGCAACCAGCCTGATTTTAAACAGGTTATAATTCTGACCTTGACATCTACAGCCTTGTGTGCAGAGTTTTTGATTAGAAAAAAATCCCCAAGAGTGGGCACACAGCACATGCAGTTCCAGAATTAAAAATCTATTAACTACAAGAAGTAAGTTTTAATGGAAAAGTGGCTGCACAATAAAAATATATATTTGAAAATTTGTTCAAGATTTTAGCTTGAAAGATACAAGAGAATACTGCATAGAGTAACTGCACAATAAAGAAGAAAGTTTTGAAAACTAGCACCATATCATATGAAAATAAATGGTGCTGGGTTTTTTTAAGTATTGTGTTTGTTAGGTGTTTCAAAAGAAAAGCTTTCCTTCTAGAGAACAGAAGTAATTCCTTCTTAATAAGCATCAGATCAGGTTTCCATCGCACAACTGAGTACAAGTAGATGAACTATAAGACGATACAAACTGAATATTTTAAGAAAAAATGTAAGGTCTCCAAAGGCCTCTAGGAATGCCTTTGAGGAAGTAGGAAACTTGTCCTAAAATACTGCTGTGGCTTTTAGGGAGCAAGATCACCTAGAGACCACAGTACAAATGTATGATGTGCATAATATGGAACTGCAGCTCTGTGGCCACTTCCTGGCTCATCAGTAAGCAGAGACTGACTCGGCCAAGCCAAGAGGCAGCAGCAACCTGTTCGGTCACCAGCATACACCTGCCTTCCCTACAATGAGTGCACTAATTTAGGTGTCACCTATGCAACCACTGCTTTGCACAAAACTAGTAGGAACTTTGTATCTTTAAGGCTTCTAGCCCTCTGCTGAATTCTGATGAAATTGAGTACAAAATATTTTGGAGAAGGTAACAGATAAGCACAGTCCAAGTTTTATTTAGAAAACCAAGTAGAAAGATACATCAACAAAGAAAACAATCAACACAGTAATGTAATTCTTTGTTAGCAGTGCCCCTCACCCCATTTAAGATCAAGGAAATCTAAGAAGATGACAATTAATTTATAACCTTGTAATTGCACATGCTCTCCAGGGTTGTGTTACAAAACCTTTCCAAACTCATGGCAGGGATTTGGTCTGTGTATTTTAGAAATACACAAAATTCTGTTTCCATGAGATTCCAAGCCAGGCATAAGCCAAGAGACAGTGGAGAGAGAGACAGACAAATGATGGAACATAAGCAAACAACTGACCAGTATTTACCAGTATGATTTGATTTGCCAATATTTTTCAATGCAAGACAACAAAGCACATGATGATATTTGTAGATATTTACAGTTCAAGTGTGATTGTCAAAAGGAAAAGAAAAACAAAAGAAAAACCTACCAATACATTTATATATCATTAAATAGCAGGAATGAATGATTGAAGGCAAGAGTCTTCACCTTACTAGTAAAATTGGTGATAACAGTGTAAGATGTGAATAGGCTTAGAAAGATGTGAAGAGAAAGAGAAAGGGACAATCAGGAAGACAATGAGAAACATTGTATCAGTAAAGAGTTCAATAATGTTATTTTCTCAAGAAAAAAATACTGCAATAATCAAAATGTAATACGCTAAGAAAATAAGAGAATTTAAAAATAAGGGAAATAAGGTTGGAGTCACTCAGGCAAACCAAAAATAAAATAGAGAAAAAAAATTTGACTGACAAGAAAGGGAAGAAAGCAATAGGAAATGTCATGTTATTTGTCAATCATTTCTGAAAATAGTTCAGTGAAATCAGAATGTAGAGAAGGGAGAAAGAAGGAAAGCTGGAGGAAAAGTTAAAATGAAGTAGTAAAAACCGTTCAGTGGAAAAATGGGAGGAAAGAATGCAAGAACATAATGATAGGACAGAAAGACAGCCTTTTTGTGGGATTGCTACTAGAAACATAATACAGAATCAGGGTTAATCGGGAGAAACCACATAGTTTCAGAAAAAGGCAAAAACCCTAAAAATAAAGCATGGGGAGAAGAAAGGAAGGCAGTAAACAAATCAGAAGCCATAAGAACAGGCACACTGGATTGAATTAAAAGGCCCATAGTACTCAAGAGCTTGTCTTCAAACATGACCTCTACTTCACCCAAGGATTTTACTATACCTTTCTGAGTCGGGATGACAAAACTGTGTATGCTGTTTACAAACATGGATGTACATTGCAGCATAACTCACTATTTCATTCTCCCTTTCCTAACAACTTCTAAAATGCTACTCTGCTTTTTCCCTGCCACTGAACATTCACCTAACATTTTTAAAGAAGTATGTATAATGATTCAAGTCTTATTTCCCAGCTGTTTTAGCTCACTTTCATTTAAGGTATAGTTAGGAGTATTACATTCAGCACTGATTTTATTTGTATTTTACTGGCTTCTCCATTATTTGACTGACTGGACCAGTAACAGGTTGTGGAAAGACAGCCAAAACTCAAAAATAGTAAGTAGTCCTCAGGAAAGAATAAATTAGGTGAAGAAAAACCTAAGAAGGAGAATCATGCTTAATGAATAAAAGTAATCTTGGCAGGAAGAGCTGAGCATAGGCTTTGGGTCAACTGGAGATAAAAGGGTGAGCTTTCAGCTGAAAGGGACTGGTGAATCTTATCATATAACCTGGAGTGACCAAGAACAACAGAGGACTATGATGAGAGGAATGGGAGAAGGTCAAAACTGGAGTAGTACAAATGAGTATAGCATGATAGGAACAAGGTGCAAGAGAGTAAGTAGAAAAGACAAGTGATGTGAAAGCACATGTACTGGAACAGAGCAGCATAACAACCCTGTCACTGTGGTCTGATCCTTGGTGGGAAGTGTAAGGGAAGAACAATTTAAGAGAGAGAATCATGGGGGAACTCCTATGTCTTCCTAAACATACAATTAGAATAGGAAAAAATAAATGCAGTTTTCAGGACTTAAAAGATGGGTTACCCACAGAACAGTTAGATCACAACCAAGAAATTCACACTTTACACCTCTAGAAGAGCCCATAACAACATTACTAGCAGCTGGGTATGTAACAGTATGTTTTTGGAAAAAACAAAGATTCCTCAATTTTAAGACAAAGTACAGGAAATCTTCCAGTAAGGAAAAACAGCAGGCAGCTTTATTTCAGGATCAAATAGATTTAACAAAAACATCTTCTGATTTTTCTAACAGGAAAGAGTCTGTCAAAGATAATAAATAGAGAATTTAATAAGACCTATATGAAAAATCCATGTATAGCAATATGAGGAGCTTTACAAACACTGACTCTGATACTCACCCTGAAGTTGTCAGGAGAGCTTAGATATAGTTTTTCCCTAATGTCTTCTGGAGCACCAGCACAAAGCCTGTAAAAGATATGATAATTCCTCTCTTCTTTGCCTTGCACACAGATCCTAGATTTCTCCAGAAGGTAATGCGATACAAATCCACCAACCACCGAATTCTAGGAGGAAGAAATATTTTTCTGGTTATCTGAATATTTTTGGGATTATTTGAGATGCATAAGTTTTCAATTTACATTTGTCTGATCATGGCTCGCTCAACGAACACTGCTCCATAACTTCTCCCCCTGGCTCACGTATTGCATATACATACATTCCTCTTAAAAGAAGGGTCTGCTTCACCCCAACAAGCAGAAATCCTTGGTAGAATTTCAGTAGTTCCTGCAAAGACCATTGCTACAGCCACCCTTACAGTTCTTGGATGACAGTAAGTGCCATTACTGTGCTATTACAACCTTCTCTAGCTGCCTTTCATTGAGACTCTTGCAAAGGAGAAGGAAGGGTTAAAATTAAAGAACACATATTTGAACAACATCTTAGGCAGAGTAATTATGAGCAAACATTTTATTTCAAACACTTGCACTTCTTTTCTGAGATGGAAGTCTGATGGATTTTGAAAGCAATTTGTTATCTGGCCTATGATAAAATTCCCTGTGCCTAGACAAATCTTAATAGCAAGGAAATTCCTGAGCTTACGGCCATTAAAGCAACTAATAAGGACTTACTGACTGACAAATTTGACAATGGCTATGCAGTCATTCACTCATTCAGGAGGCCCCAGTCCATACTTATATTCCTTTTAGAAATCAGATCTAATAAGGTCACCATGAAGTGAAGTCTTGTGAAGTATGAAGTCTTGTAAAAAAGGGGCTCAAGTAAACAGGCTGATCTTGCCCTGGAAAGCTGAAACGGGCTTTTAAGCAGTTTCTGAAGATAGGCTGAGTGCTATTTGCTTCAGCTGAAGCAATTAATCTGAAACACCATTAAGTGTTGACAGATAAACTGACAGGTCACAAATGCATCATTCCAAGTAGAAATTTGGGTCCTTTCCATAAGTTTATTAACATGAACTGGACCAACAGATAAAGTCCCTCTACCCTTAAAGGAATTAATTTAGTTATTTACTATCTAAACTATTAACCAAAGATCTGAAGTTCAGTTACAAACCAAGGGATGAAAACTTAGGAAAAGACCACAAGCTCAAGACCAGATGATGACCTTAAACTCTGCAGGAAGGAGGAACAGCAAGAATTTGTTTCTTTATGTCCTCAATCAGAAAGATGATGAGGAGGCACATTCATAATCTCTACAGGGATTGTCAACAAAAGTCTTCAATTTGGACATGCTGGGCAGCTATAAAGTCATCCTTGAATTGTAGAATGTGTGTATACATATGCTATCCAAGCAAAACTACACCCAAACAAAGAAAATTTTTCATAAGCTACACAGCGAACTTCTGACAAAAGTACTTCTGACAAAAAACAATTCCATGACTTCTGTCATATACATAACACTAATGTGAGGTCCCAAAATCTCATATAAATACATTAAAACATCTATAATTCATTTCAAGTATTAAAGCATTAAAATATATCTGTTTATATCTAATATGCAACTGACACTTATTTGTGCATTAAAGGAATGCATAAATACTTAACAGCAAGTTATTCTTTAATATGCCTTTTTGCATATTATATTTGCATATTATATTATTCTTCTGTGGATGGAAGTAATTTTCCTACTGACTCGACCAACCATTTTCCAGTAGTGACACAGTACTCTGTGGCTCTGGTTTTTCCTTCAAGGTGATAGAATACAACTCACATCTGTAAAGCAGGACAGTAGCTATTTGGTGCAAGATAAATTATTCAGTCTACTTCCAGTCTAGCATTACCATTTTATGGCAAAAAAAAAAAAAAATCATCACTGGTTATCTGTTATCAAAATTCCAGTACCTTTTCATTGAAGTGAATTTCTACAAATTTCCCAAAACGACTGCTGTTGTTGTTGCGAACAGTCTTTGCATTTCCAAAGGCTTCTAATAGGGGATTTGCTGTTTAAACAATTAAAATTTTGAAAGTGTTAAAATTTGATCAGTAAACTACCAAAAAGAAAGAGAGAACAAATACATACTAATTATTCAGTGAACTTATTGGGAATAAGGTTTGAAAATTAAAGGAAAAATATCACCTATTAGGAATAATCAATTTTGCAAATTGTACTGGATATACTGTGATGGAACTTACAATGAAGTACTTAAATATCACATAACATTGCAATTCGAATCAATAGTGTAAGAATTTCAGAGACAAGCACCAAAAATTATTCAGTGATGTTGTTCTACAGCAAGCAGGTAAATAACTGATACATAAACTATACGAGACAACACACAATTTGACACTTCCCAATGAGTTGCTATTCATAAAATCTAAACTACCCACTTATCCCACAGATAACAGTGTCACTTAAATGTCATGCATGTGACATGTTAGATTGATTAGGGAATAAAAAAATGTATTAGAAGACTGTGGATTTCAAAAACAACTTTAAAATGCCCTTTCAAATTAGGTCAATTAAGTGATTGAGTGATTTAATTTTTTACTGGCTGCAGTTTTCAAGCACCTTAAAGCCCATACAGAAAGAGTGGCGGCAATCTACAGTCTCTCCCTCTCTCTCCCCCCATGTCATGCACAGTTCAATCAGTTTGAAAATGCTTAGTAGTTATGAAAATCAAGGCCTCTGAAAGACTGCATTTACTAGCTCTGAAGATCAAAGAAAACATTTACTGAGTCGCACTAACAATAAACCATTGAAAATATCTGCAAGATTTTTTTAAGGCTTTTAACTAAAAAATTATTCACTGGAAACTAAGTGAGCAGAAACTCAGATTTAAAACTCCACTGACAACCGTCTAAAAATCTGCTCCTAAAAAAATTAAAGAATGAAGGAATAACTACAATGGTTGGATAAATTATGGATAATAATGCATCATTTAGTAGGACAACATCAGCATTAACTTTTCTAGTTCGGCTAGGTTTTCATTTTTTTTAATACTTAAAGCTTACGAAAATGCAAATCTGACTTTCAAAACTGACTTCTTAAGAGATCTTTGATAACAGTTCAGGTATTTTACATAATATTAACATTTCTGAAGAAAAGATTATGAATAAAAACAAATTGCAAAAGGTCTTTCAGATAGGTTAAAGGTTCCTCTAGTAATACATATGCTGTAAGCATGCTCATTAAAATTGTGCCTAAAAAACTTCAAAATTCATGCTGTTTTAGATTAAAAAATCCAACTTTTCTAAGAATACCTACAAGTACCAATTAATTTTATGGCATACTGCGTCAGGCATTATGCAATTCTTGGCCACTTTTTGAGTTCCTTTGGCACACAGTGGATTTCACTAAGGAGTTAGTTTAAGCAAACCTACAGCAACAAGAGATTAAAGCCTGCAGTAGTTCTCTTGAATAATCCAGTGGCTTGAATTTGAAAACAGAAAAATTAAAGCAAAAGAAAAAGTAAAAAATTTTGGTTTAAGAAAAAGACAGAGTAATGAAATTACAATATAAATCTACTATATGCTATAGAAGACTAAACTGACATATAAGGCATTATTAGATTGGCTGAGGGTTGTTTGGTTTTGAGATATTTGTATTCTCTCTAAAAGTTATCTTCTGTTCAATTAGGAAGTGCATGCAACAGTAAAGAGGCTCAAATTGATGATCAACACAGTCTAACCTTGTTTGGGAGTCAAAAGATAGACACAACGGAAGCATTAATCCGAATTATGTGCTTTCTGACAAAAAAGGCATAATAGAAAAATGACCCAGAACCATAATTTAGAAGAACTTCCCTGCTTTATCTGGCTTTAAGAACTTTATGGTGAGGAGAAGGAACTACTCTTTCTTGGTACTAATAGATAGTAATGAGAACATAATCTTGTCCTTGCAGATTTCATACAGCATAAAATCCAGTCTTGGGTACATATGTGTGTGAAGTTCAACTCAAACACACTCTTAAACATTTTCTAGATCAAGGACTATGTGACACTATACTAAATAAAGTGAATCACAGACAAAAAAATATGTTTTCAGAATTTAGGATCATGGTAAACTACCCATAAATGAAGTCTGATAGTATAAAGGAAGTCTGATATTTTCATCCTAGCTTTTATTTAGTTACTGTTGACTGACATTTCAAATTTGGAAAAAAAAAAAAAAAAAAAACAGAAAAGTAAAACATTGGAATCTTTAATTCAATTAAAGAAAATTCAATACCTTCTACAATTCTATCATCAATATCTTGCCCAGTACCATAGGATTCTGTCAAATACCTGTAAAGCAAGATAAAAGTATCAGTATCTTTCATGTGTCAGGTTACCTCAATTCAACAGGATTAGCCTGTCTGTGCACTATACATACTAACCATCTACTAAAGGGAAAGCACATTGATTACAATTCCAAATACCTGTATTTTTTTAAATAAAGGCGGTTTGGCTTTTCTTTTTTGTTAAAACAAAAATATTCTTGCAGACTTCAGATTTTTTCAGTACTTCAAAATATGCTAGAAATTTCTTCTAGATGTACATATGGATATTACACTTTTATACAAATAATGAAACTATTACTGTACTATCTGTATTTATTAATAATCTTAGTAAATGCGTAAGGTTTCATATGTATTTCCTGAATTAAAGACTTTCCATGCATACAGCTTCTGTGTTCATAACTATCAGTGTTAATAAAAATTCCACATGGAGACAGTGAGATAGGAAATTGCAGGTGCATTATCAAGGTAAGATACAATTTAGCAAGCGAAGAAAGAATCTGGAAATAAATCCACAACATAATTGCTCCAAAGTTGCAGCTTTTTCCCCCCCCCCCCCCCCCCTCCTTTCTCCCTGAGCACAGGGCATGCTTTCTGGAAATTCACAAGTAAATCTGGGACGAGTTAAAAACAGTTCTCAGAAGTGAGGCCTTCCAAAAAAAATTTAGGAGCATTAACAGAGCTGTATTAGTAGGCTCTGCTTTCTGATCACACAAGGGAAAAAACTTCCTGCTTTTAAAGCTCAATGATGTTTTGTACACAGACTCTACAGGGGTGGGTGGTGGGGAGTATAGCGGCACCAATATTTGCCTGCCGTGTAATCAGAACTTCCTTTGCTGAGAAGAGGAAGAATAACCTCCTTTGAGAGCATTCCTCAGATGTTCTCCCAATGCCTGCCATCTTTTTTGGGTCTTAGCAGGCTCAAAGTTAGGATGTGCCCTGTAAAAAATCATCACCAGCACCTTGCAGTAATTTTTACAGCTATCTGTTAAAGGTTGCACAGGAGCAAAGAGCCATATGAAGGACAAACAGCCTTGACAATTCTTCATGGGATGTGGATGGTAATACCTCTCCTGTACATACATACTAGAGAATACATGTGAGGGAAAAGGGAATTAAAAGACGTAAACTGGGAAACAAGGACAAGGCGGGGAAGGGAGCCTGCACTCTGCTTCCCTGGATAATCAGGCCACCTATGATATAGGTGAATTTAAGGGAGCAGTGCTTTCCAGTTACAATGTTCCAGAGTGATATAAAGCAGCTGAAGTATAAAGCAAATGTGGTCAAAACCATTAAAACCATGTAAGAGGAAGCAAAGCTGATATATCATCAGCAACATGGCCTCCATGTAGCTTAATATGCTTGATTTAGTATCGGTCATACATGAACATCAATAAATAAATCCCATTATTCAATCTTATTCAGTACATTAGGGTAAAATATATTACAGAATCTCTGCAGTGATCTCAAAATCAAGAGTTAAAAACCATGGGTGCTTAAGCAAACTAAAGAAACAAAGACAGGGAAAACACAGAAATGCACATTTATGGCAAAACCAACAGTGTCTTGCAAGATACAGTTAAAAAGCCTAGTTATGTTATTATCTACCACAATACCAGATGTGCAATACCAAAATGACTGCATCACAAACCATACCTACTACATGATGTCACTTTCTGTGAATATACAGCCATTTCCGTATGTTATTGTGTCAGCATTTAAGTTTAACCCTATGAATTTCTTGTATTAAAGTGTATGTAGAAGTATCTTACTGAATTGTGGCTTAAGCCTACTGATTACTTTACAATTTGCTCTGCCTTTATGTCAGTCAAAACACATCAACACAAGAAATTAATTGAATAAGTTCAGTCCAAAAGTACAAACCGCAAAACAAATTTAGTGTTTTCTGTCTTGCCAGCTCCCGATTCTCCAGAGACTATGATGGACTGACTCATCTTGAGCACTTTCATGTCACGGAATGCTTTATCAGCTTAAAAAGAAGGATACATTAAACATGACAAAAATTAATATTCAGAAGAGTTGCAAGCATAAAGTTAAGCTACAACACAAAAATTAAAACGTAACATTTTCAGAAATAAAAAAGTAAATCTTTACAATCGAATGCGTTACAATTCATTAAAGTCTGTTTCCCTTTAAATTGTATTATAGCTGCTCACTCTCAAACACTGACATGTTAGAGCTTAAAGTCTTTGAAAGCAAATACCAACTCAACTACATCCAGGGCAAAGCAAAACAAAAACCACCTAGATCTAAATTTACATTATATTTATATTTACATTATATTATTATATTTACAAAATTATAACCAATCTTACTTTAAATGTGTCCTTTAAAGGGAAACTTTCGGTTGCACTTTGTAACATCTGAGACAAGGAAACTTGGAAAAACGTTAAGTAGTTTTCTTGTTATGCAAAAGGTATGAAAACCCCACCTATTTATACTTCTGACGACAAAACAAAATGCAACACAGTGAGGAGACTTTTAACAAGTCAAATGTTGTTTTGTAGTTTCCAATTTTTTTTCTTAAACAAAGTGACTGAACTCAGGTTTATCACATTACTAACATTTAAATGCATTTTCTACCTGTAACACAAGCATATAAAAAGAAACAGTGCATGTACCCTGGCAACATAATAAAGGCAAAGGAAATCACTACACTGAAAGATAGTGTCAATCATAATTATGTCATTCTTCACTTCTAAAATCTGAATTATTTTTTTTTAAATGGATGTAAGATATATTTAAACCGCTTAGACATAAAACACTGGAGGTACAGAACAACAACAACAGGGTTGCCAGGGCTGCTAATTTCCAAGTTCTTCAAACTGCACAACAAGGATAAGAAGATTTGCAATTTTAGTAATCAGTGTTTTTATTTTATAACAGTTTAAAGTAAATTAATTACTGTTACAAGTGGTAATTTATGGATAACTGTAAAGTATTTAATGTTTGTTTTGTAGAAGACAAATATGGGCTCAATACTTACCAATAGCAAAAACATGTGGTGGCAATGTTCCAAGTGATCTACCCTGGTAATTTTTAATAGTTTCTGAAGAATAAAACTTAGGTATATCAAAATATGGATTTACTGCAATAAGAATGTTGGCCACATAGGTCTGTGAAGAAAACAGTTAACAGCAAACTATTAGCTAGTATTCAACCAAGTGGTTAACAGCAATTTTCTATTACTATTGAAGACTATATCCTAAGTATAACAACTACATTTACAATTCTCTCCAGCTAATGCAGATGCAAGAAAGGATATATTTTCAGAGTTCCTCTAATTACCTTCTCAGGACTTCTATGAAAACAGACTTCCCGGGCGAATTTCCTAACCACTGAGCTGTGGAGCATGTGCTGAATTTGACCTTTCTCCCAATCTCCTTTAAAATTATTTGACATTGTCCAAGTTACTGGATCAAGGATAGAACACTACAACCTCCTTCTCAAATGTGAATAAACTAAGCTCCTGGCTAGCATAGCGCACTCTCCTCCAGTGAGAAGGATAATTTTTCAATATCTAATGGAAGCAACTCAGCAGGAAGGACTGACAGGATCCTGCCTGGGAACACGCTCAAGCCAAGCAATGAAAGCATTCAGCTGAGAGAAATTAGCTATGGCTGCTTCCACAGTGAGAAATACAGAATGCAAATGTTCTCTCACAGAGAAGGAAACTGAGAAGAATCTCAAACCAAGACTAGTTTTACCTTTCCATAGGATAAGGAAGACTACAGTTTAAGGTTTCTGAAAAAACTTTCATAGCTTGGTTTTAATGGCCAGATTATATACAAGGAAGAACAGATGTCTGAATCACAGAAGAAACCACATTTGCAGGAAAAGGTCTGAAGAAAATCAGATAAGCCTTCAGCTTGAATAACGTTTTTGGTTTGTTGTTAGTGAGCATATCCCTAGACAACTGAAATTTGGACACTACCATGATATGTTGATAGAAGCCTGGATCACACACAACATATGATTTTTTTTAGATGTTTCTATTTTCAGCACTTATTTCACTGAATGAAAACATATGCAGAGTTCTTCAAAAGCTGCAAGTATTAACATCAGTTTTCCTTTTAATGACAAAACAAATACTGTTAACTAGCATTAAACAAAAAACAAAACAATTGTTCATTCAAACTGTATTTTAAAGTTACAAGGGAAAAAATATAAATCGAACCTCCCCTGAAAATCTGCTCAGGACAACATATTAGTAGTATTTGTTTAAAGTGAAGAAAGGCTTTATGAAGCTAAATACTATACTACCACATAACCAGTTCAGTTTTAGAATTTTACTTCCTTGGAAGATTTTTAATTATTATTTTTCCAGAAGAGTGTTCAAATGCCCATTTTTATTTATTTATTTTAAAGCTGGTGCTTGATCTTGAGCCATAAAGAATTCATAGATATGTAAAATTAACTGCAACAAAAGAAAACAACTATACTTTCTTTTTATGTATATATAAAAAAGGGCTTAACTTCATTTAACTTTAGAACAGCATGCTAACACAAAAATTGATTATTTTAACACAGACACTTAGAAGATATGTAGATCTGTTTTGTATTGTCACTAGCCAGCTTTCTATTAGAAAAAAAATAAGAAAGAAAAAAAACCTCATCTTTCTTCTATTTCACAGCTGTCAGTGTCCGGGCAGATGGCAGGAACAAAATGTAATTTAGTCAGAATTCATTAAATACAATTAGGCAATTTGATAGCAATATAAAAGATTAAGATGGACATCTGAGCTAGGAGGTGTCAAAGACGGCACCTGTTTGCTTCGTTCAAAAATAATGAAGAAAGAAAACCATCTTTGTTAACAGCTACTCTACTGGTGAAGTAAGTTACCTATAGCAAACAAACCTTTGTGGTACAACGCTGTGCTATGGTTGCACATGAACAGTCATGTAGAGAAAAATCTATTGCTCTGCCTCATAAAAATTAGCTAATGTTAATGTGAGTAACATGATTCAGATCTCAAACAAGGTATAACATAAAAAAAAGAATAATTTAAAAAAAAAAAGGGGGGGGGGGGGGGGGCGCTAAAACCTCCTAACCTTCCAATGTTACCGTTTCTGTTATAGGAAAAAATAGAATTGAAAACACTTGTTTTGTTGATAAGGACAGCTATCATTAGACTGATTGTCATGTAATACTTACATAAATTCTGTCCTTACTGTACCGAACTTTGATATTGTGAAGGAGAGTGGCCTCATTTAAATACATAAGGGAACCTGCAAGTAAAAGACAATCATATACCATTAGGAGCTCAGGTCCACCTTTGTGTACAGACAAAAATCTAAATCCCAGGCTTAAGGAGAGTTTTACTTCCCCTTTCTTTGGTTACAGTTTAATCTTATCATTTCTTTATACTGTCTTCATGTAGAACTGCTGACTCAATATATGCTTTAAAAACCACAGACCCGCTCTTTACTGTACAACTAGAGTTACTGAACAAAGAGTCAGACTCCAGGAGTCTCAACACAGGTCCTGCTCAGTGTAAGCTCCCTTTTACCAGTCTTTCAAATAAACATGGTGCACCTCCCTCCATGTCAGCTAGTCAGCACAGAAATCAATGCCTACCAAAATCCCTGTTTCCTTCCTTCCAGCTTCCATCTCCACTCTCAGCCACAGTGTCCCCTGAGTAATGCCACCTAACTGACATTTAGAGTAACTGCTGGCTCCTGGTGATTTTTAGATGTTTATATTCACCGATTCAATCGGGAAATACTATGTAGACGTGGCAGCAGGCATCATTGTTAACACCAGGCACCAACACAACCTTTCATGTTTCAATTCTGAATTTTATTGCTACTAGGCCTCCTCAAAGAAACTGTTAGGGGAAAAAAAAATGTTAACAAAACCTAGCTTTATTTTTCTCTTTAGATCATCAATATAAAATAACTGAACCAACTCTACTCAAATGTTGCAAGACAGCAGCTCAAAGCAGCGAGCAGGCACTGACAGAAAGCTTCAGACCATACAGGTTCACATTCTGGCAAAGCTGGTCCTTGTTTTCAGCTATAAAGCACTGGAAAGCGTTAGCAGCCTTCATTACAGAGGTCATTACCAGTTCCCAGTCTAACAATATTAAAAACATTATCCCTAAACCAACTGAGGGCACTACTCATTACACAGCCTCCATTTTCACTCTCAATCCTCTTTTTTCTCGCCACTTAGAATTCAAGTGCACAACACTATTTTGTCCAGTTGCAACTGACTGACTATCATAGTGGTAAACTTTACAGTATTAGTGCCACTTAAAAAGTTATGTATATCTGACTAGGAGTAAGCGCTGTGACTGTATTTGTAACCGCTACCCTGCACCTCACACAAGGGCCACATATGCACCTCTCATCTATAATGACCAACAAAGTTGTTTCTCAAGTTGGACCGATGCCCTTTCTCTAAGAGTCCAGCAGAGAAGAATGTTTTCCAACTTATTTACACAAATATGCAAGAAGGGCTGCCACTTCTTATGACCTGAAGTCAACCTGCTCAGCCACCTCACAACTGCAAGGATGCCTGAAGCTCAGTAAGCAGCTCTTAACATCTCCTTCAACACTCCTCCCACTGAATCAAAAGATACTGGCAAAGGATAATGGGAGCTTCTCAAGACCCTCTGTTTTCATTTTCAATCTTTTACCTTCCTTCTGCAGTGGACTGAGGAGTGCCTCTGCCTCCCACCACCTACACCAGATGAGTTTGAAGCAAAGGCAGGTTCAGCAACCATTTGCAGCCTCCCTTTGGCTTGCATAGCTCCAACTGAGTAACAGCTCTTCTTTCCCTTACTTGACTAAATACAGCTTTGCTTAAAATGGCTGAAATCATCCAACCTTCTCAAAGGACCTTGTAACTTCTGGGTTGTTTAGAAGAAACCACCTTCCTCTGCAAAATCCCTTGCATGCACCTCCCTGTGTTGGTGGAGGTACGAGACACACTTTAGATTTACACTAAGCAAAATCTCCCTTTGGATCACAACAGCCTTGAAATCGGGCCCCGTACACGAGACCTTCATGAAGCAGCAGGCTGGCCCCGATCACTGTGGCCTTTCCCCTGCCACCCCAGCAGAGCTACACCACCCACTAACTGCATCGTCGGTGGTACGTGAGGCAACTGAGTGCAGGCACCCAGCGCTGCACAGCAGGACTTCTCCTCCTCCCCTCCCGAGGCACACTCAGTCCACATGGCTGACAACATGGCACTGGGACCACAGACTGCAGGTCTGCCTCCACAGACCTCTTTCTACCTTCACCTTTTTTAACAAGGTCATCCCAAGAGAAAGAGACATTACAAGGAAATGGACCAGAAACAGGAACTCCTGCTTGCTCTAATGAAAGTTAAAATCTCCTTCTTCTCTTGTATATGCCTTGGGGACAGGGGGCAGGAAAGGGACAGGGACAGGGTGCTAACTTCTGAAGTTCGCTAATTTAAGTCATTTGGATTCCCAGTATTGAGTTGAGAAACTACTATACAGTAATTGTCTACATACACTTCAAGAAACTATCCTCTGCCTTGACTGTATCTTCATAAGTACCTGTCAGGGCCTGCAGTATGCTTTACAGGAAACAGTCATCAGTTAAGCATCCTAATAAAAACTTGGTAATTATCTAAACAACAAAGGACCACAGATTTCTGTACTCTCTTAGCAAGTCCTGGTTAAAGCAGTTATACCTGCAGACTTGGTGCATAATGAGAGCTTGCTCCCTGAGGGAATGTCACTGCCTTCACTCAAGACATGGAAGGTAGGGCTTATGTCAGCAACTTCAAAATGCATCTTCTTTAGAATAAATCCTTTAAAAGAGGCATCCATATCCAGAGGCAAAGGAAGTCACCAGAGGGAGAATTCTGAATATTCATATGGCTCATGTCTAAATATAACCAGTGTATGTACATGCATTTAATAGTCCATGTATTTACTTAGATGCACACAAAGTTCACAGAAGTGAAGTCAAGCACTGAAAGCTAGAAAATATCAATGTCAAATTTATTCACATTGGCTCTCCTGTGCACACAGTGAATCAGGATTTGTATGGAAAATAATTTTATCATGTAATTGCAAGGCTCTGCATCTGTAGAACTATTTTTTTAGATTCTTATCTGATACTCCGCCCCCTTTCATTTTTTAAAGTTGTTTTACCCCAGAAATAAAATAAAAGTCTTTTTCTTGGCCATAAAAAATAAGAATTTCACATATGGTGACAACCCTCCAAAACTGAGTGATGTTGGGGGACCAGAAGAGTGTGAATGACAAAAAAAAAAAAAAGTAGTAAAAGCTTTGTCTCTGTACTGTTTGTAATATTTACTGAAAATTCACATTTGAGGAAGGGATAGATTCTCAAAAAGGTAACTCTTGCAGCTAGCACATTTGGGATATGGAAGACTGAGGGTGCAAAAAAGCAATATTCAGCAAATTACCTCCTAGAAGAGAGTTAATCACTAAAGCATAGCTTGGAATGGTAAGTGTATTATTAACCGGGTTTTCAGAGTTTTTCAGAACAAGATCATAAGGAGAGACTGAAAGTACTCAGTGTTTTATAAAGTTTCTTCTTGAAATGCTAAGGCTTGGACAACAAGCCCAAGCCAGTGTTGACCTATAGATGAATCCTGTATATTCTATAACTGATAACCATTGTGGTAGTAGGTATTGTACTAAGTTATAACAACCCACTTATGCTGATGTAAAAAGTGCTAAAGCATTGAAGTACTGAAGCCTGAACAACAGGCCCTGAGCCGAAACTGCTAACTTAGTATGTAAGCATTAACAAAGTATGTAAGCTCACTAGTGAAAGATGCAGCTTAGACAGAATATAATCAGTAGTGAGGATGAAATGCTGAGAGAATGTATCCAACTTCCCTTGTTTAGCCTTGTTCAAGGCTGAGAACCCAAGTGTTTGGCCTTGTTAGAAACTCCCTTGGTCTCCCCCCACTGAGCCCTGCCCAGGCTTTGGGTGGAATCCAATAGGAGACTGAAACCAGAAATTTTCCACTCAAAACAAAGGTGCCAGCTATTCTGGCTTGCTGATTTTTAGTATATAAGGCTGGACTCATTTGCAGTGACTTTGGATGCCTCACCTACGGGTGGATGCATCACGTAGGACTTCCCACTTGCCGGGAAAGGCTCTCCAAATCCTCGCTGTAACCGGGGCTCCCCAGAGACTACGGATCTGGGTGATGTTAATGTATGCAAGTGATGCATCTTTCTTAATCACTATTCTCTCTCTCGTGTAGTAATGATTTAATGCATTACCCTGTATTTTCCTATTTGTTGCTTTAAGTGCCTTATTCTGCCTTTTCTTACTGCATGTTTTCTGTATTACTCTGTTACGTTATTTACTTCTCACCAGTAAAATACGCCTACTCTTTTCATTCTGGTGTCCGAGTTTAATTGGTATCCTTAATCAGCAAAACACTTCTTAAAGATCAATGATGCTCAGCACAAATACTCTCTGACAGAGAAGGAAGATGAACTTGGGTTTCACACATCATGGAGATAAACCTCCACTAGTGAACAAAAAGTGAGAATACATTAGAAAAGTCTCAAAATAATGTTCGATACAGAAAGGATTACTGGACAAAGCATTTTTAAGTTTTATATTTTACTCAGTAAGCCAAAGACAACATCTTCTCTGATAGGAAGACTGGTTTAACTTTATTGAACAGTACTTTGGTGGAATCTCAAATTATTTCATAATCTCATTCCAAATTTCAGTCCCCTGACTAGGGCACTGACATGCCAGGGCATCTCAGTAAAATCGCTGTGGCAGATGCTCAGATTAAATGTATTTCCCTAACAATCATCATGTGCAGAGAATACAAATACCAGCTTTGAAAAAGTTTCAATCCACATAATGTTTGCAAAAATACAAGCAACTGAAAACAAGGCTACCAGCTTGGTTCCACCTGTAACGACACTGCACCATCTAAGTCAGATCATAAGCCTCAGGTCTCATCTTGATGCTTACGGAGCAGCTGTAACAGGTCTATTTCCTGTCACGGGATATAAATACTAACCCCTATTCCAAAACAGGAATTACCTAAACAACTTTCAAAGTCCTAGCCTCTGTTTTAAATGAAGAGCAATAGAAGATACTTTTGTCCACCATTTACAAAGGTATCAGTATTTTCACCAGCCAGTAAACACCATAGGAAACATTTTAAAAAATTGCCTTCATCAGGTTTTCAAGACAGGAGAGTCTCAGGGATTTGCTCACACAGAGCAACAGCAGCAAAATACTTCAACAGTTCTCAAAAGCCAATGCTAGCGCTTACTCATCTTTCTCAGTACTCTCTCCCCTCTCCTCAGGTTTGAATACCGTATTTGTTTCCACACATCTAACTACAAAATATTTAATAAAATAAAAGCCCTGCGGATCAACACTGAAGTTTATTACACAAGTTCACCTCAAAACTCCTTCTCTAGCAGCATTCCTGTATCTGAATCACTGTAAGCTATTTCCTTTTCCAGTGGCCCCAAAGGGTCCAGATTCCCATCTCCAGTTTTGGGAAGGTTATCTTGAAACTTATTTTCAGTTACCTGTACTTCCACAGGAATTCTATCTGAGAAATGGGTTACATGCAGGAAAATGCTGTACAACACAGCTGCTGATAAAGCAACTAATTCTTTTGCTGCACTATAAAAGATATAGTTAACCCCATAATGCTGAATGTAGTTGGTCCTCATGCAGTTAGGTGACATCTTTTATATATATATATATATATCTATCTAAGTCAAGTAACAGTTGTATGTGGGAATAATATAACCATGAGTTCCTCTGAAGTGTTCAACTAAAAACTAAAAAACACAGTAAATGATATTTAAAATGCGCATACTTTAAGAAGTTTCAAAGTATCTGTAGAGGTCATACCTAAATTCAAGCAAAGAAGCAAGAGAGACTACAAGGAAGAAACAGGAAGCTTGTACGAAAACAATATTCTCTTCTATGTAGATTTTTTTTTTCAAATGCATAATTTATTTTTAAACTCATAACTTACAATTATCTTCTACATCTTTTTTGCTGTCCTCTTCTGCAGGAAACACTTGATTGATAGCAGCCTGGAAAGTCTGTTAGATGAAAAATATTAACACTGTCAGAATTCCATAAAAACAGAAATATAGTTCAAAGATGTCTGATGGAATTACATAAATGACTGCACTGTAATTGTGTGTGGTTTAAAATGAAGTTGCCAGCTTTATACTTCGGCACTGAAAGTTTTACCAAGTTACTAGATGCAGATAGGAGCTGCTGCACTTACATTACTATACTACATTATAAAAATGCAGTCAACTGTAATATATATTTTTATTGCAATAATATTCAATGCTCATTTCCAAAATTGTATGTAATATTGTAATAGTCTGTAATATAAAAATGAGGCTTAAAAAAAAAAAAAGTACTGCAAAGGCAAACAAAACAGCGTTGTAAAGGACACACAACTTCCTCAGTTTTGCGAAGTAGCACAAAGAATAAAAACCTAATTATTAGTTCAGCCAAAGGACTGTGCTGTCATTATCATATGCTGTTTTAAAACATTCCTACTTAAAATATAAATGTTCAATTCATAATATGCTCTGTATCCCCAAATACTGTAGCTCTGGTTGTTGTTTTGTTGGTTTTTTTCCTTCAATAAATCAATACTAAAGTAAAACAAGACCTTCCTTCAACCCTTGTATTCCAGTTACGCAAAATAGCAATTTATCAAGTGTTCACATCCAACTGGAAAAATTCATAACAAAAGCAACTTTGTTTCTTCTTTAGTCTCCAGAAATCATAATTTATATTGTTGTAAAAAGGAAGGAAAAACATCCTAGCACACATGGATTACACCATCTGCAAAGAATACCTATTGTGAGAGAGGTTCTTAATTATACTTTTTTGTTTACTGTTGTAGTAGCTTGATTGAGCTACCTATGAACAAAAACCCTGTTGTACCAATTAAACACCATAGCCACCATGCTGCTGCAGGCACGGTCTCCTTTTCCCCATGGAAATGGATACAAAAAGTCCAGTCGAATGTTTGAAAAGGCAACCAACAGGATCTACAGAATGACCTTAACAAACAAATAGGTTTGCTTGTTTAACATTGTACTCGGCAAGGTAGTCCCATGAGAAACATCTCACACAGAAGTTCAGGAGAAAGACAGCAGCTTGTTTCATCTTTGCTTCAGTACAACAGACACAATACATGAGCTCTTACAGTTTACACCATCACGAACAGCCACAAAGTCCAACTCCCTTTGAAATGGAAAGGGTTAAAAATGTCTGAGAGCAGAACTAATTGTTGCCAGTTGGTAAACAGTAAGTCTATGATATCCCTTCCCTACAAAGTTATCATAAAGTATGCAATTTGTAGCCATAATGAATTATATTTTGTCATCCCCTTATCAGGTTCTAATGCAGAAAAATATGCACATGAAGCTTTCCTAAGGGAAACAGAGCTGCTTGATGATGTTGGAACATCTGAATGTCTATCAGACTAACCGCCGCAAAAATATCCTTTATCAGAGCTTGGTGGAGCCATGGAGGACCTCAACATCTTTACCTACCTCAGAAAGTTGCCAGCTACTAATCAGAGTTTTAGCAGGGCAGAGATCCCCCCCGCCCCAATATAGCAGTTAGAACATACTATCATAATAATTTTCTCTGCAAGTCTGTCAATGATAAAGGTGTATCCCACTGGGTAAAAATATATTTGAACACAACAGTTTCCCACATAACCAGTTTCCTGTACATGAAACAGTGGAAAAGTTTAAAAATAGTATGACCAGCTTCATGAAAATCTAACTTCACTTCTTGTTCTTGTCTGCTGATGTGTAACCCAAGCTTAACTACTAACAAGACAGAATTTTTTTTTCACAGGAGAGAATGAACACAATAACCAGCTATTCTGTAAGACACTTCACAAATCCTCATACTTTTAACATTTCATGGATCTAAAGCCAGTCATACCAGGTCTATCCTAGAAGAATAAGAGTTTTTTCAATGTCCTCATCACTGAGCCTTCTGATTCATGATAAATTTCAATTTAAAAAGAGAATTCATGCTGTATTATCACAGAATCACAGAATCATCTAGGTTGGAAAAGACCTTGAAGATCACCTAGTCCAACCATTAACCTAACACTGACAGTTCCCAACTACACCATGTCCCTAAGCGCTTTGTCGACCCGACTCTTAAACACCTCCAGGGATGGGGACTCCACCACCTCACTGGGCAGCCCATTCCAATGCCTAACAACCTGTTCTGTAAAGAAATGCTTCCTAATATCCAGTCTAAACCTTCCCTGACGCAATTTGAGGCCATTCCCTCTTGTCCTATCACTTATTACTTGGTTAAAGAGACTCATCCCCAGCTCTCTGCCACCTCCTTTCAGGTAGCTGTAGAGGGCAATGAGGTCTCCCCTCAGCCTCCTCTTCTCCAGACTAAACAACCCCAGTTCCCTCATGGGCTGGAAAAAGCCTAGAATGTCCTCCTCTATTTTTTCACTCAATGTGAACTGTGACTTAATTTCTAGAATACTTCAGAAGTGATAAAACAAGTAAGCAATATGAAGAAGACCTATCTGAAAGCTGATGTTTTTCTGTCAGACTGTTTTAGATTGGAACATGAAGCCTGATTTCAACTACATCAACAAAGAATTTTTCTCCTGTATGCCACAGTTGGACTACTGCTTTATGTAAGGTGATTACTTGTCACGTAGGTAAGTACACTAGCTAGATGTGCAGAGCTCCAAGTATTGACAATTACTATTAAAATCTAATATATTAAACAGGAAAATGGGCAAGGTAATCCAGGTCTATCAATAAAAAATTATCCAAAAAAATTCTTTACCATGTTGTCCCTTTTTTAGAAGAAAAAAAAAAATTATCGTAAGGAGAAAACACTTCAGGCATTTGGTGGAAGACTTCTGCATTAAAACATAGCTTAGGACAAACTCGTTCTAAAAAAATGGAGAGCATGTTAATCTTGTGAGACACTAAAGTGGTCTCAGGGGGCAAAACAGAGGGTTTAGGCATTTTTGTAGCATTTTTTTTCCCGTCTTTGTAATGAAGCAGACCTTGAAACCCAATGGCAATCTTAACTATTCTCCCAGAAACTAGATGAGTGAAAAAAGATATCTTTCCATTCAAGCAGGATCTTCTTTCTACCATGTAATCCAATACATGTAACCATGCCTCCCTTTATACCTTCCAGATACAGCCAGGATACATCCCTATTCTCAGCTGTATTTCACAAACCAACCTAAAGCCATACAAACAGTGTTTAAGACAAGAACACGTCACATTTGTGCAAGTAAGCTGCGCTCACTGCTAAAAAAAACCCCAAACCTTAGCTTGAAACACTGAACTTTGGACATTCTGATCATTACTTTCAAAGTACATTTATTCATTTATACTTAGCCCAGAAGAATACCTTTCTGGTTATTCACAGCATACCAGAGCAGGTGCCCCATAAAGCCCTCCATGACCCTTCAGAACTGGCACAGAGCCATAAAGTGCTTCTCGGTTGATGTCAGGAGGGGTGTCAGCAAGTGCCTGAAGCACCACACACCTTCCCAATGACTGCCAGAAACTCATACAGCTGATGCTCTAAGAAATGCCAGCCCTCCACTCCTCAGTGCCACAAGGGTCCAAATTCCTTCGAGGCTTTCTTCCTAATCACTTTACTTAGATTTGCTACCTGCAGGAAAAGAAAGTTTGGCAATTTCACTGTCATCTGCCTTCTCCCTGTTACAGCATCAAGCAATACAGCCAAATAAGATATATGCAACTGGATCTGAGGCTAGTATTCCCAGTACCTTCATAGAAATGCACTCCAAGTAGAAGTGTAAATGCAATTCTAGCAGACTTTAACAACTGGCTGCCTTTCTGCCAGCCTCCTTCCTTGTACAGCAGCGTGTGACTGCTGGTAGGACATGGGGCAGGGCTGCCAGCCCAATCCCCCTGCTCCAGTTCAGAGTCCATCCTCAGGGCAGTGCTCCAGCCCTAGGTGGGACCACGCTCATTAGCAAACTGCTCTCCAGTTTCTCTGTTTTCTTTCCAGTCCTGGCATTTATCAGCCTTGCAAGATGATGATCTAGTTTTCGGGGAGTAGCTCCCATGTGTAACACATGCACCCTCTGTTCTGATAACACGCTCCTGCAGCTTGGGTTACTCTTCCTTGTACGGTGCAGGCTGGGTGACTCAGATCCCCACCTCTCTTCGACACCCAGCCTCCACACAGAAATGTAAATACTGTTGTTAACTCTGTATCAGCCACGGTACCCAAAACTGCTATTGCTGGTTTGTAAGCAAATCGGTGTGTTGGCCAACTACCTTCACCCAGTCTGGACTGGGTAACTTGGTTTCATAATACAGAGCAATCTACAGCCACGCTGGCCTCAGGTTCTCAGTCCACTGCTTGCTGCTGTCCTGAAAACTTTCCACTTCTTCATTTTTAAGGCGGATCCGTTCTCTGACCTCGTTTGCTGTGTCACACACAGCTCGGCAGGCAGAGCTGAGAGGGTGCCACTCTGCAACACCAGAGCTAGCTACAGGTGGGGAGGGAAGATTTTAAGACATCGTGAAACTGCTGCCTTGCAGCATCTATTGCAGTTATTAACAACATATTTTAATTAACCATTAAGTGGTATAAAAGGCAATAATCAAACATATGCATACACATTTCCTTTTTAACCTGTGTTCTCTGGTAAACTACCAGCACCTACAGAGAATACATATGACATGTTAATGACCCAGATTAAAAAATAATAATAAGTTACACTGCCCGGATATGTTTACAAGGTCAGGTTACTCCTCTCCTCCCTGTAATTATCATGGGCAACTCTGGAGCTGCTGGATCACTCCCTCTTACTGAAGAGCACTTTTGAACTATCATTTTAAGTAAACAAAGTTGATAATAATGAGTATTAATGCTGACTGCTTCAAATTAATGATCTAAGCCCTCAAGAACAGAGTCTTCTTAAAAAGATAAAAAGCAATGAGAAACATTTCACTATGAAATAAATCAATGACACCTTGAAAAGACTGAGAAGGTTATCAAGAAAATGTGTTACTCCACCTCTATTAATATAAGGAAGTTTGATAATTAGAAATATAGGACCATAATCTCTACTGTATTTAAACTGTGAAGTGTTTGTTCCTTTAGATGAGTGAACATTAGGCCCTTAATTGATCTGCTTAATTCAAGAAAACAGCCAACAGCAGAATAACAGATTTTCCAGACAAAATAAATTGTTCATTGTGAACCATGAAGCAAAATATTTGTGGTTTAGAATCATTTTTTGTTTTCACAAAAAATATATATATATGCTCCCTGAAAGGAGTGTATGTTAGAAATAAATAGCAACTCAGGAATCTACTTATTGCCTGTTTCTGTTTCAATAAACAGACTTTGGCTCTTTATCACATCAGAACCATCTAGGGACATAAACAGAAACAGTGGTGTGGGTCAAAATCACTTAAGTCAGTTAAAAACTACTTAGACATAGTTTTGGAATATTTCATATTCTTGTCTGAATAATTTTGCTCTTCCCCAAACTGAAGAATACATTCTACTACTACTAAACCTACACACTTTATCTCTCACACACAAAAATCAGACTTTACACTTGCTTTATATTTTTAAGGAAAGCAAAATCAACTTCCTCTCCAAGATGTAGAAAAAAGAAAGCTTATAAACATTCCCCCAAAGGAAGGACTGCTGCATAGCCTTTTGACCTGTGACAAGGCATTCTCTACTATTGTTGACTTGAAAAGAAGTTACAAAAAACTTTTTTTTTTCCATACCTGAAGATACAGAAAGGACAAAATTGTTAGAAAGGGCACATACCACATAGTCACAAAGACCAAAATCACACCTTTTAAAACAGAGTCTGATCTTATCCCAGCTAGTAAAAACCAGCACGCTAACCATCTGAATTAGGATAATTAATAGATACAAGGTGCTTCCTGTAGAAACTGACATTTAATTACAAGATACTGAATCTAAAAGATGTTATGATAAATGAAGCAGTAGGAACACACTAATTAGGATGAATTAGGACTTCATTTTAGAAGTTACATTTATTTTGCCTTTAATTTGATGTAGAAATTCCACAGGACCTTTGTTTGACATTGTGTTACTTCTCAAGGTACTTGAGGTAAGAGGATTCATCTCTCAATCGTCATCAAACAGTAAAGTGTCTAATCTAAGCCAGAGCCTAGTACACCCCTGCAGGACATTCTCTGTGCATGTAACAGAAAAGAAAGAAGCTAATCACTCTAATTTAGAAAAATAAAGTATACAGTACCAACCAAATCAAATGGCTACAGAGATTCAATCCTCCTCTCTTTCACCAGCACGTACTCAACACACATGCAGGTAACTGAGAGAAAGCATGCACTTCTTACCAGTGGGATGTTTAATTTGCAACACAAGCTAAAGCTAAACAAAGATCCTTAGCCAAACTTAGAACAGAAAACTGATTTTCCACTCCTTCAGGCTGCATGTAATTGTAGATACTGGCAAAGATTTGGCCTACCCATAAAATAGTTTTTGTAAGGTTTTCCTCTGTGAGACACTTACCTTGCCTTTCTGATTCAAAGGTTCAATAGTTAAGTTGTCAGTGCCAATGTCCACAATCATCCCCATCTGAAACCCATCAGTTGGGTGTGGAGCCCAAACGGGCTTCCCATCCTCCATTGTGGGATCTATCCAATACTTCCTGTAAGGAAAAAAAAACATAAATTATACAAATTTAGTAATTAAAAAAGCTATCAGGATTCACTATACAGACTTTAGCTTATTATGACTATTCCTATTATTTAGCGTGGAAGGAGGCAGCCTGCAGACTGAAGTCAGCCTGTCAGGACAAGATTCTTCTAGGCTTTTTCCAGCCCATGACACCCTCCTTACAGTGGACACTCTCAGACTGGAGTATGGAGAAGATTCAAGAACAGATCAACGGGGGAGTGTGTGGGGGGGTGTGTGTGTCTGTTCACACACTGCTCCCTGCAGCTCTTTCCCCAATTTCCCTAACTTGTGAACCAAAAAGAGGGTCTGTCTCACAATCAAAGACAGATTCAAAGATAAGACTCCACTAGGAGTATGTATATACACATATGTGTATACACATGTATAGACACACATATATGTATACAGGCATGCAGCGGGTCATGTGACTAATGGATACTTGTCTGTCCCTGATTTGGTGTGCAAAATACTTGAATTTCTGTAACAGTCACATGTTGAGGCACGTGAGCAGAAATCTAGTCTCTTGCAGTTTGAGACGAATGAGCACGCTCACTCTTTTCACGTGGGTGGGCATATGGCTTTTAAATAACCCCTATATATATATATATATATGGTCACAATTGATTTATCATACAGTAAATCTTTGAGAAACTGACCTCTGATACTGTAACATCACAACTCTGCCACTTAAGGAACACCAACCTTACTTTCTATAAAAATATATGGAATTTGTTTCAGAGGAATCTATGATGTACAAGTGAAATATAGGCAAAGGCCAAGACATTCAAACCTTAGGCTCCTCAAGTTATGCAGCTAAATAAGCTCCCAATTAAAAGGACTATTTGATTGCATGCAGTGCTCATTGAGCTAACCAGGAAAGCTGCCAGGACTGGCACACTCTGAATAGCTAACGGTGCCATTTTAAATATACTGAATTAGTCGAATTAGTCCTTTTTTAAAAAAATAAAAAAAAAAACAACCTACTTTATTTTTATTAGGGTAAGGACTATAGAGAGTCCACACAACTTGAAAGGCTCACTTCTCCTGGCTGTTTCTTACTCCCTCCAAAACTCATTCACATACTTGAACTGACATGTTTCAGCAACTCAGAAATTTGTCAAAAAGTATGTCATATCACCAAGGTGTAACTTGCCTCACTCAGCATGAACCAAACGAGCCTGCCAAGCAGCAACGAAAACACTGGCAGCAAACTCCAAGAGTCTGTAAGCTAGGCAACATGTCCCACATTTTTCTTTTCCCACATCTGAAGGAAAAAGGAGCTCCAAAAATTTCTCACAACCAGGGAATGCTGCAGATCCCTTTGCCATAAGCGGTGGCAAGGAAGAAGGATCATCAGCCCACCAGAAAGTTGTACAACCACAAGCAGAAAAGGACACTCTTATCCCACAGAGGATCTGTCAGGACATACGCTTTTTGCTGCCTCCAAGGACTTTAGAAAGGTCTGAAGTGAAGGAAAAGGCTTGCTGGGACCGCTTTGAGAATGCTGCTGGTTTTAGCATCTCACTTTTCACTGAATAAGACAATTTGCTGTTAACTTTAATGTGAAATAACAGAAGATAAAAACCAAAGACTAAGAATGCAAAGTCAAATATTTTTTAAATGAAGTAGTGTTCTGAGAGACTTTGAAAAAACTAGCTATAGAGTACTTAATACTGCCGATATCTGGTTTTGTTTAAATTTACTCATTTAATCAGACTTTTTCTCTCCTTGAATGCAGTTCAGCATGTAAGAAGCTCATGAAGATTTTAACAAATGTTTCCAGTGTATTCTACTCACGCAATTCATGTTATTTAAAATGTTATATTTAATACAGGAAAACTTGTGGTTTACTTTTCCCCCATGAATGCAGCATATTAACTTTTAACTACCCAGAGAAAGTTTATGTTCTAAAATCTCAGGTGTCACATTCACTTCTATTTACTTCAAACCTTTTGCCACATCCCATGAACTCTACAAAATACTAACATCATCATGTGTTGCCAGCATCATACGATAAATCCTGTGAAACAACATCTGTATTCACTCACAATTGGCTGTTGGCCATTTTTTCTTTACTTTAGGATACTGTAAATCAGATCTAGTACACACCACAGTTTTATGGCTTTTATTTTTTTCAGCCAGATCCGACCTCTGAATACAACTGCCATTGAGGGCATAGTTGCTAAACAGCTGAGTTTATTTCTGGATATAAGCAGGCCTTCATTTCTTCACAAGCCTATCATTTGCTTTTAAAATGCTAGTCCAAGTTAGTATTTAAGTGATATGTCACACAACCACTAAAAATAAGGTTCTCTTTTACATCCCAAGTAGCATGGCCAGAGCTCCAGATGTAACCATGTCACATAAGAAACAAACCCCAAAATTACTACCAAAATTTCTGCCAAAAGTTAGACTCCAATTAGCATCCAGAGGCTCCTGCTTTGCTCACTGACATGGGCTTTTGCATTCTTACATATTCTTAAGTTCACTTTATGCTTTATTAATAAATTACGATAGGGGAGCATCACAAGCCAAAAAAATACTCTTGAAGGACAGAGCAGAGATTGAATTCAGCCACCACCAGAAATGCATGTTTAAGAAAAATACCTGAGGCTTTGCAAGCATCTAAGAAGCCATTGGGTGAAAGCATCTGAATATGAGTGTAGTAGTTATTTACTGGACAATTTCTTTTAATAAATACTGCCTGTCTTCTGCCTGAGCAGTGACACAAAACCAGTTGTAACATTTTGGTTTTGGCACCACTCCATCTCTGTCAGCTAGCACTCTGACAGGCAGCACATTAAAATTGGATACCGAAACCTATCAGGTCATACCTGCTCTATTATCTACCCCTCCATCTGATGCATATGACATTGCCCTTGAGACAGATTCATTAAGTCTATTCCTGGACCAGCTCTTGAATAGCTACTTTCTAGCTCAGCATTTTAAGGTGAACAGAAACAAAAAAAATTCAAAGTTCAACTACCTGATAAAACTCCTTTAGAAAAAGTAAATAGCACTTTTTTAAAACATGAAACTATGCTTAACTGATTAAAACATACCTATCACAGAGTACAAAGTGGGAAAAATATTGATTTGCATGGAGAACCTTGAAATCATATTTTCCCCATAAAATTACAGCCCCAATCTGGTTACAGACCATTCATTAACAGTAATCAGTAGGAACAAACTTTTCTTTCCCCATGTGCATCCACCTAAAACCAATCTACATCCAGCCAACTTCAGGATTGAAAGAGCACACTATTTCTGAAAACTATGAAATCAAAAAGACTCATATCCAGGCTAAAAGCACTAAGGCAACACATCTGAGAGCAACACCATCAAAGTAGGCCAGAATGAGCCATCTTCCACATTTGTATTTGCCTATATGTACTCAACATACATGAAAGATTGAAGTAGTTGATTATAACTAGGTCGTTTTGGTCTCCACAATTAAGACTTCTTCCAACACTAAGAAGAGAATTCACAAAGGTTATGCTTATAACTGGGAAGCCAGACACCCTTTTCTCTTTCTACAGTCAGTAGGAAAAAAGAGACCAGGAACCCCGTACTGGAGTTTGTCTCTCTGTTGAGCCGAAGAGGGACAGCAGTCATAAAACAAGCCTTTTCTGAAATTGGTAAATTTAATAGCTATTTCTTGAAATGTCAGATTTTATATTTTCATAATTGGCAAGCAGTAATAGACCTTGCCTTAATTATCAGAAATGGTATTCAACGCAGTCAGCACTGGGTAGACACACTAGTCGCTGGCAGTTCAAACAAGTTGCAAGACAAAACTATACTGTGCTCCCCAGATTACAACAGCAAGAAAAACACCCACCAGCTCTTCTTTAACTTTTATGCACTACTATTCCCTCTTTTGGAGAATGTTTAATGATATTGTTTCTCAAAAAACTTAGCTACATAACACATTGAGTATATGAAACAACTAAGAATTCCTCAGTTGAAAGTTGGCACATTATCATCCCATTTATGTTTACTTAAATGTTCTTGATTTTAAAAGAATGTAATAAAACTACATTTTGATTTTGTAAAGTATTCAAAAGGAAATCCAACACTACCATGTGGTGAAAGAATTCTAGGAAGGCAAAATATAATAATGCAATTTTAAACTTGTTAACAGAGCCCAGAGGTAGGCATTTGCATGATCTGATCCTATTTCACAGAATCACAGAATCGTCTAGGTTGGAAAAGACATTGAAGACCATCTAGTCCAATCATTAACCTAACACTGGCAGTTCCCAACTACACCATGTCCCTAAGCGCTTTGTTGACCCTACTCTTAAAACACCTCCAGGGATGGGGAATCTACCACTGCCCTGGGCAGCCCATTCCAATGCCTAACAACGCGTTCTGTAAAGAAATGCTTCCTAATATCTAGTCTAAACCTTCCCTGGTGCAACTTGAGGCCATTACCTCTTGTGCTATCACTTATTACTTGGTTTATGAGACTCATCCCCAGCTGTCTGCAACCTCCCTTCAGGTAGTTGTAGAGGGTGATGAGGTCTTCCCTCAGCCTCCTCTTCTCCAGACTAAACAACCCCAGTTCCCTCAGCCGCTCCTCGTACGACATGTGCTCCAGACCCTTCACCAGCTTCGTTGCCCTTCTTTGGACACGTTCGAGTAATTCAATGTCCTTTTTGTAGTGAGGGGCCCAAAACTGAACACAGTAATCGAGGTGCGGCCTCACCAGTGCCGAGTACAGGGGTAAGATCACTTCCTTGTCCCTGCTGGCCATGCTATTTCTGATACAAGCCAGGATGCCATTGGCCTTCATGGCCACCTGGACACACTGCTGGCTCATGTTCAGCCGGCTGTCAATCAACACCCCCAGGTCCCTCTCTGACTGGCAGCTCTCCAGCCACTCCTCCCCAAGCCTGTAGCGCTGCTGGGGGTTGTTGTGGCTGAAGTGCAGCACCCGGCATTTGGCCTTATTGAAACTCATCCAGTTGGCCTTAGCCCATCGCTCCAGCCTGTCCAGATCTCTCTGCAGAGCCTCCCTACCCTCGAGTAGATCAACACTCCCACCCAACCTGGAGTCATCTGCAAATTTACTGAGGGTGCACTCAATCCCCTCGTCTAGATCATCAATAAAGATGTTAAACAGGAGAGGGACCGAGCCCTGGGGGACACCACTCGTGACCGGTCGCCAACCGGACTCTTTGGGCCCGGCCATCCAGCCAGCTTTTTTTTTTAAAAAAAAAAATGTATTATCCTATGAACAGTTTACTATACCAATGCACTGTACTGATTGCTGAATTAACTAATTAAAACAAAAGAAAAACTGAACTTCATTAAACAACTGACAGGATCTCATTAAATTGGCTAAATCCAAGGAAAATAAACTAGTCGGAATAGTATAGTAGCAAATCATGACAGTAAAAGTAGAATTACATAGGTTATTTTATATTAAAAAAACTTACTACTTGTGTGTTTAAAGAGCTGCTCAAAATTCTGCAGATTACACTAGGCCAATAAGAATGCTTTGGAAAGATCCTGTGAACATACAGGACAGATCAGACAGAAGAAAGCATTGATATATAGTGGTAGCTTACTGTCAGTCAAGTTATTTTTTCAACCCTAGTTCATTATTTAACTGAAACTTTAACAAATCAAAGCTTAGGCAGCATTCAGCATTCTACCGCAGGTGATATAATATTTCAAAGGAACTGCAGATACAGTACATAGGGGGGGTTTTTTTTGAGCTAAATGCAATACAGTCATAACTGCATTGTTTAACTGAATATTAAACCCAGTTTTTATTTATTTACTTTTTCAATTTACTATAAAACTTCTCTGCACTCTAGTGTAGCCATACCAAACTGCAGTTTTTCATACCTGCTTAAGATAACATCAGCAAAGTAACTGTGTCAAGCCATGACTTCTGCCAACTCAGAAAAGAACAGGCTAGAATATATCACAGTGCAAAGGTATCTTCAAAAACAATTTGCCTTGAAAATATTAATGCTGACTTGTTAATTGCCAATACATTTTGTAGATGTATGCAAGCAAAACAAAGAGTAATAATTCACACATCTGAAAATTACTACATAAACACTTGTTTTAAAGCTACATGCTCTGACTGCTGGAGACAATTTGAACACAACAGCTGATGAAATTAATTCTCATGGCATGTTCGTTTTCTTGTATATTTGCATGTATCAATATGTTTTCAATACTGAGCAGCTAAAAACTGATTTCTGTAGTACTCCCATAAGAATCACTCTTCTGTATTTGTATTCTCTTTGTATTTAGCATTCATGTAGGAAATACCTACCCTGCTGTTGTGTTTACTGCTCAAAACATCTAAAAAAGACAAGCCAATCCCTCATGTTTAAAGCAGAAATCTCGTTTATTTTCTCCACATCAAATGTGGTGATTCCCAGTTACAAAAACACTGTCCTGGACCTCAGTAAAGCAAGCCGGCACCACTCCATATCATTTCTCAAACAGTTTCACCTGGAACATCTGTGCTCTCTTTCTATTTCCCTCACTATGGGAAACATTTATGAAGAAGTTCTGAAATTGGAGGGAAAGGACACAAGTAACTCCAGAAATATATAAGAACATATTTTAAGGCACAGAGGAAGGGGTGTGGTAGACAGGTTCGGTGAAAGACCTATACAGCTTACCCTAGACCATCTCACCTTCTCGTGTCTTAATTGCTGCTTTAGTCAATTGACTCCAGCTACACTCCTGGATTTGTTCCCTGCTCCTGCCTCTTCCCCTCCTGGTCACCTTGAGAAATAACTGATGCAGGGCAGGAGATGGTCTCAGTAAGAACAAGTACTTTGAAAAAACACATAATTACTTTGCAAATATTTAAATGGCTGTGGCATCCAAGTTTCTAAAAAGAATCAATTTGTTAATTAATGGTAAGAAATTTCCTTCACAGGAACTTAATGTTCATATTTATCACTGTTCTGAAAATAAGGTGTACATGCATTGAGCTGTAGGCAAGAACCCTTTCAGTTTTGAAATACATTTGTTCATGCTTTTTCAAATGCATCATGTTTAGTCAATCATCACTTTTGTATGTAAATGCACCTTTCACAGAACAAAAATGTAGCCCATTAAGAAAGGATAAGATCATTTAAAAAGCTCCTATTGTAGGAAGCTTATCTAACATAATTCGTACTTTAACTGAACAGACTTATGAAAAGGCCAAGCGTCTTTCCGCTGTTGTTTACTAAGTGCCAAGAGCCTCAGTACCGCCTAAGAAACAAAAATAAATACTTCCTGGCCAAGAAAATCTGCCATTGAAGGTTACAGTAAAGCTCCAAGAAAGCCACAGGAAGGATGTTTGGGCAATTACAACAAACACACCAACTCTGTGGATATGGCAGAATAAATGAGTCCACAAGAAGGGGCTGGAGACAGAAAAGGATGCTCCTTGCACATTGGCAGAGGAGAAGCAGTAAACACTCTCACAAACTGTACCATGTGAGAAGATGACAAGGAGTGGAGAAGACGGAAGTTCAAACGAGACTTGGCAAAGGAAGACAGCAACATACATTTTATATTAACTGTAAGATTGATATTAGCTCATACTAAATCCTGAGGTAGTCATGACCATGTTTGTACTTGACATGATGTACTTCCATGAAGAAGGACCAATGCATATATGAAAGGGAAAAAAAGAAAAGCTAATTTCTATAGACCCTTCTGAAGGGAGTAAGCAACTTCCATCTGTCATCAATGGCAATAGATGTACTCTCAGCAAGCTGCAGTACGCAAGCATTTGCTTAGACCTATTAAAAAAAAAAAAAAGCGCCATCAGCTCATACAAAGTTTTGTTTGGGGACCCTATAAAAATGTTAACAGTAGTTCCAGCTTCAAGAATTTCAAGTCTACCAAAAAGCAACATCTCACTTTTACTAAGCCTAACCAAAACCACTAGCTGCAGAAAGCTCCATGGAAAGTATTCCCACCTGCCAACAACGGGGTCTGCAGGAGCAAGTGCATGTGGGGGAAGCTTTCCAGTGGACTCTTCCCAACCAGACCTCCTGGTTTTCTAGAAATGCATCCCTCAGCAAACCCCACAAACACAGAAGATCTTTGTGGCACCTGGTGTCCCTGTGTCCCCCACACACACTGTGCCCACCTGCACTCTCCACAGCAAGTACTGACTGGATCTGTCAAGATGTGGCTTATGCAGTAATATCCTACTGGAGTAACAGTTCAAAATGACAACAAAACAAGCAAAAAAACCCGCTCTGTATCATAAAAGATAGACTGAAACAGCTCTTATTTGCAGCAATGTAGTTCTAGTTAATTTCTTAATAAAATTCTAGCTAGTCTTAAAATTATGTCAAACTTTAGTAGCCAATATTTCTCCAATTCCAATTGCTGTTATGCAAGACCAAGATGAATTTTGTACAACTTGTAAGCTTGTAAAACTCTAACCACAGAGGTTGTGGTCTTTTGACTATGACACTGGAAAGTTAAACTTGATTCATATCAGGATCAACAAGGTCTGATGATTTCCTCTGTGATTCCTGCTCTTCTGTAGGCTTTTTAAGCTACTGTTGTCTCAAGAACATTGTTCCTATTTTAGTTCCTACTAACAAAATAGAGATGTTTCTGTCCCAATTCTTGCTAATTAAAATAACCTGAGTGGAACTTCCTGACAAACCAAGGAGTAAGTATGCCAAGGGGATCTATACAGGCACTTTCAACCAACAGCAATACCTAAGTCAGTAATAGCAACAAGCAGAAAGAGGAAAACTACCAAAACTCAAAACACAAAGTCAAATTTCAGCAAGACAAGACAAGACAAGACAAAACAAAACAAAAAAACCTGAAGTTAAAATTAAGGAAAGAACTCCTCGGTTATGGTCTGGACACTACTTCAGAAGCATTATAAAACAGAAATGAGGACCAAAAAAACCAGAATAAAACCAATATGGCTAAGAGACAGAGTTTGAAAGAGGTTGTTCAACTTAACTCTTTCAGACTGTGCAAGTCAGCCCTAGTGAAACTGGCAGGCAGTGAGAGGGGAAGAAAGGAAGTACAAGGCAGAACTCAGCAAATAGATAAAGGCATCAAAGCAAAATCAAAGGCGTCTTAAGCCACCTCATGATAAAGGAACACGTAGAAGCAGACAGACATGCTCTCTTGCTGGTCTAGCTGGAGTAGTTCAAGCTAATGAGGTGAACTCTGGAGTTAACTACCCCTATAGCTGAGAGACCACACCGGTAGCAGTGCTCAAGCACACTAGCTTAAATCATATTAAACGAACAGCCTCAACAAGGGCAAGTAGCTTTAAACCTCTTCAGCCAGCACTTTAACGGTGTATTTGTTTACACCCTTGTGTGCCATGTTTTCCAAATGTAAACGTCAGAAAGAACAAATACTTCTTGAAGACTGACAATGACTCTGAGCTAATGAAGTTTAAATGCTCCTCCAGTTATGTCATTTCCCAGCCTTCCCCACCCATTCATCTTCTACATCTCATACTCTCCTGCTGTCAAATTAGAGCACCCCATTTCCCCACCCAATGCACACTGCTGCCAAGCTATTGCTCATCTTCACGTGACCTAATACAAGAACTGATGAGTTTATTCTCTTGTAAGACTACACATCCGTCGGTTTCTCTTTGAGCTCTTTCATCTACAAGATGAAACAAAAGCTGCCTCAACTCTGCCAAACACAAGAGACCTCAGCTCCAGCACAAAAAGGAGAATATAAGATTACACAAATGAAAAAAAAATAGGAAGGTAAGGAAGTCCTTCCTTTGATTCCCAAATACTTAAAGGAATGCTATCACTTACAATAAATATTCATTTGTTATGTAAATATCTGGTTACTAGCTTCCATAATCTGAATTGCAGAAACTGCACATTATGGTAAGTAATCAGGACCCCAGAATTTCAATCATCTGTAGACCATCACAGATGTTGGCTAAAAGCACATCTTGGTGTAACCAGAAGGGGCTCATGCAGTTAAAGAAAGCATATATTGCATTTTACATAAGCTTTTGCCAAGCTGATTCAGAGAGAGGCTGTGGCAGACTGAATCCCTGTAATTTATTCTAACCCATATGAACACAGATAAACCCAACAAAGTTCATCCCCTCACAAGAAAATCAGAGGCATATCCCTAACCACCACTTTAAGGGAAAAACAAACAAACAAAAAAACAACAAAAAAAAACCCTCCGCAACTTTCGAGTGCTTTTGAATTTTTATTTTTTCACCAGCAATTCAAGAACTCTCCACAACTTAACTTATTAGCAAAATTAAATAAATAGAGAGATAAGCAAGAAAGCAATCTGCACTGAGTTTTATCATTTTGATAAATACATGTGTATATTTATAACAGAACAGAGAGACACATTTGCATGATAATTTGTTTTTGAAGTCCAGCAATAAGAAAACATTGTCAAACACCACTTCCTGGTACATATCAGTGAAAATAGAACCGATATTTTAGAAAAATAAGAATATATACTCAGCCAGGATCCAAGTCAAATCAAACAAATGAAGCCCTGCGGATGGCACCATCAAAGGCTGCTGCAGGGTCTGCAGGAAACCACAGATGCTTGACCTCAGGCCACTGCAGAGAGGCTGGACTAGAAAAAAGATAATTGTACTTTCTATCTCACTACCAGAGTAACAAGTAGCAAGTAAATCAGAGGTTTCCAAACAATACCAACTTTAATTTGGCCCCTTTATTAAAGGAGAAAATACTAGAAATTAATGACAATCAGCATCTGAAGATTAACGGATACAATCTGGTAATTGTTTACAGTCATCCCTCTCTGCACAGAAACCATAATTCTTTCAGAGATAGAATTACCTCCTAAAAATACATTATCAGGTGCTGTCTCCTTTTTCATCTCTTCATATCAGCCTGTACTCCCTACAAAAAGTACAGGTGTAATTTATAGGCAATGGGCTGAAAGACACACAATCCTCTACAGGTTGTAATGAACTCAGGAGAAAACTCCCCATTCAGAAATGGGTAAGTAAAAAAGCAAGATTCTTGTCCAAATCTACTCAATCTTGTCTAAAGAAAAAAAAAAAAAAAAAAAAGAGGACAGAAAAATCTATTGTCAAGTCCACCAATGTCACTGATAAAGTAATTCTGAAGGATGAAACTGAAAGCTTTCCCATAACATAAAAGAGCATGAGACCCATTTAAGACCATTATCAACAGCAAAGGACAAAAAAAGAAGTATGCAGAGCTACCCAGAGAAAGTGACACAGAACATGTTTTGTCAATAAATCCATCAGTTTTCCTGGGGAGATGAGTACGATGGGCCCCTTATTATGAGGCAAGAATGTACAAATAGTAATTTCAGCAAGAGAGTAATTGCAAAGAAACCACCTACACTATCTCAATCTCAAAAAGAGATCTGGAACATATGCTTTAAGAATAAAATCCACCAAAAATGATCAGAGAACTGGAACACCTCTCCTGTGCAGAAAGGCTGAGAGAGTTTAGGTTGCTCAGCCTGGGGAAGAGAAGGCTCCGAGGAGACCTTACTGCAGCCTTTCAATAATTAATGGGGGCTTGTAAGAAAGATGTTGAGAGGGCCTTTAGTGACAGGACAAGGGACAATGGTTTTAAACTGAAGGAGAGTAGATTTAGATTGGATATAAGGAAGATATTTTTTATGATGCGGTTGATGAGACACTGGAACAGGTTGCCCAGAGAAGTTGTGGGTGCCCCACAGCACCTGGAAGTGTTCAAGGTCATTGTTTGGAGGGACTTGAAGCATCCTGATCTAGTGAAAGATGTCCCTGTCCATGGCAGAGGGGTTGGTCTAGGTGATCTTTAAAGGACCCTTCCAACCAAACCATTCTATGATTCTAAAATAACCTTTAATTCTTGAACTATTCCAGAAAAGTTCGTATTTTCACAGAAGGCAAAGTGCTGGAAAGGCCAGGCATCTGAACAGCAATAAATCAGACAAAATCTACCATTAGCACCAACAGGATCTCAGCAGCAGCGAAAACTGCAGAGCATAACAACTTCTGCATTAGCCACATACTGACCACAGCTCAACTCTCTTACTTTTGGTAGGACACGAACTCTCTTCAAGGTTTGAGAAAGTCCTGGGTTTCCCTAAACCTAGGTACAATGCCAAGTAGAACATGGACTCCGGACCACAGCTAATCTTTGCTCAGATTTTGCCACAGCCTAAAACAAATATACTCCTGCCTGACAGACTTTTTCTTACAGCTGGGCCAGTGTCTTAGGGAGCTGCAGCAAGTTACTGATGCAGCTCCCACAGCTCCATACTTTTACAGATCATGAGTTATAAGAAATCCAGCTCAAGAACATCACACTTACTTCTTGTTCAGAAAATGGTTAGAAGATCTAAGGCAGAAGATTGAGATTAAAGTCCAACTGTATTTTACTGACTCATTTTAAAACCTCAAATGCATCATCTGAACACTATTCACCACCCCCACCACGTATGAAATTTATTAATTTAACAGGAATGCAACAAGAAAGTGCATCCCTGCTCAAAAGATTCTGTTAAGTCAATGGTGACTAAAAATTACCAGCCAGCATTACCACAAAAATCATTATTAATTTTCTGTCCAAGTGTTACAAAACCTATACAAGAGACCTGGCTTGGCCAAATCTATCTTTCAGAAGAAATCTGGGGTAGCTTTAAGGCTTTGAACAGCAAGTCCCGTGGTGCAGGTGATACAGCAAACGCATTGTCTATTCACATGCAAGAGGGCATCCCTGAGGCTGGGAATTGTACTAAAGCACAGCAACCACAGCCACACGCAGTCTCAATAAATCTGATACAAAAGTAAACTGAAAATAACACATGCAGAATCACGGCTACCAGGACCAACACTTAAGTGTAATTACAAACTTTATACAGAAGCTCATGCAGAGGACAAACCACCATGGTCACATGCCAAGAACAGCCTATTTATTTTGAGGAAGCCAAAAGCGGAGGCAAGGAAAACTTTTAGTCAGGTTGTAAATTCAGCTGCAAAATGTGGCTCAGGTGTTTTTAAATTCAAAACTTCCTGAGCAATTAGAGCTGGAACAAAATTTCTGGGAGAATGAGCACCATCATGATGCCTCTGCTACTTCCCAATTGGATTCAGCAGCTTCAAGATGAGAACATATCTATGGCACTTGAGCCTTCATTTCAGACTATGCCAAATATTTTATACAAAAAGCACACCTCCAGAGGTTACAAAACTCATCACAACCACTTTTCCCTTCTCCTCCTTCAATTACATGAATATTAAGTTTCCATTTCATTCTCCTTTCTTTAATAATTATCTGAGAATTTAATATTACAGTGGGGCTAGGATCATATTACATTAATTTTCATCTCAGGAACAAAATGAAAAATGGAAACACTGATACTATTTTCAACTCTAAGTGATACCTTTCCTTCATTTTGTTGCTTTATAGCCCTTCCTACAATATTCTGAATTAAATTGCACACATTTTAGAGCAAGACCAGAGAAGTCATATAGAAGCCCTGTATGTTCAATTTTAGATACTTCTGATTTGGCAGGTTTCTTTAATGTGTTTTTCTTTTTTTACTTACTGTAGAGATTTTAATAATATCCATTATCTCGATAAAAGGACAAATTTCAGAAGTGTAGGGCATATTATTTACAGAATCTTTTTCAGGTCATTACTTGTCCTTACATAAATCCAAAAAATAAGTTACTCAATGGATACATCTAAGTTAGCAAGTAACACAGTATGAAAGGAAGAAATTTGTACAGTGAAACAGTAGCACTAAGGGGCCAATGCCCATACTACACACATTTGAGGGTTTTACTAAATCTACTCCATACCAAATGGCTCTAGCCTGGGCCCCTGGACTGAATAACAGCTGGAGAGTATCAGGTGTTTTTCTAAGAAGAATCTTCCACTCTGGTTTCATCCAAATGGGATTCAGTTTGGTGCCTGGACCTGCAGTGCAGTAAGTGCAGACAACCAGGAGGTTCACCACAAGAGCAAGCTCCTGAGATGAACTAAAACACTAGCGGAGACACACCTCTAACTCATTCTTCATCCAGCTGCTGATGGTTCCTGGCACAGGAAAAGACAGAAGTTGTATATTGTTGCTCTAACACAGTCACAGGCCAGTTTAGGGCATTTTCCCCATTTTTTTTTCTGCATTTTATCTTCAAATTTATCACCATTTTAATCTAAGATTTATTCTTTAATTAGTAATCATATGATATATAGCTACCAGTCATATAGCATTACTTGAAGAGCAAGAAAGGACTTAAAACAATGGGAAGACAGCTTCTCATAACTTCTATTTTTTAAAAAAATAATGTAAGCTATGTTATTCTTCCTTCTTCCCTCCCCAAGGACAGACTATTCCTACTACAACGCATTTTGCCTTAGACCTCTGAAGTTCAATACTTAAAATGTATGCTTCTTTTAAAAACCAGAGCTCAAACACCAGCCAAACCAAGCTTTCCCCTTCAGACTTTATATAATTGTAGTGATCTTGCTCTCTAAAAACAGAGCATGATTAAAGTTATCTTCAGTTCCCTCTAAACTGTCCCAAGAGGATCCAGCAGCCCCCAGCCTGTGAGCCGTCACCAGGCAGCTCTCACCCACCCACGCAAGAGCACTGCACTCCAACCAGCGGCCCTCGCCCCAGCTGCAGAAGGACACCCCAAGATACTGTTTTCTAATCAAACAACAGGTCTCAAAGTATCACTTGAGACGCTCGTCTGGTAACTTACCACCAGCGCCCTGTCAGATGATGCTGCGGACTGGAAATGTGGAAGCAGCAGCAACAGGAATGCAAGTCCTGTTCCTGCATGTTTCAACATAAAACTCTTCAGCAGTCCCGAACAAAGGCTTGTGCTTATTCAACCTACAAATAACTTTAATCATCGTGTTTTGTCTAAAACCGGGATATGGATTCGTCTCTCCAGAGGAGATTAATCTTCCTGCTGCTTGTCAGACAGGAGAGATTTGAATCAGAGCTTTAAACCAAAAGCACAACTAACATTTGCAGTTGTGCAGATCTAATCATGTATTGAAATTTCTGCTCCTGTTCCAACATGATGTTATAAAAAGCAAACTTTTCTTTCTTTTATGAGCAATATATAAAATGTAAATCCAGACTGTTTTAAAAACACACTCGAAGACACTATTAAAAATACCCTCAAGGAGAGGGTACAAGGCTCACACACAGAAGTTTAAAGTTCCCAAACACAAGATCAATGCAACGTAACTCTTACCCACAAACCACAGATACCTCCACCAAAAAAACCAAAACCCTCTTTCCCCTCTACTAGGACAACACAGCCCTCTTATTCACTATGTAATGCTCTACTTACAATCAACCAGGAAACTATGAGGAGGTATCCAGGACATTCTGTGACCTAGGGAAGAGTGTCCAAAAAAACCAAAACCCAAAAAACCTCAGGTGAGGTAATTTAACAGCTCACTGCCCCAAGGACAAAAGTCACATTTCCCATTTCTCAGTCCCCTCCCTCCCAACTCAGACAGTACCAGCCCTGGCACCTGCAAGCCAGATCACTGCACTGCAACAGCAGAAAAATATCTCTGCCAAAGTGCAAGGTTTAATCAATTTCAATAATTCCTTCCTGTTCAGTAAGAAGATGGGTGAGCTCCACTGCCAGCATACAATAGATTAGAAAGTATATCCACAAGAAGGCAGAGATGAGAGCAGAAATTCCTCCTTGAGGCAACAGCAAGTTGTTACCTTGGCTCTCCACATCTCCAAAAATACAAGCCAAGGATCCAGTCTAAGAGAACCAATGCAGATCAAGTATCTGTCTTTTCTAAGCACAAAACCAAGTCCACTTGTAATTCAAAGTTCAAGCAGACTTACTTCATTCACATTTAACGTACCATCCTTTCTCAGACATCAAAGTTTCCCCTTACTAAAAGTAAAATATTTTATGCAGAAATACAAACAATATCTGAAACATTAATTAAGGGTAATTTCTTAATGATTCAGGTTAAAAACTCAGACCTTTCTAAACTTAACTGTTTTTCCATAGCTTTGAAGATTTTGTTTAATATTTCTGAAAAGTCAGCAGGTTTTCTCATCTTCCCCAGCTGATGTTACCTCTAACATTCTGCAAAAAATCTCAAAATACATACAAGCATGGCCTGAACTACTGGGACACAGCTTAAATTCAGATGTTCAAGGCCCACCTAGAAAATCGTGACTTTTATCTTCAGAGAATAAAGATGCATTTTTAAACATTTCATAAAGAAGCAAATGCATATAGTATTTACCAAACAGCTGTATTTTTTGTTCACATGTTTGTGCAATACAAAAGGAAAAAGGGAAAACATAACAAACTACATCAGCAGAGCTTCTAGAATTGATTACCAGCATTTCTTTGAGCTATACGATGTCAAGGATGGTTGACATCACATTTCCCAACTGTAAAAGTAGGGCGTTTTATGTGGATCACAGAAGCCTGGCCAATATGACCTTCACGATTTAAGTAGCACTCTTTTAGAACAGTTATTTTTAACTGCTGGTTTGGCAGCCCCAAAAAAGGGATTAAGAAAAAATAATATTCAAAAGACCCCATATACGTGAAATTTCTGACAGAATCCAGGTGCCCAGCAGAAACTTCAGGAGGTCCAGAAATCAAAAAGACTAAATGATTTTCACAAGGTAATGAGCAAAACTAATATCACAGCTGACATCACAGGTTCAAATCATGTATCAGCTACACATCTACACATCTACACACACAAAGTGCAGTCAATACGCTAGATAATGAGACCATCAAGAAAGGCAATCAAATGGAATTGCCTAAATGAGTGAGAAGGACCAGATGTAGCTGGAGCAGAAACACACTGAACAGCCATTTCCACTTAATACTTTTATTGATTAACACTCTTGAAGAAATTTCTAATTTTCTCAACACCATTCCCAAAAAACAGGCACAACCCAATTTAATGCAACCTGCTATACATCATTAGAATTCATGCAGGTGACACAAGAGGAAAAATCAAACTTAATTAGATCAATTCAGATCAGTTGCTATAAAATCCATGGGTTTTGTTATTTGGCACATTTAAACCTATAATCCAGTTAATTAGAGAAGAGGATCATGTGAAATAGTTCTTAAGCACACTTCGAAGATACTTAAGTCTTCTTAGATTTTTTCTTTTAATTCAAACACCTTCCATGATCAAGAGGAGCACTTTTAAATCCTTCCTCCAATTCTAGCCCAATCTAACTGAATAGTTTCAAAATCCTTTCCACTAAAAAAAAAAATATTACTAATTTCTAAGTAAGAAGATAGATACATCCCCTTGTTCTTCCAAGGCCAAGGCAAAACATTTTCTTCCTGTACATCTTGACAACTTTTCTCTATATGCTTAGTACCAGCCACACAGAAATTCCATGAAGTTTTTAACAAACTCTTTGCTAAAAAAAAACAATAAGGATCATGTAATCACAGGTTAAATATATAAAATATTTACACAGAAAACAGACTACAGAATTCTTCAATCTAGCAGAAAAAGCTGTAATACACAGTCACCGGAAACAGAGACCACACAGACTAGAAATGGGCACTAAACACAAAGACCATCAATCATTTCGAAAATCTTTTGTAGAATTACTTTTAACCAATAACACAGATTTTAAATTAGGACTAGATTATTTTTTTCTTCCTAGTTCAATATTTCTCATTCTGATTTGAAAGACATCACACCCAGTCTGCAAAGCAGCCACCTCTCTATTTTTTTAATTTTTTAATTCATTTTCAGTACATGTACAGACATAGCCAAAGTGCTAGCGCCTCCTGAAAGAAACACTTGAAAGTCAATTCCTAGCTGGTTTCAGCATTTGTAGATATTGCAAGTACTCGGAAACATCAACAGTGTCAATCAAAAGGTCTAGGAGACAGTTCAAAAAGTCACACGCAAAGTCCTGATCATAAAAACATTTAATTAATGCATTTGTGATTACAAGCAAGACCCTTACTGCTGACTGCTAAACAGTAAACCACAAAACCGTGCCTGATTTTTTTCATGGAAAACTGACATGTTACTAGTTTTTAAAGGATGAAAAATACAATTCTAATCCAAACAGACTGATCAAAGATGCAGAAGAGACTGTGCTGCTATTGAAGGAAAGACTGTGGGATCACATGAAACCTACCATCAGTGGACCCACAAGACAACAACCCAATGACTCCCTTGCTCAGGGCTTTACAAAGCATCCTCTTCAGCTTTTTGGACTTCTGGTCTACAATGCTCTGACTCAAGTTCACTCAAGCACTCTATTTGGGACTCCAAACTGGAGGTCTTCAGCACTTCCTATATTCCAGCAAATATATTCTTTATTGCAGATGCACATCATCCATACATCTTATTTGTAAATTCATCCAAAATTTGAGCTCCATAGGTGCTTAAATTACAGCGATCAGGAAATTCTATACAAAATTCAGATATGACCAATTCAAATTCCTCCTTGTCAATAGAAATATTTCAAATCTGCTTTCATGATGGGTATTTCAGGTCTTGAAGGACCCAAGCACCCTCTTGGAGGGGCAGCAGGAGTTAATACTAAACTCCTCATAGATTTCCTGTATTTCCTCTCTGGAGTAAAAATCCTCCTCCTGGTTTTGAATTATTCATGGGAACTAGAAAATTAAAAACTTGTAAGTATAGTTGTCTTACAACATCATATGACTAGAAATCTTCTAAGGTCATCTTAGAAAAAACACAAAACACAGCGTAAAAGAAGCAATTATGTGTAGAACAGACAAAATCTGACTACAGTGAAGAATTCAGAGGGTTAATTCAAGTCAGGCATTTCCTTAGGAACCCAGAAAAGCCCGATTCCTTTGTTTGGTGCTGAGACAAAGCAATAAACACATGAGGTTCAGTCACCTTCCAGAGACCTATATGAAGTCTTCAGGCAAGAACTCAAGAATAATTGAGTTCAAAGAGAGTAAGATGATAGTACAAAGCAGCCCCACTGACAGAACTCACAACCCACTGAACTAAAAAAAGCCAAAACAAAAACACACAACCGACCCATTTTGCAAAATGCATCAACAGATGAATCAGCACCCTTGTCACACCATGTTAATGGAGACTCCACCTCTCTTTACAAAGACTCATGTTCCTACCCTCCACAACAGCATACCTGTCTTCAATTACAGGGACATACATGTTTCCTTTTATTGATTGAAGGACACAAGGTCTGAAGAATTAACATTATTTCTATTAATAAACAGAGGATATTTAGAAGAAGCACTCAGCTATAGTTCAGAAGACTGAACTATAAACCTGGAGTACATTCTTGCCACAGTATCCCCCAAAAACCAACTGCAGACAATATTACTTTCTTACGACACAGAAAGAAAATTAATAATATTAACCATCAATGTGACATTGCATCTCAGTATCAAAGCTCTGTTAAAAGAAAATTCACAACTTCCAGAGTTTCTACTGTATTTGGGTGACTAGTAAAAAGAACTTGCTAGCTATAATGGTTTACTGTGACAAACTAAAAAAATACATGCTCCTGGAATAACTCCAGTAACTTGGGAACAAGGAAAACAAGAAATTAGCTAAATGCCTTCTCAAATACCTGCATAACCAGCAATAGCCATTTCCTATACTCACTTCAGAGACAAGGGTGAGCCATGCTGGCTAATCTCCCAGTGTTATGACCTGTGAAGGATAAAAATGTAATTTTGCTAAAAAAAAAAAAGTACCACTGCATCTGGTCTGTTAAAAGATAATTTTTCTTTTAGAAGTGGCAAGTTAGCAGAAGTTACTGACGTTCAAGTTTAACCGCACAACAGAAAAGCACAAGTATATTTCAAAGGTTATCAAAAAAGTACTTGTTTTTTCAGCTTCTACTCTATAAAACTCATTCAGGTTTTACTACATGCTATAACTTAACTAATTTCTTCATGCATTCAGCAGCCTGTGCTGTGTGATGATCCTCCTCTGATAGGGAAGCTTTTGACATAATTCTGGAAACGCATACAGAGTGTGTCCTGTAATAACAACATAGGAAACCCTAATACACCAGGTGTGGCTTCAGAGACAAATCCTGAGCCACCCAGGAAATCCTCTAATTACAGCAGCCTTCCTGTAAGCCTTTACTACTTGAACTAGTTTTATACTGAAAAACATAAGGGAAGGGAGGTATAGGACAGAGGACTAATTTTTCACCTGGCCTGCCCTTCTGTTGTAGCAGTGCAATAAAAGATAGGCCTTGACTGTAATGAATGATTTTCATCTTCTTTGACACTTGGCTTCTCCCCTTTCTCTAGGCATCCCATAGTTTATCTCTTCTTCCAGTCTCAAAATGCATTTTTTTGTTGTTCCCTAGAGAGAAACTGTAAAGTTTCTCTTTGCTCTCTAGAGAGAAGCTCACATTTATTGTTAAAACTGTAAGCTATCAGCAAGTCAAAAACCACAGAAATGGCAGGATCACTGAAGATATTGAAGAGAAAACATGGCAGCAGAAAGGCCAATCCTAGAAAATCACCACTGATGCTATCCCAGGTAAGAAAAACTCCTTGAAATGCTCTGGACTGCATTTGGTTTTGGAGAACACCAGAAGGCCAGGAGCTTTCCATCCTGCCAGGGGAGCTGTGCTGGTCCTGCACCGTGCTGTGCCTCTGTGCCCAGCTAGCCAGAGAGGCTCTGCCTGGCAGGTGAACCACATCTTCTCAGCCTCCTCCGTTCAGAACATGCGCAGCCACTGTTCCAGATCATGCCTTCCCTACACCACATACCTGCTTCTGCCTACACCACCCTGGTCAACACCAGCATTAATAATTTTGTACTCCTGGTAGTTACTCACCCTATCAATCAAGTCCTTTTACTCTAAACTGCCTCCCCCTTACCCATTAATCTGCACCTAAATTTAGCTTGTAAAGCAGATCTTCACCGCCATGCAACAACATTCCGCCCACTTCCATTTTTATCAAAACAGGAAAACAGACTGCTGCTTTGGTCTAGGCATCTAGTGAATCCACACCCATTCTGAGTGGCAAAAGGCATAGGGCTTTCTTTGCTAGGGTGCTCTTGGCACAGTGACGAGGTCCTTCTCCTGACCCAGAACAAGATCAGTGCGATATTATATGGTGCAAGGACCACTGTGAGTAGCCAAAGGAGTCCCAAGCAAAGCAACAACCCACAATAGCCTGCAACAACAAAAAATACTCCTTCCTGCTGGTTTGCATGGGGAGCAAGCACGTTCTACTGTGAGGTTTCCCATGCTGTGCTGCACACACATGAGCAAAGCTTGCCGTGAAAGGAGTGTTCCCCACAGCAAACGTGCCCTCCACATCAGTCTCCGAACCTCAGGCTGACGAGTGGGGTTAACTGTAGGTTGACAGCTTCCAAGTAATTACATCCATCCCCAATCCAGCACTTACTGGTATGACACTGGTCATCCTCAGCAAGGGAAGGCAGAGTAAAGAAAAACATGGATTTTGATTAAAACTCTCTTTCCAATCCTTAAATTCTGCTTCCATCAGATGTTCTGCCCTGTGTCTCCACTACCTTTCTCACTAGACACCGAGCCTTAGTGGTCAAGTGAAACAAAAAACAGCACCTCTTTCATCCTCAGAAAACTGTACTGATGCAGCCAGTTTTACTTGCTCTATTGTACAAACTCCATTTGTAATCTGTCTTGGTATATGCAGTCCACAAAGAGCATGCGAAGTTGCATGCTCATCTGTAGGACTGACGCCATGCAAATCCTTCTCATTTCCAGCAAGTTGTGAAACACAAAAGGCAGGATATCCTGGAAGCAGTAATGTAAAAAAAAAAAAAAAAAAAAGTAGGTGTCCTGGGAATAAGTTACATAGGGCTTCTTTAAGGGCAACAGCTGATCCTGAAAAAAGAAAGCTGGTTCAGAGGGAGCCACCTTGTAAAGCCACCCACAAATACCTGCACTTGAAGCACCAAGGATCCAGACCACACCTCCACAGCAGCCTGGATCCCAGAGTGATCCAGGCAGATGAACTGTGGGCAAGACCCAATGCAATCCAGGAAGCCAATCCAGGTGACATGCATGCTAACAACATATACTGGAGTATTTATTGTTTCATGCTCTGGTGAACTCCAGATGAACGCTATCACATGCATCTGGGTCAAAATTTGACTGCCATTACATCCAACAGCACAAAGAGGTGGTATCAGCTATCACAGAACCAAGGTCTGCATCCCACATATGACTCATCATAGCCTGAAGCACCCGAGCTTCACACCAAGACATTCCCATCCCAACAGGGTAGGGGCCCTTGGAGGAGAGCCCTGGTACCTGAAAAAGGGGAAATCCTCCCTCAGCTACAGGAAGATCTTTAAAAACCCTTCATTCTTCTCCCACATTTTCTTCTTGTTAGTACTGAAATATATGTTAAGACCTTGACAGAGGTACAGTAATAGAGAAGGCGCTTTAGTTTTTCTAACTTCCCTAGGTACTAGTGCAGGCTTTTAGTTTATGTTAAAAGTTCAGCAGAGTCCAAACACTTGCAGGAGATGCTTAAGGGAAGTGGTGATGTGGCAGAAAAAAAGAAGAAAAATCCTTCTTTTTCAACAGTAGTAACCTGAAGACTGCTAAGACATGACCTTCAAAAATAAACGGCCCCCCCACACCAACCGTCAAACTTTGTTTAAATACTTGCTAACATCACTGGGCTAATTCCTCACAACATAAAATTGGTTCTCCTGCAAATGTGGCTACTATTTCATATTTGACTTGGTTCTCCTGTATCTTCGGGTGTGCGATAGTTACACAGCTTTTCCTTAAGCAAAAGCCTGAACAAAGTAAAATTAAAGACTTGAAAAAAATGCTGTATTTATCACACAGATGTGCTTACCTCATTCTCAGACTGGAGACTACTGGTTGGAGTTTTGTGGGTTTGCCTGTCTGTAAGATGTTCATCACAAAGTTAGGCCATGAATTTAAAACGGAACAGCCGATCAAACTAAACAAAACAAAGCCGCACGAGCCTCATGCACAACTGTATCTTGCCCGTTCAAATTTTTCCATACAGTATGTACAGCGGAAGAAGTATCAGATCCTTTTGAGAAGGCTCCTGTCTTACCTGGATCCTCTCAAAACTCCTTGGCCATTTCCAACAAGACAACCAACAAAAATAAGAGCGGCTGCTAGAGAGAACACGGAGTCCTAGGAAAACATGAGCCAGTTAGCTTTCATTAATTACAGCTAACCACAACTCAGCAAACCTTCAGATGTCACTCCAAAACCTTTACCTGTCCTGGGGTGAAATACTTAGCCCAAATTGCAAGGCCTCATGGTCGTCTTACATCCATGGCAGGCACACCCAGGGTCAGTGGCTGGGCATGTATGAGGACCAGGCAGCATCTTTCAGTTGAGGAGGGAAATGTGGCTTTAAAGTCCAGTCCAGGCATGGTAGGAAGGGCAACCCCTGATGCTAACCTGTTTTGCCTCAGGCAGTCAAACCAGCATTTTTCTTCCACTACAGTCTTCAAGTGTTCCCTCTTGAACCTGCTGGGGTCCCTTTGGTCCTCTCAGCTCCACAGCCTTTCCCACCTTGGCATCGTCCTTCAGCCTTCACATGTTCCTCAAGAAGGAGCTCACCTCAAACTACTCCTCCTCCTCCTGCTAGTTTCCCTCTCCCCTGCTTCCACCTCTTCCCCAGGGCTAAAGCAGCAAAGTCATTCAGCAAACAAGCCAGAGGCATAAAGTGGCCTTTGTCCGCTCTCTTCCCTCCCACTGGGATTCATAAAGAAACCAGGATTAATACAGAAAACAACTCATCTCAAATAGCCGGTTTCTTTGAAACCATCCAAACTTCCATCTGATGCACTCAAGCAGTCAATACTTACTACCCACATGAATTCCCAATTTTTTACTTAAAAAACATTTTAAAAAAATCAGGAAATAATAGAACTGCATTTTTTTAAAGGGATAAAATATTTCTCCTTCTACAGAGCTCAGTAACTGATCTGGGACCGTAACAGAAAGGTTTGCAACAGGAGCTGCAAAGGGCAATTTAAAAAAAGTCTATGAGCCAGCTTAAAATCTTAAAACCCCTGGCTAGGCTGACTAGTACATGAACAGACACAGAACTCTGTATCAACTGAAATAAAGAAGCTGAACTCTCAACACCTGTTAAAAAAAAGTACTTTCAGTTTCAAGTTAAAAGAAATGTCATGTAATATTTTAAAAAATACATATACATATGAAAAATTGGGAGAGGCTGCAAGAATTTAAATTGAAAGAATTACCCATAAGAGTATATGGTCAATGTATTATTTATCATTGTATTATGCTTTGGTGTTGAATACACATAATTAAAATTTAGCATGTAACACAGAAATACCCATAGCATCAGATGCCATATCATTGAAAGACTGTATTTTCATTTACAATAGGAAAGACTGTTACAGCCCCAAGAAAAGCAGCTACTTAGTCCACTGCACAAACCATGTTCTGTGGGTGTTGACCTTTTGAGCAAGCCATGACTTGTACAGCATGATAACAGGGTAAGAAACTTCATGTCTATGATTCCTCTCCCTACGTTAGTAAGAAATAATCTTTTTCTTTGAAAGGATGTAAAACTTCAATATAAAGCAAGATCTAAAATTTGTTTCAGATTATCATCAGAATATGATACAAAATGTATTTGAAAAAGTATCCTTCCCCTAACCAAAGCTTAGATCATTTATACAAGAACAAATTTTAAAAAAATATTAAGGTGTTACACTACTTTTTCAACAGCTCATATTGCATCTCCAAACACCCTAAGAAAAAATTATTTTAATATATGACTTTCATGCAGTGAACCAAACATTATCTCAAGGTCCATATAATCTGAGATTGAGTGTTTGAGCATGACTAATTTCAGATGCTTGAGAAGATGCAAGAGTACTGTAATGGGATGGTAATTAAAGACAAAGATCATCACACCACCTTTGAAACTTCTGTTTCTTCTGTACACTTGCAGTTAAATGCTTTGTTCCAAACAATTCCAATTCAAGACAACTATGACAGACAAGCCCATTTCTCTTCTGTTTCCCAAGAACTTTGAAATTTGAAGCAATGCTCTTAACCATGGCCACAAGATTGGTTACTGAAATCTATAAAAAACATTAAAGTCTCTGAGAAATGATCCCAGAAAAGAGCAAACAAGGACAGTAAAGTGATGATGCAACATGCACATATATTCCCACAAATCAGCACACAGCTAGCAAGTCAATTTTTCGAAAAAATATTAAGAGAAGAAAATGGGCCTGGCAGCATGTTCATTGAAAGGCAAGGCAACAAGTATGAGAGAAGGAGAAACAGCATCGTCCCTGTAGCATCCACATAGGTTACACTCCTTGCAATAGAGCAGAGAGATACAACACGCTGCAGAATGTCATTCATGTACCCAAGCACCTAACAAAAAGGCTTGCTGCATGAACACCACAAAGTCTTTAAAGAAGTCAGCAAACACTGCAAAAATAACTTACTAGGAGCCCATAAAATGAGACAAAGATTTATCTCATTAGTTTTCCTATTTTTGTAAACGATCCCAGGTAAGAAAAAAAAACACAAAAGAAATTCCTCCCCACCCCCAAAGCCACCACATGTACTGCAATCAAGTGCTCTTATCTTTACAGAGTAATAAAAGTCCATGTTATCTTAGGACCCTCTGAAGTCTGTGATCTTTTAAAATCCTTTCCAGTCCTACTGCTATGACTCTGAAATTCCCTACGTACACTCTTTACGTTTGCATTTCTCTCTGCAAAAGGGCTACTGGAGGCATTTGTGTACTTTTTGGTAGAAGCAGCAAAGGGTTACATAGGTTTAAGAGACTGCAAAAAATGGTGTAGCTTCCTGAGAGGGTGAGCTGAATGGGTAACAGCTTATCACCCTGAGAGGGGTAAACTCCTCATTTGCCTCCCCTCATTTCTGCTCCTCAGCTATGTGCTCCTGCTGCCCCGTTGCATAAACTCAGAAACGCATGACGTCCCTCTGCAGCAGGGAGATGGAGAAAAGAAAGGCTTTGTTGCTTTCTGCAGAGCCAGCAGTTTGCACCGAGGTGTGGAAAAGCCCAATGACCATCTGAGCTGCTGGGAAGGGAGTGGAGGGGAGGGCACAGCCGTGGGAAGATTTCCTCCTTTTGGGGGGCCGGCAGGCAATTACCTCAGCTCAACTAGCCACAAAATTGCAACCCTAGAGAATCATTAAAATTGAAGTTACTAAAAATATTTGTCACTTTCTTCACTCCTGAATGCTTTGATTCCTGTTCTGGAAACTCCGCTGTAGGTAAGCAGGGGCAACAGTACAGGAGGTTACCGCACACCATTAAACCTCGACCCAGCAGAGCAGCTACAGAGCATCACCCTCCTAAAACTCTCCAGTGTTCCCCCTCAAACAAGCCGATCGCCACGGTGGGCAGGTTCAGTGTGCCTGCACACAATGCTCACCCAGCTGAGAAAAAGTAAGACGCAGCAAAACAGCCAATCTTTGCCAGGGAGGATTTCGTGAAATATTGTTATTGCTATCACCTCCGCCATTATAGAGCGGGTGTGATGGGCTGCACTTAATACATCAGGAAAGAGTGAAGCACGGACGGGAACTCCAGAGGGGGTGTCCTCACCCCACCACAGGAACTGCCAGCCTCACAGGTCGTGCCAGAGGACTGGGGAAGGACACAGTGCCCTCCCATGGGCAGCTTCTTCTGAAACACGGTTATTACAGTATCACCTGTTTTAATTAGGTTGCTTTGGTCCAAGGGTGCTAAGAACAAACCTGAGATGACCAAACCTTACTGAGTGTCATGGCAACAAAGAGTACAGCAAATGAGAGAGACGGAGTTCTAGACCATACAAATCACAAGCTGGACTTCTTGCTCAAAATATGAAACGTAACAATACTTACACAACTTCAGATCAGGCCTGAAGGATCCACTTATGTAATTCATAAAGTTGCTGCTACCAATATAGCTGGAGATCTTGCTGACATTGGACAAATTTTTGTGAACCACTGACTTTATTACATTCCCTGCTTCTCTTTTTTCCCTCCCCACGTTTCAAATCAGTCTGCCAAATCTTGTTAATTATAAAGAAAAAAAAAAATTTACAAAACTAAACAATTATCCACTACGTAAATAATATTCTTAATTTAATTGTCTGTTTAACTACCTTTGCAAAATAAATTCAGCAAGTTCATTCAAGGCATGTTGCTTAAAAAAAAAAATAAAGAAAAGTTTACTTTTATGTTAAAAAAGGCCTTTTGTTGAGCATTTACAAATCCAGGGTTCACTCAGACTTCCCGCTGAAGACTCTGGGAATTTTTCTATTGGTTTTTCTGAGAACAGACCAAACCCCGAAAGATGCACATACAGATGTGGCCACCTGAGCTCCAGTACCGCTTACGACACGTCCGTCCATTCGGCACTGCCAGGGCCAGATCCCAGTTTGGAGACTGGCCCCACTCTGCCTTTACACTCAGAGATTGGGTGAGCACAGCAGCACTGCGAGCTGTCCATGTGAAAAGCGAGGTTTAACTCCAGATGCCTCATCCATCTCTCATTCCCCAGAGCAAGCAGAAACTACCCTTCATCCATCCATCCACTTGCAGAGTGAGCAGAAGCATTCAGCATGCAAGGAAAGACCCCTGGCTTGACAGAAGTGCTTCAGGAGCCATGTAAACCCTGGGTATGACTGGCAGCGTAGCCACGGCAGCACAGGTACCAACCCATGCTAACCAAGGGTTTGCGCACGCTGTGCTACTGACAGTAGCTGCCATTCAGCTCGCAGGGCTCCAGCATACCTACAGGAGCTGCAGCCAGCACCGTGACTGCAGGGTAAACACCACCTGGCTGCAACTCACTCCAAAAACACTGGGAAAAAGTCAGCGTGCTGCAGGGGCTCCCAAATGCTCTTCGTGAGGCCATGCTAAGCGGTCCACAGGTGGTAAAGGGCTCTGCCTTCGAGCTGCGGCGCACAGCACAGCAGCAGGGCCGAACTGAGCCAGCCCTCCCCGGCACCATCCCCTGCTGCTCCGTTTTTGCATGCTGTTCAACAAAAGAAAAAGCAAGAACTAGCTTTGGCTAAATCAACTTTTTAATTGGTATTCTAAGATAATCGCTTATTGAAAGACGGAAATAGCATGCTCTTTCCAATAAAATACATACTATTAACTACATACGGTCATTACTTAGAGAAATCATTCTGCCAGAGATTAAAGAGCCCACGGATTGATCTGTCTTTGCCGTCAAAACCATAGGAAAAACCATGAAGGCTGCTGATACTTCACTTTTAGCTTTGCAAAACTGGTATTTTGGCCAAAAAAAGTTTTATCCACAGACTTCAGCTCAGAAACTGTATTTTTTCTACATGTTCTTTATATTATTATGGTGTCTATCAATACTTCAGAAACATAAGTCTCAGTCACCTGTATTTACTACAAACATAATACACTCATTCCAAGAAACAGTAAAACAAAAACCTAAATAGATGGCATGTTATGTTAAAATATCAAGTAATTTTTATCTGCTCAAATGCACTTTAAAAAACAGATTTAAAATTAGGGTACCTAAAGAAACACACAGTACTTAACAAGTCTGATTTCTTTTTTTAAAATAAACTGACAGTTCTTTAAAAGTGTTTCAGAACAGACGCTGCTGTAACATTTGGACACAGGTTATGAAGCCACATACAGTATATACTACATTAGACGATGAATACCTCAGGTTTTATCCCTCTGATTTTCCTAGTTTAAATCACGGCATGATCCTACACCTACATGTCCTACGGGATTACAGGCTACACTCCTAAACCACAACGTTTTTTTGTTAAATGCAATAGTTTGCCTCAACACTAACTATTTTAAAACCAAATGCATTAAGCTGTAACATCAGATGACCAGCAATAATTGAAAGATTCTAGGTCTTTGTCACAGAAACTGCATTTCTTTTGAGCGTTAAAATTACTTCTTCCACATAAACTCAGGCCAGAATACAGACAGCATCTGAAGAAATCATCAAGTTCAACCCCCTGCATGAGAACAAGTAAAACAGTCGTAAGGAACGTCTTTAATATATCCTTAACACAAGTCATATCTGACTTCAAAAAACCTTTGCAAAAAGGAGATTGTACAACCTCAGCTTGTTCCAGTTTTCCCCAAAGCGAACAGAGTTTAAGAACTACAGCAAATCTTTGGTACGAACTAGTTTTTTCAGTACAGAAGGACACATACCACTTCTCATTAATTTTAAGACTGTAGCATCTTCTCGTCTCCTCATCTCATCCTCTTTCTGCTAGAACTGAGCTTGTCTAGCCTCTGTAGAACACACTTTACAAAGACGTGTGGTCTCTGTAGAAGATGTTTGCAAACCCTTCCTAAGCCTTGACCATTTCTGCCAGATTGAGACATTTGCATTTATCTTTCTTAAAGGGCTGTGGCCAAAACTGAACACATTATTCTGTTAACTTAAGCTTCACTAATATGAAAAGCTAAATGATAAACTTCAACAGTACTGCATCCCACCGCTTATCGCGATCCCCCATAACTCTCAGATCTGCTTCCATGGCGCTGCTGCCAAGCTGACTTCACCTATCTGCATTATGGGATCTCCTTCCTGAAAATAGTATCTGAATACAGCTACTGAATAGATCACAAATCTCTTGTTCTCCAAAACAGAGCTTCAAAAATAAGGCCTGAAACCCCTACTCGGTCTCCTTCAGACTCTGTGCTAATTCTGTTGATCAAAGACATTAACGACAACTCCAAATATGAAGGTGCCAGAACTGCCCCCAGCACCACTTAAGCTGACTTCCCAGTTTGATGGCGACTCACAATCTCTACATGAGAAAAATCACCCACAGTTACTATCTCCGGACCTGGTCCCTTTGACTCTGCTGTTCTCAAACACTTCAGATGAATAAATAATTTTCCTAAGAGCTGCTCTACTCGGTCAGATGGCAGGTCTGTTGTCTCTAGTATGCTGCCTGCAGTAGTCAATGCCTGAAATTAATATAAAAATTTGGTAAATACTTGAGAGTACTTTCCCAGCATATTCTCCCAGGCTTCACGTGCAGCCCAGTGACTCCCTGAGCTACAGGAGGTACTCTGTACAAGTCAGCCTTAGTGGATTTTTCTTCTATTAATTTGTCCAGCTGCTTTTCAAGTCCCTGTAAACTTTCAATATCCACATGCTTCAGAAAGGATTTCCAAAGCTTAACTAACTATACATTGGGTCAAAACCAGAGCACATCCCTTTTGTTTGTTTTGAATCTGCCAGCTTAACTCACACTTCTGCATTTTGTACTGAAAGTGGCAATAAAAAGTTAGTCCCTACTCAACTTTGCGACCTCACTCATGAGGCCATCAAAATTTCTAAAACCTCAAAGCTTTCCTCAGACGAGCATTATCAAATACCAAAAGAATATGAAGGTTAGATTGGGTCACAAAGCCTTCTCCACCCCTGGGGACCAGGCACAAGGAAGTACTTGCTTATGAGAACATTATGGTTAATGGGTCAAAATACTGACCCAGTATCAAAACAAAGGCGCATGGTGATCCCGGATCCTGAAGGATACAGTACTTAGTGCAGATTATACATGAATGCCAAATCGGCTAGAAATATGGGGGTGGGGAAATTAATTCAATTTACTTACAATTTCTGCAAGCTATTACTGACACAGTTTTAATTCAGAAAGCTATTAAGCCTCGCAGCAAACTTCACTGCCTTTATGTTCACACTGCTGGCTTTATAGTTTCACAGTCAAAGGCATAACAAAGTCAAAGGCATCACTAAATAGTTTATTAACTTATACACATTAAAACCACATCCACTAAAAATACAATCAAGCTAAATCCTAATTTCTACGTTAGCAAAAACATTATCACAAAAGTTCCTAACTCGTGCTCTGACAGTTTTGATATTTACTCTCCCACCTCAACAATTTTATAAACTGTATGCTTCATAGTTAACTTGTACCTTAGCAGAGTTTTATGACATTTAAACAAATACTGAAAGAACATACTTGCTTATTCTTTTAAATTTGCACAAGGATAATTTTAATCATTAAATAATTTCTATTGTTATTAGGCTTTTTTCCCCAGCATTCCCCTCCGTCTTGAAAAGAAGAACTGCAGATGACATTTGACTCACAAGTTCACCTCTACCCTGTTAATTTGTCACATTTGCAACCGAAGGAAGACTCAGCCCCATGGCCAACCTTTGTACTCCTATGGCTGCAAACCCAGTTCACAGGCCGCTCCGCAGCCCAGCGATGCCAACTGAACTGTAAGAAATTAGATCGCCTCAAATGCCTTTTCCTTCCGAGAGCAAGTCACGACGTACGACGTACTACTTCTCTCTTTGTAAAAAAGGGCTGACAATCAGCAGTATTTGGAGTAAATATCAGGTAACAATCATCCTCTTATACAACCTGTAACCTATTAATTTAGCTATCTCAATCTTACAAGCCTCTGGTGGCATCAGGATTTACGAGTTAGGAATCTGAGGGCCAAGTATCAGACTAGCATCAACAATAAATATGCTGCATTGCAAGTCATATTCAAGTGACGGCCCATTAAGGGCATGAACCTTCTTAAGTTTTCCTGTTCAGTAATAAATGGAAGTTAACAGGAATTGCGTATCACTTTTTGCTAGTACATCATGCTTATACATGCTGCTTTCCAAAAATGCAGCCTGCAAAAGCACTTCAACAAGAACTACTGCAGGAGAAGATGTTTTTCAATTGTACTACCGGTCATACTGTGTTTGGCTGGTCAGGACTGTAAAAGTTTCTTTTCCGTGACAAGGACAATCCTACCAGCACTGAAATGTTTCTGAAACAAGGAGACGAGCTCGGCTGTAACTCAGCAGGGATGGCGTTTTACAGAGGATGATACTAAAAAGCCAAAACAAAACAGGAGAGAAATTCCTGTGACAGTTCATTTAAGGAAGTAAAGAAAAATCACTTTAGACTGTCAGCGTACCTCCTGGGGCAGGTCTGTGTGCCGCGCACCCGCCCCGCGGAGGGCTGAGGGGAGCGCACACACACGCACACGCACATACACGCATACACACACGCACACACACCAGCGGGTCGCCCCCCCCCCCCGCGCAGCTGCCGGCCCTCCCCGGGCCCGCACGCCCCGGTTCGCATCCTGCGCCGCGATGTCGGCGGTAACGTGTTTCCGTCGTTACCGAGGCGGGTAAGGTGCGAGCTGCCGGGCGCCACAGCCAGCGCCCCCGCCGCCCCGTCCCGTCCCGTCCTCTCCCGCAGCGCTCGCCTCCAGCCCCGAGCAGACCCTAAAGCAGCCCCCGCCGCTGCAGCCCGCGGTCGCTCCCAGCGGGACGCCTGCCCCGCCAAGCCCCGCTCCCCGCGACGAAGCCTTTGGCGAACGCCCCGCCGGGGAACCGGTCGCACCTGCTGGCGGGCCGCGCCGAGCCACGCCGCCCCGGGGCCGGGCGGGAGGCGCCGGCGGGGGCAGGCGAGGGGGCAGCGCGCCGCGGCCCGGCCAGGGCCGGCGCCCCGCCGCCGGGCGGGAGGAGGACGCGGAGGGGCGGCGGAGGAGGTCGAGGGCGGCCGAGGGCCTGCTGCGCCGCCCGGCGCCGCGTCCTTACCTGCCGCTGCTCGTGCTGCCGCCGCCGCGCTCCGGTGCCCCGCTGCCAGCCCTGCCGCCGCCGGCTGCTGCGCTGCTCTGCGCCGCCCCCCGCCGCCCGACACGGCCCGGCACGGCCGCCCGGGACGTCAGCGCCACAGGGGCAGGCCGGGGGCGGGGGCTGCGGCGGCAGAGGAGGAGGAGGAGGAGGAGGAGGCGGCAGCAGCAGCTCGGAAGCCCGGCCGGGGCCCGCCGGCCTTCGCTCCGCACCGGCGTTGCCTGGCAGGGAGCCTCGGCCTGCCGCCTGCCCCGGGACTGCCCCAGCCGGTGCGGGCAGGGCCGGGCAGGGCCAGGCGCCGGCCGGGCAGCCCGACCCCGCGGCCTGCACCCTCCCGCACCAGAGAGGTTGCTCAGAGGGTTGGTTTGGGGACGCGCCTTGCTCGGGGCTGGCCCCTGGTTGTTCTGGGAGAGGTCGGAGTTTCTTGGAGTTTTTTTATCAGTGGAGTTACGGGTCAGGTTTTAGGTTATCTTTGTCTTAATTAACAAAGGTACAGAGTAGGTGGCAGCTCTCCAGCTGTGGCGGCAAACCTCAGAAGTCAGAGATTGTTTAACCGCCGTTCCCTCCCCCGAGCTCCCCCTGGCCCAGGCCCTGTGGCGCCCCTGCCCTCGCAGGCCCGTCCCCGGGGACCTGCCGTGGCAGATTTTACCGGGGTGGGGGCGGCGATGGTCGTGCCGCTGCTCGGTGGCGGCCCAGCGTCCGCCGGCCCCAGCCCTGCGAGGCAGCACGGTGCCGCCCTGCCTTCCCGCCCTCCCGCCGGCCTCCGCGGCGGCTCTGCGGGATGTGCCTGGCACCTGCCTACACCCCGCATTCGTCCCCGCGGCCGGCGCGCCGGTGTGGCCCGGGGAGCGGCCCGACCGGACGGCATTGCATCATGCTGGGCCGCGGCCTCACACCACCGAGGGCACCCACAACCGCCCTTCCCTGACCAGCCGTGCTGGAGCTTTGCGTTGCCTCCCCGTCCCTTGGCTTTACAAGCATTCATTCCTAGCATCACCAGCTGGTTTGTCAGCTTTCTTGTAAACACTTTGCTTCTCTTCACGCAATACCTCAAAAGTGGCACAACGACACTGACTGTATGCACAAAGCCTCTTTGCACTCCACCTGATGGCCGTAAAACTCTTGTGCTTTTTGCTGACAGAGGGAAACAAAACTGTTCATACTTCAAAATCTCTTGTGTTTTCCTTAATCTTCAGCCCTAACTACCTTTCCTTAGGCAGCATGTGTTTCACTGCATCCTTTTTGAGTGTTCGGACAACACCACAGACATTCAGCTGCTAGCTAATAAATAATGTAAACAAAATGTTTTCTTCCAGCCATATCAACCCCTGTAGATACAATAGTCATGTCAACTTGGCGTCTTTTAGATGATAAAGAGAAAACCCGGGGGGTTCTCTAGGGAAAGGGTACTGTCAAGGATCAGTGTGGATGTACACATGAAAAGGAAAATGGGAGTACACAAAGCACCTGAGTAATCCTGCATCCCAAGCAGAGCACGGGTGGAGTTAAATCCTGTATCCAGATTAACATTCCTACAACTCCTGAAATGTGCTATGAGCTTGTTTTGGTTTTCAAAACATTCCACATGTGTGCAAAGCAGCAAGGTGAATGTGACAGTTGCATCTTTGCTTGATGTAATTTAGGAATGTTTAACAATCTGGACAAATTCTAGAGAATGGGAGTTAGCCTTTGGCATTGCCTTTTAGGGTAGTACTTTGTATGTTCAGCCTTACTTGTATGTGTAAAAGACAGATAAGGATAATTATTATCTGGGAAAGAAAGAATGACTGGACAACTAAATGAAAATGTAAATTTGCTGACTGGATAAAACCCCCTCTGTTAGCAAAACAGGATACAAAGTCAGGAAACAGTCAACAAGATATTTTCAGTATAAACAAGATGGTTGATTCCACGGTGCGGTGGAAGCCGAGCAGTGCTGAGCACTATCTCACCATCTGATGTGCCGCTCCCTCATCAGGAGGAGCATGTCTTTACTCTCGCCCCTCTTTTCTCCCTGGGAAATCTAAAAATAACCTCAGACACAGCAGCGCCTGTTCTGTAAATCTTCTGGGAAAATACAGGAAAACTCACACACAAGTAAAATTTGAGTTGCAAGAACTTCAACCTAAGCAAAGGGGGGAAAAAAGATGGAAAGGGAAAACAAGGCAAAACATATTTTACTGTACCCCTTGCCTGTATATAAGGAGGCAGGCAAGAAGCATTTCCAGATTCATTCCTAGGGAAGTTGGACCTACCTCTGAAATTTCAGTCTAATGGAGACTTTTCAAAACACCAGGAACAGTGTGGCTAGATTGGAGATGCCAACCAGCCTTTGCTGAATAGCTGTATAAGGGACAGACACTGTCTGAGGCAGGGAGGGAAAGCAGTGTGCCTTTAGCATCACCCTGTTCCTCCTCCACCCAGCGTGTTAGGTGGGGGAAACAGCAGCGGAGGAGCACCCATCCACAAGCTGCAGTGCACAGGTCAGGTCTGTCAGCATAGCTTTCACTCAGGGGCAGGTTCACACTGTACCCATCAGACCACGAGGGTCTGTTGAGATGAACGAGAAGTAGCATGATCCAGAAATATATATATTAGCACCATCTTAAATGTGCAAACACAATATTCTGGACAGCCTACCAGGAATCCTGCAAACATGCCAAAGGCAGAAAGATCACTGAGACAAAGCAGCATGACATTTTAACATGCACCCGTGCTACTTTGCTGGAGCCCTGCTGTAAAGAACTGATGATATTCCAGATGTCCAAGGTGTCTTTGTTCACTCAGATATAAAAATCAAATATTTTAACATAAATTCAGGCAGTTACAGGTTATAGTAAACAGTTTCTGTCATTACAGTTGCCACATTTTTTAAAAAAATGTGTTAATTGTATGAGCCACCATATTTTGTCAGAGCTGATGAACGGCAGTTTGGAAGGATGAGCAGGTAGAGGACCCCAAGTGACTTCTCAGAAAACCATGGGAGGATATTATGTATGTTTTCATTTCAAATAATATAATAAAACATCCTGGCTATTTAAATTTCTATGAAAGTGAATTGCTATGTATAATTCAGTCAATCAAAATTTAGACTATTCAAAACAAATACAAAAAGGTAAAGGCTACTACACTTGCATGGCTAGAAATTTCACTCCCAGGATGGTTGTTCTCAGGTGGTTAGTACTGTGAGTGTTAAGTTTCTCTCCCCACACTTTATTATGAAAAATTAAATGGAAAAATCAGGTTTGACATAGACTACAAGCCTTTACTGTATGTACCTCTTCAGACGGAAAGCTTGTGTTTAAATTATGTTGGTATTAGCTGGGTTTCCCCATAGATTACGTGTAGCTATAACTGTTTTACACAGCGCATGGAATGGGTAAAGTTCTGCCTGTAAAAATGTACATGGGCACTGACTTAAGTCACAGCCAATGGCTTAATGAGGCCAGTTCATTTACTTTATGTCGCTTTGTTGGCATACTCTAAATATATATGAATGTGATGTAATTACACTGTATCTCTGTAATGTGGTCGTGTTAAAATACCTCACAGCTTGTCAGCATCAATTCTTGAAGTTTTCTGACTGTTGATTATTTCAGTTTAGTGCTTTGATAATCCCTAAAATGGTTTTATAGTTTTGCAATCAATTTCTGAAAAAAATAAACCTAAAGTCTGTGGTTTTAAAACTGCTTTGGCATTACCCATGCAGTTCCCAAATGTAGCTATTGTAGCTGCCGACGTAGTCCTGCCAGCACAATTTATCTGTTATTTGTCTGGATAAAGAATATCTTGCTCATATGTTTGCAAAAGAACATTTCTAGCTGGCTCAAGGTTTAGCAGCTTATGTTCAGAGACAAAGAAAGAACAAGAAAATTTGCTGGGATTTTAGCAGTAGTATGCTTACCAACTCCAGGATGACGTTCCTTTCAGGATCAATCTTTGGTTTCTTTCCAAGGAGACTTACTCTAGATAAGCACCATTCATTTCCCTATCATGTAAATTATTTACTGGGAATTGGTGTGTAAGTCTTACTTTATCTGATCCCTTTCACTTAGTGTTATGTGCACATACATAATTCTCTGATTTTGACAGCTGTGAAATGGTCCTTTTTCCCCTCTCTCTTTCTTTCCAGTAGACTTTATGTGAACACCTATTTTGACTGTGCCTAATTTTTTTTAATATTCTGACTTTTCCACAGGCCTTCTGTATTCCAACAGCTTCGTTCAAGTTACAAAAAATTTAGACATTATGTTTTAAGGCAAAAGCTCCTATTTAAAGTCTTATAGTTTCATTTCAATTGGTAGGTAGTTTATGTGTTATCAGACAACATGTTAGTTAAGGAAAGTTAATGGTTTTGCATTTCCACCCCTAACAATGTCTGACTGGATTCTGAAGCGCTGGATTTGACTGGGAGTAAATCCCTTGGACTGGCCCATTTTTCTTATTTCCTCTCCTTAAAGGATAATTCAATTAAGCAAATAGATTATTTTGAATTTTGTTTTATTTTTGTGAGCAGATTCATTCCGTAAACCCAAATAGTGAGGACAGGAAAATGAGATTACAGTACCCCAGAGTAGCTGGAAGATATTCCTGGAGTCATCCCTATATTTGAGGACAAATGGATTCCATTCCTGGTGCAACACACCCCATATCTCTGGGGAGAAGATTTGCTTTTGTTTCTGCTGAAGCTTCTCTCTGGCAAAGATACCATAGGCCCACTCTCATGCATATTAAAAGTAGAATGGGACCCACTGGTTTAGATATTTTGTCTGGAGGACAGGGAGGAGCCATAGTGTAGGAATGAGAACCCAGTAAAAGCCACACAAATAACACACTATTGCAATTACCATAGGTTTTTTTTTAATTTTTGCTTCTTGCTGCCACCCCCCTGCCACGCTCTGTGGTCACCGATCACCTATATGGATTACCATTTTGGTCATGAACAGCAATTGTCGATAAAATAACTGCAGGCTCATCTGAAAAACAAAAGCAGCCTGCAGTAAGCTATAGTTGTCAGACATGGGGCTGTTCTTCCTTCATGGAGCAGAAGCTACTCACCTGCAGTTAAATGAACTTCAGTATGGATTCTGTCAATCATGATACTGATAGCTTCTCACACTTATAGAGAAGAGACTTTTTAAAATGAATTTGTGTGGATATTAACTAATTTTTAAATCTTTCTGTAAAGGCCACTGTTCATCTAGCATATTCCCAAATGATTGCGACCTGTCAAACATACTGTGAGGACTTTTCTTCCATTCCATTTCAGACATTTTAGGCATTTTTAGCTTTAACTTTTGAGCCAGTCTTGGGAAAGAAAAGTTAAAGAGGAATGAGTGATCACCTTGAAATTCTAACACGCCTTTGGACAGGGACCAGAGGAGGTCTGTCAGTAATCTAATTCACAAATGGGGGCCCAGCTGCAGCTGGTGATGTAAGAACCAAAAAAATAAAATATAGTCTCAGGTAAAAGGCAGCATGAGGAACATGCTGCTAGGCTGAAAAGGAAGATTGCTAATGCTGCTAAAACAAGAGTGAAATTCTGCAAAGCTCTTGCAGGCGCCTCTCTCCTGTCTAGCTCTCACGTATCACTGTGGGGTTATCATACAGAACATAGTTTAATGTACATTGCTCACTGAATAAATCCACTCCCAAAGATGTAGATTCTGTCGATTCAACAAACTTGCCTGAGGATCACTGCTGCATGAAGGAAGAATAATGCTTTGCCAGAAAAGTAGGCTGCCAAAGTGGCACATTGTTTCAGAATCTCTCTCCATTCCTTTGCAGTGCAGTACAATGCTATCGAGAGCACAGACGAAATTTGCCTCCTCAGACCCTTCCCATACGTGTACTAGCTAGATTCCCTTAAACCTCACCCTGAGTGCTTTCCTGCTGGTGAGCACCCCTTGAGTTGGGTTTTACAGCCACACTTAAACTCCACTGCCAGCTCTTCAACACTTTGTGGTAGGACTTTTAGTACAAGGTAAGGCAATCCCCACTGAGACGTTAAATACTGACTGCAGCACGATGTTTTCTCCTGGCATGCTTATTTGGCCCAGGGAGTGACAAATTGTCTAGTTCTGACTCAGTTACTAAATCTGCTAATAATGTGAATCCCTTATCTGTTCACAGACAGTTCTGCTAATGGGAACCAGGTGGGAAAGACTAAAGATAGCCCATTAGTTTAGTTAATTCCTTGTGAAACCACATATCCGAAACAGATGCAGAATGAGATCTCAAGTGTAGACATTCAGTGCAAACACTAGTAAAATGGGGTTTTTTTGGCATAAATAATCAAACCTCACGGATTCAGAATGCTATAGCAGCTCTTCTAGGTATGGTCAGCTTCTCAGACAAATGAGGAGGAACTTTATGGGTAAAAATAAGTTTGAAATCAGAAGATATTTCCACCACTTCACCGAACTCAAAGGATTTCTGACTATATAAAGAAGCTGATGATCACAGTAATTTAGTGTCACATTGGCTGAAAAATGGGAGGACTGTGAACAGAGTTTGGTATAGCAGCTGACTACACAGGGGACAAACAAGCTTGTCATATGAGCAAAAGGCAGAAATAATTAATAAATCACAAAAGTTAATGTATTCAACAGGTTCTACTTTAAAGTACATCTAGCTTGTATGTTTCCCCAGAATAGCTGCAGCTAAGTCATATTTCTGTTCTAAAGGTAAAGTCAGCAGTTCCTAGTGCGAGTAATGACACTAACCGTTTTATAAATGCTTTTTACAAGACACTACATTTGCCTGTTTAAAAATATTTGAAGTTACTAATTGAAAGACCTCTCTGCTGAACAGAAAGAATACCCAAATTATTCTAGTAAAATAGCAGGTATCAAAAATTGCTGCATTTTTCTTTCAGTGGCTTATAATACCTTCACTAACCTTCAGCTGCTCAGTTTAAAATTTTCCAAATTAGGTATTTGCTGCAAATTGAATGGTAGCTGAAGTGATTCTGCTCACAATGTTAAAAGAACAGTGACACCAATTAAGCTTTGCAAGAACGTTTCCTACAGACTTGTAGCATAGATTTAAATTTGGCAAGCAATTTGTCTTGTATGCCTGAGGTGTGCCTTTTGCCCTTGAGTCTTGCATGCAACCAAATTTAGCCAAGCTATGAACTTCTGGTGACTGTTACCTATGGGCTGTCCTTGACCCCTGTAGCTTCATTCTCTGAACACCGCACCCATAACTGCAGCCCTCTTGCTGCAGTGCTGCCCAGGATCTCCTCTGCAGCCACCTGGCACGTGCCAGGTTTGTCACACCAAGTACAGGAACAGAGAGCAAGCTCACAGAATCCAAACAATAGAGTGGTTGAAGTCAGAAGGGACCTGGATGCCATCTGGTCCAACCCCCTGCTAAAGCAGGGCCATCTACAGCCGGTTGCCCAGGACCATGTTCAGATGGCTTTTGTGTATCTCCGAGGATGGAGATTCCACAGCCTCTCTGGGCAACTTGTGCCCGTGCTCAATCACCCTCACAGTAAAAAAATATTTCCTGATGTTCAGACGGAACCTTCTGTGTTTCAGTTTGTGCGCACTGCCTCTAGTCCTGTCACTGGGCACCACTGAAAAAAGCCTGGCTCCATCTTGTTTGCACCCTCCCTTCCGGTATTGATACACATCGATGCGATTCTTCCCCCAAGCCTTCACTTCTCCAGGCTGAACAGTCCCAGCTCTCAGCCTCTCCTCATCGGAGGAACGCTCCAGTCAATCATCTTTGTGGCCCTTCCCTGGACTCTCTCCACTATGACCACATCTCTCGTACTGGAGAACCCAGACGTGGACATAGTCTTCCAGGTGTGGCCTCACCAGTGCTGAGGGGAACCTCCCTCAATGTGCTGGTGATGCTTCCCAGTGCAGCCCAGGATACTATGAGCTTTCTCTGCAGCAAGGATACACTGCTGGTTCATATTCAACTTGGTGTCCACCAGGACCCCCAGGTCCTTTTCTGCAAAGCCGCTGTCCAACCACTTGGCCGCCAGCATGTCCTGGTGCCTGGGGTTGTTCCCTACCAGGGACTTTGCACTTCCCTGTGAAGGTTTCTGTCAGCCCATTTCTCCAACCTGTTGAGGTCCCTCTGGATAACATACAACCCTTCAGTGTATCAGCCACTCCTCCCAGTTTTTTATCACTGCAAACTTGCTGAGGGTACCCTCTCACCATCACCCAGATTGTTAATGAAGATGTTGAACAGGACTTCACCCTTGGGATGTGCTGGTAGTTAGCAGTCTCCAGCTAGATATTGTATCACACCCTCCAGGCCCAGTTGTTCAGCCATTACTCGGTACACCTCACTGTCCACTCATCCAGCCCATGCTTCCTCAACTGCTCTGCTCAGGAAGCTCCTTTGGCCACAGAGTCACGGAGGTAAAAGCAGCAGCCTTTTTTTCTAGGGTATAGATTGAAGAACTGAGTTTAGAGACATGACAAAAGATTAAGAGATGTAGAGTCAAGAGAGACTAGGAGAAGCACCAGTGCAGAAAGGATATCATCTGGGGTTTGGAAGGAAGGAAAACAGCAAGAGACAAGTGGTGCTTGTGCAAAATCTGTAACAACCACCAGAACAAGTTCTCCATAGAACAAAACTAAGATTGAAGTGCATCAGTGTCTCTGCTGTAGGCAAACAACTGGAAAACTCACTGGAATTTGTGCACCATGCTTTCATCTAGGTAAGCAAGAAAATGACAACATACTATAACTGCTTATGGAGTAACAAGAACCAGAATTGTGGAATTAGTTCTACAAGTGACTGTCATATACTGACAACAGAAGTCAGAAAAACCCAAATAAGCAAAATGCAAAATACCCATTAAGCAAGACAGTTACAAACACAAGCACTAAAAAGGTAGGAAGCCTCAAAAAAAATGTCAAATTGTCCAAGAAACATTAATTTAGTTCACTTGCATGTACAAACTTCTATGTGATCACACATAATGTTTTCTCCAGATACCATCTCACTCAATGGATACTAAATCTAGTCTTCAGGGAACTTAAAATTTTTACAGTAAAGACAACTATGAGCTGTATGATTCCTGTTGTTCCATGAGAAAGTATGATAATGAAAGAAAATTTTCTCATCATTAAACTAACTAAATATTGTATTTCAGACATGAACACATGACCCGTTGCTACAGGAAAATTATCCGGTATTTAGCAAGTTACTTAAAAGTATTTTCTCGTGGTCATTCACTACATTCTTATTTTCAGGTGCCCAACTTGAGATGCTTAGGGTCAGATTTACAGTATTTACAAAACCAAAGAAATCAAAGGACAGTTCTATACAAGCCCTGTAGAAAGTACTCACCTGTGTAAAGATCAGAGCAAAAATTGGAAAAGAGAATTAAACCCTCACTTCAACACTAGCTTCTAATAATCTCAGGTCCATAAGATTTCAGTCTAGGCAAACAGCCCTCCTAAACACAAAATCAGTTTCTCTCTTCAAGTAGCTAAGTAAACAGCAAGCACCTTTTTAAGCATACTTTTCAACACTCAGAAGTAGCTGGAGTGGGAATTTCAGCAGTTTAGTTATAGTAGCTTAACTTAAACCAAAATGCTTTTAACCCTGAACTTCAGCACTCAATTTGCAAAATGGAGATTATGACATCATGCAACTCTGACTGCGGACGAGATAAAGAGTGAAGCGAAGTTCACCCCAAGTTCAAATTTAGTGTCTAAATAAAAGCATTTGAATTAGACAATGTCCCTTTGAAAAAGGGAACCTCCTTTGATTCGGAGAACGAATTTACTTGCTTTACAGAGATGACTGTGACACAGGGATGCAAGTTAGATACTAAAATCAGGCTGACTATACTGCATCCACATTCATTAACTATATATAAAAGACGAAGATTATTGAGAGTAGAATGAAAAGCTTACAAAACTGACTGTACAGTAAAGGGTAGAGCAAAACCAAACTAATAAATTCAATCAGGGAACACTGCCTTTGCAAAACAAAGGCCTGGTTTCCCTGGGAAAAAAAGCTGTATGACTTCCTAATTAAATATCGTATCATAAGCTGTCCATGCAAACACATTCAACACATTAATCCAGACACTTGTTAAAAATGTCTTCTTGATTCTGGAACCTAAACATTCATTGCAGTGGAAGGAGTCAGTGCAAATTTTGTTTGAAGTCCGGAAATTTCAGTGGTCTTGTAGGATGGGAGGAAGCTGTGCAACTTCTCACGGCCTTTTATTGCCCTTTTGTAACACGGACAGATTATTATTACAATATTGTTTACAAAGCAGTTTATGTTTCAGAACCAAGGAACATTTAAGTGAGAAACATATTTGTTTGCATTCCAGTGCAACTTATGTCCTATGTAGTGTCATTTTCTGTGAGAAACATGTCATGCGTTTTATAGTGCTCTTTTGGGGTTAGCCTGTCTGATTTTCTTGTATTAGAGAACCAACACACTATCTGGCATATTACTGATGTATAGTATGAAATACACTTCCAGGCTTGAAGATATAGAGTATTAAGTTGTCTAGAGCTAAAATAATGACTTTGTTTTCAGCCTGCTGCATAAATAGTACACTCATCCTAGAGCTTTAAATTCCCAACCAAGTATTTCCTGAGAGTTCCTACAATTAATGTCGTAGGTTTGGTCCAATATATACTAACATCTCTATTCAGACTACCACTGCACTCCTTACATATACGTACAGGTAAGGGAAACACAACATTAGTTTTCCAGAACTTGAGTTAGGAAAGACAAACTTGATGTGAACAGGCACTGTCACAGAGCTTGATTTAAAAACTGCTATATTTGGAGGACAACAGGGGTAGAGCTTTGTGTAACAGTTTGCAAACCACTGCTGAGAGTTGCACAGTTATATTTAGTATGTATAGAAAGAGTTCACATCACTATATGTGCAAAAGTAAACTAAGTTCCTAAACTTAGTAATATGGTAAAACAGAGGGTTTTGTGTAAATAGTGGACAAATTTCACTACGTTAAACTACTGGGGAAATCTAACATGTTTTAATTTCTGGGTTAAAGACCAGAGCCTAAACAGACTCCGAACACAAGAAGCTCAGGCTGACTGGAGCAGGGTGCTTTTCCCTTCAGTGGGCTCCTCACAGCTTACAGGGGAACAAATACTCAGCTGAAACAAAGTATTCCGGCTCCCATTAAGTTTAAAGGTATTCAGTCAGCTTACAATAAAAGAGAATCTGGTCCTGAAGATGGAATTTGTAAATATCATCTAAATCTATGATACGGTGCAAATGGATACATACACTATGTAGATTTGACTATTCCATTAAAATAAAACATCTACTTATAAAGTACATCCAGCTTTTCTGTTGCTGTTGCTTTTCTCATATACAAGAATCTTTTATTTAAAAAATAGTACGTCTTCTTTCCTCCCTCTCCTGAATTACTTGCCATTATATACTGATGATTGTTTGGGGTAAAGTCATACCCCAAAGAACTCGAGATAATCTGATCACAAAAGCCAACAAAATAAGGAGAGATGAAGAAGATAGGAAAAAAAAAAAAAAAGGCAGACAAGGTGTCTTTCTTGTTTACTAGAATTTGGATACTTTTTAATCCCTATAACCTTCTGCTCATATATGAACATAGCTCATATCTTTTCAAGCATCATGCAGCACAAATACTGGTGTTTACTCTCCCCCAAGAACATCAGCTATGAGCCTCACAGGAAAAAAAAAAACAAAAAAAAGAAAGAATAAAAGAAGGCCTAGCAAAGTAGCAGCGTGGCTGCTTGAATCTAGGTTGCGGCTAGTAATTACTTGCACAACTGAATAAAGAATCCCTAAGGTACAGTGTACATTACCAAGTTTCCTTTTGTAACCACAGGTTTGCATGAGTCTACATGCAAATTTGTTAAAAGCAAGCGAAATCTAGCCTGTCAGAAAGCAACTGACCACAACAGAGAGAACAGTCACTTTCCAGAATACATCCTCACATAACCAGACTGGAACCTACAAAACAGACATCTTTCATCACATCTTTGAGCAGGCATGATTGAGTTAAGCAGAAAGGATTTGGTTTAAGAATATGGTGGTGAAAGATAAATAAAATGGCTGTTACCTCACTCTTACTGTTTCAAAGTTATAGTTTGTAACATCAGCTCCCCTTTGGTCTCCAGCAGTCAAAAGACTTGGGGAGATGAAGTACCTTTGTGAACCTAAGGCTCTGCACAGAGGTTCTTTAGGTGTGCCAAGTATGGAGAATTTAAGAAAGACTGTTATAAAAAGTATCGTACCAAAATGAAGTAAAATTTTTTTATCCAGACTTCAGTACCTCTCATCACCATGGCCCAAGAATCAGGACTCCAAAGAACAAGCACCTCTACAGCTACTTCTGCCGTTCACATGCTAAACCACAAGTATCATGTTATCAACAAAGGGCAATGTAAAGCTTTAACCAGTGACTGAAAATACATTCTATTTAAAAATCTGAGTAAAAAATTACAGTGGATTGGTAAACTAAGGAAACTGCTGCAGTTTGTTAATCTGAAAGGTCTAGTACTTCACTCCAATTTTCAGAGAAACTATGTTAACAGGGATTAAAAATCATAGATGCAAAAGCTTCTTGTTCTGCTTTACTCATTTGCTATGTAATACATGAAAAAAAAAATCAACAGCATGGTTTTCTCATCATCATGTAAAGTTTGTTTGATTTTTCAACTCTTTACTGAATGTTTTGGAAGTTAAGATTCTTCCAAGATGGGAATGTGGTGCAACCTCAAAAATCAACAGTTCTGTTTGAAGTCTCCGATCTTTAAAGAGTGTACTCAGTTTCTTAAGCATGAAAAATAGGAATGTCATAAGGGAGTACTTAAACATCTCTTCTGCTTTTGCAGCTATCCTGCAAATGTGCACCAGAAGTGCATGCATTTTTTATGCTAAGTAATCTAAAACTTCTATAAGAATTCTTAACTGTTATTCTACCCGTTGTGAAAAACAATACAAACAGATACATTTAATTAGGTAGCCATCTGATATCTCATACTGCAGAAAGCAGTCATGCTACTCTTAAAGCATTTGTAATCTTAAATCTTATACAGGAATGTAACTTCTGCTTTCCTCAGAGTGTACATGTTGTTATAATTATTAAACAAACATATCTAGTCCCCACCCCGCTAACTTCCACTTAATAAATCTGATTCAGACAATTTACTGGTAAAACTCCTTGTTAGATTGCAAAACACTGTAGTGCAGCTGACCATTACATTAAGAAAAAATACCTAACAAGCACATGAGGTAGTGAGCTTTTTAAACCAAGTCAGTAAGGTTTTAAATAACTCATTCTTAATTCTGTGGTTTTTTTCTATTAACATCACATTTTATTAAAAAAATAAGTTTCCTATATTTAACATGTATATTAGCTTGCTGTATATGACTGAAGATCTCGAGACCTTTAACATTAAATGATAAATCAAACACTTTCTTCACAGCTTTGAAAAAGGGGAGGGAGAAAGAAGGGGAGGACAGGAAAGAGGAAGGAAAAGGAGGAAGCACCAGGCCATTCCTAGCAAGAGAACCAAATAGTTCTACAGCATCAAATTATGAACCTGCATCACAAATGTTAGAAAAAGGAAAACTAACTATTATATTGATCAAATTTGGATATATTCCATATAATTAGAACATATCATTGGCAAAGACCAGACTGGGAAGGAATACATTCTATTTGCAATTGTCTCTTCTCTGTATTTCCAAGAAATTATTTTCCTTCCATCTCTACAAGCCATCACCGATTTACTTGCATTTGTATAAACTACTATTCCAGTATGTCAGTTGCACTAAAGCCAGGTGTACAAGACCCTGCAGGGAAACAGTCTGAAACTATTTTATCTCAGATTTCACCAAGAATATTGGATAAATTTGATGTGGGAAACAACTCAGAAGTGTTCACATTACATATTTAATTTGTAGCCCAAAAGACTGCCCCCACATGCTTTCAACAAGAAACCTGTGGAGTTATCATCTCTAACACAATGTATATATGTGGTGTTTACATATTCTCCACAGGGCCCAGGGTCTACGCAAGAAGAAAGAGACGAGGGAATGAACAACTCCCTTAAATCCCTCGGGTTATCTGTGCAAAAGATTAGCAGCCCATGGTTGTATTGCTCCATGTGCAATCCCTCTGCCTTGGTGAGTGAACCCCCTTTTACACAGAGGGTTTTGCAGGTAGTCACCTGTAAAGAAATGCCCTGGCAGTAATGTCACTAGCAGCTGTGTTTTCAGGGTTTAGTGAGAACCTGAAGTACTAGGTTAGATTTGATCTTGTGTCTATAAACTGTTCTCAGCGGACACAGAGTTCAGTAGCTGAATTCCCTGCTGCTTCTCTTTGGGAGAAGGGAATGACAAATGACATTCCCAGTAGAGAAACCAGGAGAGAAAATACTATCTGCAAGGAGGGATAGAAGGTCTCTCTTCCCCCGACAGATTCCTTCCTGGGAAGAGACAGTTTCTGATTCCCTTAAAAGGTATTTATAGCAGTAGAAGACTGGATATACATATCCTTGCACAAACCATCTCTTACTTTCCTTGTTTGAGTACCAAAGCCTTTCTGTAACAAGGATAAAAGGCTATGTTTGCAGTTTAAGTAGCAATGGCATTTTTGATTGTTGTAAAATCAAAATACACTGGAAATATCCAAACAAATCCCAACATTAGTCTGACGCTACCTAAAGCCAAGAACAAACAAGCAAGCAATGAACACTGGTATTTTGGTTTTTTGCGTGGATATTACAAAAAATAGTAATCATACACTTTTTTCTTTTTAAATGTTCATTACTTAGATAAAGCACATATGAATGTAACATTCAGAATTGTAACATAGAAAATGTAATGTGGGCAATCTGCTATTCCAAGTACACTTACCAAAATACAATTTTATAATGAAGAAAGTCTCAAAATACACCTGTACAACACTTGGGATCCACAAAATATGATTTAATAGTATCACTCAAGATCACTTCATTGAAACCACTTTTATAATACTGTTTGAATAGTCATCTCTGGTCAAAGAGCATTCTCCCCCTTTCCCTAGCCCGTCCCACTAAAGCAAGGGTGGAATTTTAATTGCAATGCATATCTTTTAAAACCCCAAATCTGAAGCAGTCCTAGTAACTATTACACTGCCTACACTTAGATACTGGGAGGATGGAAATCACCCTCTCTGAGGCCATGGTACATTGAGACACCCATATTACTGTTTGTAGCGCAAGCAGAATAATCTTGTAAAGGGCAACTAAATAGGGTCAAAATATGAATTATCTCACTACCAAATCATTCCCTATATGTTACTTAAGCCTGTAACATTACAACTTTACTGAAAAAGAAAAAGTTAACCATTTTATCCTATAAATATTTTCTTTATTTGCTTTATGTTTAGAAGTTGCTATTTAAGTTCTATTAACAGAAATACATAACAAAAGCTCCCTAACAAGTGGAAAAAAAGTAATTACAAATGCTGAAAAAGTTGGCCTCATTAACATATGTACAGACTTGCTTACTTAATACACATCTTTGTGGGAATTAAATCATTTTATGACACACATTTATACAGGCATTAAACATTCCCAAGTAACTTTGAGCAGAGAATACGCCAAATCTTTAGTTTGGGCAGACAAAAATGTATTTTCAGTTTTGATTGTGGAGCTAACATGCAACAGATACAACATTCAGTCTGAGCTGCTGTTGATAAGTTGTTCTGTTTTTTCCTGCAAAGATCTTTCCATTGAACCTGGGTCCTTTTGTCCCTTCTTTTCCTTGTTCTGCTGTTCCTGCAGCTTCAGGATTATTTTTCGTATTTCTTCTCTTTTGGTTTTCATTCTTGGCCGTGGAAACCAGTCTGTTAAGTTCATTGGTAGCTCAAAACTCAGAATGGGATTCTGAAAAGAAAGATCGTTTGGAGTAAAGAGTTATTACCTAAAAGATTGGAGAGATTTGTAGTGGGGAAAACTACATTCTTCCCCACCTCATTCTGTCATCATGGAACAAAATTTCTACAATTTGTGTGTTTTGTATGTATAAAATTAAGGTAAAAGTCAATGAATCTTCAGTATGTTACAGAGCAACATCCATTCAGATCACAGTTCTGATTGTAAGAAGGCCCAAATAATCTACTCAGTTTGCTACATCTTTTAGACAAAGCATCTGACTGCATAAATGTGTAAAATTGTTCTAATTAAAAAAAAAGAGAGAAAATTATTGTAATGATATAGATCCTTTTTTTTTTTTTTTAAAGGATAACTAGCATCAAAATATAGAGCTGATTAAGAATCTCTTGCTAAATACTCCTGGTCTTATAAACACCTTTAGGACCACAACCAACTAGGAAACACAGTTTTACATTTCACCCTAAAAAACAGGGTCTGTGAAAAGCCCCTGGCTACCACCAGCCCTTTTTACACTTACATTGTTTTCTTGCTAGAGGTCATTCATCCACGGAATTAAGAGAAGCTAACCACTGAACAGTTTGTGGAATAGTGTTTTCTCTCAAACAAACTCCTCCTTTTGTGTAATCTAGTTTACATCATTAACAGGGTTATTTAAGAGCAAATTACATTCACTCCCTGAGCTAACACTAGCAAGGCTACCTGGGAAAAAACTTGTCACATTCTGCACAGGAACATGTCAATGCCTGATGCTGCACTAGCAATGTCACCGCACATCCAAACAGAACATCAACTAGATTATACGGCAATAAACCCCCTGTGCTGAACTGACTTTGTGGATGAAACTACCTAAGGTCAGCAGTAAGTAGGCTTCAGGAGAATGACACTAAAAATGCAGAAAACCATGGGCAAAAACTGAATAGGTTTTCCATCATTTCAGTTATGAAATAGGCCAGACAAAGGTATAAGAACATTAACAAAAATTAATTAGCGTGGTTACCAACAGCAAAGATATTTCACATTAATCCGAACACACCCTTAACCAGGGCTTTTCGTCGTCGTTGCTGCTCTCTTTGGGGAAGACAAGCCGGGACATGGGTCAGAGGCCAGCTGTGCGGGTATTCCGCCGTCTCGGAGCTCCTCCTTGCTCTGGGAGTTGCTCCGTGGCCCCCTGCTCCCCCCCGCAGCGCCCCCCCTGCCCGGCCCCAGGGCGGCCCCTGGCGGCGGGAGTCGCGCCCCCGGCAGCCCGGCCAGCCCCCCCCCCCGCCCCAAACCGCCAGAGGGAACGCGGGGACCCGGCTTGTGGCAGGTCAGGGAGCTGCCCCCCTGGCCCAGGGGCCAAGCAGAACCGGCACGGTGCCAAGGGAGGGCTGAAAAAGTACTTGGTGTGATAGCTGATAGGTACCCGCCTCATTACCCGCCCTGCCAAATGAGTCTTGGCTTTAAAAAACACACATCATGATTTTAACCCTTATTAGTAAAAAAGAGATACTTTCAATAAATCCACAGAGAAGAAAAAGATGTGGCTGAATAGTCCGTGAACATCAAATTCAGCACCCCTCCCCACATACTCCCCACTCTGTTGGTACAGCTGCTGAAAACAATGAGACCTTGTGCAATTTCTCAAATACATCAGCAGCTGAAATTACTAGTTCAGAAACTGTAAGACAGTCAAGTACCATGCAGCCAGTCCAGGTTTTCCTATTCCCACTAGTGTTACTTCTGAGAATACCTTGTGATTTGCTCTCTGACATATCTACAGGTCATCCCTATTCCCTGGCAGACAAAGCTGCTCCATACTGCAAGGCCAGGCAGGACAAGGGATTCAGCCCGATGTAATTCAGCAAACAATTTGCAAGAAGGAAGGGGCTAAAATAAGTAAAACTTGGTTGCTCCTCATATCCCCTGTGTACAAGACAGGAAGCACTTGAGGATGGCTCTAAGGTCCCCAGAGCTCAACGGTAAAGCAAAAGCTTTTGGCTTCCATTTGCATGAACACACTCTGCTAAAGCCTTGCTACTCTCATATAAAGTACAAAGGAGGGGAGGGTGGATGAACAGAGAGGAAACCACCAGCTTTCTCAGGAAAAATAGTTACAGGAGAGTTTAGGAACAGTGCTCTGAGGTACTATAGACTGGAGAGAGCGTTCCATGCAGGCAACATCTCACTTGACCATCATTTCTCCTTCCAACCCAGACCTGAAGGTGCTACTGCCTCTACTTGTGAAAGGAGCTGTAACTTGAAGACTGAGACAGTTAACATTAGTAAGATTTGAACCAATTTCTTCAATGGAATCAACATTTGGCATTTAGCTGTAATGATTCCACTTAAATATTTTAATGCAAGTTATAAAAACTAGCTGTATCATATTAATGGATTTATTCAATCTCACATTTCTTAGGAAAAAAAGAACAAGCTTTTCGTATCACATCTTTAGTTTAGATTTTGAACTCAAATTTGAACTGTTTTTTAACAGATAATTTTAAAGGGTATGCACTATAAAGAACACAAGGAAGACTCTAAATGTATTTTCTTAACATTCTCTCAGAAAATTCCATGGCTTCCAATTTCTGATACATATGTGCAACTAATAATGATAATTAGCTTATTTTTCAAAAACAATTATGCATGTTAATGTGTAAACTAGTTTATAATGCATAATCTAATAAATAGGTACAAAAGCTACACTAGAGAGCCCTTTATTATTGTAATAATTTTAATAGCTCATATTTGATTGCTGTGGGAGACCCAAAATAATACGTACATAAACAGGTATACATACCTCAAAAAAGCTCTCCACATACTGTAGTATGTACACTCCACAATCACTGAAGTTGTTCTGTTGTGGCACTTTTGGGTTGGAACCTTTCATGACATCTTTGGAAAAGCTTCTTTTGTTGCCTTTCCTGACTTCCCATTCCACCTCTAAATATCTGTGATAAAAGACCATACAAATTCAAACTTCTGTTTTCTTGCAGAATTTTGTAAATAAAAGAAAAACCAAACCCAAAAACCCAGATATGAAACTTACTCCCTTAGTGTTTTCACAACATTTGACCTGGAAGGGCCTCTCAGTGAGTCCATAAGCAAAATGCAGGGCCTGAGAGAGAACAAAATTTTTAAGTACATAGTATTTTAAAGCAGTTTGGAAAACACAATGTCACACAGCTAGCTAGCTCTGAAGTAATCTGTGGGGTGACCTTGAACAAAACTAGATCAATACTATGAGTTTTGCCAGTGCTGCTGTAATCCCCTAACTGGGATAGCTACATGCAAAGTTATCTTTAGATTTTACTATACACGAAGTACAGAGAACTTCAGAATACACTTAGAAAATACACTACTGTCAGACTGAAAGCATTTGCAAGAGGCAAAATCTACTTGCTTAAACTCCCTCAGGTGTCTAGTGCTCTTTTAGATGCACAAGGTATCTGGGACACTGCCAGAGACTAGAAAGTAAGGCACAGAACCCATCAACATCCTTCTGGAGTAGCAGCTGGAGAACAGATGGGACAGTCCACAGCACCTAAGAGGACGGTAGGCAGGCATGTTCAAGAAGTGATCCCAACCAATGAATCGGAAATCTACCTGACAGTTACCCACAAAACACACACCTACTCTGTTTGATAGACTTTAGAAAAAAACTCTATCCATAAACAAACATTTTCTAGATAACTAAGTCTGTTTGAACACTCTCTTGCACACTACCCTATCACTTGATCTAGAGGATACCACCTTTGCAGTAGCTATAAACATAACAATCGTATCAGCCGCCTTATATGCAACAGCTGGATTTATAAATCAAAGCTAACTCATACCAGAGTTCAGAATCTCAGCATTAGATGCAAGATGTATTTTGAGGAATATATAGGATGCAAATTACTTTTCACAAAGCTCTGCTTTCTCTTTTCTAACAATAACACACATGCATTCAGACAAGTCATCCTTTATAGAAACTGCAAACTAGTAAATTCAGACAAAATACCTGACTGTGTTTATGTATAGGTTTGTTTGCATTTATAAATTATTTTACACAAATGCAATTTTTAGGCATAAGCATGTAGTCACTTGAATAATGTTTGCTTTTACTTGTGGTTCTTTTAATTTCTGATAAAAGAAAGTTATTATTTATGTAGAAAATGCTCTTTAAAAATGCACAATCCAGTACTGGGGGGGGGGGGGGGGGGGGAGAAGAAGTGAAAGCTTTTCAAGGTAATTTTCTTTTTCATATAGAATTAATTCAAAAATATGCTAATAGTAAAGTATTTAAGTGCCCTTAATGACTTTTGATACTTATGTCTCAAAGATCTCATGGAATTTCATGTTTGGATTAAAATAAGGTCTGGTGGAAAGTATTATGCACAGATAATCCATCATCAGAATGGGACAAATTTAGCCAAGCTATAATCAGAAGCTCATAAATATGCTTAAAACTCTCAACACCGATGGATTTTTACCCCTCCATGAAAGCATATTACGAACAGTTCATACACATTCCATATCACATTCAAATACATAGTTTTATCCTGCACCATAAGAATGTATTGTGAAAGCCTGTACCTTTCTAGTAACCATTTTATTCACAAAGAAGGAAATATAAAAATGGATAAATAAATCACAAAAAAATACAAATGAAATTGTGAAGACAGCAATAGTAGTAACAGTATTTCTAGATGGGGAATCATGCATTTCTGTCACAGCAAAATACAAACAACTGCAGTCAATCATTATTAATAAATAGTTACTTGGTTTCAAACATCAAAAATATATTTTAAGAGTTTTAAAATCCAAAACCAGTTAAAAAGTAAACAAAGAAATGTAACTGAACTTAGTACCATGCAACATTCTTAGAGAAAAAAGAATAATGCTAAGAAAAGAAAGACAATAAAGAGAAACAGCTAGAACACACTTGGGTAAGAAATGGGGGCAATTAAAATTATTCCCATTTTCCTGTACTAATTTGAGTGGTGACAAAGTTTTTCTTTAGTATTAAATTAAGTTACTTATTTTCATTTAAAGACTTTTTTCTTTTTTAATATAGAAGGATACATTTAAACATGCCTCTGCACCTTCTTTTTGTAGGAACTTAAGTGCAAGATATCAAAGAACAGCCTTATTTGAAAAAACAATCTTCAATTGCCTGAAGCAGCACACAGGCTTAACAGAAACCCAAAAAGCTATTATTTCACTCGTAGTTTCATTCATTAAATCTTCTGCTGACAGAAGATGATGATACTACAAAGTATAAAATTCTCTCAAACACTAATAACATGTTGATTAAAGTGTTTGAAGACTGATGTATGACTGTTTACCATAATTACTCTCTTTTAAATTTCATAAACTTTTATGAAATTTCCATTTTAACTGTTTTAATACTTACTGTTTGCAGATAGTAGGCTTCAGGTGCCATTGTCCCATTTCTGAATTACAGTTATCATCTACAAGGCCACCATCATCACTACTGTCTTCCTACAGAAGCAACATGTTTAAGGGTGTTTAAAAGCTAGTATTGTTTTTCAAACAGATGCAAAAGAAATTATTGCTATACTTACCATTTTTATTCAAGACCAGTAACATAAGTTTAATAAAAAAGTGATAGCTTTAATCGGAAACCATTCATTGTTTGTCAAGTTTGCATTACCAACTTTTAGTCACACAGTTTCTGAAATTCATGCCGGAACAACACGGAGCGAACAGTGCTATTTATTTAACGACTGCTGAAACCAGAAAAAAGTTGCAACTGACATTTTCAAAGCATTGCTGGCTTAGAAGAGGCACGTCTCCATTATTTAGTTATAAACCAAATTATCAATACTTTCTCTTGCTAATGATTACTAAAAACTTGCTTGGTGGTTTCATGTATGTAATCTTCTAGATGAAATGAGACAAAATCTGCAATGAACTCAGAAATAAAATTTGATCTTTACTCCAGAATGCACCAAGTCGGTTCTTAGGGCAAGGGAAATTAAACTGCCATGATATTATATCTCATGGGTTGCAAAACCAGTCATGCCACAAACCTGGGAATATCCTTTGATTTCAATACTGATTGCTATGAAGGATATGAAAGTTTTATGAGCAAAACCATTAAGTTGTTCTATCTAAAAGTAACCTAATGATCCATAGTTTCTTACCTGTCTTACCACCACAGTCCACTGAGTTATAGAGAAAGAGATGCTTTCCAAAAATGGGAACCCCCATAACAGCATGATTTGTGAGATTTTTGCTGAGAAATACATACACTTCACTAACATGCAGGATCCTATGACTGAAATCCTCATGCAATGCCATGAAGATGTTAACATATTAGAAGCTACTGCCTAGATCCTAAACACTTGTTTCTGATGCAGCCTCAACTCCATTTTTGGCAGATGTGAAGGTGCACTGAACTTGTCTTGGTCTACCATTTCTATACTTGCTTTGTGCATTCTAGAAGATATCAGAAATAGCTTCAGCCTGAAGTAAGTTCTAAGCTACACTGCAATGAGGGAACTCAACATTTTTTCTTCCTCTCAGCGAACACAGCAGGCCATGTGCTTTCTTCCCTGCCTCCATGCCATGTACTTCAGATTGGGAACACTGTACTACTCATTCTCCATCTTCAAGGAACTTTAACTGCTACAAAATAGACAGAAAGGCACTTCCATCAGGTGAGAACCACAGAATGTTTGGGCAAGTGGCATGACAGGAGAGGTGGGCTGAGTCTGTATGAAAAGCATAGTTAGGTTTCAACAATACCTGGAACTTTTATATGTGTGCACATATATAAATACTATTTGGAAGCCATTACAAATAGCTGCAGACTTTGGAAAATAATTATTTGTTCTGGACTCAAAGGTGAAAACCAGGTAATTCCTATACTGTATATTTGATAGTCTCCAATTCTTTATTTTGGACAGCTTGGAGTCATACACCTGGAACATGAACAGCAAGGCCAATTAGGAAGAGTACATGTGTAACTCCTAGCTTGCTCACATTGAGCTTGAACTGTAGAAGCAACAGGGCTATGGAATAACGCCCTCATACCCAGTAGTGAGTCAGTAAAGGCCATTTTAACGATCAGTCTCTCCACAACTCTAAAATCTAAACATCTTCCAATCTGAACAAGAACACTACTTGATTATAAATCCATGTTGTTTAAATTTGATTAGGAGAAGCACCAATGAAACAAACCAGCAGAGTAGCACCTACTTATAAATGTGTCTGTTTATGTCCAGGAAATGCAGCTGAAAGAAGAGTAACTCATTCTTGGGTCTGGTAGATAAACATACAGGTGGGGCAGATGAAAGATAGTAATGTGTTGACTTTCAGAGTTTCCACTAAAATCATTGTGTAGTATTGTCACGATGCAAAAGACTCACAAAATTAAATGCAGGATCAGTACAGCAGTTTCCTATTAAACAATTAAATGAACAAATGTACAATCCTCTCCTGTCAAGCTAATTTGCAAATTTTTGTAGGTTACAGGTGCTTTGGATTTGACACTTGCAAAGATAACTAGCTTTAGACAATGCACATTCACAATGTGTGTACAGCTCTTAAGCTGACCATTCAAAATACAACGCAACAGTTTGTATTTCCCAAATAAAATTGCTTTACCTGGTTATCTTGGTCTTCAGAAAAATCTATAAGCTCATCTTCATTTAGTTTACTGCCATCAGCTGAGTCTTCACTATAGTTTAGCCTGATTTTGTGCAATCCATCTGTATCAATCACAGATAGTAATGTTATTTAAACATCAAATACTACGTCATCTTTGAAGACCAAACTAATTTTAAATAACTCAGATTTGTTCAGGATTGCTCACAAGAACTATGATACAGCTGACATAATATTTTATTAATGCATATGAACAAGAGTGAAAAGTTTCTTCTAAGTAACACAGCAGAAATTATTCTTTATTCTGTGAAATGCCTAAAAAAATTCTAGATACCTAGATGAAAAGCCACCATGAAATTACTCTATAGTTCCATGAAGCATTTACAACAGTATAAATTGGTACTGCTACCAAAAGAGGCAGTGTCATTTGGTCCCTAATACAACCGCTTATTCCCATCCCCAGCTGGTTCCTTCCGTGACATCAAATACATCCACACACAGTGGACCAGACTGAGAAAGTCAGTCACAAACTTACTATTTTTTAACTTGGATCAGTTCCTTGATCAGATTAGCTGTGCAGTTGTATGAAGACTTGTGCTGGTAAAAGGCAAAAGGCAGCTTGGGAACGTGCTGCTAGGGAGAGTAGAACACAGGACCAGCTCTCCTGGGAGCAGCAGCTTAGAAATATTTGTGAAACTTCACTAGTTGCTACATAAAAAAAGTATCTGTAAATTAACTCCCTACCCCCTCTACACATTTAGTCACTTGGGAAACAGCATCAAAAGAAATGAAGAACAATGAATGTTATAGCTATACCTGAGAAAGAAGCAGCTAGAGGCTCACTATGCTACCACGGAAGACTTAGAACAGATTTTGAAGGGAAAATAATAAACCATGTGGAAATAAGTAAGAAATTAATCAATCATGCCAGCCAAACCTGAAATCTTCATAAGCAAACTTTTCCTAGAAGGAGGCTATACAATATATCTAAACAATCACAATAACAGAAGTGTTGGTTACAGTGTCGCTGAAGGACATATTACTTATTAAAGAAAACCAGGATTTTTATAAGAACTGTAAATAGGGCAATGAACTAGATAATGGAGAAAATGGAGAAGACCTGCATTTGAGAATACTTCAACAGAGAAGCTGAAGTAACATTTTGGAAAAAGGAGTGGAGTTCCACAGGGAGAAAATTGGGAATTAGTCTTACTCAGTATCTTTGAAAAGACCTTAGCACAAGAAGTAGGCCACATAGTAATGTGACTTATTTCTGACAGATTCCTAAAAAATAAAAATTGGGATGAGAAGAATCACATCTCATACAAGAATTAAGCAATAAAAAGTGAATTAGTTAAGTAATAAAAAAATACAATTTTGGATGATTTCTTCAAAGTTATTTAGGTATCAACTCCTACTGATTCACAAGTCCAACACCAGGACTTAGTTTGAGATCACAACATCTAAGTTTAGGCTCCCATGTACAGTAGGCATCTAGGGTCTCACAACGTTAAGTGGAGACTATAGCAAGAGCAGAGAGCTACTCAACTGAACAGCTACTCTGTGTCTGCTTTGGGCTTAGAAAAGGAGGTCTCTTGGTTTCATTGATTATACTATCAAAGAGGCACCCTCTGTCTCTTGAGATATCCTAGGATATCCAGGACATACATATGGATTTGGCAGAGTCAAGGCACTCTTCTGGAGCAACAGCTAAAAGCTGGGCAGAAAACTAAAGGTCTACATCCCCATCTTCCATCTGGTTAAAACCGAAGTTTAGACACACAGCATATCTAAATTTAGCTGCCTAAACATATGCTTAGTGTCAATCTCAAATTGAATGACACCCTTAAACCAGGACTGTGACCTGTAAGAATGTCAGCAGTAATGAAAGGGTGCATCATCTGCAATAGCTGAGCAAGAGAGTCTGAATGTTTTAGTCAGCAACAGAATGACCATCAGCCACCAATACAATGCAGCCATAAAAAAATGTAATCCTCACAAAAATGTCATAAAGTACATTCCAACTAATTACAGACAAGTAACAGTAGCAGCATCCAAGACACCTGAGACCGTATCATACAGTAGCAATATCACAAACAGTAACAATCACACATAAAATGAAAAAACAATTCAGATGAGGACATACACACACTCCCAACCCCCAACCAAGACCTTCCAGAAGTGACAGTATTATCACAAATGAATAAATTTAGAAGTGTTTATACCCACAAAGATATTAAAGTTGTAATGACCTGCAGTATACAGATTAGACCATATGATTGATAATCTTTTCAGAGCTTGTACGATAAACTATGCAATTACTGTGTAAACTAAGTCACTAGGAATACTATCGGTGACCAAAGTAAAAGTTTCTGCATGACCAGATGTTTTGTACTTTATGCCTCAAAGGGATCCAAACCTTGCAGTGAAAACAATTGTTTTCCTAATTCCTTCATCTGCCTTTAAAAGTATGTCAGCTCCTTTGTTCACTTTGGTACAAACGCTGTTCCAGATCACTGAAATCAGCCTCCACAGCAGTGATGCATGCAGAAAGCCTCTCTAAATATGATGCAGATCTCATGAGAGATTTTTTTTTTTTAAATTATTTTCTTCTTAGTCTGTTTACATACCTTCTAGCAGGATATTCAAGAACTTAGTGTTGAAGCAAAACCTCAAAATATAGAGGACACTGGAATTAAGGCTGCTCACACAATCTTAATTCAGTTCTCCCATGCACATACATTATGAAGATCCATGGTCAACTACTATTCTTTCCTTAACGATTACAGTCTTAAGTAATGCAAAGTGATATCTACAAAATGATTTCGTGTGAAAAAGGGTCTCACAACTGAAAAAATTAATCTGATTTAGGAAGACAGTGTTTTATCTCCAGTCCTTTGCCATGAGAGTTATGTCAACTGCCCCAAAAACATTTTATACACAATGGCTTTAAACTGCTTACATTGAAAGCACTCAAACTTCAGCCACATGCTAAACTTTCAAAGTATGAAGTTTACACAATTGCAAAAGTAGAAACAGATGTGAAATCTCCAAATTTTTCATTAAAATGTGCATAATTTTACAATTACATACCCATAGATTGGCTAGCAGTCGTGAATTCGCCCTGTATACCGTTTTCATCCGGAGTCCTGTGGTCTAGTTTATGGCATGCTGATTCCACAGTGTTAGGTTCTTCCACATCACTGTCTATTTGATTTAGTTTTTTGAAAGAACTTTTTCCCCTACAAGGACTTCTTATACAACATGAAGACTCACTGTCCTCGGTTTCAGTGTTTGGATCAATTAAAGCTGTATTATACTTTTTGGTCAACGTCTTCTTTGCTGTAGACTTGGAAGGCGAGTTTTGTGCATCTAACTCATTTGACAAAGGAGATGGTGTGTTGCTCTCTCCATCCGAAGAGGAAGATTTTATCTGTGCTGTAGCATTTTCATGATAGTGGGGATTTGGTTCATACTTGGGTTTTTCTAAACCAGGAAAACAGATGACAGCCAAAAACCAGTGGGCACTGCAAAGGAAAAAATACTTTAAAAATAGAATTACATTAATGCTCACAGTTAAACCTGAAGTTGGTAAAAAACAAGCAAAACACTGCATGTGCACACACACGCTAAGAAAACCTAATCCTGTCCCCCATAGTTATAAAAGATAAATTGTAACAGCTGTTCACTCCTCTGAGCAGGTTTTACTCAAGCCTTCAGAGTCTTCTCTAAAGGTAAGATGATTCCATGCAAGCATTCACCAACAAATTTATTAATAAGATGCAGGTAGTTGGAAACAGGTGCTGTCTAAATATTTGCTTCAATTTGCTCATACTTTATAATGCTTTCCCTTTGAATTTAAACTTCTTTCTTTTTAACATTTTGTTTACCACTGCATGAATTAGTGATTGTAGAGTTCATGTTTTATGGCTATAAAAATTTTTCCAGTACTAGAACTAGAAACTAATTTTAGTAGTTTAGTTCAGAAATTGCTTCTTAGTTCTAGACTAGAAGTACTTCTAGTACTTCTCAGTTCTAGTTTAGAAACTACGTCTAAATCTAGTACTAGAACTAGAAACTACATCTAGTTCTAGTACTAGAACTAGAAACTAGCTAGAAACTACTCATTGCACTAGCAATACAAGTAGTCAGATCTAATGGTATAGCTGAGTTGCTTGTATTCTTCCACCTATGAGATCTTCCTACTGTATATGACACTTCACATTTTTAAAGAAATCTTGTCAGCAGTGAATTAAAAAAAAGGAGAAAAAGTGTTTGCAATGCCATCACCACGACTCTGTTGTCCTCCTTATCCTTCACAGAACTGACATTCCAACCCTTTCAGGATAAAAACGAGTTATATCCCCCAACATAAAATAAGATAGGAGATAAGTTTTGCCCCAGTTTCCTCCTTATCTCCTTGCCTCTTTGGACTTCACTGACTTGCCACTCCATCAGAAATGGAGCAGCAGCAAATTCAGGGATTGAGGGATTGCAAGTATCAACTGACCTTACTTAGAAATTTTCTGAAGGTTCTCTGATTCCCTTGAGCAAGTAGCAAAACCAGAACCTAGCTATGTATTATGCAAGTGAAGCCACATTTCAATGTGTTTTAGAAAAAAGAAAAAGTAGTAGTTAGAAATTCATGTCTAACTGACATATTAAAAAATTAATTAATGATTATGAAGCCTAAATTCCATCAAAACTCAATGGCAGTTACAGTAAGTGGCCTTTGAAAGCAGCATATGAAGTATGGAGGCATTTTGTCTTGACTGATTCACCACACCTAGTAAATGAACATATTAAGTATTGCCAAACCCTGGAATTTGTGTGTGCTCTATTAATATAGGTTTTATGTATCAATTATGTAAATAGACTAGCAAATTAACTTGGATCTAAAAAGAAAAGAGATTGTAAGTTTTAAAACAACAACTTATTTCCATTGGAGACAGGAACAAAAAGGACTGTACTGCCAAATGACACTGATGCAGTCATGGTTAAATCAGCCATGTTAATTCTCCCCTAGATTCATCCTGCCCACCTCCAGTTACTGCAGTTTGACAGTTTGTTAGATGATGAGCCCATATTCCCTAAACTAGCGGTTATGGGAGAGTCTGGAAAGAATTTCTGGAAGTAGACAATGAAGTCCAGCAACTCCAAAGCAATCACTTCTAGAATGTACTCTTAAACCAGATGCCAGAATAAATAGCTGTGTCCTAAAAGAAAAAAAGCATCATTTTAGGCAGTATAGGAGAAGCATTATCAGAAGCAACCACTAGCAGCATTCCTGTAATGCCAGAGAAGCTCTCAAGTTTTCTCACATCCTAGAATAACTTGTTTCACATACTACTTAATTCAAGACACAAAGAAGCAAAAGAAACTTTGAGATTGGTTCTCAACCAGACTAATTTTGCCACAGATCAAGGTTTGAGACCTTTTATAAATAGTAATGATTGCAAATCTTTCACTGGAACCAAAGAAATTCTTCCATACCCTTGATCCACTACTGCATCACATTGGGAAAGTTCTGTTTACACAGACTAATAACCAGCGTGGCAAATTCCTGAACAATACCTGCAGTGCTGCAATGCATCAAGTTGCAAACACTGGGAGTCTACGTGTGAATTCTACGATCATAATCTATGAAGACAAGGAATAAACTGATGGAAGAGAAGTGGGTGATGAAGGCCTTACTACACTATATTAGGTTGCACATGCAGATGTCCAGGCAAAGGCATGTTGAAAAAATTCTGAAAACCAGGTTCTCCAAAAACCACACAGAATGGCATGTACTTTGCTTTCTATTCACCACAGGCATTACCTGGCTCTCCCTCACCACCACTGATTCTCTGTGCTCCTAGCATTTTCAATAATTCCTTGAAGTTATGAGGCAATGCCCTGATTACACACAAAAAAAACCCCACAAAACACTAGACAGCTAAACACAAAGCAGTTGGAAGTTACATTCTACTGAACATACAGCATCTAAACACCTCCATTCTTGTCAACATAAAAGCATGATAGTCCTCATTTTGCAAGTTAGGAACAGGAGCATGGGGAAATTTGGGGAAATTACACAACAAAAAAGAAGTCACACAAGGGAGCTTCTGAAAAAGCTGCAGCTTAGCACAGACGTCAGGTTGCAGCCCTCAGCCTTCATCATAAGACTTCCACATCTGAAAGACTCACTGCAGATTAAGAATCCAACTAATATACAAATCAACACCACAAATATATAAAAATGTATTTGACACAAAACGAGGTCTCACAGTCCTATTAACAGACAAAGTCCAGGGGCTATACATTTCATAACACATTATATACACAGCTACAGAATGCTACCTGAGGCTGTAACTTCCACAAAGAGGATCTATACTGTATTTGCTAACCAGATCAGAAATCCTTCAGGTTAGTATTTTGCCATTAAGAAACAAAAATCAGCACTGATACTTATTACCTCTTTTGTCAGTAGTATGCTTAGTTCTAAAAATAAAACTTTCTGGTTCTATATCAGAGAAGGTAAGAAGCACTCGAAGTGGTACTATAGTGAAGTTAATGAAAATAAAACAGGACTTGCATTTCAATTCAACATAAAGAGCTGCCTATCAAAGTAACAGAGATAATTCAAATAACGTAACCAGCAAAACCTCAAGACACTTTTTGACTGAAAAAAGTTAAGACTACTCCAGTTCTCTGCTCTCGACCCATTTTGAAACACAAGAATATATAGAAAAGAGCAGTCAAATATATAGTAACCTGGTAAAACCTGCTATTCTTCTGCGTCATGGCAATATAAGGAAGGAGGAGACACTTAGGAAGTGACAACTCTGCTACAGGGATGGAGGCCTAGAAGCCTTCATAGTCACCAGTTTTTGTGTTCTTCCCCAGGTAGCTCCCCAGCCTCCTCTCTGTCCTGCAATACCAATAACTTATCATAATGGGAGTACTTCATAGTCAAGCCATTGACTCTTTCCTAAATATGTTAGCATCTCCCCCCAAAAAGTTTAGCTTTTTGTTCCTCAAAACCTAATGCTAGGTTTTGGGAGATGGGGGAAGTGACATGTTAGAAGTGAGACAGAATAGCAAGGTACATCCAAGAAAAATACTAGCATCTAATAACAATAAATTAAAAGAAGAAATATGGAAGATCTAATTTATGCTTTGTCAGAAAGCAGGTCAAAAACAACAATAAAACCCAAACCCACTCCCTGTGCCAAATCAGCACTTTCTCATCTTCCTGGATACTTGTTTTTTTCTGCTCTGAGATGTTCTTACTGTACAAGTCAGGAAGCCACTTTTGCAAACAAATGTCTTACTATCACCACTTACCAAGTTTCAGATCACAGTGAAGGACGGTTCCAGAAAGGGTGAACACGATCATTTCCAGATAAAAGATGTACACCAAAAATAGACTTTTCATGCTCTAATCATCACTACTGGATGAGTCCATGAGACCAAGCTAGTCCAAAGCAAAATCCCACACACATACATGATCATGCCCTCCGTACAAACTGGTTTGTTCTCCAAATTCACTCCTACTGAGCTGCACTACTTGCTAAGGTAGACAGACATTGCTTTAGTTGCTTAACAGTGAATGAACAAGACAGTGAAAACTACTATGTGCTAAGTTACCTGCACTATAACTAATTCTTGTTAAACCACAGAACTGTTTCTTTTCATTTTCAGGTGACTTCTAAGTCACACTGCCTGATATTTGTAGCATGATAAGTCTCATTCCTCCTGTGCATAACCAATGTGGATGTGTGATGACACAAGAGAGGATGGTGAAAAGTAAACTATGTAACAAGCTCCAAGGCAACTAAAATTTCAGTGACAGACACTTCAATGTTCTGGCACTTAAAACTTCAGGGGAGAGCGATGGCAAGGATGAAGTCTGCAGTGGACAGGAGCAATCTCTTACAGAAGTCACTTTCATCACCTACAGACTGGCTGACTTTCCATGGCTGTACAGAAGTCATAGCATCTCAGATTCTGAAGTCAGTGCTTGTGAACAGCTTTCTCAGGGATTTACTTACTACTTTAAAACAAAGACACATCTATGGTCAATTACCTCATAACTGCCTCTCCACAGTTAGCCTCAGAATTCAGCTGGGGAGGAGGTGGGAAAAGAAGATTCAGAAAGCCTCCTCCTAATGCACAATGGCACAGTACCTAGATAGATTTCTCTGAAGAGCTTTCAATTAAAAAAAAAAAACCACACCTATTCTTTGACTTTTCAAAAGGTCAGTTAGGTATGCCTATGATAAGTCAGTTACAATTCTCCTGTCTCTCTGCCCTTACTTTATTTATGCTTTTATTGTATATTTTTAAAATGCAGTAGTTTAACTTTCCTAATTAATTTGGCTTAAGGATGGGTTAGATTCTTTTTGCGAAATGTAAAACTGTGTTGGTGACAACTTGCTCTGATCTTAAGGAAAGCAAGCATCATTAAAAGTCCTTAACAACCATTTGAGTATTAACAGTCTGCTTCAGGACCCAAGAAAGGTATCAGGACAAAAGGATATAAAGAAAAAGAATAAAACTCCCAATACAGGGCAGCAGAGATTTTCAATTACATTTTCTTCTGATATAGGTTTACTGCAACTAAAGGATGATCTCATCTATAGCAAAGAGATCTCATTAGAAGAAAAAGTAAGGACTGAAAAAGGTAAATCCAAAAGTTATCAACATCAAAGGCTTAGAAGGAAGAACTCCAGAGAACCCAGTAAAACCTAGAAAGAAGTACTCAGAAGAGTTCATTTTTGCTCAGTCTTTATATTGTCCAATACTTCTTATACTACAGCAGTGCACTTACAGATCTTACATTACTATTTTGCTTTTATCACCTGGAAAAAGACATTTATTCTCTTATTTTTCAACTTCCAATTCACACAAAACTTTCAATTTTAGAATTATGAAGCTTAAGGCTTTACCATGTAAACGCAATAAAAAGGTATGCTTACTTACGCTTCATTAAGGGGAACAAAAATGAAATCTTTCTCAAAAATGTCAACATGCCGCGTCCATGTTTTTACTCGCCCATGTCGTCTTTGTTGTATTCTGCAAGAAGAAACCAACACATGATTTGTACTGTGGCTTATTTTAATGGAAAGACTGCACTTCGAGATATTTTGACCTTAACAGCTTCTTAAGATTTTCAAGCCATATTCTACGTTTGTTATAGGTCTGGATGCTTTCTAGAGTTCTGCAGGTATCATAACATTGTCTGTAAGGATTTTATCCCTGTGAAACATCTGTTCTTCTAGTCTTCAGTGTACTTAGGTCTTCGTAAAACTAACTTATCAAGAGACTTACGAAAGGTTTGAAGTTTCATGAATATTTCTTCTTTCTCTTTGATTAAGGCGTTTATAGAAGAATGAACTGAACACATGTATTCTATCAGCATCTTCTTTTTTCAGTTTTTCAAGTACCAAATACCTGGTTAAAAAAAAAAAAAAAACAAAAGAAAAATTCATGGAAGTATTTATCAGCAGAGTAAAAAGGACTGCCAACAGTGCTACCACCCCACTGAATAGTTCCAGCCTCTAACTAACCACAGAAACTCATTAATGCAATATCTGTGTCAGTATTTCAAGGTATTAAGCACTCTGCTCAATCAACAAGTTGTTCTGCTGCTGTTGTATTTACTTCTATATTATGGCAGCAAAAAAGATTTTCAATTAGTTTGTTACATATGACTTACCTAGGAAATACACGTATTTTGTAACTGAGCCACGAAATCTCCAAACACTCCCAGAGTGATGCACTAATTTTCTATTCACCTCTAAAATATTTTAATAGCCTGAAAATTATACACATGCACCTTATATGTAGCATAAACACAGCAGCATATAATAATTTAATATGTTCCTAACATCAGTAGGCCAGTGACACCAAAAAATTAGTTTATTTGTTATGTTAATCAAAACAAATTAAATTCCAGGGAACACAAATACTCTGAAAAGAACAACTGAACTTAAAAATGCCTTTTTTTTTTTTTTCATTGCAGTTAAAATTTCCCTTTAAATGCCAATAAATTTTAAAGAACCTTTTCTCCAAGTGAGGACAATGTCACTGTCAAGCTGGATAGGAATGGAACCAAAATTTCTTGCAAAAATACAAAACAACTTTTAAAATTAGAGCTATACATAGTTGGGAGACCAAGAATTATCAACTGACCTATGAATTTTTAATGCTAGAACTTTTCAAGTTTCAGAGTAGAAGATGACTGAAAACTGATTTGAAATAAAACTTACTTTAAATAAAAATCAATTATAACATCATTTAAAAATTCTCCTTCATTTAGACAATGGAGGTCTTCATTGGTCACAGAAATACCACCTTTAGCTGGAGGAGGTGGATAAACTATCAACCTGAAAAGAAAAATACGTTCAATAATAAATATGAAATGTCAAAAACACTCAGAAAATTGTTAGAGGGCAAAGATAAGTATCTTACTTTTCTATAGGACCAATAAATACTGTATGTGGTTCTCCAATTTCTTCATCATCATCAAAATACGGTAACTGTTTATTTCGCTGCTGCATTTTGGTCTCAGAAGCAACCTTACAAGAATAAAGTCAGTATTAATTTGCATACTGCGCTCAAATTTACCAAAAAGGTAATAAAGCTTTGTGAAGTGCAGCAGTGTAATATCCATTGCTCTTGAGAAGGACTTCAAGTTGGTTTTTTACCTTTCCTAGTTAATTTATTACACTTAGGTCTGTACTCATTTCTTACAGAGCCACAAAACTTTCAAATTCTTTAAGAGGTAATTTTGGTTAAAGAAGTCATTAATCAAATTTAACTACAACACTGCAACTTAATTTCTGGTTTGAAATAACATCATTTTACCAATAGATTAATTTGGAAACAATTATGCTGTCTAGTTATACTACAAATTTCTTGTCCCTTAATAATTTTTAAACGACAACATTACTTGTGGACCATTGTGCAACCTTATGATCAAACTGAACACACTAAAAAGTATTGTGAATGCACTATTTCCCATAGTGTTATAACCCACCATGGACCAGTCTAGGAATCCTCAGATAAAAGCCAGCAGAAGTCGTTGGGATTTTTTTTTTTTGGTCTAGTGACTAGCACAGTATCTTCAGTGTATTTGTAACCCAAATAATATAATGACTTTGTTCTAAAACAAAACATAATTACATTTTTTATTTTGTTTTCTCTGTGAGATGGACTTCCTTTGGAATTGTCTTCCAAGCACTTAGTAAATGCAACAAGCCTGCCATTAGCTTCTTCAAAAGAAATTTTCACAAAGAAGTCAGAAATATTATTTCTAATACCAATGTCAGTAATTATTTTTTCAAATATTGAGTTTGCATGAGGATCAAGACCAGTTTCAAAAATCAAAATGATGTATTGTTCTTCTTGACCTACAAGAAAGCAGAGATAAAAATATTCATTTAGAAACAAAGTATGTAGCAATTATAAACAGATTTCAAAGAATCACAGGCCAACACACGTACACACCGCTGACAATACATACAAGCAGTAATATACCTGTATGCAGACAGACTGAAGGATTAACTACAAAACCCATCTACCTACATTTGGAAAAAGAGTGCATTCAATTTCTGCCCTCATCTAGAAATGTTATTACAGCTGATAAATTTTTAAAAGATATTGAACGCAAAGCTGAAACATATTTTGAAATAACAGCTCTGTGTACTGACAGTAAGACTATGTAATCAATACCTTCTCTTTTTCTTATTATGGTTTCTATCCTATTGTTTCAATACATTTCCAGAATTCAGTGTAATTTCCTCTCTATACAGGGAAACACCATGCCCTAATTTCTCTCAAGTCAACACTAAGAAGTCTAGAGCAGCTCTCTCAAAAATCAGTGAGGATATATTCATCTGTGGAAATTTATTAGAAAAGGGGAACTGTATGGGGCTTTTGTAGTCTCAATGTTTGTTATAAAAATGGCTTTCATCTACTTAACCCCTTCAACATCTACACAGTATTTTATTTGAAAAGATTTCAGCCTGGTTTTCTCCTACTTTCAAATAGATGTGATTGTAAAAGGGTAAGGAAAATTTAAAAAAAAAGAAAGAACTAAGACAACATATACTGAATTAAACAAGAAACAGTATATGAGACCCCATGATTCAGGTAGATTCATGGTCTGTCCTGATCCCAGAAGGCTACACTATAAAACATTATTGCTTTTTGAAAATTTTACATATGAAAGTTACTACAGTATATAAGCCCAGAGATGACCCTCCTTTTAACTAAAACATTCTATAAGAATCACTCCTGCATGGATATACAGCACTGACATCTACATGTCAACTCTTTCAGACAATAGAGATTCTCAGAAACAGTGACAGGTTGAAAACAATAATACTTGAACTTGGGGTAGCTAGCAAGCAGGATGCAAAACTTAAAACCACTGCTTAGAAACGAAACTGAATACTGAGGGGGAAAAAAAAGTACATTTTTGAGACAACTGTTTCCAGACTTAAATGGGAAAATAAGCATGATGCTTTTTTAAAAAGTGGATACAAACTGTGTATCACATATTAGAAGCACAAAGTTCAAACAAAACTACTCTTACTGATTCTAGTCACGTGTTGTTGGGTATGTAAGTACAAAAACCTGTAATGGCAATTTCACAAAAGAAACAGTTATTCTTCTCTGATCAGATTTCTGTTACCATAGAAACTGAAATCTCTAAAGGATCTCCAATCCACTGGCAACTAGTTTTCATTTCTAAAAAGTATGCATGTGAATAAGGAATTTAAAATGTTACAGTAATCAAAACTTTCATCTCCTTACACAGGTAAAGGGATCTCACCACCTAGAAGAGCAAAGCCCTGCCTTCAGGTCCTGTAACAAACAAAACAAAACCTCTCTGTCCTCAGTGAACATTCTGCAAACAGAACACTGTCAGGTGCTCTCTCACATTTACTCTTGATAGCCCTAATAAATCTTGCATTTCTTTTGGTACAGCAGCTTAGCTTCAACAAGTCAGCCTACACCTTTACCAAAATTGGCGACCGGGAGTAGGATTAATCAGCTATTGTATAAATAACACCCGCTCACATCTTCTGAAAAATAAAAAGCAGGAAGTTGCACCAAGAGCAATTATTTAGGCAGTCAGACACAGGAATAGGATTCAGGCTGCAAATCTCAGTCTCACGTAGCTGGCTAACTCAGAGCTGCACAGACCTGTGTTTCTGTAAGAGAAGAGTTTCAGACACACACATTACCTTCTGGTTATTCTTAACTTGGCATGCTAACTGTTGTGAAAAATAACTCTTCAGCAGCATGTTTTCCAATTCCACACACAGAATTTAGGTGTCTAGCTGGATTTTGGGTGTTCCTGTTTTGGGAACTAAGCATCTACACATAATTGCTTACACAGCTATGGGCTTAAAAGTAATTTCATTGCTCACAACGCAAATAGCAACTGTGTTAATGCAAAGTACTCTTAAGTATCAAGTACAATAAAGCAGTTGGGTGCAAAACTAGCTCAGCGCCACAGCTTCAGAGGGAAAAGCTGGGGAGAGAAAGCCTGGACACATGGAAAGGGAAGCACTTCTTACCTGGACATCTCAGGAAGCTTTTCCTTTTTTCACCTGTGAACACCTGTGTTCACCTGGGATCTAATGCCTGCTCCCAGGATTGTCTCTAGATCCCCCTCACGCTCTGCAATTACTTTTCTAATTAGAAAACTCCTTACAGCTCACACTTTTAATAGGAGGTGGATGAGGTTATTACAACAGTATGACACATTGGAAGCACACAATTCTGAGATTGTTGAAAGCATTCTTCCTCCATTTGAATGTATCATGTATCTATGAAGCTGAGTACAAGTATAAATAACCACAAAATTTAACCTAAAGAAAGGTCTATTTAAGGGGAAGAGGGCTCTATGCTAATTTAAAAACCAGTGTGCATATTAAGATGCTAGACCCTTGAAGAAAACTACGTTGAAATTAAACTTAAAATTAAGACACATGAAGACAATCCACTTGTTTTCCAAGCAGGTATTTGTCTACATCACAACATCACTACAAGCATACAGGAAAAAAACCCAAGACAACTCAGACAACAGTTTGTATTGAAACTAAGGCCTGTAAGCAGAACAGCACAGAAAGCAGAAGTATACCAAAAGCTGTCATATAAATGTAAACGTCCATATACAAAAGCTAAACAAACCAACTTGCTTTCATTCAGTACAAATATGAGTGACAAAATTTATACTAAACTGACTAAATGTTGTAACTAGCATGTGTCTGGACAAACAGAAGACTACAGTTTTGCCAAGCTGTATGCCTCATCAACCTGGGAACATGATAGTGTCTGGAAAAACACTACACCTGCCCCAGCCAGTTGTGCCAGTTTTAGTCTTTACTGCACTCAGTCATGACCTAAAACATTAAAACACAATTTAAAGTGAATAGTAGACTAAAATTATTTTACTTACTGTCTCCTTTACATTCGTACCAGACATTATCTTTACTCATTTTCAGTTGGTCTCTCAGGCTACTACAGGTTGAGGGTACTGTTTGTAGGAAAACTACTGGTAATTTTCGGACACTACACCATTCACATTTGGTAAGTTCTGAAGTTTTCAGGTTAATCTCTCGGATATCGCTTTCTGTTTCTAGGAGAAAATAATGACACTATATTAAATTATAGTAAAAGTATGAAGGTTTCCTTTACAATGTCCCCCTTGTCTTTAACAAGAAATCAGTATGTGCTTATTAACGTTTTTAAAAGTTTTTTAAAGTTTGAAATTAACACATATCCAGGAAGTGATGCCTGTTAATATCTTAAAAGATGAACTGAACTCCACTGTCATCTGTCAGGAAAGTAATCAGAAACAAACTGTTTTCTTCTCACCAACTTTAATCCAGTTTCTATTCCACAGCAAAAATGCCATTTCCAGTGGTTTAAATTTCCAAGTACTGCTATGACACATTTTACAAAAGGTTTGTAAAGCTTTCTTTGTAGCTTTATCTTTGATCAAGCTCCCTTATGAAAAATAACTTTAAAATGAAAAGGAGAACATACACATGCAGAGAAATGACCTGATTGCCTGAGGGAAATAAGGTACTGCTCTCAATTTACTACCAAAGAGAAATGTCAACAACATGGCAAATTTTTAACACTATATCTGATGCTGCTGATACCAATGTTGAGTATTTTACCGGTTTTGCTGAACTATAAAAATGGAAGGAAAAATGTGTAAAGTCAAAGTTCTTCAAATCTGGTGAAAAGACCCAGAAATTCAATGCCAGTAATTGTTTCTAGATCAGCAAAATGGTTAATGGTAGTCACTTAAAGCTTTAGTTAGTGACAGCTTCCACACGTGCTTGATGGCAGCCTCCACCACAGAAACTATATCCCCTTACATAGGGGACAACACATAGACAGGATAGAAGGAGATATGGAGTCAACATAAAGTCCTTCTAATAAATAAAAATCAATGCAAGAAGTCTCTCTCCTCCTTCTTTCCCTGTAAAAGGAAGGAGACACTGCAGGAAATTCCTGAGAAGACTAAGGCTTTCCTCGAGTTAAATTCTAGTAAGTATTTCACGACCAGACAGACAGTGAGTAAAAATTAGTAAAACAGTTACCACCTAAAGAGTTTAATTTGCATCACCCTGAATATAATAGCAGAAAACCATATGGTGAATAATTTAAAAAAAAAAAAAACAAAACAGACATACCGTTACTTTCTACCTTAGTAGTATCAGTGAGTCTTATTGTTCATGGAGGGAGTGCCTCCCTTCTCCAGCCCCCTGACATCCTTCTCTTGGCATTGAGAGCAGTCAATTTAGCAGTCACTCTCTACATCCTCCCCTCTTGCTAGCAACTGAATTCACACCCCTGTGCCTGCCAGAAAGAGTCTGGTGCTTGTGAAGACAGGGCACTTATCCAAAGCAAAGCATCCACTAGCTGCTGACTGGAAGTGGTGGCCACCACAGCTTCTGTGGAGCAGAGCAGCTCCCCTTTCTTTCTGAACCTCCAGCACCCCCATCCCACTAGCTGAGGAAGAAGCAGCCCAGCTCTGAGTCAGGCTGCAGCAACAACATGCTTCCTTCAAGCCGACTGGGCAGCATTTACTGCTCAGAACAGTAGTTTGCCATCTCAACAGGAAGAGTGGCAGAAATATGCTACATGGATCTAACTAGTTCATCTCCTTTTGTACTGAATCTCCTTTATCTCCCTAGGGACTTACACAGGAAAAAAGGAAGGTAGTAACTAAATTAAGATTTATACATGACTCCTAGAGTCTTCTCTCCTTTCTGTTTAAGACAAACAATGAAGTAGCTTTACAAGGCTAGGCTATAATACGTTAGCCTCTATAGTAATAGTTCAGTTTTCTCCTTCCTAAATGAAAACACTTTGCTTAATTCATTTTACCTAACTTCTCACTTTCAGAGGCAGACTGTAGTAACATCAATCTCAACTTAAAACCAGATTCAACCCATTTAAGTGAGGCATACAGGTCCTTCTAATGGTGTCTAGATAGAAGGTCCTTGCCAAAACATGAGCTAGCTGGTGTTTAAAGGAAACTCTAAATCCTTGTAACTGTGTTTGCACTGAGATGAAGCATACTGAATTTCATGTGGGAGGAAGACTATCTGCTCTTCAGATGAAAATTTAAATTATATTCATCCTTTTTGCATTAAGACTGGCATCTTATAATACATTTCACCATAAATGCCTTAACCTGTGAACAGTACTTCCTGTAACATTGACATAAGACAGACTTATCCATTAAAGGCAATGTCAATAGTTGTTTACGTGTTGGAAACAGAAAGCTGTTTTCTTGAAACACCAGTTGGGAGTTGCAGAAAACTGACAAGGGATGTGGAGATAATTTTGAGAACTTGACATATACACGCAAAAACAAGGTCAAGGTAGGACAGTACTGCTGTTTCTACAGCTGTTCAAAGCATTTGCCTTTCCCTGAAAAAGCATGACTTGTAATCAAGCTAAAGAAAAAAAAATATATTAGGTGTCATTTTTATTTCAAAACCATCACTTGTATTAAAACAACTCATGCTATGATTATGAAGTTAACAGAAATGGAGCTAGCTGGGAATACACCCATCTTCCTCCAGATGCAAAACTCAAAAAAATGAAATGGAGACGTGCTAAATGTTCCAATAAATACAGCATTTAGTGAGTCGCCATTTTTATGCTATTGAGGGATCAAGTCCCATGGAACTAATTTCACCATGTAGCTGTTTTGACTAAAAATTGATAGACGTTGTCTACAAATTTTACTAAGCTTTTTAGTGGTTTTTTTATAATGCATTTATTGCATGAAAACCGGTAGTTTCTATGCATCTGTATTTTAGATGCAACAAAAACTTAAATACTTGACTGAGCAAAGGCTACACTTATCTTTACAGGTTGTGAGACACCTTTTTGTATATAATAATAATATATATGTGTATAATATATAATAAAATATATATGTAATATATAATAATAATATATATGTGTATAATAATAATAAAATACAACAGCTCTCTTTTACAAGTAAGAAAAGGCAAAATTCAGTAGGACTACATCTTCACGGAACCCTAAGATTAGCCAAAGGAAGCAAAGCTACTTTTCAGGCCCAAAGCAAAACCCTACAAAAGAAAACAAAGAAAATAGAGCAATAGTTGTAAGCTCACCACTTCCTAAACTAGGTCACTGTTATTTCTTTCAGCAACATGAAATATACAAATTACAGGCTAGAGAAGAAAAAATTTTCAAGGAAGATATAGACAGGAAAGGTCTAAGACACCTGTATAGTTTTTACTGTCTACTTATGCATCTGAAATAAAAGAACTAATAAACCCTTTTGTTTGCCTTTTGTTTTTGTTAATCATTTTCAAGACAACCTTTGCCAATCATCACCAGAGTATCTACAGCTCTTCAACTAGAATGAAGAGGAAGAACTAATGACCCAGCTGCATGCACACCACAAATTGCTAATTCCTGCTATCTGTGAACTTTCTTTCTGTCAGTAGAAGGCGAGGATAATACAAAATCATTTTGGTTTTTATTCACCAGGCAGTTCAGGTCAAATTTATACTCTCAGGTTTTTTTAAACTCTTATTTGACTACTGGCATCCAGTATAATTTATTACTTACATAACAAAACCAGAATCAACATTTCATTATGATTCACTTGTTAATACCCTTGACAAAGGTACTTCATTCAAATTATATATATTGAGTACTAACATAAAATGAAAGATGTACTCACCTTCTTGACTTTCTAGGCGTATTTTAATATAATCCAGGCAAAACTGTGGAAAACAACACAAGAGTAAGATTTCACATCTTCTCCAAACCAAAACTGACTTAATACCTTTTAACTGTTAGCAAACATATTTCAATTGACTAAGTACTTAAGTAATGAAAATTTTAAAATAAAAATGTTAAATGTTTATTTTTTTTAAAAACAAAGTGTACATTTTAGCACAACTCAAGGAAGCAATTATATTCTTTACTATTCAGTGTCTCATATTGATTGTTGAAACTTAAGATCTCTCCTAAGTACTCCATTTTCAAGAAGGTTTAAAATACTCTGAAAAATACCACAAATTATAGGGAGAAAAAAAATCTTCAAAAGAGAATGTCATCTATCAGTATCAGTATTTAAGCAAACCAAGCAATAGTGTTTTGCAGGGAGGTGGAAAGAAGACGTTAACACCTCTCTGCTATCCATAAGCTCTCTCCAACCAAGCAAACAGGGTTTTCAAGGCTTTTGCAGGCACAATGTTTTATTAAAACACCAGAACTAGATCATATGCGTTATTACGTAATAGTACTTTAGGATTCTTTGGGAATCACAGCCTCTGAAACCAGAGACAAACTTAATATTTTGCCTTTGTCTGTGGAACAGTATGTTGTTCAAGTATGAAAATAACAATGCCCATCAAAAACTGAAAGGATATTTGTCAAATAACAAGTTTACTTACAATCACAGGTTCCACTACCATTCTTCGTAGTGTTCCTATTCGTATACTTCGACAGTTCAGAATGACACTTTCACAGGAATTTTGATAATTTAGAGGTACAGCCTCAGTTACAATCTCTTGAGAAATAACTTTACGACGTTTTATTGGAGTGTTAGACACAATGTTCCCAAACTGAAAAGCAATTTTCAAGGTTTCAGAATGTCTCACTAAGATTTATTACTAAAACAAGCTTGTTAAAAACTAGTGACTAATCTTCAGCTACTTTTCTCTTGGTCATCAGGATTACTTACTATAGCATCCACCTCAACCATATACAGAAGGTAGAAATTTCCTAAAGGACTTTTTGGAACACCTGAAGACGTTATTATTGCCAGATTAAAAAAAATCCTGTAAGCTAACACTTGTAGACAGTTTGTTAACATTTCTAAATCACAAATAATGCTTCTAAAATTGCTAAAACAAATTTAGTTTTTGTAATTTTGAAATACTGTGCAGCTTGGCAAAACAAAGTTATTTTTCATATATTTTATTTATTTATATAAAAACACTAATGCTGTAAAAGCACCACAATGTATGTTGTTTTTTTCTTTCAGTTTTTATTAGTCCAAGCTTTTGGTGACTGAAAACGCTGAGTAATTACTGAAGTACAGTGCATCACATTAGCAGGAGTAGAATCTTCAAGAAATATAAATAAACCCAATCAAAATTCCTTAAAGCAACTCTACAAAATTATTAACATTTTTTTAGGACAGGTTCCAGGGTCTGAGACTAAATAGTGAGAGAAGGCCACGTAGAGTTTGGCTCCAGTTCAAGGAAGTGTCTAGCTACTGACTGAAGCTGTAATCTCAATGAAGTCACCTGTCTACCAACAGGACAATCTTACAAAAACCTATTAAAATGAAAGAAAGCTGGCTGATAACCATCAGATTAAATATATTTATTTGTTGTATTGCTTATATTGCTCTACTTTGTTGAACCATTTTCTGTACACTAGTCTTTTCTTTGGTATTTATATTCCTTCATATAGCTGTTCATTAATAAACATTGTTTTGGGTTACAAAATACAATTAAACGCCCACAAAAAACATTTTAAGGGATTCAATATTTCTATTAAGACTAAATGTCTACAATTATTTTGAAGACCCTAATCACTAGACTATTTTGGCCATAATTCAAAATATACGTTTGGATGCTTCATTTAAATACAGTGGAAAAGGCAGAGATTCTAAATCTCTGTAATTAAAATATTTTCCCAGGACTCTTACTGAAGACAGCTTTTCATTTTTGTCTGCTGGACTAGCTGAATACTGTTAAAAGCTCAAAACTCAAATCACAGACAAACAGTAAAACAGTAAACATTAAAGCGGTGCTATATGTAAGCAGCCTTTTCAGTAAAAAATTAATATTTTGAAAGAAAAACAAGCGAACAAAAGCTTCTTCTATCATATCTGACAAGAACACGGTGATACCTGCAATTCTTGGTAGTTTCCTTGAATCAGTGCAAATTTTGTGTTAAATTTCATTTTAAAAAAAGTTTCCTTTGTTTTCAAAAGCAGACTCTATTCTACATTTGTCTAGAATATGCCATTAATTTCCAATGTTACAACTGGTTTTTAAAGACTAGTCAACAGGAACATATGGATACACAAAAGAAAACATTTGGGAGAGTTTCAGAAGTCTTAGACACCAGTGCCTTCACAAGGCAACACTTTCAATTAATCCAGCACATAATGCCAGAATAACTGAAATTCAAAACTATTTATCGTTCAAGGTTTTAGCCCCACAGCTTTCTTGTAGGCTAAAGGTTCACAGCTTTATACTGATAGTGGTGACTAATTATACACCACATTATAAACATCCATAATTACAGCACTAGAATATTGGCTTCTGAATCTCAACATAGGACGAATGTTTTGGCATCATTACTTCAGCGTTCTAACTCAGAAAACACAAAGTATTTGAGACTGCGGGTTGAAATCTGATCAGATACTCTTGTTGAAGTAAACTCACAATAGTGAAACTGGACAGGTGACCCAAGGATGGTTTTAATCAGCACTATTAATTAAATGCCAGTTGCCACAGGGAATTTATTCTTCTTAATGGCTATTGAAGTGGTTTTTAACATATTGTGAAATCTGTCCCCTTTGACAGCACTTAAGGAATCTGTTCATGGTGCGTTTTTTGTCTTTGTTTATCCAATTCTTGCAGTGGTACTCAACTAGAAAACAAAGCCCCACCATGAAATCCTTAAAATAAGTGCTATTAATTGGGACAGTTGTCAAAGTATTTTAATTTAAAAGGGCTACTATTGTTTCCAGTGTCCTGTTTTCATGTTTAACTTAGTATGTTCAAAGTCTTACCAGGCAACAGCTGGTACTGACATTCTTCCACAAACTAAAGAGGCCCTTCAGTTTCATAGAGAAACCCTGCCCAGTCTCAAAGAGTATACATTCAACACAGAAGCATCTATGTTAAAAGCATAATTCAAACCATTATGAACGCTTGCAAAAATATAATGAACACATTTTCTTACATTTCCAGTATTATGTAAGCAGAGATACTACTTGATGAGATAAGAAAAGCAATCAAATATAGCCATCTTCTGACAATGCAAAACAAGCCTTTACATTTTCCATTTATGATTTGATTTTTGTTTTCTTTAAACAAAGCATTAAATAGTACCTGATCTTTCATTCTTGCTTTTCTTGGTAGTGTGACTGCAATTTCTGTATCTGTTGTTATACTACCTATTCTCTGTTCTATTCCACAACTGTTTTCCTTTAATGCTGCTTCCACCTTTCCTGTAGAAGGAGCTGGGGAGGAGCGGGCTGAATCTGCAGGACGAGGTGAAATGCTTTCCATTCTCCTAGTGCTGCCACTATCCTCCTCCTCATCATCATCACTAGACAAAACAACTAAACAGAAAATATTAAATTCTCAACTACTACATTTCTATGTAACAGAAATTACTTTTAAGCTATTGCTTGAAAATAAATATATGTAATTGTCCTGCAGTGCCAAAAAAAAGTTCACATTTATCATTATATTATGCTTTCATTAACGTTTATTTGGAATCTGCTCACAGGCACTCTCTCCTTCACTTTTTATTTCTCACAAATAACTATACAATATGGGTATCATTAATCTACCTCTAGACACAGAAGTGAAGCCATACATTTCTTGGTTCAATCAAGAATTCTTACTGTGAGGGTGGTGAGACAACAGGTTGCCCAGAGAAGTGGTAGATGCCCCCTCCCTGGGAAGTGTTCAAGGCCAGGTTGGACGGGGCTTTGAGCAACCTGATCTAGTGGAAGGTGTCCCTGCCCATGGCAGGGGGGTTGGACCTAGATGATCTTTAAGATCCTTCCAAACCATACCATTCTATGATTCGACAAAGAACTGAAAGTGAATAATACAATTTAAGAAAAACTGTCACGAGAAATTATGATTTAAGTAGTTCAAATCAGTAAGACAACATGGTCCAGTAAACTAAGCATGGAATTAGAAACATAATTTCCCAAATTCCAGTTCCTTCCTGCTTATAAATTGAGTTTACACAGAGAAAGCACAAAAAATTAGTATTTTATAAATTATGAAATTTAAATGCATAGCTCAAAAGGAAAGAGGGAGAAAATATAAAATAAAAATCAAAGACTGTCTTTCCCTTTGGGAAAATGAATGATGGAATTCTGCTAATAATGTTTTTTACAAAATTATAAAGTATAAGTCTTTAAAAAAAAAAAAATCACTAAAAAAAGATTCATGAAATAATTTTTGTTTTCCCCAATGTTCATCTTTCTCAGAGAGTACCTCAGTATATGAAAAGGAAATTATAAAAGGGTCTGTCCCTCTTCCCCAAGAACACATCCACAAAAAAACTTCATGCAAAATCAGTAACATAAACCTGCAAGGAGAATTCCTTCATTACACAGTATTTTGGGTTTCCAGTTTATGGCTATATTCATAAAAAGGCACTTACTTGGATCATTTAGTTCAGATGGTCTTGAACTCCTCTGTCTTAAGCTTCCTGTAATTTTAGGATTTTTTGTCCCAGTTATAAGACCAACTTTTCCATTCTGTCTTAACATGGAATGTCCTACAACTTCATTACTCAGTAGAATATCTGTCGGACCCTTCCCAACAGTAGAACTATAAAACTTCTTTGTGTTGAACCCTGTACCTGAAGATTTTTGCCCTGTTGAATTCTGATGTATTGAAGAGCGTGATAAAGGCCCCACAGATTCATTTAATGTCACAGTTTGTCTGGAGACTCTTTGCAAATCCTTTAGAGATGCACTTTCACAATGTCGGCATTTGGTCTGATTTTCATTTGCCCGCCCACAATTTGGGCAATCAGTAGAATAATCAATTTGTTCCAAAAGCTAGAGGGGAAATACACACAAAATCAGTAATTGTGTAAGTACAAAGATACCATTTCCAAATCTTGCATTTAAATTATGTTCAGAATGAAGACTGACAACACTATGTTAGCAATTACAGTAAACAGAGAAAGGAAACATTAAAATACATTTGATTTTTTTCATTTAAGAAAATGAAAAATGTTCTAACAGAAACAAATGTCATTTGTGGCAATTTTTAAAATGATTAATGTTGGACAATTCACATTTTCCTTCTTGCCTCTTTCTATATGTAAAAGGTTGAACACCTTTCAGATATATATATATATATCTCCATCAGAAAGAAGGTCCAATTACACCATTTCTATAAAAATAGTTTAACTGGAGGAAAATAAAGTAACCTAAGGATCCACAGAGCAATGCTAAAGAGGACCAGAAGCAACCTCCTAGGTCATGAAGTTCATTTGTCCTCCCAAGATATCTTCTAACAGCCTTGTAAAGCATGAAGAAAAATCACTCCTCAAAAGAGGGAAATAAAAGAGGGAGGGGAATATAAAAAGAAAAGTATGTACACTGCTCTAGAGTCCAGTATCTCAGAAAAGAAAACAGGACTTGAGGAAAAGGAGTTCCTCAAACTTTCAAGAGGAAAGCAGGGGCTACAAGGGAAAATGTATCCTATTACTGTAAAGGCAGAGATGTATTTTGTTTCACTAACACGTACAAGGTCCCACTTAATTACCTGTCACAAGTGCAGAACTTGGACTTCTAAATCTAAGGGATTAAATACTAACATAAAGTACTGCATATGTACTGAGTTGAATACAGAACATCTCTGGAACTGAAATTCAGTGTATGTTATTGTCTCCTGGAACACTGAGCTCAAATGACATAACCACTGTACTGTGAACTACTGAAGCTAATAAATACCTACATCCCACCAAAAACATTTTGAACCTATTTTCAAAACATAGCTATCACAATTTACACCCTCTCATCCCCAGCCATGAACGCCTTCCCAATAAAGAGGACTTCCTCGGGTGTGGAATCTTCAATCATTTTTAAAAACAAATGTAAAGACAGAAGTCATACAGGGAGAATATATTATTTTCATAAAATTGAACAGAGCTACACATACCATAGTGAAACAGATGCAAAAAAATCCCACTGTATAAAATGTATCAGACCTTTAAAACCTGAGTGGTGGGATAAGATGAAAAACAATGTTGTGCCTCAGTGCTCAGTTACAGGATGTAGTTTTTACAAAGATACTGGTAACCACATTGAAGAACTTCAATCAGACATTAAAATATTCAGCAGAAGCTACCAATTGTACCTGTAGGATCTTAAGTATAGAGTAACTGCACCTCTCTACTTCAACCACACACCAAAATTTTAAAACTAACTTTATTTCCATGGTTTGAGAGCCTGCATCTTGATGGTAGGGGTAGCAGTGTTTAATTAAAGAGGGGCATACTTTTTAGACTCCATTTTAAGATAAATGACTACTTAAATAGATGAGTTCTACCTAAAAATGTGTCTGCTTTATAACTTGTATAATACAGCATTTTTTTTAAACTTTGAAATCTGCTGTGGTGGGATAGAGTTATTTTCTTCACAGTATCTGGTATGAGGCTATGTTTTGGATTTGTGGTGAAATCAGTGTTGATAATACAGGGATGTTTTTGTTATTGCTGAGCAGTGCTTACACAGAGTCAAGGCCTTTTCTGCTTCTCACACCACCCCACCAGCAAGTGGGCTGGGGGTGTGCAAGAAGTTGGGAGGGGACACAGCCGGGACAGCTGACCCCAACTGACCAAAGGGATATTCCATAGCATATGATGTCATGCTCAGCACATAAAGCTGGAGGAGGAAGGAGGAGAGGGGGGATGTTCAGAGTGATGGTGTTTGTCTTCCCAGGTAACCGTTATGAGTGATGGAGCTCTGCTTTTCTGGAGATGGCTGAACACCTGCCTGCTGATGGGAAGTAACAAATTAATTCCTTGCACATGGCTTTTTCTTTATCTATTAAACTGTCTTTATCTCAATCCACGAGTTTTCTCACTTTTTTTTTCACCCTTCTGACTCTCTCCCCCATCCTACCGGGAGAGAAGGAGGGAGTGAGTGGCTGTGTGGTGTTTAGTTGCCAGCTGGGGTTACACCACAACATCTGCAAAATACAAATACTATATGCCCTATACAAATAAATACTCTGCCCTACCTCTTAAGTTTCAGAATTCAAAGCTTGTGTTATTTTTCAGCATTTTGGTAAACACATATGAAGCAGAAAATCTTCCTTCCCTTAAAAATTATATACATTTTTAACAATTAGAAAGTGCAACCTGTTATAGTCTAGTAAGATGAAAACCATTTGCACTTTGCCTGACAAGCAGCTGGTTATGTCTGTAACTTCTCTGGCACAAAACCGTAATGAACGCTTTTGAATTGTTCAGAGGTTCCATAAACCTCTGATCAATCATCTGCATACTTTGGCAACTCATGGCTCATGAAAATGCATATGGTTCATGACAAATGCATAAATCATTGTGTTAAATCCCTTTACTGTGATAAAGGATAAAACTGTTAACCCATTTAAATAAGAAAATAAAACCAAGAGTTGTGCTAGTGAATTCAGCTGCAGCAAGTTCTCTTCTATATCCATGAAGTGTATATATCCATAGTCTTACAGGATCATAACTATCCTGTGGGACTGGAGTAATGATTCATCTAGCTGTGTGCTGTACTTTTAACAGTGGCCAGTGGTAGATGGTTGGGAGCACAGGGAACAGAGTAAGGACATATCCTCCTTACTTGATGTAATTACCAATTCAGACATTTCCTGCATCAGCGGTTGAATTTAAATCAACCTGTTTAATGATGATGTAGCCTCACAAATTTTACCAATCCCTTTTTGAAATCTCATAATACATCATGCGAAAAATATAGGGGTTTCACCTTTTTTAAGCTTACTGCTTGACAGTTTTACCACAGTGCTTTTGTCTGAGAAAAAGTAACTGGTTTCCATTCATGACTGCTGGTGTTTTCAACTTACAGATTTCTAAGATATGCATGGGAAAAAGTACCAGATGCAATTATTAAATGGCGTTTACAAGTACAATCTGTCTAATGGCTCTGGAAACGAAATCACGCCCCTAGAACAATGTAATCGAGTCTGCTGCTTTTTTATCGGGGAGACAGAGAACAGCTTGTTTTAGCTACATGCAATCTGGCTCAAGGACACTACGCTACTGATGCTTCCACATGCAGCTCCAGCCCTTGCTTTCCATGTATATACAATGTAGCTCTGGAAGTCAGTACCATGGCTCTGTAATAGGGAGGAATATGCTGAAAGCACACCTCACTTCTACATGTACACAGTCTTCTAGTTCGAGCTAGGAGTTACTGCAAATGGCCTACACAGTTCACAGTCCAGCTACAAATGATGAGGCTGCTCTCCTTCCTCTCATGCTAATTCATGTGATTTGTAATGGAGAAACTTTATATATTAAAAAATGACATTTGTTTGATCTACAGAGTGAAAATTGTTTTATGAAGGCAGTGACAAGATTCTATTTATTTTTCAACCGTTTCCTTCAATGCCCGTTTCAATCTAGAAGACTGTTTTCTACTTTCGTCCCTTACCTGACAGGATGTAATGTAGGCTGCAATGAATATTTTACTTCTTTAAACAAACATGAATGTTATCAACGTAATGATTAAAACAAAACCCACAGAACTGTAATGTCTTTTGTTTTGTTTTTAACTGTTTTGTTACTTCATTACTTAGCTTGTATAGCTCATATCTACATAGTATCATGTAGCTCAAAACCTCAGCTATTAAAATTTCCAAGTAATATTGTATTAATTAACTAAATATGTAACAGAAAGGCATAATAGTAGTAGCAAGTGTCTCATCCTAACAAAGAAATACAGTCTGACTTACTTTCTAATACACAGGAGCAAACACAAGCTGATGACATAATCACACATCTACCTTCTTTTTTTTTTTTAAAAGCAAGATCTCCTTACAGGAAAGTTTTGCTTTGATAGTCATAAAGCATAACCTGCATGTGGGCATTATGAATCTTCTACAGTAACCTGGGAAGAAATATGGAAAGCCTTACAGGAATTTCCAAAATATCTTACACTGGATATTCAGAAAAGTTCCAGACAAAACATCCTGGTTGGCTGCATCTAGACCAGAGAAGGCCATTGGGATACCTGTGTTAGTTTCACTAAGAAAGAGAGCAACTTAGTAAGAAGTACCTGCATCTTTGCAGTACCTCTATCTTTTTTGTTCTGACTACAGAAAATCATGACGCTAAAAAAAAAAAAAATTTAAAAAAATCTGTAGATCAAATCAAAGAGTAAAATATTGTTCCTCTGTTTTACAGGCAGCAAACCAAAATTATCAGTTTCTTGTCTGTCAATCAGCAAATCAATTATCAATTTAAACACAGGTTCTTTTGTTTTCCAGTGCAGCATCTGTTCAAATCAGAAAATAAATATTTCATAGCTAGTATCAATATTAACTTAAATATATAACAACATTTTAAAAAAATTTAATTACGTAAATCTTTCTCCCAACTCTTAAGGATTTTTAGAACATTAACTTATTTTACAACAATGTCTGTTTTTCAAATATGCATCAACTTTTAAAGTTAAACAGAAGTTTACATGTTTTTAAAATCTAACCTACCTTTAACTGAGTTAAACATTTTTTTGTAGCAGAAGATAGAGTCAAGTCAGATTGATATGAATTGCAGTGACGTTTCTGTTGCACCTTTCTCTTAATTTCAGATTCTGATTCTGATTCTGACTCTTCTGTGTTTTCCATTATACTGTCTAGGAGGAAAAAAAATACGAGAATGTTAACAGGAAATGTCTACTCATATGCTGTTAAAATTACGATCAACTTATTTCTTCACATACACTAACTTGAACTAAACATAAACACCTTTCTAAACATCCAACAACCTACACTGCTTCAAGTGTCTCATGATCTGTTGTATGAATAAGAAAAAATTCCCTAAAGTAACTTTGAAAATGTTCTTTTATTAATAATATTTCAGTGTCTCTCGGTGACAATCTGTAGCTTAGTATCTTCGGAGGAGGCTTTGGACTTAAAAATCTATACTAACTTCACCACAACTAGAATGGAGCAACTGCCACCGACAATAGGAGGGGATCTGCTAGATTATGCTGATGGTAACTTTCACTGAAGGACTGCTGGTGAATGCGTTTAGAATAATTGCAAATGCTCCGTGTAATTAGGATTTATTCCTTCAACACAAGACTCAGCAGTACAGTGAACTATACTGTCATATCCTGCTTTATACTGGGGCACTCATTTAAATACTGGGAGAGTATAGGAACAAAGAAACCCGTAAATTAACAATGCACTGAGTGAGATTTTCTTTTTAGAAGTGTAGTATGTTGTACAAGAGTGCCTTAATTCAGTTTAATGTAAAAGTGCTATTTATACTCCCTAGTTTAATTGCAATCTCCATATTGGAACTTTTTTAAGTCTGTATTTTTTTTTAAACAGATATGAACACTTTTTCAATATACATACTGATAGCCTCACAAGCATCCTACTATTAGAAAACATCTCAAAACAAAAGAATGACACATTTTCAAAAAAGAAACAATAATAGGTAGGTTTTTTCTAAGTTACCTTACTTTTGCATAGAACTGATGAAGTTCTACTTAACATTAACCTGAAGAAGGCACAGCAGCATAACTGGCCAGTGTAAATGGCTAAGCAGCTGAATAGCAGGTCTACAAACTGTATCTGTACTGACAAAGTTCAACCACAGAGATTTTTCTTTTCCAATTTCACAGTTTCCACACCTCAAAGTAAACTGTATTTTCTCTATTGCATCTCCATCAGTGGTCCCTAACTAATGATATAAGAGCGTATTTCTGTTGAGGCACAGAGCAGTGCTGATGCTGGCTCTTCTATTCACTACCTTAGTGCATGAACGTACTTTGTGTCAAGTATTATTACCATGTTACATTTTGCACCTACTAACAGCGCTACAGAAGTTCCTCATCAATAATTCAAGAACAAGCTCGGGGCTTGGGCTCAGACTAGATGATCTCCAGAGATCTGTTCCATCTCCCAACAATTCGATGATTCTATATCTTCCCCATTTCAGTTGTTTTTAAAATAACTGAAGCCTAATTTAAAATTAATTATAACCTGAGTGAACATGTTGAAGTCTGTCAAAAAGGGCAAAATCCTCCCTTCATGCACAAACTTGTATAAATCTACAATAACATGATATAAGGATGTAAATAGATATACTAAAGGTTACACAAAGTCTGACAACACACCCACCCAAAGCAGATATTCAAAAAAATCATTCTGCTTAAAAAAAATGAGAACTCTAAATGTAACTTACCCACTCCTTGAGACCGTGGTAACCTAATGTGGTCTGCTTCTACTTTCTGAAGCTGAGGGGGGTATTCTTTTCTGGAAAGTGAATTAGATATATGGTTGTTATTTTGACAGACACCATTATAATTTAGCCACACTTGTACATGAACAAAATGAACCTGAAATGTATCTGAAAGCTACAAGTAAATAACTTCTCCTATTACATGTTATTTGTACACTTTAAAAAATATTACCAGAACAGTAGGAACAGCTACAGTAAAGGTCTTAGAAGTATTATGATCTAAATCCCTTTTGATAATAACCAATAGTCCAGGAGTCTCTCACTTTCAGACCCAAGTCTTCCAAGACTGAAGCCTGCATCTCCTCCTCATTCATGAAGTACAACGTAGATACTTTTAAAATCCAAAAATAGAGACAATTATTTTAATATTGAACTAGATTCCACAAGTTGCACAACTTAAAAAACAGGAGGAAAAGATGCAGAACAGAGGAAAGAGATCTGACATTAAAAATTGTTGTGGCCAAAAAATAAGAACAACACAGGAGAAGACATAGCTCCTATATATTTGTTTTAAAAATATAATAATATAGACAAATTAGTGGATAATAAAACTTTTGATGGTATAATCTGCGTAATATACATATCACATGTTCTTTGTGCAAATTAATGCAATATAAAACATTATAGTTAGATTTTTTTGAGTCTCTTGAAAGATATTTTCTGTTTACACACAAGTGTGTCAAATAGTGCTACTACCAAATTCAGATTCCTTAAGCTCACTGCATCTCAATTACTGTGGCAGTTCTTTCTCAGCTATCTTACCCTGCTCTGCAGTTGTAGATTACTGTTCCTGTTATAACAGAAGATAACACGCACCTGAAACTTGGGACGCCTTGCCAACAACTTCAGCAGAAACTGTTTTTACTGACAAGTTAAGCCAGTGCACTGGGCTGCAAATGGGTCACACACATCCCATACTGCTACCTCTGATTACAAGGACATTAATCAACAGCAAGGGGGCAAAGAAACAGCTGTAGGCAGTAACATCTGAAACTAACAGCTAAATTTTGAGGACTCACCTGACAAAAATTTGACTATGGCTGAAGTAGACTTCAGCACTAGGCATAAGTTTTTATTCCTTTCAGCACAGCATCAAATTATAAAACCTTTGAATTTTCTGCATCTCCAGGTAATATTTCTCAGTGTTTTCCCATATTTTATTATTAACTAACATCTTTGGAACAAGATTAATCTATGATGCCCTCTGGGATACTTCTTACCTAAACACAAATACATTTTATTGTGTTGAGGGGCTACAGCATGAAGGAAAACACAGGCAGAAAGAAGGATGGAGAAACAAGCATGTCTGGATTGCAGCACAGAACGTAGAGATGTCACAGTACTTTACCATGAGTGCCCACAAGCACATCACAGATGACAGATTAAACAGTTTGTTACTGATTGCATCAAGCATGTTTCTGAAACAATTCTGTCTGCACACACAAAAGCTGAACCAAAATCAGAAACTCAACATGAATATTTGTTCATAAATTATGATTTTTTTTAACGTTTTCTTTAAAAATTCAAATCTCACGGGATTACTTTAAAGGCAGAATTGGTGGAAATATACAGCAAAGCTCAAGCTAATCATTATATAATGAGAAGCTGTTACTATCAAACCCAATGATAATGACATTCTAAAGGGTAGAAAAAAATCCTGTAACATCATTATAGAAGATTTGAAAAATATAAACTTTCCAGTAAGGATGCATGAGCTGTTGTCTGACATGTTATAATTATCTTCCATGAGTATTTCATAACAATACGCATTCTTTTAAACATAAACACTATCAGAAAAATTATTTTCTGTAAATGTTTTAAATATAAAACATTTAATTGATATTTAAGAGAAACAATATTGAAACTATTTGACATTTAATTGAAAGCAATGAAAACAATATGATAGATTTAGAACACTAAAATTTCTTTTAAAAATTAGTTTGACAATTCAATGTCCCTGGACATTTGTAAGTTATGATTCTTCTTCTAAAAATAGTACAGGTTGTATTACATTTTTAATATGCAACATATATTTATCTTTTTAAGATGATAAATTCATCAGTTACCATATATTGCCAAATAATTTTTTGACAATACAGTAACATTATTTACCATTGTCTGAATTTTGTGTTGTCAACAGAGACTCATACTGATACTTAATAAATAGCCAAACACAAGAATACACAAGGGCTAGCATAAAATGAGTATCCTTCTTCTCCCACAATAAAAGACTTTTACTTGTATGCTCACAATGAACCAGTGACACCCAAACCGAAGTTACAAAAAAACAGCTCCAAGTCAGCTCTGGCTTCCCACTTGGGAAGTTTAACTTGGTTAGCAATTCAAGGTCAGGTTTGAAGTTGCCTTGAGTTAGAAAAAAAAGCAAAGACAATTTTAAACAGTACTTAATTTTACATTTCATCTGAAATAAATGCTGTCCTGGAGACAGTAACAGCCCTCCCAGAAGAGGGCAGCAACCTGAAGCGCCTCCTACTAGCTTCCTTTCCTGACACTCCCCCCGCCCAAAAAAAAAAAAAGGCAGAGCCCACCACCACAAAGTTTTTACAAATGAGAAAACAAAGGCTCTCCCCTCAGCACAGTGTTTGTTGCCATTTGAACAGCTTCAGACCCATTGATACCTTCTCCAGTAAAGCACTTAATACAATGAGCAGTTTAATTGCATGTGAGTGCAGAAACAGAATGGAAACTATCAGTTTTTTAAAATTGAACATAACATCTATCTTTAAATGGACTATTTAAAAAATAAAAAAATTCTTATAAGAGATTAAGAAACATACAGCACTTCTTGCTGCTTGCCTTCTTCCTGTTAAATCCTAATTTAAACTAATAATCTCCTGTTTCAAAAGGAATAAATGAGGCACCAAACAGCTAAACAGATCAAGATGCAAGTCTATCTACATACTGTGTGTCTAAGAGTATTGTATCTATTATAGTAAATCTATTTCTCGTTTTTCTACAAGAAATACAATATTGATTGCTGTACCTACCATGCTAGCAAATATTAAAAATACACTTTTTTTCTCCCTCTTAGAATTCTTAAAAATATTTATGTGATTTAGAATTTGCTTGAAGAACAAGGCTCCATATTTAGAGATTAACTCATTTTAGGCATCTCCTTTATCTCATCAATTACAAGAAGTATTGATTTTAATACCTTGAAGTACAAGGAAGGCAGACCACTATTTGAAAAAAGTAACTTCAAAAAGTAGTTAAGCATCAAACAGCAAAACATTAATTACAGTACCAAGAAAGATCAGGCTCTTCATGCAACAGACATAACAAAAATACTGAGGTAGTCTGGACTGTGGAGAGTCCTGAACTTTTGACACATCTTAACAGCTCAACGGTATAGCATTCTTGACTAAACATGTTTTGCCCAGACAGAATGGTGTCACTGATTTAGTGTTTTCAGCACGCATTCAAGATTACTGCCATATTCCTTTGCTGATGGAATTGGACCTTAATATCTTTACCTCGGGCTGGTAGACAGACCTCTGTGACTCCCTCCAGTCAAAGGGCAATTTTCATATTAAAATTTTGTCTCAGGGTGGGATGGGGGAAGAAAAGGGGGCGGGGAGAATAGCGATGACAATTTCTGTCTATGCCAGAAAGGAATAAACCTAAAGAAACATCTGGATCTCGGAATTTAGGATACAGTGCTATCTCAGAGCAGAACTTTCAAAACTACCCATGATCTGATATGAGGCACATCAAAAATACCACATATGCGCAAGGCCACACCAGCATCTAAATTTGTTGAGTTGTAGGCTCACAAAAGAGCTATCTTTAATGTGCAGCCTGGCTCTTTGAGAGGCTGCCTTATTCAGCCTTTCTTCACTCTGCCTCTGTACACTCCTATTTGGAGTCATACCAGCACAGGCAGGCTGTTGGTTTCTATATTATTACACAAAAACAGCCTAAAGCATGATAAGATAGAAGCACCAAGCTGCTGCAGTGAGATTTACCTTCAGTGTCTTATAGGAAAAGCAGAGTACAAAAGTCAAAAGCTGAAACAGAGAAGCAGCAGCACAGGGACTTGGGTTTTTAGTACGCAGGTCAGTAGCCCCATTTGGCCCAGAAAGTCGGGAGCTGCAGCTGCACTTATGATGGTAATGATTAAAACTAAATTTAGCAGCTCCTGCCTAAATCATCTTCCCCTGATAGGACAACAACAAAAAGCAGGGAAGGAAAAAAGAACATATCTAGTAGTAATGGATGAAGAAACAGTGGGCGTCCCCAAGGGAAAATTAAGATCACCAGCATGCAAATCAACCCTAGCCTTCCATGACACACAGTGCCAAATTAAAAACATTAATAGCTGAATGGATAACTAGTAACATAAATGCAGCACAAAGAAAAACAGGAAAAAATACATAAACTCGAAGCCCATGCATCAAGAGAATATCCAAATCCCTTCTTTGAGCACCAAAACTAACTGATGAGTGTCTCTTTGATATTTAAGAAATAACAAAAGGCAGTAAAAAAGGCTTGATTTTACTACTGAATTTGAAATAAATCTAGAAAATCCCAAATTCAGAAAGAACAGATCTACACTAGATATCAGTGTTATTTATATCATTATTGGTTAAACATTATATACACTGTTTAAACAATTCAACCTAATATCAAGTGTATACTGCCAAAAAACACCTACATAGGCAGGATATTTACAAAACCTCAATTAATTCATTACTATCAACAAAACATTTCCGCTTACATATAAATTTAAGCTATATAGGAAGAAAACCAAATGTATGGTATTTCATATTAATATAACAAAATATTAAGAGCAGTAAACCAAACGTAAAATGAGTGAGAAAGCCTGAAATAAGCAATGTAAAACTAGTGTGCCTGCTTTTGCTATATGTTTTCTGTTAAATCACTTTAACATATATACTTCACAAACAGAATGTACACAGTAATGCAATGAAAACCTTTAATGCTATTCAAACCAAGCTGAGATGACAGAGTGAATGCTGTTAAACACCCAACTAAGATATGCATCAGAACCATGCTATTACATAAAGTTTGCTGCTCTACAAAAAGAATTAGCCATGAATTCTTAAATTCCAGAGAAGGTTATAATTTATCTATTTTCACATTTGATATATAAATAGATAGACAAATTTCCAGTGGAAATGTACCCAAGTTCACATTAACATGGCATTATTTCGAGATGGATGCAAAGGTCCTTTTTTGGTAAAAGGGAGAAAGTGAACCACAAAACCAGAACAAAAACAACAAACCCCCCCTCACACATGAGCAGATATTATTGACTGGATTGAATATTCTTTAACTAGCATTGGTAAAGCATTCATTCAGTTAATTTTCTTACTGCTCATTGCCATGCTCATTTCATCAACAGTAAGCTTACCTTTCCTTTCGGTCCAGATTGCTTAAAATATGAAAAAAGAAAAAAAAACATAAGATGCAAAGCCCCACATGTGTTGCACATCACTAAAATTCAAGTTATTAAACATAAACTATAACTGTTTTATTGTCTCTTGCACTCACTGGACTAATTTTCAAATGAGCATTATTTTTCACAGCATTTTTGTAACAGTAATTATAAACACACAAACAAATGTTACTTCACAGACAGCAATGGTCAGTGGTCTAAATACTACATTGTCTGGCCTTTTTCAACGTAAAATTTGATTAATTCTGAACTCAACCTGGTTGTCTCACTTAATTCACTGCAATGTAGAACCTGATATGACATATTTCTTATACATGAATTCAGATCAAGCCTCATTTCCAATCCCTGATCACTATACAAAAGAAGATAAAACAAATTTACATTAACAACTTGTTTCCAATTATTCAAAAAATATTTATGTGTTTTGAGAAATTGAGAAAAAAAAATTCAGAAAGCACTGCTTAAATATTTAGGAGACCATGTGGAAACAGCTACTAGATAGAGAAGGACAAAGAGAAGCAATCAGCCTCCTTCTGAGGTTTGGGCTAAAAAGAATCTCTGAAAATATTTAAGAATTAGGGCCACTAGTTTCAGAAGCATCTCCTATAACATCAGTGCATGTAGCTGGTGCTCACAACTCAGGTCCTTCGTATACCAAGGCTGATATAAAAATAGACCTAACTAAGCACAGCACGAAGACAACTTGAAAACAGTATCTTTATCTCTCCTGCCTTTTCAAAACTTGCAATACGGAATGCTGTACACTTTTAATCTATGTGGCTGTTCCTCCCAAATATCAAAAGCCTAACAAACATCTGTCATACATGCATTACGCTAACATTATTCTAAAACAGAACAAATTCAAACTGTTTCCTGCTTTACTTCAGTCAAATAAAACAGAGTAATGATATTCGAGTAATATAAATTCATTCTTTCCTTTTCACAAAAAGAACACTCACACTCCCACGAATAGAGCAAACTCTCTAACTCTCTGTAACCCAGAGGAATGGCAGGATTGAAAGTAAACCGGTAAGAAAGTAATCCTGATAATCCTACAGAGTGCAGTATGAAAACACAATCTCCACAGTGCTCTGAGAAGAGAGTAAAAGAAATTCAAAACTGAGTATGACCACTGCAACTTAGACTGGGGTGGGGGTAATCAGCCAATGTTGCATGAAAGTGGGGAAAAATTGCTTCCAACTGGAGTCAGCCTTTACAAACAATAAACACTGGTTTTGTACGGGTCACATCTGAGTTTATAAATCTAGTCAGATCCAAACCATGTCTGTATGGAGCCATATCCAGTATCTTTGTATCCTTGGCACAGTTAATACATAACTTGGATTAACTGTTTACAGGTGCTTTAAAGAGTCACACTTAAGAATTGTAAATTTTAATGCTAAAGAAACCTAAAGGCCGGAAAAACATTTCCAGAATGCCTCATACTGTACACTGTCATTACATTAGATGCCTCGCTTGTTTTAAAATCACAAATCATGGAATTGTTTAGGTTGGAAAAGACCTTTAAGACTATTGAGTCTAACTGTAAACCTAACACTGCGAAGTCCACCAAATCCCATATTAGTATAATGCATTTAAAAGAATTCTCACTTTGACATCTCAGAAAGATTAAGAAATGGGAATCTTGGACAGATCCAGGAATTATAACAAGCACTGTCCCTATGAATTGCTTCAAGCAGCTCGTGCATAAGATTTGTTAGACGTGCTGTACATACGTGCTACTCCAATGCCAAGTCTTAGAGAACAGTCAGTTAATAGCATATGCAGAACTATGCATCTATTAAACGAAGCAAAATAGTTTGAACCAACTACAACCCTAGGCTAAGCTGTATCTGAAAATCTGTTGTATCAGAAGTGAACAAATTTTAATTTCATCCCTGGATTTTACTGGAAAAAAAAAAGAATAATATTTTTCAAAATATTACTTTGAAATGCCCTGTTTTGTTGTACTGGAACCTTATATTTTAAATATGAGTGAAACAGATAGCCAGCCAGAATTTAAATTAACATGTGCAAAAAAGTTGGAGAAAAAGATGAGAAATACAGTACACATCACAAGCTCCAAATTCAACTTGGTAGAGATTAAAACAAAGTTTCATAATTAGCTTGCCCCATGTGACACCATCCCCACTTAAAGAACCTAGTATAAATCACAGAATCCATAACGTCAGTGCCAAAGACCCAATCTGCTCAGAATTCATTTAATTGTGTTTTTATTTTTGGTTATCCTTTCCATAATCCACTATAGATTTAAGAACAATATGTTAGGTTACCTAAAACTATTTTCCCCATGTTGTTACTGATCACCCTACCATAACACAATTCTACAAATGCAAACAATGTAAAAGAACAAAACTTGTGCTGCCTGTAAATTAGTATAGGAAAAAAACCTCAACACTTTAGAACTCAACTGCCATGCTACCAGCTTTTTTGTCTGATTTATATACCTAAAATTTTATTCTTGGTTTGCCACCCACATTCTCTACATATATTTCTTTCTGAGGAGACACATCAGAATTTACTTTTAAACTCAACTATTGTCTAATGTCAGTAAAAACCAGGAAAAAAAGATGTAAAAAATTCCCAAAGAACTAAAAATATATGGCCAAAAAAAATTACCCACTGGAATTTTGTATTATGAACAGTTCTATAGTCTTATTTTAGTTTTTTTTTTTTTCCTAACAACTATTGTCTTCTCATTCATAAACCTACATTTTCCATATCAAGAAGCCTTGAGATCCCTGTTCTTTTTTAATTAAAAAAACCCAAGAAGTATGACAGGAGGCCATGTTCTATTAATTTTCAATTCTCTAACTCAGAAAAATATTTAGAAGCTTTCAAAAAGTAGTCAATTCAGTCAACTGGCAAAAGATACTGGAATTAAAAATCCTTTTCACAGTTCCTCTATAAAGCTCACCCTCAGTCAACTAGATCACACCGGTTCTGACATTCTCCAGTACCAAACATTGCTTGGAATTGTTATGACTACTTCCTGCCTTTGAAACTCCTAAAATATTCTTAGCATTAGAGTTAATTGTCTGTTGTTAATGTAAATGCACTACAATAACAGCTCTAAAAGAAAACATATTTAGAAACATTCAAGATGACTACTATCCAGTTACTTCATGCAATATTCAGCTTGCCTATATTATGCATTAGTTTTCTTTCTGTGTGTCACACATACAAAGTTGCTACCTTTTTTTTTTTTTTTCCACATTACATTGCAGGCTTATAAAGAAGCAAGTCGCATAGGTGAGAAAGGCAAGCAGACAAATTTAACATCCCCTCAAGATTAAGAATCACTGGACTGGACTCTCTTGCATGCTGAAGAAGCCTACGGCGCTTAACTAGATAACACGAATCCATGCTGACTGGCTGTTTCAAAGAACCATCTTACAACATAGCTTAATCAAGTACACTAAAATATTAAGGTCAACATTTAGAGATCCAAGAGTGAGCAGTCTCACATGATTTTGCTTACTCAAATAATTTTAATTAGCACTGCAGATCAAGATTTTTATCCCTTAGAATTACCAAAAAAAAAGTGAAAGGTAAGGGCATGAATGCTTAGGGATGCCCCATGTTTTCCTCAGTGGAACACTGAACAAAGATACTCTCAAAAGGACTGCATGTAAAAGTAAAGAGCACAGCTGGTTCAGCCTAAACCACACTGATAACATAAACCTTGTCTTTAATTCATGGGAAAAGTTCTGCCAATCCTCCTTAGTCACCCCTGCCTTGCAAAGATGGGAAGAAATGTAAAGAAAAGGGAGATCTCTACTACTGTATCCACTATTACAAAGAGGAAGGAAATGTCCGTGCTATTTTCCATTTACAGATGATAGTACAGTTTGAAATGGAAGGAGGCAACAGTGGTGTAGGTACCCAGGGACACAACTGCAAAATCCATTTTTCAGTCTGTTTCTTCAATGCCAAATTGCCCTAATACACATTTGGATCACATCATTTATTCACGTTAGTATGTGAGCTTTGTTTTTCTGAAGGTAGCAAATGAAAGCGAGGGAAGTGGGATGGAAAAAAAAGATGATTCCTACATATGCCACCACCCCAAAAAATCTACACTAAAAAAGAGAGTTAAAAAGGGCCAGAAGGAGGCTACAAAATGCTGATGGAATGAAGCACTCAGAATCACAGAATCATTCAGGTTGGAAAAGACCCTTGGGATCATCGAGTCCAACCATCAGCCCTACTCTACAAAGTTCTCCCCTACACCATATCCCCCAACATCTCATCCAAACGACCCTTAAACACATCCAGAGATGGTGACTCCACCACCTCCCTGAGCAGCCCATTCCACTGTCTGACCACTCTTTCTGTGAAAATTTTTTTCCTAATGCCCAGTCTAAACCTCTCCTGTTGGAGTTTAAAGCCATTCCCTCTTGTTCTATCACTAATTACCTGTGAGAAGAGACCAGCACCAACCTCTCTACAATGTCCTTTCAGGTAGGTGTAGAGAGTGATGAGGTCTCCCCTTAGCCTTCTCCTTCTCAAGCTAAACAGTCCCAGCTCCTTCAATCACTCCTCACAGGATTTATTCTCCAGGCCCTTCACCAGCTTCGTTGCCCTCCTCTGCACTCGCTCCAGCACCTCGATATCTCTCTCGCATTGAGGTGCCCAAAACTGGACACAATACTCAAGGTGTGGCCTCACCAGTGCAGAGTACAGGGGGACTGTCACCTCCCTACTTCTGCTGGTCACACTATTTCTAATACAAGCCAGGATGCTGTTGGCTTTCTTGGCCACCTGGGCACGCTGCTGGCTCGTGTTCAGCTACTTGTCAATTAGAACCCCCAGATCCTTCTCTTCCAGACAGCTCTCCAGCCACACCTCCCCAAGCCTGTAGCGATGCATGAGGTTGTTGTGGCCCAAGTGCAGGACCTGGCACTTGTCCTTGTTGAAGCTCATCCCGTTAACGTTGGCCCACCGATCCAACCTATCCAAGTCTCTCTGTAGTGCCTCCCTATCCTCATGCAGATCAACACTCCTGCTTAACTTGGTGTCATCTGCGAACTTACTGATGATACACTCTATGTCCTTATCAAGATCATCAATAACTCGTGGGCTGGTGGAAATCCATGAAATTTGTAAGATAGGAAGAGCGCTGAATGGACAAATTTTGAAAGAAAATTCCTTAAAGCAATGGTTAGGTCATATGTCTGTGATGCACATCAGGTGTGAAAAGCCTATAAAAGAAATAATTTTAAAACAACCCTGCAATTTATACAAGTCTGATCTTGTTTTAAGTTTTCCAAACAATTAAGTTTAACTCAGCATAGCTGAGTAAGATTTCCCAGTTTCCAGCTGTCCATTCTAACAATTATTTATACAACCTTGCTTCTGTGAGATGTCCTAGTTTATATGTTTTATGTTCTATTTACAGACTACATAGGATCAACAGATCTATAACTTAATCTTTAGATGGATTTTATTCAAACTCGAGTTGCTGTGAATTAGTATTTGATGATCACGTTGTCAGTTATGTGAATTTCTACTGCATACTATGTTTGTCCATTTCAAAGTATTTTTTAAATGTATTTCCATTAGCAGGTGCTCTCCTACTGAATACATGCCATAGTGTGCTTTAAAATTGGTAAATTCTAAGGTTATACAATAGTGAATTCTAAATGGTAAGTTTTATGAAACTTTAGTAATTAAGATCAAAGCTCATGATCAAAAATGCACCATGTAATTACTTACATTTCTTAAAACACTTCACAGCATAAGGAAAACCATTACATACAAAATCAAAAAGGACTTTTTTCAATTGGAACATCTGGAGAAACAAATGTAGTCTTACCTTTGGGCTGCTGTTTTTACTACTGCTGTCTGCGCATGAGCATGGTGAAAACGTCTGCCATGTACCACAGTTACAGAACAAGACATATTCTGAGCATTTTCACTGCAAACACACAGAAAAACTGTTTAAGAAAAGACTCTGGTGTATTTGTACATAGTCTTAGCTAAAAATTGTGGCGTTCTGCTTTTACAGTAACAGCCATACAAAACCAAAAACCAACAAAGTATTTCTGAATCAATCATACAACTTGTTAGGATCCTCTGACAGGCATAGAAACATTCAGTCTAGAATAAAATAGACAAATAAGAATATGCACATTTTTTTCCTGGAAGTAAAAATAAAGATTTTTTTAAAATTTTATCACCATCCAAAACACTGTGAACCAGCTCTCCTTTACTCAACACTGTCACTGCAAAAAGACACTGCCTTTTTTAATGAGTTATAACTATTTATAATTGATTTTATACATCCATCTATACATTTTACTAAGGCATAATATTAACTTCTTCAATATGACTTAAAGGGCATAACATGTGAACAGATTGAATCGTACATTCAGGAATTTCCCTTATCTTATTACTCATAAGGGAAAATAAATGCAGAAAATTTATGGATGTAAGATGGCTGGTATCTGAAACAACACAACACATCCCAAAAAGAAAAAAGAAGATTCTCAGGTGCTCAAATATCTCAGCAGGACTCTACACAGAGATAGTATATTCACCAATGCCTTTTACAATTTCTTTTGTTTCTTCATTTGTTGCCTTTTGACACTTTAATCTCATTATTATGTAAACCAAGCAATTCTGGAGAGAAGATTACTTACCATTATCCTCTCTAGTAAAAGCTGATATAAAGACACAGTAGATGAATAATAGAGTACTCTTTCAAAGATCGTTAGACCCTAACAATTATCTTGCACACTTCTGTGACAGGACACAAAATACTGCATTTGAAATGTTAAAAAACCATGCAACTTTTAACAGACAGCATGTTGATAATGCAAATTGTTTCAAATTATGGAAATACAATGCTTAAATTTTAATTGCACTAAATAAAATGATGCGAAAAAGCATTCCGATTGATTCAAAATATTTCTCAGAAATATTACTCAACAGAAGTTTTGCTCCTGCCATTTGTCCTGTTACGAACCATGAAAAAAACAGAAGTACCAAAATTCCCCCAAAAGCTGACAACCAATTCCTAATTCTTCCTCTACATTCCCGCAAAAGGTGAAAATGAGCAAACTGCTAGCTTGCTTTTTAAATCTGTTTTCAGCTTAGCATTATGAACCTTTTGGGAGCCTTATATTGAGTATCATAAGTCAATATTAGAAGCTTTCAGAGCATTTCTGACTGATCATGAGATGACTGTTAAGATCTGACTGATCATAAGATAGCCATGAACATAACAGAACAAGACCTATCAAAACCAATCAAATGGTAAAACTCTCTTTTCTAGAATATGAAGTTTAGAAACATCGTAAGTATTCTAAGTTAACAGTTCAACTCCTCTAAAGTAACCTAACAGCGTCCCATTCAATCACCAAAGTAAATGCACTCATCCCACATGCTTCCAAGTGAAGATTATGCAACTCCAGCTGGTCAGTCATCATCCAGACTAATTTACAGTCAACCTTCTGTTTGATGTTGTCACCTGAGAAATAAAAAGCCGACAGCTACTTGCCCTGAATACTTAAGGATGTCTCAAATCCTCTCTGGATTCCAATTTAATGTCTTTGAAAGAGATAATAGAAAAGAAAACACAAGCAAAGTACAGGAATGCCTTTTCAAATGTTTAAAACCTAAGGAGTTTAAACAAGCAAGTCACATAATCTCATGTTTTATTATTTTATTTGTTGAATCTGAGCTTTGCCAAACTGTCATGACTGAGAAACTCTAAGTCTTGTGACCCTGCAGCACAAAAAGCTGTTAAGCAGCACTTCTGCCTTCTGCCTCACTCAAGTAGTGAGAAACACCAGTAGGTGCTGGAATAGAATATCACAGCCTGCTGGGTGATCAGATTTGAGTCAAAGCAGACTGTTCTAGATGGCACACTTAACTGGGTTCATATGGTGTCAGATATGCTTCCAAGTAGGACAGCTATAAAATGCAAGCTGCTCTCTAATCCTGTTCTTTGAATAGAACATACCCAGTGCGGACAGAATCACCAGATAGTTTAGTCATGAAGTCCTAGCAAGTTGCAAAATGAGCACATCCGAACTGAAATCTGGGTTTATAAGTTTCAAGAAAATTAACATGCAACACTAAAACCAGGGTGATGTAATGGTCAGAAAGTTCCCTCAAAGAACAAATGTTCTAGAAGACTTAAAGAACTTACAATATATGGTATCTCCTTGACATACCATTTAAACCACTTAAAGTCTAGGCTCCAATGTAAACAAGATTACACTATCACATTCTATCAGCTGATCCTAAGAATTTCTTACCACCACAGATTTAAAAGGCAAAGCACAGAGGAATCTTGCACTGGAAAAAGGGATGGAACTAGAAGTAATGGGACCATGACATTTCAGGAACACAGGACACAACCACAGACTACATTAATTCTGCTGTTCATCAAATAACTTTTTTTTTTACAAAGTATTACAAAAAAAATCTAAAAGGGATTTAATAATGTGAGAAATTTTGATACAAGTTTATTGAAAACTAGTGAAGATAAAAGCAATTTCAAGTAAGACCTCATGATTAAAAAACCCTGAACAACAAAACTATTAGGGTTAAGTTAGAGTTTGATAATGGATTTGCTTAACCAGGTAACAGATGATAACTTCTTGATTGACTTAAATTTTTGTACATGCAAATGGAGATGTACAGGGAAAATTTCTTCTCACTGTCCTTGCATATCCCTTCTTTCCATCACTCATTCCCTGAATTTTAGGCAATACTGTACTACAATAATACCAATTTGAGTCAAGCCCCACTGATCTGAAGAGCTTTTCATCCCTATTCTGCAGACAAGGTGGAAAAAAAAAAAGAGACTTCAACTTTGTGATAAAAATCACCATGAATATCTCAAGAATCTCAAGTATCTGATCTTTGTGCATTTAATCTAGCAGCTTAACTGCATGATCAACCTTCAGAATTTTCTCTAGTTGAAGAGTCCAAATATTGGAAGAGTAACTATTAAGCACCTTCTGTGCTGCATGTCAACATGAACACACCACCAGTCTTCACTACAGACAGTGACTGGATCACAAACCTTTACAGATTTAGGGATTTTGTTGTGATACATGTGTTACGAAAGGTATGATGCTATCACAGTTAAGGTATTAAATCAAGATAAACACTTATATCATAATCAAGCAGACTTAGTGGCCAAAATCTGAAAATGAGTTAAATAGTATGGGTTTTAATCCAACATTGATTGTTTATGGCAGTCGCAGTGGCCTACACACATCCATCATTCCTCCATTAATGACAGTTTAGTAAGAAGGTGTAAATTCAGCATGTAGCTCAGTAGCAGATAGAAGGTGGATGCCTGCTTTCAATGTATATGATGTGACCTTTAAGTAAGGTAACACACATGCAACAGATTTTCCTTTTTTTTAGTTAGATTTTATAAATCATACTAGGTGTTAGGTTTATACCATAGTATTTGTCAATAGAAGGCAGTCCCAATCCAAATAACAGAATGTCTGAACTAAATGCTTAGACTCTTTAAAAAAACTTGAGCGATTATTTACCTTAAAAACAAAATTAAACCCACATTCCTTTACAGAACTTAAAACACACATACACAGTCACATATGACTGCTTTAACAAAAAAGGGAGAAAAAATACGTACTAAGGTTGTATTTCACTATAAATCTGACAGCCAGACAGAAGAAAATTCTAGTTTTCAGAAGACTAGAGGAATCTTATTTTAAATGATCAGCTGTACTCAAAACAAACAGCAAATATAATGTACATGCACAGTCTTCTTCACTACTCTCGTTTTGAGTTTCTTTGTTTTTAAGGTAAATAATCGCTGAGTTTTTATAAGAACTGGCCAATATGAAGAGAAGCAAGCCAGAAATCTGTATGTTATCTTATAAATCTGTTGCGTGCACTAAAAATTAAAGATTGAAACACAAAACATCATTTGCACAGCATAAATCAACGATAATGAAGTACTGTGATAATTTGTGTAAGTGTAGAAAGAATTAAAAAAAGGGATTGAAGGAAGTACCCGTGTTCAGAGTGGGCAAGAGCTGCCAAGGAAGTGCTTGAATATGTTGGAAAATAACGGATCCCAGTGCAATGGCACAACTTTTAACATACAACAAAAAACCTTGCCATTATTAAATCTATTGTATTTTAACAAAGCTTTTTAAGTTCCACATAACATCCTATTAGTCTATCTCAAAAACCAAGACATTGTCTGTATTCCCAAAGGAAGGAAGGGAAAACATAGGTGCACTCTCACCAAAAAGCTCAGTGAAATCTTTTTTGTAAATGTCTGATCTGTTTCTGATCTGATCAGGTCTGAAACATCCGTGGAGAGAATGCAATGTTTGCTTTTATGTTTCACTGGACATTGGGAAGGCAGTGATTTTGGTTTAGGTTTATATGAACAAAACCTATACAATAAAACTCCACGGGTAGAGGTGAATTTTTAAACAGTGACAGGAGAAATTAATAGTTTTATGGAAGTCTACAGACTTTTTTTGTCTTCAATAACATTTAGCTAGAAATCATGACTCTTCAGAGGAGTTCACTATTGAAAACTTAATAAAATGTAAATAAAGCATTAAAGACACTTAATTTTATTCAAAATAACCCAGTATACAATACTTAATAGCCTGCAGTTAGTTCCAAACATACATTACATACACCCGAACAATCCCCTAAACAATGGCATGTTGGTTATAATAACAATAACTTGAACTATTAAGAGTGCAGAATTTTACTCATCAGTGAAAGTTTCACTGTTCTTTGTCAAATCTAAGTCACTGAAAAAAGAATGAAGGATAAGAATATCCTTTCATTCACCAAATAAGCTAAACTATTGTTTATATGTGGTCCTTACAGCAGTAGTTCCGAAGAGGAAAATATTCATAACTGGCCATCTCTTATCAGAAAATTCAGAATCTGTGGGGGTTAGTTTTGGTTTGGTTTTTGTTTATTTAAGAGTATGCATGAATTTAAGACCATTCACAAGCTACAGAAAAACTAAATTAGAGTGGTATGTATCACATTTGGTTAAGACAGTGGGTGAAGGCTCATCTAGGTTTTGAAATTCAACAGGATAGATTAATATGTGGGAATAGGTTACAATTACAACATAAAGGTAATAAGAGTCCTTATTTTGACTGAAGTATGAACAATTCTTGTATTTGTTCTTCTCTACCAAACTCTATCAAACTAGTCCAGACTGGAAATTCTGGATTTGTTCCCCGTACGTTAGGCTCAAAGATCAGAACTGCAGGAGAGGACACATATCAGATAGAACTTCAAGGATTTATTTTCTCAAGTGACTCTGTGATAATACGGTCCCACTGACCAACAGTGCTCTACAGATCAGCATGCAAGAATGAAGACAAGGACATTCCTCATACAGATACTCATGGGTCCGATATTTAACAACTGGCCCAACTGTAACTAGCTATCTTATGAACTATTCCTTCCTGCAGAAGTAACCAAACTGAGTGCACTTTAGCAATATGAAATACTCCCAGAGAAAGTTACATGAATGTATCACTTTTTATTATATACTAAATAAAGCGATCAGTCTGTTACAAGCTAGGGCCAGTAGTAACAAGCAAGTACAGCACTGAATGCTTAAATGCTATTCCTGTCAGCTCTAAATGCAAGTGACAATCTCAAGCTATCATGTAGGAGTAGGAATATTTGCTGAATCCTTTAAAGGAACAGTCCATGACTCCTAAATCAAATGACACCTTGCAGTAAGGAAAACAGAAAAAGCACCCTGAGTTAACCTTGGCAATTCACAGTCATGGAAAGAAGAAATTCTTGATGGGGATGTTAGAAACAGTCTTCCACATGCTAACACTGTATAGAGGAAACAATAGCGTATGCAGACAACATTGGTAAGGCACTGACAAGTGTGCCACTGAATGCTCTAACTCTATTTTAATAACCTTTTGGTATTTTACTAATGTGCTGTTTAACATTTTGGAAGATGAAAGACCTTAATCTAGTTTTCTGTCTTTGCTCAGAAGCACAGAACAGCATAGCTTCTTAAAATGCACAGCCGTAACGCAAATGTACTACAAGTTCTACTCATTTAGCATTGATGTATATCAATGATCAAATAGGTAAGTAAACATAAAACTAAATGTGGTACCTCAGTTTCTTGCTATTTCCCATCATGTTGAGGCCAATTGCGTTCCCTTTAAAAAGTCTCAGGCTTCCAGTTTTGCCTCGCCTTGCATATGTTTTTATGGAATCACCACTGGTGCCGACAGCTCCAGGCCGACAACGAAGTGACTGTAACAACAGAATTCACATATATTAAAATGCTCGTATAAAAGTTAAAGGAAAAAACAAATTACAAAATATTTATATAAATATTACTTCGGCTTCATTTGTAACAAATTTCATGTACAAAATGCATAACCGCTTTTGTACCAAATTTCACGTAAAATATACCCTGTCTGCACCCTTACTCATTAGGATTCCTTACTAAACAAAATATGAATATTTTCAAAGTATTATGAAGCATCTTGCAGTTGTAAGCTATTTCAATATACATAAAAAACCCACAAAAAGCATGGGTTTTGCCTATGCATCTTCATCCTTTTATATACACACACATATACATGCGTACAAAAGTGGGAAATCTGACAGTAAGCAATCATGGGATATACCGATTAACATTTTTAATTTAATAAATACAATCCCATTAATGAAAATTGTCTAAACTTAAAACCAGTTATTCATGCTCATATTTTCAGAGTACTATACAAACCAACAAGATCTATAGGAGTAAAAGGAACATTAAGGGTAGGCAGAAGAAAACCTTGAGCATATGTTGCTAAATCAACACATAAACTTTCACTTTGTAATACCACACAGATGACTATGCAACATTCTTTAAAAACCTAGGAAGCTTTAAAGATATGTTTTCACCAGTAAACAGTAGTTACCTTTCTTTCTTCATTGGGACTGAAAGGCCCATCACTGTCATCTATGCTGAGCAGATTTGCCTCGCTAGATAGGAGAGAAAAACAGATACATTGTAATGCAACAGAGCACCAGCAAAACATTTTAAACACAGAGTGAGGTTTTCTCCTTCCCTCTTTAAATTTAAATGCATCACATGCACATTGTACATACATGCCTAGAACAACAGGAATGTTAAGTGGGCAACGTAGTGATCCAGATGGATTATGTGAACATGAACTTAAACCGTACATCAAATTATTTCACAAAAAGCAAAATTAAAAGGATGTTATTAACTCAAAATGGAGAATACTATTGAACCTTCAATATATAATAATTATATATAATTATAACGATAACAATGTTACTGACATCATGAAAGATTCTATACAGCCCTATTCATAAATTGAGTCAATACTAAGTTAACCTATAAAACAGTCTTAGTTTGTTCATGCATATCGGTGTTCAAGTATGTGGTTTAAAACCGCAGACTTCAGTGTTGTAGGAGAAGAACTTGCATATAACTAAATTTTATCCCATAGCAATTACCACCAAAATATGTCTTCCTAAAAACATTGTACTCAGTTTGGCTCCACTGCTCATTAAAATGTGTTTCTTTAGTACTTCTGTGTTTGTCATCTTCAACTATTATAATGGGGAAGAAGATATAAAAAAAGAAACCCACTCCATGATATTGTGAAAATGTATTCTTTTCAATAATAGGCAATTATCCTCAAATGATTTTAAGTATTTAAATTAAACCCCCAATCATACATTTTATACTGATAGCAGCTAGATTAAGCTAACACATTCTTGCCTCCAGGAGAAACAACATGCTTCTCATCAATCCCTTCTCATCAATCTTGATAAGGTTACTCCTCTCTTGGCCACAACAAAATAATACAACCTTTAGCCAATTTTTAATTACATAGGTTTGGGGTTTTTTATTAAGATCATTCAGGCAGCAACTACTTAAGAATACAAGCAGTTGTATCAGGAGTTCCAAGGGAACGGCTACAGAAGAGAAACAATGATGGAGGTGAAGATGAAAACACTTTGTAGCTACAGATATGACATGTTGACTGCAATATACATAGTGAACTTTAGCTCTTTATATACAAAGTAACCACTCAGTACTCTCCCCACCCCCCCAATTTCCTAAAACCTTTTTCCGTGCACAAGATTACCCTTCATGTTACAATTCATTCCCCCACCTTATGCAATACAGATATCCTCACATCAAATAAAATAGAAGAAAAAAGTTCTTGACTCATAGGGTGAGAACTGCAGATCCTGTAACTTCAGGAGGTAAGATTGTGCACACAGCTGGTTTTGATATGGAAAGAATGATATAAATGTCAACACTTAGCCAGTGGCACTGTTGTATCTTCCTTTCATTTACAGACCACAACAATTCTAGGTGTGTAATGGTAAAATGAACAGTGTAGTGGATCATCACTAATTTCCAACAGAAAGTGTCAGCAAGACAAAAGAATATAGTTGTACTTCTGTACAGACTATCCACTGATATTAAAATTTTAAAATAGTGTAACTTTTTTTTTTTTTAAACTCCCTTTCAGGATAGCATATTCTTTCAAGGGAGGCTCACTGAGCTTTCTTAACCCTTCATCAGAACACAATGAGTTTAATGATTTCAGAAATTTTCCAGATCCCAAAGAATAAATGAAACCCTGCAGCACAAACATGAAATAGCAACCTATGGTACCTGCATCTCTGGCATTCACCTACTGTGTTGATCTAGCCAGATCATTTTACCTCTAGATACATTTTCCTTCTTCAGCTCCAGCTCATACAAAATTATGACAATTTTCAAAATGCCCTTGTATAGTGGCTATACTTTTAGGGTTTCAAGATGCCCCAATACTGTAACCATTTTAATAAAAGGGCATGTGGGTGGGTGAGAGAGAAGGTAACAGATTGCAAACGAACAAAACATTGAAAAAAATCCTTAAAACTGAAGAGTAGCTCTTATGGTGCAACTAAGATGACACGACTAGAAAAATATTTGGTAATTGGATGTTTTTAAAGAACAAATATTTTTAGATTTTAAGGAATGCAAAGTATATGCATCAGTACCAGAAAGGCTGTTTTTTCAGAAAGCAGAATACATAGTAACTGACTAATGTCTATTTGCTCATGTATCACATGCTTACAGTTGCCGCTTAAAAGATGCAATTTGTACAGACAGGAAAAAAACCCACTATACCACACTCCCACATACCAGACAATAATATTTTAACACTACTGAAATGAAACCTCAGTGGTCTTGCTGGAAGAAGGCTATGCCTCCACACTTTGTCACTTTTAACCAAAGAACCACAGAGGGATTTTCACATTAGAACTGTAATTTCTAACTTTTCAATACTTTAATTAAAAGTTTGTAACAAATGAAAGTTAAGTCCTTACCCAAATTTTTTTTTTAAGAGAAGAAGTTTAGGTAAACAGAGTTCTTTCCAAAATGGAGTTCATAATTATGCATTTGAATTTAGGCACTGAACAAGGAAAAAAATATATTCTATTTACTCATAATTTGTTTAATATTTTAAAAAATTAAGAACTGTGCAATAGCTAGATACCTCGGTTTAAGAGACCATGTTTTTACTACTATCTACAAGCAACCCAAACTTTAAACCTCTGTTGAACACTGAGATTACACTCCAATGAGCTGCATGCATATTTCTATCAACTACCAACTGATCCAGTCACGTTTCAAATGTGATTGGAATTTCTTTCCAAAAACTCTTAAATATAAAACCAGGAGGCTGACATATTTCCCCTCACAATGCACTTGTACATTCTTTATTCTAAATTACATGGTGGTAGGCAACATATTAAAAAAAGCCCTGACATCAGAGGCACAAGGGAAGCAGTGATATTATTCTACTCACACACAATGCTATCGCGTTAAAAATAACCTTAACTAAAACTCCTGAAAATTAAGAACTGAGACTCTGAACAAAAAGTTATTTACTAGTTTAAAGGCTGTAGTGCCTTACTAACAGGGTCGTAAAAGCAGCATGAAACATCTATATAAATATGAGGAGCTGTTTTGAGAAAGGAATAAAAAGGAAAACAATACCAGAAAAAAGTAAACAGAAATAATTTTTTAAAAGTATCATTGCTTTTTCATTCAGGAATAAAAGGGAACAAGCAGTTTATCCCCTGTAAATAAAAGGGAAACAAACAAACAAAAAACTTTGTGAAAGTGTTTGTTAAGAAAGGATACCATAGGGCAAATAAATGAAACGAACCCATTTATTTGTATTCAGTTTTTTAATAAGGCTATTATTAAACAAATCTCAGTGGAAGGCCCAAGTCTGGACTATTAAAAAACCAGCATGACAGCCAAGAGAAAACTGGGCCCATCAGTTTATAAAACCATTGTGAGGCATATTGAAACATACTTCAAAAACATTTACCCAGATATTAAAAAGAAAGTAAATATAAATTATCGAAGATGCTTCATTATAATCACCTGTAAAACTAGAAAGCATCTTATAACATGTTCATTTCAGTAATCAATTTAATATATTACTTTGGCCATGTTTGTATAAGTCTTCCATCTTTCATGTCTTCTGCTACGTAAGATACGCAATTTCCGTCATTTATTCTGTGATGGTCTATGCAGGTTTCAGTGTGTTCAACTGACCAACTGGTCTTTTTTTCTACTGTTCTACATAAAAGTTCCTCTCTTTCTGTGTGATGTCCAAGTACAAAGCAAGAAAAGCCTCAAGTCACTTGCTATCATCTTGACTGCTATCTGAAGTAGATCAAATCTTGTAAATCATCAAAAATGTTACTTTTACTTTTTTAAGCAGACAGAAGATTATCTGCAGGCATTTCCTTTGGGATAAGATACTTGTCAATTACCATTCTGAATTTCCATAACTCTAGTTCCATGCCTAGCAGCATTTAAAAATGTATATATTGTGTTGGGTGACAGTTTATTTTTCAAATCTTCTTCAGTTTACAAAAGTTCTTTACTCTTTTTGCGTTCATTACTTGACACCTTACCATTATGACACAGCCTATCTAATTCCCCAAATAAGTTAAACAACACACTTTTAAAATTATCTACCTATTCTAAAAATTGCTTTGGTAGGAGGTCATTAGCCACATACTCCATCAGTGTTCATCTCGCTGAGGAAAGATAATCCAAGGAAGACATCCAGTACTGACCACAACATTAGCACAGGTCTCATGGGGCAATACAAGAATACAGCCAATCCTTTAAGTGCTGGGATGTTTTTCCTGGGCCAGTTCAAAACAAACTTACTGTATGTCTGCCATTAAGAGGGCAAAAAGCTGTGATAAGGTCAGACACTAAAATGCTAGTGCCTCAACAACAAGCGTGAGAGGCATCCAGACACTTGCTTCAGAGTTACTGCTTTCTCCACACAGAAATGCAGTAAATTACAAGCACTGCTAGTAAGTATCAGCATACCATAGTGAATAAGAATGACATTACCAAAAAATTGCCAGAATACATACTTATTGCATAGTACACTCAAAATATTGGGGGGACACCAAGCTTTATGTTGGAACAGTTCTATGAACTAAAGCTGCTAATCTTTGAAATGTTCTGCTAAGGGTAACGGGAATTTAAAAAGAAAAGGACAATTTACTGTCAAAATCATGTGTTTTCTAAAGGTTCCCGTCTGTCAGTGTTTTGTTATACAGAGTAAAAACATATGAGAACAGCAATATACACAAAGTATTTCAGAATGCTCAAAGCTTACAATGCCATTAAGACAAAAAAACCCCAGGTGTTACCAGAAGTACGTGGGCAGCTTAAAACATATAGCTCTTTGGAGGGAGTGAGAAGTTGCCTGAAATGGTATCAGAGGATGAGTAAGCAAAAAAAGCAGGATCTCCAGTTTAAATCAATTTTCAACTACTCTTTTATCTATACTTCCAGACAAGATTCTGTGTAATTCACAGGTATAAAAACAAAATACTGATGTGAGTAGGTAACAAAATTTCAATACTGACTACAGGAAAACTGTTTATCGTACAGAATATTTGAAAGGAATGAAAAATCACTCAGAAAAACCATCTTAAAATCAGACACAATTATATAAAACATATGTTCTATAATCAGTTTTTAAAACTTTTTTTTTTTACCATTGCTACACTATACATATCTCATTCTGTGTTCTTAAGTGAACATCAACTGGAGACTGCAGTAAATTACTAGAAAGAAAAAAAAGCTGCTGTGCTTACAAATGTGAGTCACTTTTACTTCTGAAGACAAGTAGAATGCAAATACTAACTGTATTGTATGTACCACCGCTACACTTAAAACATATTACTGTGCACCAGAAATGGATGTAAAATTGCTAAGAAAAAAAGCAAGCTTAATTTTGTAAAACTAAAATGCCCTTGAAAATCTTTGAAAAAGTGGTCTTAACTTCTGATAGTTGTGTTGTCAAAAGCTCTTAATGCTTACCTAACACTTCAATGAACTTCTGAACTCATTTTTTAATGACTAAACCAGCACATTTATTAACATTTTCTAAGATTACAGCACAGCCTGCTGCTGCAGCCTAAGTGGTTATGTGTCTGTTTTTCTATCTCCCTTCCAATGCACAATTATTTGGCAGAATATTACAAGAATATTATAAGAATTTATATAACAATATTATAAGAATTATTTTTGTACGTAACCACAGGATTCATTTCTCATTACTGGAGAATCATAGCATCCTTTTTAAACTTGCAGGTCTTACTCTCCATATATCTAAGAACAACAAATAAACTTAACATGCATTCTTCATGCATGAAACTTGTACTTTTAACAGTTCATTAGTCCTTCTGGAAAGAAATACATTAATATTGAGAAAACATAGTAACAATAAAATGTCACAAGAACAAAGTATGTATTCAAACTACACGCATAGGCTTTAAGCTTTAGTCAAAATCCAAACATACCAAGTAAAGAAATAAATTACCAGGGAACAAAACCAGTCTTAACTTTACCCACTGAGATAAGGACAAGGGAGAAGAACCTACCATCTTTTAAGCTCAGTTTAACTTGATATAGGTCTACAGCTACAGAAGTACCTTAATCATAACTGTGAAGTACTGAGTAGCATCACCACTAAAGGAAAAGTTGAAGCTGCTTGGATACCCTACCTTTCAGTTTCCTTACTTTGCATGTTGATGTATTTCTTGTCTGTGTTCCTTAGACTTTCACAGTAGCTCCAAGGACAGTTGCAACACTTTTGAAATGTACTGTGTGCTATGTCTAAGTCCCATGTTTACAGTTAAATTTACATTATAATGCATTGTTATATGGCAATACTATTTAAAATAATCACTTCTTTGAAAACATTTTTCTTAATCACTGATTATGTATTATATATTATTTCTTATTAATAAATTACAAAAAAGTATTTATTTATAGACACTTTTACTTTCAATAGCCTAAATAAAAGGATCCTTACTCTTTCTCTGTATCTCCTTCACTTTCTTCTGCATGATCAAAGCTCCAATTATTTTTAAAACCTCCATCTCTCTTGGACTGTGATCTATCCAAAGCTGAAATGAGAACAAGTTAAGGTAAGTCTTAATTTCAAGCTGAGTTATTAATCAACACAAACTAGAGGAGTAAACCAGATGCATATATTTTCCCCAAGTATTTATTTTACTGATGCCAATGTTTAACTATCATTTGACAAAATAAGTTCATCAATGCAGTGGTGCCTCATTATCCTAAGTAAATACAAGTGAGTATCTGTCAGCATCTTGACTACTAAAGCACAAATTAGCAGGCTATTAAAAATTATGACACAAGGCAGTTTTACAAGGATTTCAACTGTTTTACTGACACCTGTAAATTTAAGGGTTCTCCGATATGAACTATATGCCACACGCAGAAAGGGTCCTCACATTCATTATTTAAATGTCTAATACCCAAGCACATATTTAATTTTTCCATATAAAAGCAACAGTTCTGAACTGCCTCAAGTACAATTTCAACACAATACCTTTTTGCAATTCAACATCGGATGCTAACTGAAATTTTGGTATTAGCATTAAGTAAAAACCTAAACTTTCTGAGAACAGTCACATGACAGCATTATCCAACAGTATGGACATTTTCATATAATATGATGGCACGGGGGTATTCTTAAGTGAAGGAGGTCCAGAGCATGAAGACAGCACTCATTAAAGCAAGGCACTGTTCACACCAGGCCCTAATTATTGCAACTAAGAGCTGCCTCACATAAATTCTATAAGACAAACTATGCAGCAGCTTTGATTTTGGTGTAATATTTAAATGTGTCTTTTCTTTACATAGTTGGAAACGCATTTAGAAATAATGAACACAACTCTATGTTTTGATAGGAAAGAAAAATCACAACCAATAACAGATGTCTAGGGTAAAGTACAAACAGTGCACAAAGAAATATTTATAGCATATACAACCTTTGCTTCCAGCTACTTGCATGTACCAAGGACTTCCTGAGCCATGGATGATATTTTTGTGTTTAACAGCCTTTGCTAGCCTTTTTCTTCTACCCGCTTGCTTTTTTAACCAACCTTACTTTACAGAATCAACAGCATCTTGCTGCAGACAGTACCTCTGCTTAAATATGTATTATATGAGTATCTCTTTTCGTTTGTTCTGATTCAATCTGGAATCTTTGGCGCCTAATTAGTACTCTACTCCTCCAGTTCTTGTACTTTGGAAGACAGTAATAAGTAATCCTTCCCTATTCACTCATGATTGTATAGATCCCTGTTGTGTTCTTTCATGGTCATCCTTTTCCCAGGTAGAAAATGAAAAAAAAAAAAACAACAGTCTTTTAAATTTTTCCTCACATAAAAGCTGTTTCATGCCTTTAAATCACTCTCAGTGCTTCTCTCTGAACCTCTTCTAGTCTACTGTTCCCTTTTTGAGATGATGATACCAACATTATGAGGAATATTCAAGATGCATACATGCCACAAACTTCTACAGAAGCAGCGTGATGTTTATGTTTTGTTCTTTATTCCTTTCTTAGTAAGTCTTAACACTGGATTCATTGTTTTCACTGCTATGAAGAACCACATTGATTTTTATGTACTAGATAATTACATCTTTCACTCGTGATTGGTAAGAACCAGTTCAGAGGCAATCATTGTCTACAAAAATTCTCTTTCCTACTTCTCATTCAGATTACTTCGCATTTACCTACATGGAATTTCATGTAAGATTTTAACCCACATAACCCAAAACCTGAGCATCTGCAATTTTCTTTAAGTAGCTAGCCATTATACTAACCCAAGAAAAGTTTGTAACATCTACAAACTTTGTCACCTTGCTATCAAACCCTTTTCCTTATATCTGTGCACCAATGTTAACGCAGAACCTTGTGGAATTCAATGGGTTACTCCTATTAACAAAATGAACCATTTTTTGCCCTCTCTTTCCATCTGTGGCCAGTTATTCCTTATAAAACTTTCCATTTTATCCAGAGGCAACTTAGCCTCTCCAAAAGCCTTTGGTAGACGACTTTACAGAGGGAACAATGAAACAAATTCTGGTCTTCATTATCACTTCTACGAATCTGGGTTGTACAGTCACAAAGCTCACTGATATAAAGTTCCTCCAATGCCTTTTTAAAAAGTTGTTATCGTACTAGCTACCTTCTTTACCTGCAACATGCTACAGTCAGTAGCTCCTTTATCCCAGAGTTCCTCTTATAACACTTGGATGAATGCCATTTGATCCTGCTGCCTTGTTCATTGTTTGCTTAATGTACTGCAATTTCTTCCACTGATGTTTCACTTTGAGTCATATACTCTATTACAGTTCTTCTTAAGAAATATTCTGGCATGAAGACCTCTGTAAGTGTTGTCAAAGTGAGTGCAAGCAATTCTGTTTTACAGCTATGACCATACATTCTCCAAAGCCGCTCGGTTGCATACTGACCTTACAGATGCTCCAGAAACTTTTCTGATTAGTTTAAAGAAATACTTAACAATAGTTTTTATGACTGTTGGGAGTTATTCATCAAAAATTTTTCTGCCTGCCTCATTGTAAGTTAAATCCACCAGCTTTTTTATTATTCTCTATTTTCATCATTCAGACAAAAGTTCAGATTCACAAGGATGATGTTTTATTTCAGACATTTCACCTTACCCTGCTGTTTAGTCATGCCAACATTTGGGGGCCTTCTGAAGTCTATTTAAATGAGCAGTACACATGTGCTGTAAGCCTCCAATATGGTGTCTTTAAATAACTCCCAAGCTGTCTGCAAATATTTTACATTTTGGCTGCATCTTTGAGTTCCTTTTCAAAAAGTTTCTTAGGGTTTTCTGTAGTCCTTTTTTTGAATTAAGCACTTCTGTGTTGGATGGTTTGTCCATCACTACAGATCAGCTCAGTTGTCCATGGAAGAGTAGTCTTAGTATCCCAGCTCTGCTCACTCAGCTCTGGATCAATTTTAACTCTCTCTAGCATTCTTGGTCCTACCAAAACACAAATCTAGAAGTATACCATCATGTTAGCCAGACAGTTCACCTGACTGAGTTACTTGGGTCATTTGGGATGTGATTCCATAGAGGATTTTTTTTTTTTAAACAGGGATAACAAGTCATCTGTTACACAGGCTGTTTCTAACTATTTTATAGTAAGACTTAAATTTGGAACCTCTACCTTTCTACTATCAAGGCCATTTTAATCAGAAGACACATTCATACCCAGAAGGTAAAAATATTCAAATAAGCAGAACTGGCCCTAAGACATTGAGACAACAGAAGTCAATTGCTATACCTCTGCCCAAGAAAGGCAGCATGCTGGAGCAGATTTCACTAGCGATAACAAATCATTTTTCATCCCACTACAAGCTCCCTTTGGTGCTGTCATGCCAAAAGAGATAAGAAATTTTGGGCCTGAGAAACTATATGGAATTTAAACAGATATCTCAAAGAGGCATATCTAATGTATTTCACTGCTTTTTTAAACAACTGTGATGAGTTACATGTCATTTTTTAAAAGCCAATTAAAAAATTTCCCCAAAAAATAATTCATATTTTAGTTTTTATTAGAACTTTTATGGCATTATTAACCACATCCTGAAGCCAGCCTTTTAAAAATCCCCATACAGTCTTTTTGTGTAAAACCTATTTAACAAATTTTGAATTACAAAACAAAGTATGCTTGTAGGAAGAATGGCAAAAAGCAGATTAACACCTTTAAGTTACTGTGTGTGGACATTGTTTTGTTAACTCCTTTAGCAGGAGTTTCTCTCATTCAACAGTGTTGTTATGCAATTCGCAGATGGGAGGAAAAAGTTCACAGTGAATCTCCATGAAATAAGAGCAAAGTCATGCATTTGCAAAAAAATCCATTAAAATTCTGCCTCTCTAAAACACTGAAGTGAGGAGTGACATATACAGTATTTAGTAAAGGGCTAATGTCCAACAGAAGATACCATCTTAGAAGAATTTTTTGCACGTCTTGTATCTTGTGCTCTAAGGCAAGTCATTCCATATGAATCTATCTTACAACCAACCAGAAAAACACACCTATTTCTTTACTGTTTTGGATGGGATGCTGCATTGAGTTTGCATGCCAAGGTTTTGGTGGTGGGGGGGGCTACAGGGGTGGCCAGACCCTGCCCTTATGTTGAACAGAGCCAACGCCAGCCAGCTCAAAGACGGACTTGCCGCTGGCCAAGGCTGAGCCCATCAGCAACAGTGGTAGTGCCTCTGTGACAACGTGTTTAAGAAGGGGGAAAAAACTGCTGCACAACAGCAGCCAGGACAGAGGACTGAGAATATGTGAGAGAAATAACTCTGCAGACACCAAGGTCAGTGAGGAAGGAGGGGGAGGAGGTGCTCCAGGCACCAAAGCAGAGATTCCCCTGCAGCCCGTGGTGCAGCCCATGGTGAGGCAGGCTGTACCCCTGCACCCATGGAGGTCCACAGTGGAGCAGATCTCCACCTGCAGCCTGTGGAGGAGCCCATGCCGGAGCAGGTGGATGTGCCCTGGAGGAGGCTGTGACCCCGTGGAAAGCCCAAAAAGGAACATGATCCTGGCCTGTGGCCCCATGGAGAGGACTCATGGTGGAGCAGTCTGTTCCTGAAGGACTACACCCCATGAGAAGGACTCACATGGAGAGGTTCGTGGAGGACTGTCTCCTGTGGGAGGGACCCCACAATGGAGCAGAAGAGTGTGAGGAGGAAAGAGCTGCAGACAACACATCATGAACTGACCACAACCCCCTTTCCCTGTCCCTCTGTGTAACTCAGGGGGAGGAGGTAGAGAAATCATGAGTGAAGTTGAGGCTAGGAAGAAGGGATGGGTGGGGGGGAAGGCGGTTTAAGATTTAGCATTTATTTTTCATTATCCTCCTCTGATTTGGTTGGTAATAAATTTAATTTAACTTCCCCAAGTCAAGTATGTTTTACCCATGGTGGTAATTGCTGAGTGATCTCCCTGTCCTTATCTCAACCCAAAAGCCTTTCATCATATTTTCTTTCCCCCTGTCCAGTTGAGAAAGGGGAACGATAGAGCGGCTTTGGTGTGCACTGGTGACCAGCCAAGGTCAACTCACCACAGATGCAAGATGCATTTACCGGCCACATGAAGACCAACTTTTCTAGGAAAGCAACTTTCTCAAATGTACCACTAGATTGCCAAAAGAACTCCCCACCACCCCCAGCATACAATAGTAGAGACTTGAAGGTTTCTATTACAACACACAGAAGCTTTTACAAGTATTTCATCTGCTGAGATCACATTCCCTTCTGTGTGCCCAAGAACCGTCCTAAACATGAAACCTAAATCAAACAAAGGTTTAGTTCAGGACCAAGCTGTTTTTCCAGGAGGACCTGAAGTTTACATTCTTTTCCCCCCAGTTACACTGGTAAAGAAATAATACAAACCTCATCTTACGAATGCTTACACCATCACAACTGCAAGAACTTACCAGATACTGCAGCATTCATACAAAAAATGCAAATTAATTTGCTCAGAATCATTGCCCTCATCCAGACTCATATTTAAGTAAATTAAAAAGAATGCTTCTAAGTTTTCTAATCTGTTGTTCATTTAGAGTCATCACATATATATTGTTAAGAGGATATAAGTACTCATAACAATGTGACACAGAAATATTTTCTAATTGTTTTACTTTCCCTGTCACTTCATTTTCTTTCAGACAGGCTTCTTCGGGCTTCTATGTAAAATAGCTTTTTATCTTCCAGCTTTGATACCATCAGTCCTAGTACATCAACTGTGTAACCACAGTGAGGTTGCATTTTCAAATTCTGAAGCAGCAATACATCAACAGGTTTACACACCCCTCATGCTTCCTAAAACCTGGGGCTTCTTGCTCCTCTCCCGCACCCTGCATACATCAGCACAGCTGTTTCTTCACTGAGAGCAAATCTGGGGAAAGAAACTAATTCAGGCAAAAATACCTTGAGCAGCAGGGGAGGGGAAAGTTATTTTTCAACCGTATCAGTTCCCTCCTCTGTTCAACCACACTATCACAGCACAGCTGTGACAGCACAGCAGAGGTAAGGGGGCATCCAGGAACTGAGATTGTTTAGGCACCACAAAGAAATCTGCATGGAACCATAGCCTAACCTACATTTATAGCTACATATTTAGAGATCTATTCCTTAAAAATGCTTTAACTTCCCTCTCCCTGAATTAGTTGCAGATGCAAAAAATCTGTCAAAACCACTTCCAATAATAGGCAGTAATGATAAACTTAACATAATGATAAACAGTGAGATAATACATGAAGCATGGAGTTCAGTAGCAAAGTTCTATGACACCAGTGTAACAGGTACAAAGTATGGACACTTTTACACATGAAGGCAACTTAATTTCTCTAATAAAAAACGCCACCTTTTCAAGAACGTGATGTCAACAGAAAACCAATGATAAACACAGAGCATCCACTCCTGGAAAAAGAAAAAACATTTATAAGAGGTCTGTATTTCAAAGATGGAAAATCATCTGCATATTCTGATAAATGACTGGGTTTTTTCTTTAGGACTTTCATACATGTTGGGTTGCTTACAGTGCAAAATATTATGTAGAATGATTGGACTCAAGAACACAGAACTGTAAATTTGATCACTTGATAAACTGTGTTTAACATTTTCTAAGTATTAGCAAGGAGTAACAGAGGAGGATAAAATGAGGCTAGAGCTTTTAAGTATGTTAAACGTTTTCTTTGCAATGTCTTTGAAAGTTTTTCTGGTAAGACAGAGGTGGTAAATATACAATGGACAACTAGTGTTTCTTGACCTTTTCTACTGATTCTCTCAACAGAGATGTAGAGGTATCACCCAAAGATGCTGCCCTTATGACAGCACCAGAAAACAATGCAGAAGTACTTCAAGGGGGCTTCTTTATTTACACCAGCAGCAAAAGGAATGCTAACCAAAACGTGGGCCCACTGCTCAATGAGATAGGAACCTAGCGACAAAGAACATGGGAAAAACTGAAGAACTTAATAATTTTTGGTTTTGCCACTTCAGATTTCACTGATAAATTCTGCCCTCTGACCTCCCAGTTCCTCAGTTCTACCAGCAGAATCTGTGGGAATGCAATATCACCCATTGTTGGGGAAGAACATTTAAGCCAGTTGTACACGTAGAAGTCCACGGGATCAGACAGGATGTATCCGATGGTGTTGAGGAAGCTTGCCAATGTCACTGCTAGGCCCCTCTACGTTATCTTTGAAAGGTCATGGCATAAGAGAGGTTCCCAATGACTGGAAAATCATACCTATCTTCAAGATGGGCAACAAGGATGACCTGGTGAACTACAGGCTAGTCTGCTTCACCTCAATCCCTGATAAGGTTATGGATCAAATCTTCCAGGAATCCATTCCCAGCTGCATGATGACAAGAAGCTGAGCTTCCAGCATGGATTTATCAAGGGCAAATTGTGTCTGAGTAACACAGCTGCATTCTACGGTGAGATGGCTGGCTCTGCAGATAAGGCGAAAGCAATGGGTGTTGCAAGGCCTTTGACATGGTCTCCCACAGGGTCCTTATAGTCAGACTAGAGAGATACAGACTGAGTAAATGAATAAGAAGGTGAGAGGAAAACCAGCTGAACCACTGGGGGTCAAAGTGTGATGACTAACAGTAAAAAAACAGCTGCTGGCATCCCTCAGCAATCAGTACTCGAGCCAATACTGTTTAATGTCTTTGTTAATAATCTGGATTATTAACATATAATGGATGGTTTATCCAGCCTTCAGAAGCGAGGAAGAGAAACCTTTTTGATGTCTTCAACTACCTAATGGGAAGACAGAAAGAAAATAAAGCCAAACTCTCCACAGAGATGCACAGCAAAAGGACAAGAGGCACTGGACACAATCTAGAACAAAAAAAAAAAAAATCCAACTCAATGAAAGAATTTATTTTTTACTATGAGGGTGCTCAAGAGTGAACCAGGTTGACCTGAGAGGTCATGGAAACTGAACAAAGCCCTGAGCAACCTGTTCTAACCGGACTTGGCTTGGACAGGAGGTTCCAACCAGCAGTCAGGTAAAATCAGTGACTACGCACAGGTACAAAGCATCACCTAAGGCAACTGCACCATCATCACAAATATTTCCAAAATGAAGTACTTCAGTCACTTTCCTTCTTTTCTCTCTCTGGAAAGGTCTGCCACCCACTCAAACTTTCCACACAAGTAATATAAATTTAAATAACATTAAAAGCAGGATACAACAATAAAAGGGGAAAAAACCCACAAAAAAGCAAAAAAGTTCATCTCTAGCATTAGGAATATGTATAATTCTCTACTTACATAAGACCTCTATTGCTAGACTGGAGGTATACTAAAAATTCAGAAAAGAAGAAGAAGAAAGTTTCAGTGTTTTTATAGGAAAGATAAATATATGAGAGATATCTTCCTATTTTACAGGAAAAATTGGAGGATAAAAGGTTAGGATAGGCTAGGGACAATTTCTGAACTGCCAATTTCGTCTCAGAATGTGAAAAAGTATATAAAGCTAACAAGACATTTCAAGGCAGATAACACTTGAACAAGAATTCCAGAATACGATTTCTGTGGCAAATCAGCATGCGATGTTAATCACATAAGATCTCGAATTCTGAACACTGGAAGAGTTTTATAAGATAAGCAAAACTCAGCAGGAAACCTTACAGTATATTATGCATCTGCTTTGCACACTTCTGATTTCAGACTTCGTTATGCACCGTGGGATCCATCTTCATTAAAAAAGCTGAGGTTGTGCAACTGAGAATATAGCAGCACTAAACAAACAGCAATCTATTTTTAGAAAGTGCTGAAACGCTGTTACATACAGAATAAGATTAATAACCTGGCCTAACTACCTGGAAATTAGGCAACCAACACTCTGAGAACGTTTCCAGGTTAGCTCCAATAATTGGAACATCAGGTTGAAATAAAGCACTGTATCTACATACCAAAAGGAAAAAGAAAGAAAAATCAAGAATTTGTATTATTTAACACTTTTGGATTAATCCTGCAAACTTTCAAAGACTATGTCAGATCTATCCCCTCTATAAAAACATACAGAAATTGAAGTCCAGAAAGGTTCCATGACTTCAACAAGAAAATAACTTGCAGATGTAAGATAGAAGAAGAAACTCTAAAATGTAATTAAAGCAGAAAAAAGCAAAACACTTCTTTGATGTTGTCAATTGTTCAAAATTCACCTGAAATGGACAGCAAAAAAAGCACACATAAAGAAAACACTCAACCACCAAGAAAACCTCAACAATTTGGTCAAAAGAAAAAGGCACATCTCAGAAAAATCTGAGTAGGGAAAGGATGAAAGGAGGATGAAAGAGTTAGTTAAACTCTAAACTGTGAGAAAAATTTGCATTTGCCTTTCTGTAAAGGCCAAAGACCTGTTTTTTTTCCCTAATCTTCATGACACTGGCAAGCTTTCATACCCATATGAGAAGGCAGTCAGCTGGATTAGATTGCTGATATGGCTGAAAAGTAATACAGACTAGCTCCACCAACACTTCCCCCTCCCAGGATTAGTTTTCTGTCAATTTAGTTCCTTCAGCCAACTCGCCATGAAGCCAGAGAAGTGCCAGCATTAACTCAAGCAAAGCTGTGAGCGTGCTGGTCTCTGGGAGGGGTAGCAGGACTGTGGCTCTGAGCAGCACAGAGCAATTAGGTAGGCCTGGCTGTGTTGTAAATTGCTGGCACAATTACTTGCAGGCCATACAGTATGGTCCCACACATGAGGACTGCTAAGAGTTAGAAAATGACCCTGCAAATGCACATACAGTTAAAAATCAAGTAAATCATGTCTGTTTATTTAAAAAAAAAATATATCAGAGAAATGCAACACATACAGGCAACAGCCTCCTGCTCACAGTAGATACACTACATACTTCAACTCCCTTTCCAATTAGAGATCATCAATGCAGTGAGGCACGATGCGATGTAACTACATTACTGCGTTAAAAACACAGAAATCTTCGTTATGGAAGTATCAAACTTCACTAGACCTAACAACAATGAGTATAAGGAACACCGACAACTGCTAAGTACATCACAGTATGCTAATATTCACTAAGCAGGTTTTATTTTTAAAAAGCTAAAAAATAACTTCAACATCCCTGGAAAAACAAACATTTTCTCAGTAATCACTTGTAAAGGCAGTGAAGATAAGGAAGTGCTATCGATCAACTAATTTTTAATATAACAAAATAACACATGCCAGCTTGTTAAATGCACCCAGTTATGAATCTACTTTTCAAGAAATAACACTCAAAAGACATCTGAAGCAAAACATCCAACTTCTTAAGAGACCATCCTGCAGCTAGAGATGAGTTTCAGACACCTTCATCCAAACATGAAACTCATGCTTACATTGATCTATCAGTTCTTTTTTTATCACAGGGCACAGAGTAAGTCTGTCTTTCAAGTAAGAAGCAGTGCCTTTTCCATCTAACAAGGGCTTTGCTAGATGAAAAAGAACTTCTTTACTACATTAATGACAAATTACTTTTTTTTTGTGGTATTCATCAGGTAAAGATTTAGCCACAATGTATTTGCCTTATGGCAGAACTATTAATATCAGCTAAAGGTTTACTGCCCCACTGTGCCAGGTATATGCAATCATAATAACCTGGACCAGAGTAGTCCAGAAGTTCACTTTTGAAAGTTTATTCCCAAATGTAAAGAATCCTTAAATTGCCTCCTGAGCAGTAAGCCTTGGTAGAAATAAAGTTACAATGGACTCTAGTAAGTGTTTCTAGAAGAAGTGAGCCTCAGAAATTGCAACGGCAATTGTAAATATGAAACCTAACATCTGCATAGTTCAAATTCTCATCTAATGGGCTCTTGAATAATCTTTCTGTTAGACTGTCGTATTAAATTCTGTCATCAGCAGGATATTCATATTCTGCTAAATGAGCCATAAAAATTGGACATGCCAAACAAACACAACATTATATCCTACTACATTAATAAAAATACATCAGTAGAATGAATTTTAGTACAAGGAAAACAACGGCATGGCACTGGATAAAAACATTCTCATGAAAATAACAAAATATTTTTGCAGCTGTTTCTTACAGACATAAATTTCTAGGATTACGTAATATTAATCATGTCATATAGTATTATGTTTTACCATACCAGCAAAATATTATTGGTATTTATCATTCCTAAAACATCATTGTGGCAAGTCTTATTTACAAAAACCTCAAACAAACAAACAGGGAGACTTTGCTCCAGCTACAGCTTATATGGTCTGAAAGCAAACAAACAAAAACCCAGGAAGGCTGTTCTTCATTTATAATTATTCACATTCAGACAGAAAAAGATATCCCAAATTCAGTGTCTTTCACTCCAAGTTATTCTTTCATAGGAATTACTGGGACATGTATTCAGAAATGTTTCCTTGCCTCATGCACCACTTAACAGCACTTGCCCGTTAACAAAAACTTTTTACAGGCCCGCTGATCAACCTGGGAAGAATAACCACAGCTGGTTAATTTATTCCCTCCAGTCTCCAGCCTTCACCATAAACTTGTTCTGCGCAGAAGTTAACCTGCTATTTAAAATAATTGAACTTCCCTGGGCAGAATAAAGCTGCTGTTACACAAAAGTATTTATTCTAAAGTTTAAGTTATGTATTCTACCTGAATCTGACTTAATAGCTCACCAGAGAGATGAAAGGGGGAATATCCTACTCCTCTCACATGCAGAGTCTGTCTGATCTCCCCAATCCCAAACCATTGTCCTTCCTCTCCCACTTACCCTTCAGTGAGCAAATTCAACAGAGGTTTGGCAAAGCGCCAATCTGGCAAGACACTACACAGCAAGTTCAGTCTCTCTAGCAATAAACTGGTAAATCTCAGGGGTGGTGGACAGTAGGAGACACACGAGGCTGGAATCGGGGCGGGGGGGGGGGGGGGCGCAAAGGGGAAAGAAGTAGACCTCTCCCTTTCCGCCACCTGCAGCAGTGAGCCCTAAGCAGCACAGCTGCAACACATAACTCCATCTAATCAGTTAATAATGTTCAGTTAGTCCCTATGCCCAAAGCAGTAAATAATTTTAAGCCTTACAAAGAGAACCAATAAATAGTTGGCACACAGCTTTACATTCAAAATGGAGTCGCAGCATGATAAGATAAAAGCAGCAACGTCACAGTTCACTGCTTTAGGCAATCCATACACCCAATTTATCATTACCCTGTACAAGACAACAGCATCACACCTAAATCATTTTACTATTCTTTGGACAGTTTATTTTGAAAGCATTATTTTCAAATTTGATATCCATGCTGCAAATTGCTGGTGTACATTAACTACAAGACATCAGTACTCATTAATTTACTACAACCCTTTTAATAACTATCCTCATATATTAGAACATAATTCCTTCCACAGATTATTTAGAAAAAGTTATTCAAACAACAGCATTGCCAAAATGCTATTTAACTCGTAGCAGACATTACACCATAAATAAAAAACCAAAACAACTTCTCAAAAGTTATTTGCTCTTAATCATTCCTGTTAGCTACAGTACCCAAATAACTATTAGCTATTCTGTATTCTGATTTATATTAGACTGTAATTCAGAGACTGAATTCCATTTGGCACAATCCCCAGTTCTGTGCAGGGAGACTACACCATACAAGAAAATTAAATAAGTTTTCAGTATTTTTACGACATTCTGTTGAAAGCACTCAAAAGACATCTCACAAATGTGTCTATGTACTAATGAACTACTAAGCTCTACTTATAACATGTTAGTAGTTCTCAAAAAAAAAGCTTCCAACCTAAACGTGTCACTGAATTAGGCAGTGATTTAATGATTAAAAATACATCATTTGATTTTAACTCATTATTTAAGAACTGGTTCTCTTTTCCACATTTCCTAAAGGAACTGAAATTTTGTAGCCTCAGCAGCAGAATGAAAAACTTTTTTTATCTTATATTTGTGAAGGATCAGGGCAATAAAGATTGCCCGGCAATTCCTGCATCATAACATCCATCAACACAGGCTGCTGGGCACCCACTATGGAAGTGCTATTACTCCTGTGAACAGGACATTCGTAAGCAACTGAGTTGGCCAACACAAGACACCAACTTCGGCTTCACCACAGCTTAAGATCAGCTTCACCTGAAAATACTACACATGCTAGGCTGCTGAACACAGTATGAGACATTTTAACAACAAATGCTTTAAAGAATTAAATGTGTAAGATAAAATTACCACCAGTTTTAATTCTATATAATAAGTACTATTTTTACTAGTGCTTTAATTTTCTTATTTTTAAGCAAGAAGTAATCAAGTACAGAGCATCAGACAGATTTCAGCCTATGTAAGAATATCCCCACCTTAAAAAAAGCCCTCCAAACTGAAACCAAATAGGTTCTAAAACATGGGCCAAAAGAAAGGAACTCTCCAAATCTGCTTCCCCCCCCTCCAACACACAACACCCCCCCCACACACACACCCCCTACACACACACACCCCCCACACCCCCCCCCCCCAACACACAGAGTGCTGTGTGCTGTGTACTGAGGCCCTTAGCTGCCCTGACCCCCCCAGGGCTCAGCCACTACATGTACTAACATCAGCAGCAAAGTCATGCTGAGGCAAGGCTGAAACCTTTGCTTCAGGGACACTAATTCTAACTTCTCCATTTTATGGAAGTGGGCAAGTTTCACAAAATTTCTAGCTATTTACCTGTGAGATCTCTACTCCTCTGCAAATGAAAGGGTTTAATAGCTATTAGTGGGAAGGGAGGAGACAAAATTATGAGATGACTCAAAAACCCCTCATATTCTTATAAAGCAATATTTAAAAATAGTGAGCTTGGCGATTAGTCTTACATTATAGGGCCTGCCACAACACAAAACACCCTGACACCTCTCAGTTACCTCAACTAAGAGACACAGCTAAAACTCTATAGAAAAAGTGAAATCTGATACTGCACTGAAATCCACACATAGTCTTCCACAAACAACAGCAATAAAAGCCAAAGTTGTTGAAACCATTACAATAAATAATCCATTATGTTTTATCCTTGTACATAAAACAAGAAGCAAAAGACTAAAATATCCAAATAGGCTTATCATAAAAGTATCTGTGCTAGCAAGACGTTAGCAAAATGTTGGTTTATGCTTGCTATCAAGCCACATAGTGATGTTATTACTTATGTTATTACTACTACTTGTGTATTTAGACTTACACAAAAAAAGACTGCAAGGACCCTTTTAGGAACATTCTCAATGGGGGGGGGGTGGGGGGGTGGGGGGGTGTGTGCCACTAAAAACCAGTAGAATTTCTTTACTTTTTCTGAGGAAAGAGTAGCGCTTTCCTACCAAATCCAAGAGCCAGAAAATAATGAATGAAGTATCCCACACAATATAGTTACTCTTACACCTGAAGCTTCTATGTCCCACTTCGTGCAAAATTATTATAGCAGCAGCTACTTAGGGAAAAACTACCAAATAATAAATGCCCCCAAAATAAAAACCAGAAAATTGCACACAGGTGCTTTCCAATTCAGAAAGCAGAGGACAAGCCTGGGCTCCTGGAATCCTACATTTCAAAATTAAAAAGAAGGTGATGATGATGAAGAGGACTTGAGCACAGGCTATTATTTTAGAATGCACTACCAAGCGTATTACAACATATGTTACAGAACATTAATAAATGAAATTTATTTTTAATATCTTTCTACGTGCCTTAAGAAGCAGTCTGTCTTTCTTAATATTTCATGCCACCTATCACCCAAGTTAGATTGGCACATACAAAAAATAAGACAGCAATAAAACAGGTTCAACTTGGCTTTGCTGAAAAATAGTTCTCAAAAAGTGGGTTTCATTCCTATTTCAATCCATCTGTCATTGAAGTCAATAAGAAGGTTTCTTATTCTTAGAACCACTGGAAAGGACACATGAACAAAGGTCTGAGAAGACAATACGCAGTACTTGAAAGAAATTCTGAATGGGTCAGAGGACTGGGAGACATAACAAGCCATGGAAGAGTCACAAACTTCCCCTTCCAGATAGAAAACTACTCTCAAGAAAAACAGGAGAAAGGAACAGAACATGTCTGGACACTGATGGGACTGATGCAAACCAGAGAACAATTCAACACCATAAAGGAGGAGTTTGGGTCATGATAAAGACACAGAAAAAGGTGAATGATACCCGGAACATCCCTTCCCCTTTTCAAGCTAATACTTATCTCCACTAGGTCAGTGTCAGAGACAATTACAACAATTAAGAATTAAATTTCACTGTTAAGAGAAAAATAAAGAGAAGAGTCATAGCAGGTAGAAAATTTTCACATATTCTATCTGAATATAAACTCCACTCTGCCCTACTAATTTGTATTACTCCGGTCAGAGATTTCTCAATATGATGAAAAAGAAAGCAAGAAAGGCTGATCCCCACTTCAAATGACAACTCTACGTCTATACACTAATATATAAATGCTGTGTGTTTCTGTACCACTCCAGAACCTCAGCTACCATTAAGATAATACACAGGTCTCCAACCCTTGCTTTAGTGAAGACAATTCTTTACATGTGAGCTGAATGAAAATGAAAACAATCTTCTAGAGTCCCCTGGCAGACAACTTTGAAGCTTCTTCTGCTGCTGCTAATGGTCCACATAGTTTTCTCTATTGTTGTTAGGAAACCTGTAGCCAAAAAAATGGAATGGAAATTGAGCAAATTCCTGTTGTGACTACATTGAAATCTCTCAGCAGCTCTGAAGGTAGGGGCTGGCAACATTACTTAGAATGGAGGTTCTCAAAAAGAAACTTCAATATCGGTTCTCAGTATCCTACTGTAACCACCATGAGACTGAAAAAAGAAAAAGAGGAAGGAATGAAACATTTCTCCTTTCTTCTGGAAAATACATGCATTTAGGAATACTTTAAAGTTTGCCTGCTATCTACTACACAAACATAGAGAAACTTTAAATTTAAAGCTGGAAAAGAGAAATTACAATTTCCTTACAACTCAGTAATATCCAAGGAGGCAGAATATAACAAGAGTTCCCACAATTTTTCTCCAGGGGTAATGATCAACAGTACTCTCTATTCCTACATGTTGAACATTCCCCTGTTCTAAATCCAAACAGATTTGCCTATCAATGCTTTATATTTGAGGTGTGACTATCAATTGAAAAACACAGGAACTCCCGCAGATGAAATCTCTAATCACTAAATTTCTAGTCTTCCAAATCAGGAAAGAATTCCCATGCAACAGGACTACTTTGTTAGTGTGAATTTCTGCATATTCTGCCCATAACTTTGAAACCTTACTGTAAGAAAGTAAATTCAGAAAACAAGGGAAAAGTTTTACTAATTCCACTTGCAAACTAGCTTAAATAACAAAAATAAGGTACTTTCCACAATTCTGAATTCTAACAGTCCTGATATTTCAAGAAAAGTAAACACACAGGACATGTATATCAATGCATATGATGTGTATCAAGTATTAGCACTGCTCCAGAATGATAACAAATGAAGCTTTAAAGAGTCAAACATTATAGTTTTAGGGATCTTTTTCACTTTTCCATAAAGTAGTCTATACAACACAGCATAAAAAATGATGACACATTAGATACGCAAACTGGACAAAAACCATGTACTAGTATGAATCACTGTCCAAGAACAGCATTACCAGAAAGGCAACAGATAAATCACTCAAGGAATACCCTTCCAGAAAGACCATTTTGTTTTTATTGGAGAATAAAATAATAAAAATATTAAAAGGAAGCACTTTAACAGCAGAATGACAGCCATATTTCTTCATAGTAACATCTGTTATACCAAATGAGAGAAAAGCAGTATCTTATGGGACATGTGGAATCAAACCCAAAATTCTGAACAACTATCATACTTAAAAGCACTTAATTTCAACTGTATGTTTATCTTAAGTCTGACTGATAGTTAACATAAGTGTGACAGCACCAGAAGTTTTTGTGTACATATATGTACACACACATACATATATAGGTACATAATTAAACAGCACAGTTTCCATTAGACTGAGTTCAATTAGTGATAGACCTAACATCCATCTGGCATATAATTCACTTGTTTTGCCCATTAATGGCAGGGACGGACAGAGAAGTCATCCTCCTCCTCCCCTCCACCAGCCTCTAATGTAACACATCCAAATACATGAAGTAAACATTTTTGGTTGTTGCTTACACAGACTTCAGCAGAGTCCATGAAACATATACACTCAGACTAGTTATAGATATAACTCCAGGCTCATGTATTAATCATCATCTTGCAACAGAAGTTGCCATATTTCCTACTTTATACACTTTCATCCCCATTTTTGACCACGTTATTACACTTGTTTCACAAGTCTGGCACTCTCGTGCTTGTCTAGCCTTTCGATAATGATAGAACCACCATTAGGTTGATCTAATGTGCTGCTGTACATTTCCAGATTACAGATTGCCAAAAAACCCACACATACATATATTCTGTGCCTTTACTTTTCCTGTAAAGTCAACATCCCTAATAAGAACCTCTCAAATAACATCTGAAAACCTTCTTCTTCCTTTGCTTCAAATCAGTACGAAGTTTACCAGCTCTTACTAGAACTGCTACAGTACTATCATCCCTTGGGTCACCCTCAGAAATTTTCTGTCACCACCACTACATTAGATTTTCTTCACACGTGTGTGCACACTCACACACTCTTAGGGTTTCTATCACATCACCGGTCCTAAAATCAACACGTCCCCAAATAATGAGGAAACACAAAACCAGCTGATAACTCAGTTCACCACTAGTGGAATACTGAAGCTTGGAATGGGGATCCTATCCAGTGTCATGTTGGTCCTGCTGTTGGAAAGAGATCTCATGAGTAAAAAACGTGTGGGTGTTGCATATGAAATCTGTCTTTTCTTAGCCACCTGTCCAACCAGCAAGAAGCCAAGGTGCACACAGAAGACAGTGACTAGTCATCACCCTGACACTTTTATTTGTCTGCATAAACCTCAGTATATTCTGTGGAGAGAGTTCAGGAAAAAATGGTGCGTCTGCGTCTCACCACCAAACACTTTAAAGGTAGAAGAGAGGCAATGTGACAGCTGTTATTAACCAGAAAGAGTTTCTGAACATCAGAATTTCAGATTAATTATTCAAAACAACAAGCAGTATTTTGTTCACACAGTACTTTTGTTCCAGAACATCTAGTAATAAAAACCAAAACCCAACAGTCTGCAGCAAGAGAAAAATCTGCAAGAGGTATATTCTGTATAACATAGGTACTACAAAATCTCCAATGCTAAACTTATCCCTGACTTGAAAAACTCTACTTCTGAGGAGTAATTTATTTCATTAATATATATTTTTCTTTGTTATCGTCATGGTAATTTAGCAGAATTTAGCAGACTATTGGCCTGTGTCATCAGGATATGTGCTTATAGCAATTTCACAAGACTACAATAGCAGATTTTTTTTTAAATCGGTGAAACGTTAAAGGCTCAACAGTTAAAAGATATTCGAATTTTAGGAGACTTTGCATTATAATTAAGCGCTTTACAGTGACAAAAAAACCCCCACCAAACCCGTACATCAAAAAAAAGTACTCAAGGCTTTACAAACGCTAAAGGTTTCTTTCGGTTGCAGCTGGTGGATTCATCATCACCTTCGTATCACAAATGTAAGAATGATCCCCCTCCCAAAATTCACCTCAGCCCCAAACCTTTAAAGTAGCATTTCAGAAGCAGACGAGACTCATTTTATGGTGGGGGGAAAGGGTACGGGCTAGGCCGGACCCTGGGAGCTGAGTAAGGGCAGGGAAATGCAGCGAGAAGGCGGCACAGCAATCCTCGCTTCCCCTCCTCACCTAGCGCTAACCTTGCCCGGCCGCCCACCAGCCCACCGCCCCTCCGAGAGAGGATTCCTCCCGCCGCAAAACCGGCCCTGCTGCACCAAGCCCAGGCTGCTCTCACCGCTCTGCCCCTACAAAGAAAACACTGCACTTCCAAAGCCTCAGAAAATTAAAAGCAAGACAGAAAGAAAATTAAAAGAAGAAATCAAATCGCCCTCACTAACCCCTCCCTCAAAAGCAGGTCCCTTTTGACCAAATCAAACCACCCCTCACGGCACCCACCCTTCCCCCACCACGAAGCCACCTCTCATTGTCGCCGTCCCCCAAAGGGGACCCATTCCCCCCCCCCCCCCCCCCCGATGCACACACACGCCCGCCTCCCCCATTCCCCAGTCTGTACCGTGCCCCTTACTGGTTGCCAGAAGGGAAACGCAGCCCATGGGCCACATTCCGCCCCTCTCAGCCATGCACGCACCTTCCAGAAACAAGCTGTCTCTGCAGCCGCCGCCGCCGCCGCCACCGGCCATCTTCCTGCTGCCGAGCCTCGCTCCCTCACTCCATCGCCCAGAGAGGCGGCGGGGCCTGGCCCTTCCCCCGGCCTGCGCGCTCCGCCGCCCACCCCCACTGCGGAAGGCTGGGTGACCCGCAGCGGCGGCGGCGCCGCCGAGGCCCGGCCCTCTCCCGCTCCGCGCTCCGCGCGCACGGCGGCCCGGGCCGCGCTGCCTTCCGGCCGCCGTGCAGGAGGAAGCGGCGGCAGCGCGCCCGCTCCTCCCTCAGCGTGGCCGCCGCCGGCAGCCCCCCGAGCGGTTGCCAGCCGGGCCTGGCCCAGCAGCCGCCGATGGCGCCCGGCGGGGCGCGCGGGCCTGGCCGGCACTCCGCCGGAGGCGCCTCCGAGCGCACGGGGAGGACGAGGAAAGGGTGCGCGCCGCGCTGCCACCCCTCTCCTCCATGAACGGCGCGGCGGGGCCTCGCCAGCGCTTCCCTGCCGAGACCCCCGGCTCGCCCGCACCCGCAGCGGGGGCCGCCGGCTTCCCCGGCCCCTAGACGATAAAATGGCCGCAGCAGGGCTGCGCCCGATAATGCCTCGGGCTCTCCCGCTCCCCCCGAGATCAGCTCGGAGGCAGCGGCTGTTGAGAGGTGAGGAGGTGGATCGGACTGTTTAAAATGAATGAACTTGCAGGCGTGCGGGACTCCATTGCGCAGGACTGGGGCCCGCTGGTCTCGCCTCCCTCACGCTAGGGCAGAGGCCCCCAAAGGGCTAATGAATTCTTATCAATCGTTAAATCTTCTGTGGCCTAATCAAGGCGTATTTAAATCCAAAAGTTGGATTCTGCAAAACGTGCAGCGTTGCCAAGCCAACTACACAGAAATTGCAAGTCATGGCCTCAGGTATACTTCGAAAATTAAAAAATCCCTCTTTAGCATGTAAGGTTTTACATTTTAAAATGCTTTCTTGTGAAGCCTAAGTACTGAAACCATACATCCTTTAAAAACTCTAAGGTAAATTATGACAGTCTTAGGGAAAAACAGATACTCCTTTCTTGAACAGGTTCCTTCATCTGGAACTTTACAGACCCCACTTCTACTGCAGAATCGAGACATTTTTATGTCTCATTTAAAGCACCTAGTTTCTAAAATGACTAATCCCTGAAAAGTGAGCTTCCAAGAGTACTTGAACTTAAGAGTTTGTAGACTAAAGTCCTAAATTAGGTAAATTCAAGTACTTAGTGCATATGAAAATAAAATTCTTTGTTCTCCTTTGTCTATTACATTTGTTATTTTCATTCCCGTTATTGTCACCAACCATATTCATAAACCGATGTGTTTAAAAATACTTTAGATGTGAGTGTCCTGTTTTTACACAAGCAAGAGGTAAAAGCAGCAGAGAAGAACACAGAGCTGGCCTGGGAGAAGACACAGGAGCCATCAGACTGCTCCCCAAATGCTATGTCACACCGCTAGAGCTAACAAGTAGTTAAGAAAGAATTCCAAAAGCTGGAACAATGCTGGCAAACCTACGTATCTCCATCTTCAAAATCTCCTTAGAAAAAAGGCTTTTTCTGAAAGGGATCACAAACTATTCTTGTTTCATTAGTAATAAAATCAACAGGAAACAATTAGGAAAAATCAGTGCAAGCTAATTATACAAAAAACAGAAGACTGTAAGTTTAATAGAAACCTAATATTAAAAACCAAACAAAACCAGAAAAAAGGAAATTTAGAATCTAATTTTCAAAAAATATCCTATTGTATCTCAGAAGGGCACTGTCTAGAGAGAGGGTTTACTGTGGAGGTTACAGCATTAATCCACAAAAGCAAGTTCCTATTGGGAGTTGAGACCAGGCATGTGGATCTACCCAATTCTTAGCAATTTTTTAAAAACTAAGGGTTATGAGTTATGATTATGAGTTACTTGAATGAATATTTGATACACAGTAGTGTGCTTCTGTTGATCAAGTCAAGGCATCACATATATAGCTTCATAGTCTTATTTTTAGCGAACTGAGGCACAGTATAGATTAAAATACCTTTTAAAGGAGAAATGACGAGGGAAGCAGTTATCAATATTCATCTAGATGCATGGTTGATTTTAGACTTTTTGATTGATAATTTAACATTACTTTCTTATGGAGAAGATCTGCCCCAAAATAACATCTCACTACAGAGTTCTTTTTCCCTTTATTTTTAAGCTCTTGAAGGATGCAAGAGAATAATATGTAGTCAAATCTCTTGTTCATTTGTTTTTCATTAAGCTTTTATTAGTAGTCTGTTCTCAGCCTTAGAATGTTTTTTTTCATTTGAGAAGTATTTGTGAGGGAATGTCATACTGAAGGCACTCAAGTCTTACAAAATCTTTTCAGCATCCTCTTAACTTTGTTTAGAACCAGAGGATTTTCTTAATGTATAAGAAATAACTGAGTGATCAATGAGAAAGATAAAATCAGCATTCCTCTTCCTGCTGGGGGATATCATACGGAATTTACTGAGTTTTCTTTCTCTTCTCAGCCAAAATGTTAGTTGTGTTCACCGAGTAAGAGCCCAGGGGTGAAATGCACCAGATCATTACTTCCTGGCCTTTAGCAGCCACTGGAAGTTGACTAGTCCCACTGTGGGTATTTGACAGTCACAGGACACCATCTAAGATCCTGAATTTACAAACACTTGCATGTGCACAGCTCTTTTGGCACAGTACTGGGTAGGGTGAAAAGCTGAATTAGTGATGAAGAATTTTTGTTTCACCTTAGAAATCTAATTTTTCCTTCTCTTTCCACAATGAAAAAATGGTTATTAATGAATTAGATGATTCAGTACTGAAATTATGTAAAAAATAGGTCTTTTTTTCTTCTTATTTCTGATTCCAATTACTTCTTGTTTCCTGTTTGTTTTGTAAGCTTAGCCAACAAAATGGGGGTGGCTACTCCACAGAAACACTGTTTCCTTACTTAAGAAATAAAATAGAATTGGGATTGCCGTTTTGCAGCTTCTGTAGTTGTGGTAGTGTATATTACTTAATTTTCTTTATTGCTACAGAAATTACATATAGAAGTTTAAGGGAATTTGTAGGCACCTTGAATAATTTTTTGTTATTTACAACCCATGAACCCATTCTAGAGACTATAAATCAATGCTTTTTAACAGTACCACCTTTCAGAAAATAATGGTTATGGACTGAATTATTTTCACTGTTTTCCACTGTTGTTCTTAGAACTGTTCCTTGAATGTATTAATGATGCACAATCTGTGTCCTTTGTTAAAAAAAACCCCAGTGTTGTTGCTGTCCTCCTGACCTGATGCCTGTTTTTTCTCTGTGCATTTTTAATGCAAATTCAGGTTTATTTTTTGTGCTTGCTATGTCTTGTTCTTGCTATTAAAGCTAGCGTTTTAATTTTAGGGGTTTTTTACCTGATACTATTCCAGCATGGATCACATACTGTAGTTAGCTCTTGAGGAACATTCTCAAATGGAAGAGTACCATTCGTCTGTGTGCTAGGATTTATAATGATACACCAGGATGTGGAGAAGTTCTTTGTCACATTTTGGTATCAAAGATAGCTTGTCGAGTAGGCAGTAAATAATTACGGATTGCTTAAGATCATTGGGACTTTGTCTAAAATGTTTTCTTAATTCCTTCCTTGAAGGAGACCTGTTTTTTAAATCTGATCAGCCTACGTTAGGACACAATATTGTGTTGTTGGAGAGTAAACCATAATAGACAAATACCTATTAGGTTTCCTGCTATTTTGAAAATAAAAATCCTGTTATTCATTGCTGTGGCTGTTGCTTTAATATCCACTATGCTGTCTTAATCATTACTGCAATATAGCTTTAAATCTGCAAGTGCTCTTGCTGGACAATGGGATCAAGCAGCTGTGTTAGGCTAAAATAATCATGACTCATTAAGCATCAAAGTGACATTTATAGATATAAAAGAGTGATTGAGAGATGTGTCAGCATTGGTAGCCACAACACAGCATCAGTTCCTACTTTTGGAAAGAAACACTTCTTTTTGCAAGGTCTGGGCTATACCTGGGAGGCCATTTTTACTAGAAGAAAAAAATAACAGAATTTGGTCCACGACCCAGAACCATTACATCAGTGACCTCTCCTAAACAGAAGAATTACAATTATGATCATGAGAAAAAGTAAAACTTTATAAAAGAGAATGATTTAAAATCTATGCATGGAATCATACTAAGGAAGAAATGACCATTTATAAATCAAATGTCAAATATTCTATCTGAAAAATTTGCGATAATCTTCTATATTTTTAATTATTCCTTAATAATGTACATTGGGTAATTATTTTAAGACACATTTTGAGGCAAAGATTGATCTTTAAAGAAAAGCAAAATGTTGATAGTAGTTTTGTAAGTCTTAAAAGGGGAGCACATAAAAGCCTCAGAGAATACATAAGATCTGAGATACTTTAAAATATACTTCCCAGTGTATATCAAAATGTCTGTATAAAAGATTTTTCAATATATTTTGACGCACTTTATCATATTTGCTGTAAATTTCCTGAAGCAACTCTCTTGTTAATCTGAAATAAACTTTTCCTTTTCTCTAATATATTTATGGTGATACTCTAATGGAAATATGTTTTTGCATACAGACTGATGAAATACATTTATTGATTGCAATCCAAGCTTTAGGATTAGGCAACAGTGTAAACTTGTTGTTTGTCTTTCAGCGTAACTCATTATTTTACTAATAAGAGCAGATGTTCTAACTGATTTAAAGGAGGAAAAATATAAAATGTTGCATTTGTCAATATAAATAGTTTGGCATAATCACAATAATCTTTCGTCTAATAACAAAAAGAATATAATGAATGCATCTACAGTACAAAATATTAAAATGAAAGACTATGTAATCAGGAAAATAAAATAATAGATATTTTTGCCACAATAAAAATAAAATAAAAGCGCAGCAAGACTTAGACTGTTACTTCAGGCATGTCAGGCATCCAAAAACATCCAACATACAAAACATACTCTCCATATATGCGCAGAGTCAGACCCTGTCTCTAATCTCTTGCTTTTCAAATCAATGGCAAATATGCCCAGATCAGCTTTTAAACTAGTTTTAAACACATTTAATAGATATCGAAACTTTTTTGTATGAAGTTATACAGAAATCACTCTCACAATCACACATGGAAAGAAATATGTGTTCTTTACTGCCAGCTAACAAAACAGATGGTCTTTCTTTATAATGGTCTCACACCCATCAGAAAAGGAAACTGTTTTGTAGCTGAAATCCGTGGAGATACTTTGTCAATAGTCATTAGCCTCAAGATCTTTATCTTAGTAGAGATGTGCAGTTTAAACAAATGCATATAATAAACAGAAAATATCTAATTGAAATTGTTTCAGCCGGGTCACACATCTTAGAGAAGGATCACCTTTCCCCTGCCTGTCTCATTAGATGCCTATGTGTCTAAAGATTTAAGAATACTTAGGTTTCAGAGCAATTAAGGCAATCTTTTAGCAAAAGTTATTACATGTTTTATATAGAAAACTTCTGTATATATCCAAATCATGTTTATAAAAATAAACTACACTAAGGTCACTTAAAACAGCAAATACTAACCTGTACACATACAAGGAAAAATACATACTAAAGCAAAGAAAAAGGTCAAGTTTGTGTACAAGGGGTTGTATCATAATCATAGTGAAAGCAGAGGCAAAATCACTACATCCTCCCTATACTCAGCGTGCGTGACTTACTCCCCTTCTGCTCATGCTGCTGGCTAAAACACTGAGTTTGTTTCTTACAAATTCACCTTCTAATTCAAAGAATTTCTGTAACCTCTTTCTCACTGTACAAAGGACATAGAGATCTGGACTATGATGATGGGTGTGCTTGTCTGTGTACTTCAGTGGTTAAGTACAGTAGTGTACTCAGTCTCATCTGTGAAGTGGAACCAGCCAAAGCATATGTAGGAATAACCGTACTGCAAAAAAATAAAATCCACACCATGCAGGATTTGAAAGATGTAAAAGGATCATTTAATTTGTCCTTCTGCATAGAGTTGTTGAGGAGACTTAAAATGCCACTGGCATACGCCCTTAAAAATCTCAGTTTAAGACTGATCTTCAGTCTCCACAGACAGTGTATTAGAAAGGTGGGGTTTTTTTCCACATTCATCTAAATAATCTTCTCTATAAGTTTCTTCTTCTACCTCAATTAGAGTTCACTGTGCTATTTTGATAACTTTTCTCTACTGGAAGATTGCTGTTGTGTTTCTCAGTCTTTTCTCTTCTACAGTTCCTTCAGTCTTCATTTATTATTTTTAATCTCTCTAGAGTCTTTTTAACTTGTCTGTATTTTAAAGTGGGGCATTCAAAACAGGATGCAGTACTAATGTAGGTCTCTCCAAAGCTGAATAAAGCAGAATGACTGTCTTCCGCTCTGACATACTGCAATTCCCTTTAATATATCCTAAAATATTTTTCAACAAAATCACAGTTAGATGATGGTCAATTTGTAATCCAATATAAATCCCAGGTCCTTTTCTGTACTGTTGTTCCCTAGCCAGCTATATCTCATTTTGGATTAGTTAATTTGATTTCTTATTCTGAAGTGTATGATTTTCTGTTTGTCTTCACTGCATATCATCTTGCTAGTTTCAGATAATTTCTTTTAATTTATTCAGATGACTTTGAACTCTAATCCTGTCCTTAACCTAACCACCTGTTAGGTGCTTGCAACACTTGTGGTCTGGCAGTGAAAATAATAGTAGAATTATGACTAGGATAAACCTGTGTAGAATCAGGTGCCTCTCTGAGACTGTCAGTGAAACACTGAGTGTGCATTTTTTAAGTCTATTTCATGGTTCAGTTTTAAGAAGTTGTACACAACAGTGGCTAATGTCTTACTAGAGTCACTATCACCTGCATTCTCTCCCTGTCAATCCTGTGTGCCAACTATTCCAATGAAGACGGACAAAACTGTAGTGTGACATCAGAGCTTTCCAGTGATTGGAATATAAGTCCCCGAGATGTGCAAGAAGACCTTCATATCTGTGTAGAAGTCCAAAGTTCTTTGCTCTTCTCAGTCTTTTTCCTCTTTTCCACAAGATGGAGAATGTCATTCTGAGACATTATTTCCTCTGTTAGAAGGATGTGGATGGCCACTGCTGTTTTTGAAGATGTCATTTATATTCGTTAATGGAGGTATATCCTAACAGCACTGGTCCACATGAAATAATCGGTCATACATATAGTAACTGTCAAATGGTAGAATATGTGTTTGGAAGGCTCAAGGCAAGATTAAGTTTTCTCCAGAATTGTATGGATAACCAAACTAGCCCTGTATAATCCCTATGAAATAAGAGGTAAGAAATATTCATGGAGTAGAGCCTTGGCCCTGATGGAGTCTGTAGAGAACTTTGGTGTAAGCAATATGAGCCCTGAGACAGGAAGGTTACAGAAATGAGAGTTGTCTTGTGTGCTCGCAATTGTATCGCAGTGATTCGTGAGTTCTGCAGTATTTGTTAACAACTGTCCTACTTCATAAAGTTGCCTATCACAACCATTTGTTTTAACTTTAAAGATTCTCCAAACCTTTATGCTCTTTGGTAAATGAGACTGTCAGTCATTATGTATCTGTCTTTCATTCATTCCAGGTGTATATCATCCTTATCATTAGATGCACGTATAAAAATGAGGTGAATCTGGTTGTCATTGGTATATTACTCCTAATGGGTGCCATCAGGTCATGTTCTTCTTCAGGTGGTCACATGTAGCTGCTAAAAGTAGGAGGCCAAGAGGCTAGGAGACAGTGGGGTCAGAGAATTGCTGCTACCACTCTGAGTCCTCTGAAATCATTGGAGCCCCTGTAACAGCACACTCACCGTCACATAAAAATGTCACTAGTATCACTATTGATTTTGTCAAAAGCTAAGGAGATGTTTAACTACTATGACCATAACTGGTATGCAGTTGGCCTGCAGATTTTTACAAGAGTGGATTAGACTGGTTTTGGTGTTTCACTCCTTTTTCTGCTAAAAATTTCTTGAATTGCTTTGGTACTTACTTGTCTTTTCTGGGAGCATGAGGTCCGTACCACTTTGTAAACATATTGTGAGCATATGTAAGCATACTGAGACTATTTAGTGCTCAGAAGAAAGATACTGTCCCTTTCAATATCATGAAGACATTAATCTCTATTTTCTTTTGAGAAAACCCTGTAACTTGTGATTAAATTTTCTTAAATATATCAAATTCTGTAAATTTCTATAAAAGGTACCTAAATCACAAACACTGTTTTCTTTATTTTTAAACAAAATAAAGGTATGAAAACTAATAAGTTTTCCCTCAGTTTGAAGATACATATACTTTGACCGAGGTTTTATGGTTGCTAAAACAGTGTGAAATTTTAGCAGACTGTTTAAATTACAGTTACTATATGACATTTAAAGTGGAGCTGACCTATTATTAATGTCTGTCCTGTTTGTTGCCTTGTAGTATAGAAGCTAAATGTATTGTTTTTCAGCATAGAAAAGTTTTAAAGTGCTGTATCAATTTTCATCATAAAAATTCCAGATTGTACCACCCATAAGGATGAATGAAAATTGTAATCATTCTATGGAAAATTCAGCAAATGAAATATAATCTTTTTAAGAATAGATAATATAATTTGAAGAAAGGAAAATTAGATCTTATTCATTACCCATAAGTAGTTTTCGAAGAGGAAAACCATCAAATGATACTCGAAACGTATTGGTAAGAAATTAGATGCTGTAGAATGTTTCCTTTCTTATTGCAACTTTGTTGCTTTCGTACAGCAGAAGATTTGAAGAGGCCTTAGAACAATACATATTCTATCTATATTAAACTATGTTACAATGTTTTTGTGGTTTCTAATTTGTAGGATCTGATTAACAATTTTTTCATAATTTGGGGGTATTTTAAGTTCTATTACTGTCCTCATCAGTTTATTTAATAGCAACCTGTCTTCTCCTCCTCCCCAGACAGACTCAGCCTTGTTTTCAGAGTCTACTTATCCACTTCTCTCACTTCTCCCTGTGACTCCTGTACTAAATGCAATCCTTCAACTTCTTGCCTGTCATTGCTCAAGTTCTTCCCTTCCCTCAATCTTCCCTAAAATCCTTCCTTCTGGCTCTTTCCTTTCATTCAGTTTCTGTTTTCAGCTTCTTTCCACCTACTCTCTCACTACCAAAAACCCTCCCGTGCTTCCAACAGAGATTTCTCCAACCCTTTTCTCCCACAATTGCCACCCCATTCCTGCCTTTTGTTGTGGCTCCCTCCCACTGCTAGTTCTGCTATACTAGTTTGTTAGGATCCATGATCCATATTCAATAACTGAGAACAGTGATATCTGAAATTTAGCTAGAAGACTAGAAAGAAAATCTTGTTTCTATATCTTGAGTATATTTTCTTCAGTGCCACAATTCAGTTTGGTAATAAAACACATTCTTCTTCGCTTGTATTAGCTAACACATGTCATTGTGTTTTTAAAAATGTTGCATACATACATGTAAGACAGAAAGAGCAATCCAACAAATTTCATACTCAGTGCAAAGAACCTCAACAAAAACATAATTAATGCAATGCAATGTTTGAGATTTTAAGCCAACAAAAGCCAGACCATTTAGAGCTAAGGTTCCCATAGCAACCTTACTCTATCTCCTCCTGTGTCTGTGTGATAGGGTCTTTTTTTACATGACCACATATTGCTAAAGAGTGTGCTGTATTGTTCCATAAATAGAACATCAGCTTAATAGGTGAGTTAACTACACAAGGACTTACAAAATTATATATATGTCTTCAAAGGAAATTAAATCAGAGTGGCTTGTAGAGGTACTGTACGTATATAAATACTAGAAGAAATTTTCATGTAAGCTTCAACATGATGTTACAACATCATTAACATAAATCCTGCCTGCAAGTGAATTTTTGGCACGTTTTTGGTTTGCCAATTATCTATTTCCCTGTATATATAAAAAATTTAAAGGCTAAATAATTATGTGAGGAAAAGTGTTGGTATTTCTTAAAAAATAATACAAGGAGACCCTTCAATTTTAAGTTATTATTTTCCAGAGTAGGCAGCTACATAAAAGCATATGGGAACTCAAAAGAGGCAGGCTTTAATCAGACCTGAAATCATCCCATTTAACTGTAAGCACTTCAGTAAAGGGGCCAAAGTTATATATCACTTGTAATTTCTCTACAGTTTAGGGAGGTAGAAGAGCATCTCCAGAGAATGATTCAGTCCTCCTGAGATGCGATTTGCCTTCTGCCTATCTTACTCCACTGAGTACACAGTAGGTCTGGAGAAACCAGTCAAGATTCCTTGCTAGCCCAATTTATTTATTAAAGTAGGATAAATCAAAGCTATATTGTCTAAGAAAAAGGAATGAGGTTTTCAGACATTTCTAAGTACTTAATGTGTCTTATGAGTTATGCAGGAGTCTCCCAAGACCACACTGATATCAGTGTCTAAATTCATGACTTCATGTACACTTGACAATAGAAATTTGTTCTGAATTAGATAGGTCAACACAGGCCATCTCTTTTGAGTAGATATAGAAACAATACTGTGATTATTCTGGGTGTACATTAACTGCAGAAAGACAAATGATGGGTTATTTGACCTAATATTGAAATGATGCAGACAATAATACCTGATTTACATATAAAGACTGTTGGAAAAACTTAACTTCATCTGTATGTGTGTATTTGAACCGGCAGAATGAGCTAACATTGATTCAGCACTTCACATTCTTCAGCTGTGACATTTTTGACTGTCTCAGAGAACCTAGGAATATATCTTTACAGGCATTGGATAAGGTGCATCAGCACCCAGCTCGTGAGTTTTGATTTCTACTTCTGGATGCTGGGTTAGGCACTACAGCTGAAAAGCAATCAAACCTAAGTTTTTGTTAGATCTAGATCAAAGTGACAGAGTTGAGATCCCTGGTAATTTATCTGTATCCTTGAAACATATATTTGGAATTGGAAGTGTTTTATATGACACTGATACAAAACTCTGGCAAACCAGATGGCAATCAGTTAATTTAGAGAGGGTTTTAAAACAAGAATAATACAATGAAGAAAAAGAAGGAGTAACATTGAAAGAAATATCCTGACACAAAAGAGAGAAATATCATCTATTTCCTCAGTTGGGCTGCAGAATACATTTTCCATATTCAGTTTCTTTGTAAAAGAGATCTAAAGAGAAGACCTGGTTAATGTTCCTACAGTTGTTAGAAGCTAAGCAAGTGAATACTGCTGGCATTCAACCCCTGTTAGCTCTGAAGAAATCCAACACTCAACAATTAGATGACTGGCAAATCCCTGAAGTATCTGTTTTCCTGTAATAATATATAGACAACAATAAGACAATATGTCCAAATAAAAGTGGGTAGCAGTCTGAAATATTGAACAGCTCCCCGCGGAAATAATAATGAGGAACTATTCAACTAATATCCTGTTTCTCACAGGGATGTTACAAGGCAGTAATCATATTGTGCTATGCTGGATTAAACTTTGTTGGAACTAGCACATTTAATTGTAAACCTTCATTTAAGGTAGTGGTGAAAGTTAAGATTTTTTTTCATCCAAACAAAAAGCAAATGCATGAGATCCTAGGGATCTGAATGAAAAGCTTTCATCTAGATACAGTTCAGGAGGGCAAAGTAGGGAAATAGCTCAGATGAAAATACATAAACAACAAATAGAAACATAATGGGGAAAAAAGCTTGAGAGTCTGAAAAGTATGAGTGTGTGACTGCTGTTAGAAGTCAAGGTTTATATGGCAAAGCGCAGGCTGAAATGGTTTCTGATGCTATGAACGGGGAACTCTTAAATTACCTTAATCCTCTTATACCCAGGGAAATAGAACCTTGCAAATTCTCTTAAGTAAGTGCAGTAGCAACAAGAATATTTGTCCTCGTTACCAATTTGTCCTTAGCTGGAGCAGTTCAAAACATTCTCTATAGTGGGTCAATATACCTTTAACCTACATTACAAAGTTCAACACATACAACAGCATATTGTTTCCTCTTGTAAGACAGGGATAACTGCGGCTTCTCCCTCACTAGGAGAGCAGCACCTGACCATCAACACCGGCCAGTGTGTGAGGAACACCATATGCTCGAACTGTGCCCTGAGACAAGAACCTCATTAATCCTGAGGGTCCACAGGCAAAAGTGTTGTTTTCTTATCAGGCTTTAGTTTGGTTATTTTTTAAAACTTGTTCACACATGGTTACTTACGGGCTTGTAGCAACTGCCTGAAGAAAGTGGATTTTGAAACAGGACGGCAAGACATCTTTCCTGAGTTGCCAGGGGAAAGGCCCACGTGTCTGGAGAGGAAGGAAAAGCTTTGACGGGAGGGAAAACAAACAAACAAACAAACAAACAAAGGCGTCTGGTCCAGAACCAACAGTCACCTGTCGGGGGAGCCTTCTGGTGAGGTTTCCTGAGGCAGCTCCTGACCAGCTCCCTCTTGCAGACCCCGCAGGAAGCCAGCGGCCGCCTGGGCAGAGGTGGCCGCGCAGCTTCTCGGGAGGTTGCCCGGATCCGCCGAACCGCCACCCCAGTGGCCGCCTCAGCGGCCCCCTCGCCCCCCGCCTCAGCGCCTGCCGGCCTTGCCGCCTCCCCCTCAGCGCCCACCGGCCTCCCCGCCGGCAGAGCCCCGGCCCAGGCCAGCTGTGGGGCAGGGGGACAGTCTGGCCTGCGCGGTCACTGGCCGGGGCCGCAGGGCGCCACACCTGCAAGGTGCGACCTCACCTCGGCGAGCAGATGCTGGTAGTGGAGCCGTCCCTCGGAGGAGAGCTTCGGCGCCACTCTCCTCGCTGGCTGCCACCTTGTTTGCGCTGGTGGTGAAAAAGGGGGCTGGAAACATCTTGGGCCCAGTGTAAAAGTGTATTTGCGTCTTTTTGTGTATTTGCGGTTACAGCTACAGGTAAATGCGGATACTGTGTTACTCTAAGAAAGCAATTTACAAATCTAGTGAACATGAATGTTATTTTCAACTGGAAAACTCACAAGCCTTTTCTTTTTTCCTTAGGCAGTGGGTCAAACCATTGTTATTTTGCTCGAGCTATTTGTTAGAAACTTCATAAACATCTACACTTTTCCACTGTTATTCATCATTTACAATATTTGTAAGTATACTGGTTATAGCACTTAGATTAATGTAAATATTAGTCTTGCAGCACTTAGGTTGAGAGATCTATGATACTAGCATTGCAAATAACATATGCAATATTTCAATTCATATAAAACAGTAGTAACCCATAAGCAAAAACTGCACCAAATGATATGTTGAATTGCCCATAATTTATGTGTACCTGCAAAAATAGCCTACCATCAAAGGTAAGTGCAAAGAGATCAAGTTAGCTTTAACGTCAACATTTGCCTTTCATGGGTCATGAAGATTTTCTTGATGCTTTTACACTCCACATGTATCATCTGCGGGACATTTGCAAGCCATAATGCCATGGGAAGTGTCAACATGTAAAATACCATAGAACCATTTTGGAACAGTGTAATATTCTGATACAGATCACTCTGGTTTAAGAAATAACCACCACTTCTAATTTAGATGAACTCAGAAACTGGCAACTTACACTTCAAAGGTAAAATTTTGTGGATGTTTTTCTGCAGCAGAGATTAAGGTTAATTTGCTAGAGATCTATCATCTGTGATTGATCATCTGTGATGCCTAATTCTTAACTGGAGCTTCTGGTGCTACTTACTATTCTGTTTACAGCAATAACATAATTTTTAAATCAGTTGTTTTCTCATAGATCCAAACAATAAAGATTAGCAATAAGGTATCAGTGCTGCAAGGTACATTAACCTGGTAGCATGAGATAAATTAACACTTACATTACTCCTCTTCTGCTTTGATGCACCATTAAGAAATTTAAGAACCAGCAGTTATGTGGGGAGAGGAAAACCCAGCTTTACTCTTGTTCAGTTTTAAATTGGTTGCTAATACAAGATCTTGAAAGAAGTTGATTATAGTAATTTGTTCAGGTTTCAGACAGAAGCTGTTGAATACCGTAACTCAGTTGTGAGAGCAAGGAATCTGAAGTACTGAAAACAGTAGAGCTCAAGCTGAGAGGGGAAAGATACTGAGAATGAGAATACATAAGAGAAGATAAGAACATCCAAATCGAACTTTTAAGTCCATCAGTAGGACCAGCTGGTGAATGTTTTGGAGAATTGGGTGCTTTACTTGGGCAATTAAATATGAAATCAGAAAATTAGCACTTGGCCTTAGTTTGTGCTTTAGAAAACAGCTGCATAGTACAGATAATACTGACTGATACTTGTAAAACTTGTGGATGAAGCCAAGCATTATTAAGAACAAAATATCTCATATATATATAATCTGAAAATACCTACCCTGAGAGGTAAGAATTCTTTTATAAATGCTATTATAAAATAAAGTTCTGTTATAGCTACCTGACCCATGAAAAGTCGGTCTTTGAACTATTCATACCTTCTAATGCCTTAAAATTCTCCTAATGAATTAAGAAATAACAGTTATCCTCACTCAAAGGAACATAGGTACAGACAGTGGGATTCGTCTTTCTTGTCTTTAGATGAACGCAGAACTGTAGTCTACATCTGAGCTAGAGGTCTAGCATTCTTTTATATTTAATGGAGAGAAATAGACACTTTTAAGGTATGAGTCATTTGAGATATTTTTAGATATATACTTCAGAATGAGATGAATTGCTCCCTCAAATTTTCTGTTTCTTTCCATTAACTGTAAAGGGGGTCTAGTTCAGATGTAGATTTCTATAGTGTAGGCATCCCTATTTGATTAAATGAATTGTATCTTGAGAGACTTCTCAGAAAATACAATCTGGCTATCTGAGTTCCAGAATCACACATATATCCCTAGTCTTAAAGAGGAAAGTACTGAATAATATTTCTATTTCTTTGCCCTGTCCAATTGTCTTAAAATTAATTTAATTTTTTATTCCTTTCCTCACTGCTTTTTCTGGGCAGGTTGTCTGCTCTAATGCTTTTGGACCCTGATTTATGTTCAGAATATGTCTTCATGTTGTGTGGTGAGTAGACACAGTCTTTCTGTGCTGTTGTGGAAAGCTGATAAAACCTCCCACTGCAAGTGTTCTGAAACAACTGAGTGTGTGCACGCAGTGCTTGGCCCTGGCTAATTAACAGTGCCACATCGCAGCCTTGTTAGCTCTGGCATGGTGTGACAGTTACTGCACTCATGCCTCTCTTGATCAGCACAGAACATAGGCAGAGTGATCTGGGACCTGTCTAAAGTAACCATGTAGACAGAGCTGCAGAAAGGTTATAATCCTTCCATCTGTTTTTTTGCAGCTGTGCAGTCTGCTTGTCATCTGATTAGGATTAAGACTGTGTAATAGAGTAGATCATTGCATATAAGTAAAGTAGAAAGATGTAATGATGTCTTGGAATTAGTGAATATATAGCTTCTTTCTTCTGTGTGATCTGATTGAGTAGACAACTCTAAAGAAAAGAATGTCCAGTCTTCTAGATAGGAAAAGCCAAAATTTGGTATTACACTAACGTGAATAAGAAGTAACTAGCACGAGCTATTTTTAAACTTGCAATCAGAGTAATTAAGATTTGAGGATGTCCTATACTGGGCAAAGGATATGATATACAGTTATTGGGGTATAGTAAGACTGAGATTCTCCAGTGAGATGGCCTTTACAAAAATGTTAATCTCTCCAGGAAATTCAAGTGACAACCTCACCTCATACAGTCTACATCTATAAGAATTGCATTCATAGAATTATTCTCCCTTTTTCTTAGCTTCATCATGTACTGTGGAAATACCTATATGACATTTTCCCTTAAGTGTTGTGTTATCTCATGGGAACAGGGAACTTTTTTCTTATCCTGCCTCACACAGATGTCATTTTACTTGTACAAGCAGCACCTTTAATCAGTTTTAGTTAGGACTTCTCTCTTTTGTCATCTCTGGAATGAAAATTTCTTCACAACTTTTTCATCTCAGGAAATGATGTTGTTATGACGATGTTTTACAGTGCTGACCTCTGCATTTGATGAATAAAACTACAAAGTTTTAAGCAAGCATAAGAATTTATCGACTGCTTGTCCATGCTCCAGAGTAAAGTGAAACACTGTCCTTCCACAAGTCATTTACCAAGCAAGTTAAAGGATTATGTTATTTTGATTTTTCATTCCCTTATAAAGTTGAAACTGAAGAATTACTCTTTTCAAGTTTTTGAGGGAGTGTTCTAATTAGTGAGCTGAAGAACAGCTCCTGTAAATGTCAATAGTTAGGCAGTCTTGGCTTTCTAAACTACATATGTGCAGTAATAAAAGAGCAAGTGTCCTTGAAAGTGACTTTGTCACCTTTTCAAATCATACGTTTAGAATTATACATTGAGTCAGATGAATTGCAGCTGAAAATACTTCATTTTTACGAAGCTAGTCTTGACCAGATTGTGCCATTAACATACTTCTGTTCACAAAACAACAACAAAAAAACCCTGTCTTGACACTCTTAGTCTTAAAATTAGGCTAAAATAACTATGAAAGTATGTATGAACACTTCACTCTTCAGAAGAATTTACAAATCTAATAAAGTACCTTGTCATATCACTGAACTCTGTAGCACAAGGCACTACAATATTAGGATAAAAGTAGCCCAAATGGGTATAAGACATCAGGAGGCATAGGACTATTTGATGACAGACCTCTTCTATGACTGGCATTTAGAGAATGCATTATAGTGGACCTTTAGTGGACTGCATTTAGTGATGTGTATTCTCACTACAGCATCAAGAAGCTTTGATATAGTCAGCCCAACTCTGATTTCAGTTTCACTTACTGAACTTTCAGTTAAATTTTTTAGTGTAAACTCCAGGATTTTATTGATCTAACGATTTTTCTTAGTCTGTCACAAGGGGGCAGATTAGTACTGTTGAAGTTTGTAATTTTTTTTCCAGCAAACAGCAGGAGCAATCTACAAGAGAATACACATGTTCAGGCTGATCATTTGAGAAATCTTGAAATACATTGTTGCCTACAGTTTGATTTTCTTATCAATATTGAATGATGAGATTTTTGTTTAAGTATTTCAATCACAGAATGAATGCTTATTCTGGGGGATTATATTTTTAATGCAAGGAGTAAAATTAACCAATATAGCGTAATGGATTTTCCATTCTGCTTATCACACTATTTATGTAGTGTTCAGTCGACCACTGCAGATGATTAGCTATCGCCGCTTCTGTAACTTTGCTAACTTAAAAATGGAAATGAGGAAGATTTGTTTCATTGAAGCTTGTTTCCAAAACTTCTGACTCTTTCACAGTTTCTGGTAAACATGTGATAATTGTGTGTCGTAACTCTTAAAAATAAAATTTTATGAAGGAAAATTAAAACAGTAGAAATTTAATTCCATAACACCCTTCTTAAAAAAAACCCAAACTTTTATCCTCTCTTTTACCCTTTATTTTTCAAACAGTATATTCTTACTTCAAACTGCATCCCTCTCTGTTTACTTTCTACAAGCATAATTCAATAGTCCACTCAATTGTCTGGTTTACTTTTAATATTCTGCATTTCCTTTTTCTCCCCATTGTGAATTCTACTCACTTTTAGCTTTTAATTTTCTAGTGAAAAGTAACATTCTAAGTTTCCTTTTTTGATATTTACTGAATTCAAAGTAACAGCATTCAAAATTATTTATGTTATGATTGGGCCTCACTATGTTTACATTTATACTGAAAGTACTGGCTGCAGCTTACAGATTTTTCAGGATAGTAAGGCTGTGGTCAAGACTTTAAATAGTTAGCACAAGCCAGTGCCTGACTCAAATGAGCTGTTAAAGGATCCCCTGAATTTTGATCAACAAAATAAATAACAAAAATTTGCTTTGTATACAAGAGAAAAACAGTAATAAATCAATTTAATTTACTGCATGCTGTAAAGAGCAGAAAAAATAATTGTATTTCTGTTATAATTCTTGCTAAATTCTGTTGTAGCAGGAGAATATTTCCTGTGCTGAGAAGTTTTAGACTGGACATGCACTGTAGTTATTTGTTTAAGTTTTTTAGAACATATTTATGTACTAAAGAATGTCTCATTTTTAATACCTATGATTCTAGAAAAATAAATTTATAAATAATAAATCAATATATTAAGAAACTGCAACAGGAGAAAGTATCTTCCACTTCTAACCACATATGACAGAAATGTTACCAGTGTCACCTGGAGAAAAGAAAATGAAAGGAAGACTGATGGTGGTATGAAAGCAAGCCTAACTGAATTTCAGGGATGAATTTCACCATTGTTTTCTAGACTCCAACATGGAGGCTAGTCAATACAGACAGAATCTTCTACCTGCAAAACTCTAACAAGCAGGCAAAGTTTTAAGCACTTGCCTTTTAAGTATGTGCAAAATAAGATAATTCAGATGGTTATAATTTGATAACAAATGGTGGCTTTACACTGTAAAAGCAAAACACCTTCAGAAGTATCAGGTCTCTTATGTAAGACAAGACTAAAAAAAAACCCAAAACCCACCTTAATTTTAGCAGAATCACAATCAGTCTTTACTAGAAGATTACAAGAATTTTTTTCTGAAATAAAATGTCTCAAACCAAATAAAAATAACTTGAGCCTGAAACTAAAATCACATGTAGAAAATTTCAGCTCAGTTGTTTAAGGTATGAGAAAATGATAGGAAATAGAATCTAACTAGTGGTTTTGTGTACTCTCTCTATACATATATATGTTTGTGTATAAATATACATATAGTGATAAAACTCTGTCAAAGGAAATGACATTTGACTAAAATATTTGACATGTTAAATTCTGATGCCGAATTTAAACACAAATTGTTTAAATGGGATTATATATCTTCATATGTATATATATAAACGCGTGCGTGTCAGGATTTGTAACAAATTAGCAAATGCCTTAGATAATCTGTTCTCAGTCTGCAGGTCATATGTATGTGGGATGAAGTACAGAGTGGTGATTGTTCTAAGATCAAAAGAAAGGCATTAAAAAGTCTTGTTGAAATTTATTCTCTATTTTTAAAAGAACAAGATGTCAACTTGCCTTTGCCTTTTTCGACATCAAAACAGAATTATTTAAATTTCTATAATTATTATGTATATTTCTTCTGTTTTTTAGTGTCCCATGGTAATAGCTAATGAGAGAAACAGAAATGTATTTATTATGCCAAATATTTATTCCATGCTGCCATTACTCCTACTGGTAAATCTGGTGTGTGCTGACCTTATTCATTGTATCCAGGACATTATGTAAGGGAAAAATATGCGTAATGTTGTTGTGGACAGTACATCCCACACTTAAACAGAATCAAAGTACTCTTTAAGACATTTTCTAGAATCTAACCAGTGATACAGACCAAACGGCAAACATTCAGCACACTCTGTTTTGCAAATTTCAGCTGAGCCCTCTAAGAAATCTTTCTGGATGTGAATGGACTTTTTACCCTCTATGCACTTTTAAAACATCATTCAGGATGTGTATCTGATCTTTTCTCTTTGATTTTGAATTCAGTAACAAAGTAGAATGCCCAGAAACTTTTGGAAAACAGTGACAAAGGCAATGGTAAGAAAGTGTTGTTGCTTTTTTTTTTAAAAAAATCAGTTTTATATTATAGTACTCCTAGAATAAAAATGTTGGAAAATTAATTTTTAATCTTAATTCAGTGGATAAATGGATTCTATTGCTTAATATCTTTTCGAATATTGACCCCATACCAAACACAGTATGAAAGAAGACCTGATGTCTTTGTACTGTTGTTAAAGGTTATGTTGTTTGACTTAGATTTTGGGGCAATATATACTTTGCAATATATACTTACATATGCATATATGTAAGGTGTATGGTAGTAAGATATTTAATAAGTTTATTACAGTTAGAAAAATTAATTTATAATTTTTAGGAAGGTATTTTTATCACTGTTTTACTGATCTCATGGCAAAAGATTAAATTTCTACAAGAAGGCAGAGGGCACACAACTGAATGGGAACTATAGTGTTTAAAAAAAGCCATTAACAAACTGAAAAGCTTGTGCTTTACATGTTACTCAGTCTTGCAGTGAAAATTACTAGAAATACACAGTCTTAAAACAAAAGCTTAGACTGGGAAGGGCTGTTCAGGAAACATCATGTAACAAAGCATCAAAACTGCTCCCTCTGTGATCTCTCTGGAGACCACAGGGTGCAATTGGAAAAGGGAGGAGAGTTTCTGAGTATGGTTCATTTTATCCACCTGCTTTTATATCATGATCTAAGACCAAAAGAGTTGACAGCTTCTTAAGAATGGGCAGTGAGAGATGGTTGTAGCTCATCTATTCAGGACTGTATCAGTATAAACAAACTATGAGAGAATATCCACTTCTAAGTAGTTTTTCCTTGGACAGAAAATAGGAAATGCACGTGCAATGCTCCAGGTGCATAAAATTCAATTCTGAGTCAAGTCTCTGAAACAGGAACTTTGCTGTCCAGTGACACTGTGGTTAACCGTGTTGTAGGCCTGAGAAGGTTGGCGTTAAGCTGCTAGAATATTTATAAACCATTTCTTTCCATTCCAGTTTGAATATTCTAAAACACCATTTACTGCTCCAGCAGACTATTTCTGAAATGGCTGCCCCATCATCTCCCAGAACATCAGAGCTTTGCATTTATACCGAGTGGGAAGCTCTCCAACAGAGACTTGGCTTCATGGATGTAACTGAAAGAACAGCTATGAAAAAATGGAGAGTAGATCTTTAATGGTAAATTAAATTGGTCCAAAATATGGGCCTGCCCACTGACACATGACCATACCATTAAATTATCAGAGCAGAACCTGTGACAATTTTGGTTTGTAGCAACCAACGTTTTCCTAGATAGTGCCTGGGAAAGCCCAGGCCAGGGTCTACTCCCAGCAGGCAGTCTGGAAGCAGGTAAAGGAGAGCCATGTGGCCACAGCATTGTTTACTAATACAGGTGTAACTAGGGGTGGTGAAGCCAGAAACCCAGTCTCATGTTAATGAGGCTGGTAAAATTGAGACATTTAAAGGCTGGTAGGAAAGGGTTTATTTCCAAAGGAGTTTCATAAAGGCTCCAGGACCCCCTGTGGTTCACCGTGCTTTATAGAGCATAGAACAGAGGCCCATGTACTACAGGGCCCATTCTGCCCCGACTCTGAGGTATCACCTCCATAGGTGGAGCATATGTGTTAAGTGTGAAGAGTTATAAATGTATAATCACATTATTATTATTTCTTGCTATGCACTTTGTGTTTTCTTTTGCTAATAACTGAAATATATTTTCATCAGTCATGAGACTGGCTGCAGTATATGTACCCTGAGACTCTAAATAACATGTTAGTTATTGTGCCTGTTATAAATGGGTAATAATATGCTTTGAAATCTAAATGGATAATAAGCTTTGAAATCTTTAAGTTTTGAGGATCAGTTTATTTTAAACACAAAAGTCATAATTGTGATGGTTTCAGTCACAAGTTACACAGTTAGACATCCTAAGTGACAACTTTAAATTTAACAATTTTCAAGAGAACTGAAACCCTATACCACTAGATGGCATTATGTAGTCATTTAGGAACTATGGAAAGGCGCAGAATACTAATAACCCATACAGATAATCTGAAAACCAGTATTACTGCACCGCAATAAATCCTTTTGTTTTCAAGTAGTAATAAAAAAGTCTTATACAACTATTAATGGTATCACTGTAAGAGCAGGATGTAAGATATGATATTTGAATATTGTTTTTGTAACAGCATGCCAGTAATTGCTAGTTTATTAACTCAGACTAGCAATATATACACACTTAAAATGATCTCTGGAAAATTTAATAATATTAAAAATGGGAACAGATGACAAAGGCATTGTGAGTGCAATGCACTTACATAGTGTAAGGTTTCTTCTGCAGTTTCTCCATTTGTATCCAGCCTTGACTTACAGCTACAGATAGGTCTCAGTTAAAACCCTGGAGATGAATAACTCCAAACCATGATGATGTTCAACATTCATTTCCAGTTAGGAATTCTGCAAATGTTCCCCATGTTTACAGTGGGGCTAACTCCTGGAAACAATTATTCATGAACTTCAGTGTGCTTGAAATCCATTCTCAGATCCAAAATTTGCAGCCTTAGTATATCTTTACCAAGAGTACTGTGGCCCCTGGGACTTTTTTAACAAAGCCTCTTCAGTTTACCATTTGCTATGATGGCTTCATAATGAGAGAAAACATCCATGAGAAACTAGTTTTCAAGTGCCTCAGTTCTGCAAACAATGTCTGTAGCCCAAAGGCTTGTCTTATCAGTAATGGCCCCAATTCTGACCACTTCTCTACAGTGATATAGCTCTTGTTGATGCACCTGTATAAATTAGGGCAAATTTAGTTTACATTTCTCAAGAATTTTGATAAAATTTCAAACTTTACTTATCTGTAAGTCTTGTTTATACATGTTTTTAGTTCCTAAAAAATTATTATTTTTCACCTATATTAAATTACCTGTTGGTAATGGTGCCAGCAGGGAGGGAAGAGTCTTTAGAACTGTTCATGGTAGAAAACCTCAATTTGTGGCACTAGCGTCTTCCAGATCCAGAAGAATGCTAAACTTCACAGGCAGCTTTTTTAGTGAATGCCTGACTAGGCAAACTCTTCAGTGGATGACTACAGGAAGAAGCTTTCCATCCTGTATGCTTTTAATGTTTGTCATTAGGGTATGTGAGCAGAAGATATAAAAATAGATAATTATTTTGAGTTTTATTCTGTTTAGGATTAATCTAATAAAGTCTTATTCAAATACAAGTATAATAAACATAATCTGTTCTTTCACCAGTCATGCTTGTTCACTCTACGCTGGATAGTATAGTAGTATTACATCTACTATATAGTGTACTGGGACAGATATATATACAAATGTGGTTAATCAATATAGTAAAGTTTGTCTGCTACCAACATACGTCTGTCTGAGGAAGTTTGTTTATTTTCTGTTGTTTTGTGTTTTTTTTTTTCTTTTTTTGTTTTGTTTTTTTGCTTGTTTGTTTTTTGCATACACTGAGTATGATGTAGTGTTCTCTATAAAGATCTGATGTAAATAAGGCTTGGATCAGACTCATTAAACTTTCCTGAGATAACCAGGATGCTTGCAAGAGGTTTGGGTATCTTGTGCTACGCTCTTCCTTGTTTATACTGGCTTTAGCTGATGTAAGCCTGACCACAGAGATAGTTAACATCAAGCGCAAGTTTAGGTAGAAATCTTGCATTGAAACTTGGGAGAAAAACATTATTAGCTTAGCTAAGTGCATTTATTTCCAAGGTACGTATCTCTATTGACCCTTAGTCAGTAGGTCTCAGCAGTCTTCACTATCTATGGCATGATATTCTGACTAGACAGAAGGGCTGAAGAAAAAATGGAAAACACAGGGCTGCTCAATGTGATGAAAATGGAGAAGAGAAAATTAGCTGTTTAAAATAGCTGCTTAAGTGAAAACTTCAGATTTGTGGAGGAAATGCAGGTGTTTTTTAGGGGTACAGACAGATTCCTGGGACCCTAAAGCAACAGTTAAGATGGTAAGGGTGAGAATCATGTCATCTAATTTGAGATGTCAGGAACATCTGATTTAACCTCAGCATCTTATGATCAGTGGAGAGAAAGAAACACTTCTAGGGAATGATTTCACCAACTGTATTGGTAGGAGAGGAACTACTCTGTAGAAATGCTTGTTTCTTTCAACAGCACAGTGAGACTGGGCAACTAGCTCAAAAGCATTCATGAACACTACAGATTTCTATATTAGTACAGCTGAATCCCAAACTGATCATAATGTATATGATCCATGATATGGAAATCATAACATAATGATGATGGGGGCTCTCTCTTGCTGCTCAAATCAGACCATGGGGGAAGGAGCCTCCTGCCCCTGCTTGCCCCTCCTTCCTGTAGAAATTCCTCAGGTTTTAGATGCAAAACTCTTAAACCAATAGGTGTTTGGTACCAAATTAATAAATTGCGATGGTTTTAGCTGCAATTTATTGACATCTTTCTACTTACCCTATAATCCCTAGTTATCTCAAGCTCATTATAGTTGTGTTTTCCTTCATTGGCTCATTGGCTGTTTTCCTTCATTGGTTCATTGGCTGAAGCCCAAAGTCACAAAAACTCCCCTGAAGTTTTGTTAGATGGGAATATCTAATCTGAAGTGTCTCTCTTCAGGTATCGTATTTCTCACAGCTGTATGATTTGTGGCATTTCTTCTTCTGACCAGTAATAAAACAGTGCATTTCTGTGTAACTACTATCAGCATCCTGAATTAGTCTCAGAGCTGTTGGATTGTGTTTGAGCAATATTTTCATATTGTAATACACTAAAAGTTGCAGTATGCAGTTTGTTAAACTGATGGAGCTAGACAAGTAACAAAAGTTAATTGGGGAACTGCCATGTTGGATTTTTAACAAATAGTACATTGCTGTTTTGCTATGAGGTGTACCACAGAAAGAATGAGAAGCTTCAGAAGCTGTGGACAGTCCAGGGGAATGCATATCTCTGTGATTCCATTTTTTGCAAAGGTCAGATGAAGACTGACTTAATTTTGCTGGTAGCTGGACAGAAGACAAACCTGTTTACATTCCAGAGGAATTAATTTCATGATTGTGGTGAAGTCAAAGAAGAGGAATTTGGGAGGGTTTGCTCATTAGTGATCTTTCAGAACAACATTTCGGTGCTCCTCCTTTTCCTTTTATATGTTTTAACTAATCTATTTTTATTTTATTCAAAATCTATTATCTTTGTTTCTGAAGTTGTCCTTTATAAATAGGGTTTGCTATAGTTGTGCTTATTCTCTTGTAATGAGATAATTTTGTAATATTTATAAAATTCTAATTTGTGAAGATAATGGTGTTGGAGAATTATTGAAAACATGGAAAATGTATCTGGCTGCCTTCTCTTCTACTTACTTATTCACTGAAAAACCTGAGGTGAGATCTGGCATGTCAGAAATATTTACATAAAAGAATAAGGAGATGTTCATATTCAGTTCTATAAATGGGTTTAAAGTTTATATGACCCATATATGTTTGGACTAGATTTTGTTCTTGGTGGAATCTCTCAAAAGTACAGATCTTAGTATTCACGGAGTAACCTATTTTTCCATTCATTCTTGTAATGTATCCAGGAAAAAAATCTGGGATAGAATAAAAGGACATGCACTAGCTAGGATTAAAGAAAAAAGCAGGCAATCGGTGGTAACAAAAAAAGGGGGACTAAACAGTCAGAGGGTATTCACTAAAACCCCTTCTGCTTCTGTTTATTACCTGAAGACAGTAGTGGAGGACCTCTTCCCACAGTGCCTCTGTAGAGGTTTTACTGGTTTTGATGGAGAAAGATCTCACAGTAAGGAGATACTGCTCTTCACTGGGAAGCAAGTCAATTTTTCTTTAGCGTGGAGTGTTTTCCTAGGAGTGACTAGTCCTGCCTGTGTCCTTGACAGCACAGTGGAGGCTCTCTCTTTCTGCAGTCAAGTGCTACTTGTGACTTCAAACCCTAACCATTCTTTGCCTTTCTGTGAGTCTACTACACTCAATTACTGGTAACTCCCTTATATTCAAGAGGGAAAATGTGTAGCAGGGAGCTGGTGAGGAGCTGCACCCTTCCTACCATCCTAATAAATGTTCTTACACATAGCTCTCATTCTATACCCACCTCCGTTCCATCTCTAGCATCCTGATGATTTGAGATCAGTAGTTTGATTGCCCAGGAGTGTGGCAGATTACCAACTACACTTAAATAGAGCGTTTGTCCAGGTTTGCTTTGTCCCATCAGTTCTAGGTCTTCACAGCTGTACCGCGTAGATCCCACTTACAGCTTCAATGACTGTCTCTGTGCTGCTGCCTGGTGCACTCCGTGATTCCTAAAACCTACTCCGAACATGCTGGTGAGCAAATGCAAACCAGTTATTTTCTTTGTTTTTCTCTATTTTTTCTGTACTTTCTGAAGGACTGCAGAGAATATTTCCTTTGCAGTTCGAACACAGTGATTAGGGTGATCCTATGCGTGACAAGGTGTAAAATGCTTATATGTGTGGAAACAGGTGGAATCCTGCCATCACCTCTATGTACATGGAGACAGACTGCCTGTTCCTTTCTGTTGCTCCCTTCCAAACAGAAATTGTTGTGAAGACACAATGTTTGTACAATATTTTTGCCTTTTAGAAATGAATGTTTTCTTCAGATGGCTTTCAACATCTTGAGTTAAAGTCTTTCTCTCAGGTCTGAGTGAAGAGTTTTTACAGTAATCTGTGTTCACAGGAAGCTACTTTCTACTCCAATGTAACTGGCTGCAATTATCAGTACAGAAAAGTATTTAAAATCCCTTACTATTTTACTTTATTGTTTCTCATCATATTTCTCTTCTGATATTACAATAATCCATGAGTATGTCTTTTGCTCTAATGATTGCTGAAGTTCATTTAGATGTTTGGAGGCACATTGGTTTAGCATATGTCTTTATATATCTTCCTATATATATATGTATAAAAAAAATCAAATCCCCATGTTTGCAGCTAAAGGACTATCTCAGTGGCTGTCTCTTGCTCTGTAATGGCCCCTGTTTTTGTTATTAATGGTAGAAATAAACCTCAGTGCAGGTAAAGGCCCGAAGCTCATACTCCTAGTAAAGAGTGTTTATTATTCTTGGATTTGGAGAGACTTATATTTAACAATGTCTGTCAGGTGGCAGTGTAAGCCAAACTAATTGCACAAAACACTTGTTTATATGTAGTTAGGTTCTTAGACTGCCCTCATCACTGAAACTTTTACACTCCTGCTACAAAATATTGGGTGTATTAACTGCCCATCCCACCTCTTCACTGGTTTCTTTCCTTGTCTGCATCAGGACATTTTTCTATTTTCTTCCCTTTCCTGATTGGATGTTTTGTTTGGCTGTTTCTGAAGAGCTTTTTCTCTCAGATTTGTCAGCTTACTGCTTAATAGAGAAGGTACAATTCTTACTAATGTCTAAGGTGAAGGATACAAAGCTCTTCATCAGATTTTGCTCCTTCTTTGACTAGCACACAATTCTTTTGGTTTCTTTGTCTTATAAAGCACTACAGCTGTATGTGACAAACCAGCCATATCCTTCAGCTACAGCAGAATTAATCTTTTCTTCAGGTGCTCAGGTTCTGCTTCTGTACTTTGTTACCCTCTGTTGAGAATTATTTATTTTACTTGTTTTGTTTTTCTGATTTGTCTTGTTTTTAACTCAAAATGGTCATGTTGTTCTATTCTGTTTGAGTTAATTCCCAGCTATGTCACTATGGTCTGGAGAGCAATAGCTTTTTTATCTATTACTTGTTTTCTGAAGGGTAAACTGTCCCTGGAAGAGTCTTAGTGATGGTGCCCTGAAGATTTGTTATTTGCTGGAAATTTTTTATATCCTAACCTATAATAGTTGCAACACTAAAAAGCAAGCAATGCAGAAGCACTTAGTGGATGATATGGAGGGCATCCTTTTGACAGAAATATAGAAGAATAATTTGAGATTCTTGTCTTCTTGAGTTTCTAGAAGGATTTACTTAGACCTGAGGGAGAAAGAAAATCTGCTTAATAGGAAAGAGCTGTGGGAAAAACATGACAAGATAAAGTAAGCCTCAGTTTTTAAAGGTATATATGTGGGAGGGAAGCACAAAACACTTAAAAATCTTGGCCTCCCGCCTTCTGTAAAAGGAGGAATGTGAGGATAATATTTGCCAAAAAGAGGTCTGTTTCTGGTTAAAGGAATCTTAGGCTTAATATAGATTCTAGGGATAATACAACAGAAGTAGCACAAAGTGCATCATCTCTGAATATTGAGTCATATGTTTCCTCAGTATCACTTAGATGGACTCTCTTAGATAGTTAAACTCTGACTTTCAAGGGCAGATAGGTACTGTGCTCTTCAGTGTTGGAAGACCTGTAGCACTTAAATGACCAGGAGAGCACTATCAGTTTGAACAACCAGCAGTGCAGCTTGTTGCCTGACCCTGCTTTATTTAGCTAACTATGAAGACTTAGGTCTTGACACATTAGAGTCTCGAAAACATAAAAATAACCAGAACTTGAGGAATTTCTGGGGAAAAAAAAAAAAGAATTATCTGCTTTATTTACTTTCTTGTCAAACCTAAACTTTATTTACTTCTTAAAAATGTGTTACATAAAATAGAACATTAAAAAGTACTATGAAATACACTCGTGAAAATAATACAAATTATTACTCTGGAAGAATGATAAATATAGGATGTGGAATTGTGCTTCAGACTAGATTCTTCTCACATTACTCAGAGTATCAAAAAATGAGTGTTTAATCATCTCCTCTGGATGAAATTATTCACTTTGACTATAGAGGAAGCATAAATAACCAGCTCATACCATATACCTAACTTCATGGCTGATTTAGGTGAGATGAAATCTGCTCTGATGTTCATTTTACGTGTTGACTCCATCTTTGGAGATATTCAGAAGCCATCTGGACATGATCCTGGGCAGCCTGCTCTAGGTCACCTTGCTTGAGTGGAAGGATTGGATGAGATGACTGCCAGAGGTCCCTTCCAGTCTTGACCATTGTCTGATTCTGTGACATCTTTTAAAAAAAGATGACACAGCAGGTAGAAAGTAGCAACATTGTTAATTTGTAAAAGAGAGGTGGCCTAATAAAGTAAATACTATGATATCATTTCCTTACAAATTTCTGTAGCCAGTACTAGCTCTGGCTTCTCTGCTCAGCAGTCTTTGTGCTGTTATGCTTTTGAGTACTGAAATAAGGGATATTTGGGAATTAGTTGAATATAAATCTGCTTAAATTAGCCAGGTAATGAAAAAGAAGGAAACCTAAATGGCTGTCAGTGGTGTTTTTTGCTTACATTTGACTTAGTATGTACCGCATTGTTGAGGTTGTTTATACCCTGAAAGCCAATCTTTTAGTGGATGCTGAACGTTTAAGGTACATTCTCTGTCTCCTTTTCATTTTCTAGGAAGAGGTGCCTTGAGAGGAGGCATTCTGTAGTGCTCTTGCTACTGCAGGTTCAGTTTCCGCTGTGTATCCCCTCTCTTGATTTCTGCACTGTGCAGTAACACATTTCCCTGTTGTCTAGGAATTCCCCTTCTCACCTCCCATCACTATTTTGGTTTCTCTAAAAAACTGCATTCTTATTTAGAAGGACTGAGAGGAACCTCAAGTAGTTTCTTCTTACTTAGAGGGTTTTTAATCTCAGTAATTTGTGTTAGTAGACAGGTATTGGACACCAATCTGTAGTGGGATTGTCAGACATTCAATGTAGGTTTTGGTTCAGATGGATTTTCTATGTAATTGCATAGTCACTATATATGGAAGAAAAGGGGTTGTATATGTCAGTTTGCTCTTTAGCGCTACGAGCACATGATTTAAGTCAGTCATGTACTGATGTGATCCTGGTCTTTTCCTACTTCAGTGCTAAAATCTCATATGGGTGTTGTTCTAGCATGGTGCTTTGTAGTCAGAGTGAAGGTGGCAGATTTTATATTCAGTCCAAACATGTTATAGTTTAAACTTTTTCTGTTATTCCAACTGCTGACTTACTGATAATAACAGGAGTAGCATTTGGGGTTTTTTACAGAGAATGTTTTCCAACAGATATGTTTTAAAAATAAAAATCCTCCTGCTGTTTGGAAAAAAAAATCAGTTGTATAGTTTTAGTGCCAAAATATACAGAAGGTTTGTGGGCTAATATGGAAAAGTTGGGGCAACACTGGCCCTAAAGCAATAAAATATCTTTTTTTTCCAAATTTCCTATTTTCATCTTTACTTGTTACGGTTTTGTTATCTAAATTCTCCTGACCTTTCAACAGTCAATAAAAAAGGCAAAACAAGTCTCTTCTAACACTCCCCAATAAACTGTGCTCTTAGAGAACTGTTCTAAACATCACTGCTTGAAAACAAGGCATTTTGAAAGACTTTTCTTTTTGACTATCACTGGCAAGCAATGTCTCTTCATGCAAGTGAATGGAACACCAATTTAACTGAGCCCTCTTCATTTACCAAATTCTTAAATAATAGGAAGTAGAAAGAAGTGCTTAAACAGATTCCTCTTCCCCACATCTGTGAAAGTAAAACCACAAGATGTAAATTATGGCAAATGTTCAGAGATATCTGGAGAACAGGGTGTATTTTTAGCTGAGCAGTTTAACAGAAGTAAGCTATTTTGCATATATCCTCTTTTTCTTTATATTTAAAATGGCATGTCTTTGATACTTCATGGAGATTATAATCTTGAATTTCAAAACCCTGCTTCTGGCCCCTTGCAGAGATGTTCCTCAAGCATGGATTTGTGCCTGAATCTAAATACCTTATCCCTTCCCTCTTGTTCTCCTGCTCAGTGCACACAAATTATTCTTGCAAATGCTATGGCTGTCTTTGAGAGGTGTATGTGTACAATTTGGTCATGGGGCTGGAGACAGTTCTTCATGAAAACGTTAGACTGTTATTTACATCTGGAATACATCTGTGGCTCATCTCTGGGGCATCTTGTCCTGAGGCTTCCAGGGAGACAAAATTAGGAAAGGCTGCTCCTGCTAACCTACCCTTTCCTAGATAAAGAACTCCAAGCAGGTACCTATTTTGAAGCTATCAGGATGCTTATACATGTTTTAGCCACTCCTTTCTCCTCAGCAGTTCAAGTTCTACAGGTCCACAGACAATGTCATAATGAGTTGAGGCTTCTGTCAATAAAATCTGCGTGAGTACTAATGATATGAATGTTAGCTTACAATGTCTTAAGCGAAGTAAGGTATAACCAGTCAGAACTTGAACTGAAACATGTAAATGACACTGAGTTGATGACAGAAACCAGTGTCTTATGGGAAATGCAGCTGCAGTCTGGGGATGTGCAATGGAAGAAGCCTCCCCCCAGCCCGCAGGAAACCAAGCGAGGAAGCAATGGATGGTGCAGAATTGGGTGCAAGGTGGAATACAGCCCCCTCTCCCGACCTTCTCCCACCGTCTACCGTGTATTAACCCTAACCTATAGATAGGTGGCACTGTGTTCTTGGAGATGTCAAAACCAGAGCTTCACCTCCTATGGAAGTTCACTAGTACATGAGTTTGCAAGGATAGGGGTGCTCTTATTGGTGATCTAGTCCTTAGGTGTCGCAGCTTTAATAATACATTCAGATGATCTGTTTTGTTTGGAGAAAACATTCTGTTACTTCTGGTCTGCATATTTATTGTGAAATATTGTTTACAAAGACTGCCACATTTCACCTCAGACTGCTGCATTTCATTTGAAGATGATTCGTTTTTTATGGAGGGGAGAGATCTGGTAGAGAGCACATCTACAGCAGAGGGATCTCACCAAGTTCTGTGGATATGTGTACAGTTACATAATTACAATAATGGAATTGTATCTGTTTGATAATTCCACTTTTTCTGCAAACTGTTGGATTAATGAAGGCAAGACAGCAGAAAGAATTAAAGCCATCTTAAAGATAAATGGCCAGACTCTCCCCTGGTATAAAACAGATGTTGATCTACTAGCTGCAATTAAACTACAGTTTTCTGGTTCACAGTTTGTTAGATTTTTCTGAAAAGACTGGGGTGCTAAGTGGGTTGTACACAGTTAAACTGAGCTACAAGAAGAAGAATGTTTTGTGTAGGTATGTATTTGATTCATTAAGAGCAAGTGTTTATAATATTCTTTGCATGTGCTACTGATAATTACCTACCTGCATCTTTTTCCTTTAGATAGATCTTTATAAAAGTAAGATTAATACTAATATTAAGTGGAAGGTGATATTTTGATTACATCACAAAAATCTAGCAATTCTTTTGGAGTCCCTTCAGGGTTGAAGAGTGCACAAACAAATCTTGAGAAAATACAGGACTATTTTCATTCAGTGCAACATCTCATCATGGGATTATTTGTGAAACATATTCTAGGTGTCCTTTCAAGGAAATAGTATTCTAATTTTGTCTGTATTTATCCATATTTATCTGATGAATAATCTAATGTCACAGGATTAGACAAGTAGGATGCTTGCTTACTTGCTTGCTTATTTTTTAACACCTATAGTTAATTTGAATGGGTTCTTTCATAATATACAAACATCTGCTAAGGGACAGTAAGAAGCTCTCTATATTTAGTCCCTAAAAGAGAAGGCTCAGGACTGACTTGATAATGTTTTTTAATTACCTGCTTAGTGAAAAGTGGTGTAGAATTGTTTTCACTCTGTGGTCCAAGGACATATTTCCAAGGGGGCCACAAAACCCAGGAGAAACACAGCTAGCTCCTGTAGGCTTAGATTTGCCCTGCAGGGTTGTTAATCTCCACAGGAACATTTTTAGAATTGAAAAAATTGAGAGAGGTTGAAGGCCACCGAATAGCCATCTCATGAGCTAGGAGCTAAAGTCAGCCAACATCAAACTGGACATAAATTGCAAAGTCTCAGTTTGCTTGAAACAGAAAGTGTAATTAACTGTTGGACTGCATTATACATTGCTGTGGCAAATTATACATATTTGATTTATATAATCTTTCTAAAAGATGTGCTTTAATTCACTGAAACTTGCTGGTTTGCATGAGGAAAATTCCACAGACGTGTAGGAGGCTGTATTAGATTATGAAAATAGTTTATTCTGTCCTTAAAAGCAATTAATACATGTTCAGCTCATTTTTATCATAAATGGCATACCACTTCTGGGGTGTGGCAGCAAAGCAAATAAGATGATTGACTCAATTTCCAGAGGTCTGGGTTGGCAGTTTCCTCCAGACTCATGCTTCAGGCTGTCTCCATTTGACCCAACTGTAAGTGAGAGCCAGGTTCTGGGGCTTTGGTCTCAAAAGTGTCCAAACATGATTCTAAAGTTATCACTATTTTTTCTGTCATTTTTTGTAGACAATGTTGTGCCCCTCTAAGCCTGATGGGCCATCTGATATTCTTGATGTGACTATGTATCTAACTGTCTCAAGTCATCTTTGAATTGCACCTCACTTCATTTGGAGAAGACTTATGGAATGCCAATATTTCTGTAGGCACAATGGAGAAATACAAAATTTAAAATAAGTGAAATGGCCAAGTCTTTTAATATGTTTCTTTCATTAAAATTACAAAAAAAAAATGCTTTTTGAAGACAGAATGTAGATCAAGACAGCATATGAAGAATGAAAATGGAAGACACTCTGTTTTTATTCCACTGATAAAGCATGCAAAACTAATATGGGAAAGACTGTAAAACTCCAGTAAGTGTTCCTGGAGGTTTGTGACTGTGGCAAGGATCTTAAGGCACTGATTTTTTTTTAATATATCTGACACGTTTACCACTAGCAAAATTAAGATTAATGACATATGTTTTGGAGATGTCAAGAAATGAAGTAAATGGTGTACAGAAAATATAAATAGCAGTGTTAATTATGCAATTGACTTCTTAATTCTACATGGGTTTCTTAGGAAAAGAATTTACGAATCTGGGAAAATATTGCGGAATGTCGCAAAGTTTTTTTAGTTTCATTAATTCAGCAAGATTATAAGAGACAACTAAACTAAATCTATGAGCAAAATGACAGAAATGTGTTTTTTTTCTTTGGATCTAAAAAATCAGGTGCTTGAGCTGAAGATATAGCAGACATAATACCTAAAAAGCAATATCAGCTTTTATGAGGTGACAACAGTATCTGGAGAAATTAAAGAAATAAATACTTAGCCCTTTCAAAATATAGATGTGAGGGGGTGCAGCCAAGATCAGATTAAGCAAAACATGATCAAACACCCTCCCTTCCAACATACCGTAAGGCAGCACATTATACTGTAAGGCAGCATGTTATACTGTAAAGCCAAAGCAAAGCTAAAAGCTAAGTAGCACAATCTAAAATAATATAATTTTTATGGAAGTGAGCAATAAGTATTATGAAAGCAGGTTGTCAGAAGACACCCTGCGTGCACTACTGTGTGCACTACCCTTCAAGCAAATGAAAAATTAACTTCTTAGAGACTAAAATACCAATGACTTACTTCAATGCATTCTAAGGAGCAACTTAATGAAGAAGTGACAGTGGTTGCTCACACAGAATTATACACATAGTAGAACTCCTCAGGACATACAGTGAAGAAACTCTAAGCCCATTTAGATAGATTTGTTTCTAATATGTTGGTCCAGTTAATTATGATGTAAAATATTTGAAAAGGACAAAGGTGGAAGGCTGCATCTCTGCATGCCACTATGATTTAAGAGAATGAGTATTACTTGCACACTACAGTGATAGATAGTTGAGATAAAAATTATATAGTAAAACTATTGTATGTGCTCCAGAAAAAGCTTATTTACTGGCACACATTCTAAGGTCAAGAGGGACCAGTAAGGTCAGAAGAAGACATCTGTTTTGATCTTCTCTATAAAAAAATGTGGATTTTCTGCCAGGAGTTTCTGCCTCAAGCCTGGAATTTCTCTAGAGCAGCTCGGGTCATAAAATTTTTCCTTCCATTTTCTAGTAAAGTAAGTACAGAGAAATACGATAGTGTGAATGATGAAAATCCCTCTTCTGTATTTGTGACTAACATTATCTCCAAAAATGGCAACAGGTCATGGTGCTGGTCTTCTTCACTCTCTAGAACCATATTTTGTCCCCTTTGCCTTGCATTGCTCTGGCCTTTGGTGTTTTGATTGAAATAATGCTGAGAGCTTTGGGTTCCGTTAAGAATTTTCTTAGATGTATTTAGTTTGGACTCCACTATCCTGGTTGCTTAATTAAGAGATAACATAAGTATCAGAAATTATAAGAAAGTCACTTTTCAGACTTAGTATAGGATGCCACTAGGACTTAGGATGATGCTGTATATTGATATTAGGACCTAATGTAGGATGACAAACTAAAATTCTCTTTTGTGGTTCTGTTTTTTCCCTTATTCCCCAGCCTCCACAACCTATCTATTTATAACTATTTTTTCCATCGTTCAGTAGAGGAGATACTTAGATGTGAACCATTTTCATACTGCACAAAGTTAAAAGTTTTACACTTCCAGTAATGCAGATTAATTACAGTCTTTCCTGTGCTAGAAGTCCTTATATTTTCTTTGACTCACTTGCAAAATCTTCTATTTTCCCAAAATTTTTCTGAAATTCCCACTGTGTTACAGGATTAATATCTGTGGTGCACAGCTGGGAAGTAAGTTTGCAAGTGTACAGGAATGAGCAGACTTGCATCGGCAGGTCACTATTGAAACCCACCCACAAGAGCTGGCACCAGAGATTGCCTCCTAAGAAGTTGTATTGTTTTTCACTCAGTGAATGTGCTGCTAACTAATGGGAGAGAAATGCTGAGAATCATTCGTTTTTCTGAGATTTATGAGCCAAGTTAATTGTTTTGTTTGCCTGATTTATTATACTTGAATGGATAAAGTACTATTAATATTGCACTTTGAGGAAGAAGTTAAGACCAGAATAGTCAAAACATTACTCATCAATTTTATAAAAGGGAACAAAATTAGATGTTCTTTTTAGAATGTGCATATATGTAACTCACTTCAGTTCAAAGTGTAAGCATGTCACACCAAACTTTGTGCCAGTATTTTATCTGTCTCTACAATAATCTTCCAAATAGCTGTTTCTGTAAAACAGAAGTATTTCAACTTTTATACATTCTAGCTATTCTGTCCAAGTCAGATACTGAAAAAGACAACATGAAAATAGTGATTATTACTTGGTCTCCAAAATAAAATATGTTTGACACGATGGAAGTGTTTGGGGCATTTGTAAATGTGTCATCAATGTCTAAATATCAGTTACTTGACATAATACCTAATATTTACTTCATTTTCTCCTTATAAGCTCCTTGGGAATGAAAGTATTTTTTTATTGTTCCTTACTTGTTTAGACAATAACACAGATCAAGCAGAAGTCATTCCAGAGACAGGGTTAGAGCACCAGGCTACAGCTAATCCTACAGCTGCTTCCCATAAGGACTCGTACTCACCCCCTGGTATCTCATAGAGTTATGGCCAATTAGGTTCCTGCTTGTTGAAATTGCCACAAAGAGCATGATACCTTTTCACTACCCATCCTACTATTTGCACAGTGACCCAGCATCACTGAAGGGTGGTGTTATGATTTGCTTAAATCTTCTTTTGCTCTGAGTGGTCGGGGTGTCTCCATGTATAAATATTGACAAGTAAATTTTTTAGCATCTTTCTACTTTTTTCATCCCTTTCTTCTTTCTTTCCTTCCTCTTCATCTAACCCTACATGAATATTGCAAGCCATTACTGGAGGAAAGCTTTCCAAAGGAGGCCCATTCTGCATTTCACTCTGAAGCACAGCTCAGATGAGAACAGAGTTGTTGTGGTAAGGAATTTTCTGTACCAGAGACGTTTACAGGGGCTGTTTTGCCATGAGGTGGTAGAACTTTGCTCTGGAGTCTGAGATCTGCAACATCTTTGGAGAATCTTGATATGGTGGTTTGTAGGCTGAAAGCTGCCCAATGTTACTGCTGGTCTGTTGATTAAGAGACTTATGGCTTAGAATTGGGAACAGTAATTAGATCCAGAAGCAAGTGTGCATACATTAGAATGTATACAGCCCTGGAGTAATGCATTCCTAATACTCATATCAAAAAAACTGGGATTTGTGTGGCTTTCCTTTTCTTCTTCAGTGAGAGTTAGAGACAGAGTAGGAATTACTGTAGGAAGCTCTTGGTCTGGGAGAAAAAGGTTGTCTTTGAAATAAATATCACACTGAAAACTTTCCAGCCTAAGCCTTTCATTAATTTCTCTGTCATCTTAATATATTTAAACTCTGTAAAAAATTATGCTGCAAAAAGTTCTCCCCGTGTAATTTTTCCTCAAGTGAAGTGCATACCTTTCAAATTATAAACTTCCTACTTGTCCTAGGAAAATCCTCACTGTATAAATAATTGAACTCATCTGCTGTGAACACAAGTATTCTTTCTCTAGCAGTCTGAAATATATGCATAAATACACATCTTGTACTTGCTGCTTTAAATAGTGATTACTCCTGTGAAGTCACTGGAAGCCCTTAAAAGGATTTGACAGTTTCCCCACAATCTTTCAGTGAATGTAGTAGCTGGGCTGCGCAGTGCTACATCCACTGATAATTCAGCAGCTGAGGAACTCAGCAAAGCCTGCTCCAAACTTCTCAGCTGTTGACAGGCTTGACTTGCTGAGAACACTGGTTAAATATAGCACAAGCGAGCTGAGCTCAACAAAGTCATTGCTGTAACACTGTGTGAAGAGACCAGAAGAGGGGAAATACAATCTGAGAACTAAACTGCCAAAGCCTAACACCACCTAGCAACAGTTGAAAAAACTTTTAAACAAAAGTCTGGGTGAGACACAGACGGAGTATACCTCCTACTTCTCCTGCCTGGGATTTCTGCGAGAAGCAGCTCCGGTCTTCAGTTCTCTACCCCATTTCCTTCATTACTTCAGCTGCTGGTAGACCTAGAAAAGTGGGAAAAGTTTCTGTCTTTGTGTTCTCCTGGGCTGGATCAGTCTACTACTGTGGTAGTAGCGTGGGACGAGCTACTGCAGTCTTGCGGTGTAAAGGATATATTCCTAGGTTCGTGTTGCTGACAGGTAAGACTGGGCTAACCGCTCCAATGCATTCTTTTTGAAAGAAGTTATTTTCTTTTCTAGTGACTATTGTGTCTTTCCTTCTATGAACAATCTTCCACATGATTCGGAAACATCAGCAGATGAAAACTGGGAAAAAAGTTTTAGATTTTTTTTTTTTACACTTTCATAACAAAAAACATTGCTTAAATAACTTTTGCAGTTCTTAGAATCAGCATAATCAAGTAGTAGTAGTATGAAAAAATGTGTATAGATTTTGACATGTATCTTGCTTCTATTTGCTTACATGCTGACAGAAGACAAACCAACATTTAAGAATAGAATACATATCATCCCTTACCAGTGATAGTATAGCAGCTATTTAAAACAATGGCAGCCTGTGTGATAAGTAAGAGGAAATAGCCATTCAGTAACTGAATTAACTGAATACTTTGTGATCCAGTGCATTTCTACTTTTTGTTTCCTTACTAACTTTGAGCCCACAGGCACACCTGGTGCCTTTCGTACTATCCTTGTGACAATAGCTCTTGGTTCTTCCTCTTGTACTTATTTACATAGAACTAATATTAATCTCTGCTCGATTGATTAGCTGTATAATGCAACCGTCCTAAAGACTGACCTTATGTTTATTGTACCCAAGTGTGATTGAGCTGGGCCATTGTTGTTAAAGTATTTCTTTCTTTTAGCAAAATAAATGAGAAATCAGCTCTCAGATGTTTTACCCTGACAGCAGAATGGAAGCTTGTTTGTCTGTTGGAAATACATATCCTATGGCCCCATAATGGTCATGTAATTTAAGGGAGGAATTGCTTAGTATGATTTGCTTTGTCTAAACTGACAAAAGCTGTTTGGTCAGTTGAAGAATGAATCCCCCCCACCCCATCTTTTAAAGTAATCTTCTCCAAACAAAAGAAATCTAGTATGCATGAATCTTTAAAAGACGTACTGATTATAAATTCATATGCAATATGAATTCAGTTATGAAGGCAAAGATTTAAAGAATGATCTTAACCAGTGCAAAAACCCTGCTCACAGATTTATGTAGAGCTGTCTCAGATGAAAAATATTTGTCCTAAAGAAGGAGTGGACTGACTGAGTCTGTGCTGTCAGTGGCATTTGACAGTCTGTGGACTCTGGGACTGCCTCAGGAAGATGAGAAGGTCTTGCTTTAGCTAAATAATTCTAGTTTCAGCCCTGCATACTATATAAATGACATCAATACCACATCTTAGCAGTGACATGCTTACAGATTGGATGAAATTAAAATACTCTGAAGCAACTTTGACTTGGTGGCTGAGAATGTAACTGCCTGTGAAACAATAAGATAAATGAAGTATTAGGATGAAGGAAAATTCTTAAAAGCAAAAATAATATAGTTTACATTTTATTTCATAGCTAGGGTCACACTACTTAAGCACTAAATAGGAATACTTTTTGGTGGCCATGATTTAATGTGATAATCATTACTGTATAATTACTACAGCACTATGATATCCCAAATCTAAATCTCAAAAGGAAACTTTGGTATTACTTTTTAATATAGGCATATTCCGAGAAAGTTATTTTTTCGTAAGAAAGCTGTACAGTGAGAACTAAAGCTGAGACAATATGATTTGTACAATTTTTGTCATCTTGATATTAGACTGAAAATTACTGTTTCTTCTTTTGACAGAGTTAATTGGCAAATAATAAACTGTAGAGAAATGGTGAATTTGACCTTTTGAATATATAGGGATGACAAAATCAGGGAAAATGCTATGCTAATTATTGACCGCTTTTTGGTTTTAGTTGTTGCTAAGCATAATGTATGGTTTTACAATTTCACTTTTCTTGCACAATTTACTTTCAGCAACGTTTTTAAAGGCAAAAAGCAAATTTATTAGCCTGATAACTGTCAAATTAAGTGTCTTTTGAACAGTCTGATAGCAACTTCCAACTCTTAACACGTGGAGTTGTGGTTTTACATACATCTGTCTTCCTTTCCACTTTAAAATGGAGGAGGAGGCTAAAATTACTCTTCTCAACAGGTGTCCACAAAGAGGCTCTGGGATTTTCCAATCCAATCTGTGGAAGATGTAATGTGGCTATTCAACAGATGGTTTCATATTTGAAGAATAGCCAATTCTACTAATGACTACAGTGAAACCAAGCTCAATTTTGTATCAAATCAAAAAGTAATTTAGGTTTTGGCGATACAGTCCATTGTAGAGATTTTCTCGGAAGACAAGTAGACATAGCATACCTATTTATTTTCTCCCTTATATATTATTTTGATTTTGTTTGTATTCCCATAACTGTGGAATGAATGGTGCCTTTCATGGTGCTAAAGACTGTGTATTCCTCCCAATCTGAATCCACTTCCAGACTCTGCCTGTGTCTCATTCTTTCACCTTCATTACAACAATATTATAATTTATGGCCTCTTTTAGCCAATCTAGCCACAGCTAAAGTCATCATCTTAACTGAGTATTTTGTCATCACCTCAGTCTTTCAATGTCTTTATAGAATGTCTGGTTCTTTTTAACACCAAATTCAAAGACTTGAAATTCATCTTCAAAGCTCAGCACTGTTCTGTCCCTGACTACATCTGCCCTGATTTTCCCATACTCCTCCCACTCAGATCTGATAGACTATTAACCTTTGGCTCTGGTGTTAACTGGTCCATCCTCTATGCTACTGGCTTTAGTAAGCTTGAAATTGACCTGTTGACATATGAGTTTTCTATAGTGCCTCTTAGTTTAGCACCTGACACTAATGTCATGAAAGACTAAACTCATCGACTAACAAATCTGTGTTGACCAAGGTAGGACTCCTGAAGGTATAGTTGTGCTTCCTGGGAGCAGCTTGTGGAGTAAGAATAAGTATACTGGGAAATCTCTACTTTTACTAGTATGCCCTGTTTTGTTCCTCTGGGTCACAATTTCACCAATGTAGCCATTGCCACACTAAAAGCTTTTTACAGGTGTATCAGGAAAACTCCTCCTGCTACTGGATCTTTCTGTTGGCACAGATTCTATATGTGCTTAATTTAAGGCTTTTGGTAATCTCATCTAACTCAGTTGATGTGCCCCCAGACATAAATTAAGACTGTGCCTCAGAGCTGTGCTGAGTCAGAGGCCAGGTTTATGCCACTGAATTCAGAGTGAGATTTTCTTTGAGTTTAATAAGATCGGGTCTTAATCTTCAGTAATTAACAGATAAATTTCCAGTCCCCTCAAGAGCATTTAACAAAATGGATCATCTATATTCCTGTCCAAATAATTTTCTTCCTAAGAGACATTTTACTTTTTCTCTAATTTCCGGTTTCTTCCCTTCCTTTCTTAAGGTCTGTTGTTGCCGTTTGCCTTACTATTTTAACATATAAACTGAATTTGAGGGCAGGGATTTTGTCCGTCTACATGTCTAAAATGCCATTTGGAGAAACAGAGCTATATTATTTGTGAAGAAGCCAAATGAAACAAGAAAACAAGGGAGAAGAAACTCCATCTATTTCCTATTTCACAAAAAATATTTAGTATATAAAACCTAAGATAAGAACTGAAAGCTCGAAAGATAAAATAACATATGTGATAAAATAATGATAATCTGTGTATAGAAAAGTTTAAATGTTTCTTTACAAGAAGCACAAATACCTATACTTTTCAGCTTCATCATCTTATTCTGGTGCTTTTCATTTTTAATCTTTTCTCTTTTCATTTCTCAGTGTTTTCTACTGAAAGTTGTTTCCTAATTTTATACAGAATACTGGGAATTATTTGGGGACTACAGGCTTTTCTTGTTATTGGAGGATATTGGATAACAAGGAAACAATTATTTCATAAAGAATTAAGATTTCTTAACCTCTCTTTTTCTCATTTAATATCTAGTATTTGTACCAAGTTAGTGATACTAGAAAAATTAAGCATTTATAACACAGTCCTGTAGTTATTCTTTGAGGTACTGGTGCCCCAGGAACTATTGTGCCTATTTCCTGTTCAGGAGAGATAGTGGGAGTCTCTAATCATGTTGAAGGTTGTGTGACTCCTAATGTATTTGTGAAAATTGTGCCTTTCTGGATACTTGATCAGATTTTTCCTTTTTATTTTGGGTCTTTTCACCTACTCCTCCAACTTCTGCAGATAATCTGCACTTTCTGTATTACTTTTTATTCTTACCATCATAGCAAAATAAGTGCTAATATCAATGCAAACACAAAGTCTTCCTAAATTGCGACTGCCTTTTTTTTTTTTTTTTTTTTTTTTAATTCAAGGTGGCTTTACCCTATCATTCTTATTCTGCTTCGGCTGGACTATATCTCTAAATCTTTTCCCCGAGTGAAGTATGATATGTAAGATTACATAGATTGTGGTCTCCTCCAAAATGGTTTACACACTTTGCAAATACAGAGAGAAAATTCCTACAATTAAAAGCATCCTGGAAGTGCAATTGCATTTTATTTTGAAATCAGTCTTCTATAAACATACAGCTGTTAAATTACATGATTTATCCCAGGCTGTTTAGTGAGTAGTGTTCTGAGCCAATGAAATGTCATTGCTTTTTTTTCCCCCCAGTTAATAGGAAATTGTTATATGTGGTTATTGTAGAACGGAGAAGAAAATTAAGAATTCCAACATCCAGTTCCTTAATTTTGCAGCTCTATGAGAGCTGAAACTTAATCAGAAATGTGCGTATGTGTATGCATGTGTACGTGCCTTTTGTAAGACAAGAAATGCTTTTTGGCATTACAGAATGCATTGCTGAAGGAGTGGGACAAACACATCCGAAGTACAGGGAAATAGGCTGGAGCTTGTACTTTTTCCCTTAAATGGGCAACCCATCTAGTTGCTGTTCGCTGACACAAGCAAAGGGGTGTGTGAATCTAAAAGATTGCTGTACGTTGTCCAAATGAATTTCATTTCAAAGCTGATAAAATGGCAGTTAAAATCTTAATTATCTATGATGTGGCCAGACTCATTCAGATATAAACCAGTGAGGTTTCAGAACAAGAGGAAAAACCTCGATGAATTTGCAGTAAAGTTTTTCAGTTTGATTTGTATATTTTAAGAGCTCTTTAATACAGTAAGGGTTGCTTTTTTGCTTTTCCTTTTTGGGGAAATGGTGTCAAAGAGTATAATGTTTTTTGATTTATGCAGTTCAAAAGTTTGTTCCAGTACATATGCAAAAGTAATATTTTGGAAACTAAATCCATTTTCTATCTGAAGTCCACAGTATTTAGAGGCTTGTAGGTTTGGGTGGGGGGAGGTATCGAACTAATTAGTGTGTTATGGCTGTGGATAGCAAGAGCTACAGCTTCACTAACAAACTTCTTTAAAAAAACTGAGAAAAAGTGGATTCTATTGTAATAACAGAAAAAGATTTTTTTAGAAACTGGTTTTAAGGCTGCTCCTATTAAAAAAAAAAAAAAAAGTAATTGAAAATGAAAGCTCATGTGTCCTTGGTACAACAATTTTCATTAGAGTTTATCAGACTGCTTGCATTTTTCAGAAAATATAAAGCAAATGAACGCAGCAGAAAACAGGACACTGCTAACATCAGTGTAATCAAATTTCTGCCAACTTGCCTTGTTTATCTAAGAGATCTCTGTGAAAATAAGGTCTTTCCCACACATGCATGAGTCATAGGATGTAATGGGGCTAAGCAGGCTTGCTTCAGCTTTCTAATGTGCATATATCTAAACTAACCTGTTTTAGTGCCTGTTCCTGCAACGAAATGAGATCTAGCTTGACATCAGGAAGGGAGAAATGTTGGTGAGTTCATGGTGCTATTTCAGTGCAATAACCTGAATGCTAAGGAAACAATGCAATTTCCATTTATTGGGAAAACTGCAGTTACTGTGACAACAAATATACACTAAAAGAAAAACATATACAATTTATCCTCAAGTTCAAATTTGTGAACATAGTAGATAGATAGGACATTCATAAAACCTCACACTACCTAGTTATGTGACTCAAAGTACATTGTTACTTTTAAGATATATAATCCAGATTGTTAAAAAAAAAAAAATCTCTTTGAAAGCCACAAACAAGGACATAAATGAAGGGGTGACAAAGCACATGTGGTTAACCATGACTGGTTTAGTGTTGGGCTGACTAAAATTAAAAAAGAATTAGGCGTATATTTCTCATACTAAAGCTATTCAATTCCTGTGTCTATCATTCATACTTATGCCCAAAATCTGACTTGTCCCACCATCTGTAATCACAAAACCTCTTGGATCTAACTTTTAAGGTAAAAGTTACAGTAGTTCTTCTATAGTGTCATTTCTTCTCCTTTTATTCTTCTACAAGGACCTCTGTAATAGAAAGAAACATTAATTATATTCCAGTAAATAAGGTTTTCAGTTCCTCAATCTGATAAAATTCTTTAGAGAAAAATAAACATTCCAATTTTTGACTCTGGGCATGAGACGGAAGGGAACGATGCCATGGTAGATGTCCTCAAGCATGTCAAACATAGTGCAGAACAAGATGTCCCTTCTGCACGGAGGGACACACATGGCAACAGAGCTTGTGAGTGCCAGAGGAACCACGTGTTACAAGGCAGCTGGCTATGGAAACCACTGCCGCTTCGAGCGGCAGGAGCCAGAAGCTAGAATCCAAGTCACAAAAGGCATCACACTGCAAACAGTAAAAGACAGGGTCACAGTAACATGTCCTCTGAATGAGAGGTGCCACTTATGGAGTTCAGAACCAGAATTTAGGTGGAAGGAACCTAGAACCTACAAGTCATCCAGTCTCACTCAAAGTGAGACTAACTCCAGAGTCTGAACAGATTGTTTAGGGCTTTGATTATTTTCAGTTTTCTTGAGTATTTTTAATTTGTAATTATTCTAAGGTCTCATACCTTATTTGGATCACAAAGTTTTGAACATGGCTAGCTGAGGAATATTTTGCCAGTGATGATAATCATTGTCTTGAAATCCATACACTGAGTAAAAGATGGCTGGAGAGATGGCTGATAGTAACATAAATCACAGGCCTTTGGCACTTTCAGAATTACAAAAGAAACAATATCTGTAGGGGTTTTTTGTTCAATTTTGTTATGTGTGATGTGTTATATCCTAAAATAAGCATAATAAGAACGAAAAATCTTGTATGTACTTTTCTATCCTAGTTTACTCCAGGTTTTGGAATGAATGCACACCCTCCTCCTCCCTGCCACATTCCCTTTGAAATCCAAACATTTAGAATTAGGATACCACTAAAGTGCCATCTCTCTGCAAAAGAATCCTGGAGAAGAGGTTAAGTACATTCTATCTTTATCTTTCTGCATAGTTCAATAAACTGAAAGGCTAGCATTGAGATTGTAAGTAATAAGCAAATAAGGAAGGAAAAGAGAGATGCTGCTTTTGAGGAAGTGAACCTTGGAGACTGCTTTCACTGCTGAGTTCACTTTTCTTACTGAACATCTCTTTCCAATTGTATCCTAATGAGGAACAGAGCATGATGCACATACGGCAAACAGTGTTCCTAGATGGAGTTCTGGTTAACCTGAGAGTAGCTTAGGCTTTTTTGGTTTAGAAAAGCCCTTGGTTGTGGAAACATCTAAATTTACCTGGTGGTGATTACTATAGCATGAAGTAAGGACAAAGTAGTGGCTTTGTGGCACTCAAAGGTATGTGGCAGTCAGTCTTCCCATATAGGATTCCTCGTACCTCCTAAGAATAACCACTGAAGACAGTTATTCTTCTCTTTAGATGAATCAACAAGTAACATTCATAAAACTGTATACTGTAAGTGAAATTTTGCCATCATCACTGGAGGTGAGTGGAAAAAAGGCTAGGGAATTCTCACAGCTGGTGGAGTACAGAGGTCTCAGATCCCATTCTACTTGTCTAGAGCAAACTCAGCACTTGCTGCAGAGAGGAACTTGAATACCTAATATGACTTGCACACACACAGAGGTCATACTAATTATCCTCAGAGCTTTTTTAATTAAAAAAAGATGCCATATTGTCCAGTGGGGGTTAAGTTAGTGACGAAGTTAGTGAGATTTAAGAAGAAGGGATCATACTTTGAAAGACATCAGAATGGTCTAGGACAGACAAGAAGTGCTTCAGCAGGAGGCCAGGAAGCTTGATATTTTAAAGCTAGGGGCCTCTAAACCATGGGTTAACCAGATTAACAGCATCTTTAACTACCCTGCCTTGAATCCATATGGGCACTGATTTTAAAAGCAGCTTATAAGTTGGAGAAAAAAATAACTAAACTGATTTTCCCGCTTTCAGAGAACACATTCTTAAACCCCAAATTATTTTGGAACAGCTTTCTATTAGAAAGATGGAGAGTGTACAACGTAAGTCTTTGATACAGAATTGGATCTATTTGTAAATGGAAATACACAACAGGATTGCTGTGGTACTTGGGGGCCCAGGAGGACCTGTTCAGAGTCCTCTCTGTGACAGTGACACAGCTAGCTGGCTCCAGGAAAACAAATTCCCTGCAGTGCTACTAGTTTCTAGCACCTGTTCAGTACCAGCCACACAACCTGTATCACCACACTGTGTCACTAATGAAGTGCTAGAAAGATACGTGATGTTAGCTATAGATGGTGTAGCTTAGACAGCACAAAGGAAACACAGGAAAATATCAGAAATAAACTGAATAATCTACATAAGTGTTTACTGAATACCCTGAATGTAACACAACAGTTTGTAACAGTTTGTTAAGGAATAAGTAGAGGCAGGAACAATTCTACAGGCTACTGCTGTCAACTCAAAAAATCCCTTCAAGACAACAGTGAGTATCTAAAAATGAGGCAAGCGTGACTGCACACAAGGAGGGTTAATTTAAATGCCTCCAGCAGTAGTTGTATAAACAAAGACTAAATCACACTGCAGGGGATAGGCTGTAAGAGTTACAGGATATCTGACAGATTGCTTATTAATCAGAAACACTTTGCTAAATTCAGGTTCCCTCTCCAGAATATTCTTGCCATGTTTGAATTTTGTTGTTTATCCTTTTCAAATAATGTTACCTTAAAATGTGAGGTGCTAGGTATCATATGGGGGAAGAGGAAGGCTGGTTAAATGACTGGCTTTCACATCAGTGAAATGACTCTCAGCAAGTTATTTACTTCTACACTTTTAATAACACCTGGGATGTTACAAGAATAAATATAGTAGTGACTTTGACACCCTGAGATGTTGCAGTATTGAACATCATGTCAACAGCTTTGAATGAGGAGACATAAATAGCCATCCTTGGAAACCAGATTCTGCTGGGAGAAGTAAGAATACAAGTTGAATTAGTCTGAATGACAAGAATATGTATTTTTAGAGGATCTCCCCAGAGGGAAGCATAGCTGTGCCCTGAGTTGCGGGTAGCATGAAATCAGCCATACTGGTAAAGTACAGCAGAAAAAGGAAAGAGGAGTACCAGGGATGTGACCAGGAAGCTGCAAGAACAAAATCATACCAAAATAGAAACCAAACTGGTGTCAATACTAAGATGTTTCAGGAAAAAACAAACCATTCCCTCAGGTTCAGTTGTACCAGAAGTAATTCATAGGGCAAAGACAGTGCTGTTAGCTCCTGAGCTTGTTGTTATTTTGGGAGTGCTCAGGACAAGCTGCCTGGTACAAGAAGGAGGCTGCTGGGGAAAAAAGGAAAAGCTTGGAAGAAAAAGGATCTTTCAGGGAAGGGATGGGCAGGTGGTGACTGCCCAAATTAGCTGGTAGTGTGGCAGTCCCGGAGACACTGTGGGGCTGGGGGAAGGCCACATGAATCCCACGTGCTGGCTGGGGGAAGAGAGGGTGCCTGGAAGACAGAAATGTCCTGCGGTGCTGCCTGTCTCCTGCAGGCTCAGTGAGTAGCCAGGGTTTCCAGTCCTGCCCACTTTGTGAAAGCAATGGCAGCAGCTCAGGTGACTCTCTTGGCAACGGAGCTTTTTGATAAGGACTTACTCTAGGGGTTAGGATGCCATTACATGACCCTCAGCTTCAATTAAAAACAGAGAAAATACGAAAAAAACGGTTCTGATGGCTTCAAGACAGTTCAAGTCTATGTGCTCTAGATGATCTGATGCTGTGATGTATTGCTTTAAAATCTCCTGAAACACAACTTTGGAAGATTATCTCAAGATTTTGAATGTGTGCAGTTGGTAATACCAGTATACAGAAGGGACAATGGATCTGAGAGCAGGGCAGAGTCCCACACTCACCTGTGTGCCACAGCACAGAAGAGGCAGGGCAAGGTTTGCAGCCACAGCTGCCAAAACACCATTGAATGCGATGCAGGTCTACCACACCTTGCCCCACCATGGTGTAACAGCAGTGGCAACTGTGAAGGTGGCCCCAAAGCTGCTAGTCCAGATCAAAGTAGGACATTTGGAAATTATTTCTTGTTTCCTTTCCAGGGGGGAAAAGAATGGGGCAATAAATGACACTTGGATTTCATGAAAGGGAGGACAGGTCTTTATTGTGAGAGCTTCCCCTGATAAAAGGAGTGAAATGTGGAAGTCCAAGCAGCCACCCATGTACCTGAGTGTACCAGCACAGGCTGCATAGGGAGAAAACTGCTTTGCATGTCCTGCTCTGCTGGGAGAGGCAGCGAAAACTGTAGTCCTCCCTTGGGGCATGATGCAGGGAAGGGTTGTGGGAACATAAGGAAAACACACCTACCAAGAAAGGGTAGGGGAGAGTGAAAAATGAGTCTCCTGGGGTGGTTATGTTAAGCTGCAAGAAAGAGGGGTGGAAAGGAAAAGAAACCAGTGGCACCCTTTTAAGTGATCCTAGCTTTAGGAAACCAGTTAATTTCACTCAACGATAGGAGCCCACAGTAACAACATTTCAAAGGCTCAAAAAATGCTAGAGAGTTGCATATGTACCATAGTGCTGTACTGAAATGTAGCAGAATCTCAGCAAATGATTTAGCATTGTGGAGAGTAGAGCTTGTCCCCATGTGTACAAAGGTAGCACCCATGCTCTTACAAAAAAAGTCATACCACTCTAGCAGACCATGAGTTCAAAAAGTTTGTTTAAAGTCTCACAGTAAATTGTAACACATCAGGTTGTTTTTTTGTTTGTTTGTTTGTTTTTTTTTTTAATTTAAGGTTTCTGTTTTGTTCTTTTTTTGTGTTTTTGTTGTTTTTTTTTTTTCCTTTTTCTTTTTATAGTGAAAGAACAAAGTTAAACCCTCAGGGTTTTGGACCTACTGTCTCAAGGCTGAACCTAATGTGTAATCTCTAAGCTCCCCTGGACAGCTTACTTCAGTCTTTTTTTTCCTGGTGTAAAAACAAGAGACTCTGAGAAACAGACGGCTAGTAACTTTGTTTCAGGGTGGTCATTTGGTTGCTTCTTGAATCAGGCATCTTGAGATGCTTGAAAACAACTCAGTGTATCTCCCCCAGAGGATACATATACATCACATCTCTGATGTGTCTAAGCTCCCTTGGCCTCTCTCCAGGAACATCCAGATTTCCTGACTCATGGCAATGTACCCTGACTGGTTGTACTTCATTAGCAGCAGCCCAAAAATCAGAACAGTGTTCTGCTGTTGCATAAGTTTTTCCAAGCAGTAAACAATAACACCCCGCCACAAGCTTTATTACATTTATCTTGGAATTCAAGATCCAGAAGAGACTGCTGCTTATTATTTTCTTTAATGGCAACCCAAAAAGACTATAAGATGTTATTATTTAATAAATATTTTCAGGAAAGCTTAGTATCTTATTTATTAAATGTTCTGAAAAGGAAGAATAAATGCTACAGAAGCTATAAGCCATTAATTTTTCTTCCAGTTGAGAAATGTGATTATGATTTTTTATTGTCATATCAATTTTATCATTAGTTCAACACTTATACACTAAAATTGTGAGGGTAAATTTAAAGCTAGAGAAGCTGAAAATAATTAGTAGGAAAAATTACATTTTATAGGAGTAGTAACATAACTTTCAGTAAGTCCTATTCTAAATAGCTCTTCTTTACTTGCATCCCATCATTCATTTAAAACATTTCAAAAGCAGTAGCATTATCAACTGGCTCAAAGCAAGCTTGAAAATAAACAGTCCATGACTATTACTAAGGCTCATTAAAAGAAAACTCTGTCTGACTCTAAAATCTATTTTGGAGCTACAACTGCTCCACTCCCCTGCTTGTGGCATGATGCAGCTGCTCTTTCTTTAATATTTTTGCTGACAGCTACAGCTGACAGATAACGTTTCAGTTCACCCCAACATCAACCCTATCTCAAGGCTCCCTTACTTAGACTGAAAATGCTGCCTTCCTTATGGCTTTACCTGCAGCACAGTGCAACCCTGTAGCCATGCAATCATTCATACTGGTCGCTTGTAATGGAGCAGCAGAAATAGGGCTGCAGGCAGGTCATGCGTTGGGGGAGTGCATCAGCCATCCCAGGGTTGCTAATGGTGCAGTAACAGCTCCTCTTCTTTCCCTCCATCTCCTCTCCCATGCTCTAAGAAAATCGGCACCTGAATCTGGGTATAAAAATAATATCACATATATAGCTATGCAGTAAGTTGATTGATATTTTACATTTTATGTTAGTTGTCACCTTATATCTTTTAGTTATATTTGTTACCATGGTCAATATAAAAAATATTTTATCCATCTTATTGTATAATCTTCTAGCAAACAGGCTTTGATTTCTTAGTTCATAAAAGTTTGCATGTAATAATCACTCAGTAATACTGTGGTGATTCACCTGCAAAAGGAACTTTCTCCAAATGCAGCACTGTTTTCCTCCCAGACAGAAACCAGGAACATTTGCAGTGCTCCCAGTTCTGCCCCTGAACGTCTGAAGCTGTAAGAGAGGAGGAGAAGAAGAAGGTGGACGATAGGTTTCAGAAGTAACCAGCATGTAAGAGAGACCCAAACAGAAAAGTGGGAAGGAGGCATTGCTCAGTTAGTACTTCAAAGGAATTCCCCCCAAAATTAATTATGATTAACACTGTGCATATATCTCTACTTTTTAGATTGATGGCTGAATCTAAAAAATAAAAACAGGTAAGTGGTTTTCTATGTTTTTTCAGGATTTGCTGTGAGGCACTTTAGTTTTTGTTTGGATTAAATATTTTACCAGACTGCAAAATACTGATTTTATTATGGGACTTTTCTAGCAAAATTTAAAGAACAGGAAAAGAAGTGGGAGTTTGGAACCATGAAAAAAACCCCAAACAACCCAGAAAGTAAAAGATTAGAATACTTTATTGCTACAATACAGGGATTAAAACACAGTCTTCCACCTCCCAGGAAAATACTTTAAATATAATGTATTCTGAGATGACTCCTTCACTCTTTGCAGAAAAAAAAATGCCTACTGTGTATGAAATACTTAAATACTCACCAGGACAAGAGCTGACACTTGGGAAGACCTGACGCTACATGCAGCCATAGAGTTGTTCTTACTCCCTGTCACCCCAAATTCTCTCATTTTTATCCAAATACCCAGTTTGAATCATGCAGACAATTTGAACAGTTTCTTTCTGTATAGTAAAAACACTACTGGGCTTTGGCAGGGAATTGGGTCATGTGGAAAAAGAGGGCAAAGAAACCATTTTCACATCATTTTTCTGCTTCCCTCTGATAGTACCTCTGACTTCTTGTGATGTTAGTGTGGGGGAAAAAAGGTCGGAAATAGCAAAAGGAACTGTTTCTGCAGTTCATATATTCCATTTTTGGTTTTTGTTTCTTTGAAACTTTATACTGAATTTGACCCAAATCTGCTTCAGAGTACTCAAGCCCACGTTTTTAGGTGGGATGAATTGTTTACTAGAAGAAATTGCCCAGCATAATTTCAGCTGCAGGCTCTCATCAGACTGTTTTGCTTCCAGTCCCCCTGCAATAGAACAAGAGGTAGTGGCCTCAAGTTGTGCCAGGGAAGGTTTAGACTGGATATTAGGAAGCATTTCTTTACAGAACGGGTTGTTAGGCATTGGAATGGGCTGCCCAGGGAGGTGGTGGAGTCCCCATCCCTGGAGGTGTTTAAGAGTAGGGTTGACATAGCGCTGAGGGATATGGTGTAGTTGGGAACTGTTAATGTTGGGTTGATGGTTGGACTGGATGATCTTCAAGGTCTTTTCCAACCTAGACGATTCTGTGATTCTGTGAATCCCCAAGGGGCAAAGCCTTGTCAGCAGGGCTAATGTGTAGCAGTAACACCAGGGGCTAAGTGAGAAAAACACATCCTTGAGCCTTTAGAGATAGTGTCCAGGTGTTCCAGTCCTTCTATAGGCCACAGGAACTGATTTAGTGCTGGAGAATATTGGTATTAACCTCATATTCCCATTTCTTTCCATAGAGAGGACCTAAGCAAGCACAAAGCCATCACACAAAAAAAAAATGTATTAGTACAAATAAATAATATGGTGTCACTATATTATGAAGAAAGAAACAAACAGGTTTTCTGTGAGTCCAATGATGATACTAGGTTATGTAGCCTTTGACAGTTTAAGAAATATCAAGTGTAGGTACTGTTGTGTTTTAATTTTGTTTTATTTTGTTTTCTTTGGTACAACTCGCCTTCCACAGGCTTCTCAAGGATGGCAAAAACTTTACGATTCTGTCATCTGGATCCTAACTGTGAGGAGTAGCATTTCATCTGTGTAAGCCCTAAAACCAAAACAGTTTCTTTCTGGAAACAAACCTGCCTTAAACAGCTTACATTAAAACTCCATTGTAGTTAATAGGTCAAAATTCCCAAGGACATTGCAGAAATTCTGGCAGAGTGTCAGATGATAGGTTCGTCTTAAAAATGCTGTCATAGAGCATTGCAGGCAGGAGAACATAAATTGCAGATGTTATGTTTTTTTATATATTTTCAGAGTGCTGCCATGTTACAACCCAGACTGGGAGCCCAGAGAGTCATAAAGGTTCTGTGATCCCCTCAGGTTAAATTAAGGTGAAACAACAGCAGATGACCAGTTAAAATATTTTACTTGTGGTAGAAACAGCTTACACTTGGAAAAGGCTAATGAGTGATGTGGTCTCTTGTTGATAAATCTATAAGAAAGAAAAGAAAGGAAAAAAAAAGAAAAAGAAAGGAGAGAAAGAGGATCAAAGAAATCCAGATCACCACTCCAGGTTCCAGCATTGTTCAGGTCTGGTAATCTTGGGTGGTGGGTGCACACCCAGCAATGTTTTCTGTCACCTTTTAAGTTCATCTCATCAGCTGATTTGCATACTAGATGGGGAGAGGCAGGTTTTCCATGAACTCATTAGCATGAGAGATGAGGAAAGATGGAGCATGTGTTCTGCGCATGCGTTGAGGTGGGATGGGGTGCATTAACCCTTTTGTCCAATTGAGTCAGTAGTCGTGATCTCTCCCTGCCACCTCTACCTTTCCCCCCCAGTTACTGCCAGTTTTCACTGACTTCATGCTTCTTGGGCAACCATCCAACCTTTTGGCTCCTTCTGGGGTAGATGTTCCCCTCTTATCAGACTTTTAGCTCATCTCTTCAAGGGCACAGTTGCTAGTAAGGCCTGCATCGTTCATACGAAGTATCAGGCTTACACAATAGAGTCAATGTTTAGCAGTCCTTGTGCTTGATGAGAAACATTTGTATGGGCTACAAGGCTACAGTTCCCCACTTTGAGACTTATCTAAGGAGTTTGGCAATACAACCGCAAGGGAATAGGGATGTGTACCCTTCAATATACTCTGCGCTTCCTTGGGTGGCATTCCTTGGACTAATCACAAAGGCCACAGCTCGTCCTTGAGGTTTTCTGTGTCGGTGAATATTTGAGGGATTAATTCCTACAGTTCCTTACATGCCAAAATAGGTCATTTGCAGATCAAATAAAAGAAAAAACTTAGCAAGTTTGACTGAAACCATTATAAGGAATATTTAGAAATTTCTTAGGGGATCTTTGAGAATGAGCTGTGTATGTCAGCTCACCGATCATGACCATTTTCTTTTTTCATATACTCTCTAACAAACCATGAAATCCACTGAGAATAAGATGGTGAAAGTCAGAACAGATACTACTAATGTTTGTTACAAACAAAATATATGAATTTATTTAATAAAACCTCTGTTTTTATTTTTAACATCTTTAAAGATGCTTCTTTTTGAACACAGAAGGAAGGGAATGGGTTTGCTGATAAGCAGTCTTATCAGTGTAGGTACATTCTGAGTCTCATCTGGTTTATTCTAGAAAGAGAACTAGTTGATCTAAGTGAACTGCTTAAGTTTTCTTTGTGAGTCCTTCCTTAAAGTCATGAGAAAATGGAAAAATCAAAATGTTCCATCCAGATACTCTTGTGAGACTGTCACAGATTTCTCTGATCTAGAAAATAATCTGAAACTCTGTTAACAGAGGCATTTGAAGGATTTCTATTAGTCTCAAGGTTTGTCATTGTGTTAGCAAAATATATCTAATCAACTGGGAATTAGCAATAGTTGAAAATGGGAAGTATAAATGTGAGCAGATGTTAAATGCTATATTAAAAGTCAGGTATGCCAATTGACTTACAAATGCAATGTTAAGCTGGGACATAGGAGAGAAGACATACTACAGAGCAAGATGATAACAAGACCCCTATCTAAGTTTGCCTGACATTTTTCATTAAAAAATCTAGTCTTGTATGAAGTCCAATTTCAGTTGTTCAGGCTGGATGTCTGACTGAGTCTGAACTGGTTTTGGAATTTTCAACTAGAATGCTTTAAGCATTTCCAAAAATTAGAGAAAATTGTTGTTTGCCCATATGAAAACAATCCCATAACCATTTTGCTGAAGAGCTTTAATGTTTCCATGTTCCAGCATGATCTACTGAAATTCAGCCAGGGAACTGCTCTGTGGCAGTGAATTGACTTTTGCCATCCCCGTGAAAATTATGCCAGGCTAAGAGCCACTGAAAAAGTATTTCACTGAGGATCCTTGGTAGAGATGGCAACACTGTCTTCAGGAATCAGAATTATCTCAGTTCAAGTCTCTTTGTGGTCTCAGATTTGTGTCATTGCTCTGTTTGGCGATTCACTATTGCCTGCCAGGTGAGTTGGACATCTCTCTGGGTCCTAGTGTCCACTTTGGCTGACCTTCCAGCTGTGAGCTTTGGAAATGATCATCTCTGATCCCTCTCTAACAGCTGCATCAATGCAAAGTCCAACCTCATCCATCTGCATGGCACTACACTTCCCTGCAAAGCTGTCTTCTTAGTTCTTCCCTTTGGATTTGGGCACAGGGCAAACTCCTGAGGCAATTTGCTCAACCTGCTTTACTTTTGTAGAAGCAGCTATGGCAGCTGCTATTCCTATATTTTTACCATGCTCGCTGCTCCTCTTCTCTCTGCTGCACTCCCCCTCAGGAATTCATTCCATCTGACTGTGCCATCTGTCTGAATGCTTCTTGTTTGCTTGCCCTCCTCTCAAAAATCAGGGCTTTGCAGTGCTGCTGCGGTTTTGTAGAGCAACAGTACGTGTTTCCACTTCTCACAGTTTTATCCTTGTTTGAAAGCAATGTGGTAATGGCCATACAGAAACTGTCAAGAATTTATGGGTGACACTTTGGCTATGTCTGTTTTCAGGAAATTAGACAATGCTAATGCTGGTTCTCTGACCCTCAGTCCAGTTGTCACTGGCTGGTCATACCTACATTATTAAACTTCCTTAGCCTTCAAAACAGGTTGGCTATGTCCAGGGTCCCAACCCTTGGCTAGGCTGGTCCCCAGCCAAGGACAATTCCTGAACCATTCCAGGAAGACCGCTGGTTAGTCCATGCCAGAATTTAGACCGAGCCCTGGCACTGTTTAATCTACTAGTTCAGATATAATCCTCATGTCATACTCATCTGAATACATCAGATGCCTTGAATCATCTGAGCAATCACATAAAACCCTTTCTGCGTTATAAAGATATATTTTATTGTTATTGAATCAGACTTCCCTAAGATTACAGATAGAGTGACTGCTTTCCAAGAATATTTTGAACTTCCAATGCTGGAAGATTCATGTGACACATGTTTAAACTGATTTTTTTGAGTTAGTTCCTTAGGCATTATTTTAGTTATCTCTGTATGCACCTTTGTTTGCTTTCTACTGTTCTGCTTTAAATGTCTGCTTCCTTGTTCTCCTTTCATTAGATGAGTGAAAAAAAAAATCAAAAACCAACAAACCCAGACAGTTTTAATAAAGCTTGGGGACCAATGTTTCCACCTGAACTATTGTAATTAATGAGCATAGCAGATGATACTTTGGTCAGATGAGTCAAAGCTGATAACACTTCACTGGGTCTTCTTAGTTCCTCATGGACAAACAGTACTTAGACCTACAGGCACAGTTGTGCACAGGATTTCACAGGACTATCTCCTTTTCAAAAGGAATCATGTGAGCAAGGAAAAAAATGCCAGCAAAAAAGCTTATTTTAACCATGTGTGGTTTTGCAGGACTGTCTTTCATTGAACAGCAGTTCAATGAGTAACATAAAAAATTCACACAGGCAATTCTAAGCTCTGTCAGAGAAGAGAATAATAAGAATGTCTTGATGCATCAAAGGCTAAACCGTAAACAGCCATCAAACCAACCAGAAACTCAAATAACCACTTCAAACCTTTGGCTTCAGCAGAATAGAGCACAAAACTTTTACATAGTGGGAACATCAGGCCATGCAGGGCCTTCTACACTGTTCCATGCAGAAGTAGAGCATTGGGGTTTGCAGCAACTTGTAAGGATTTGATGCCAGCTGCATCCCTTGGCCTTCCTCTCCTGCCTTAGACTCCCAGGAGCTGTTCCTCCTGTGAAGCAGAACCTCAGAGGCAACTCTGTCCTCAAGTGATAGCATGAAGTAAAAAAGACCACCCCTTTTCTTGCATAAGTTTCCAGTGCCCCATGTACAATGCATGTTTTGTTAAAATTAGAAATTAATATATTGCAATTTTAAAGCAAACCAAAAGGACTTTTATCTGCCAACATCTCTGTTTAAATCCTTCTCCAAGAGCTGATGAAATCATCTGACATAAAGCAGAGGCTGCATTCTTTACAGAGCTTTGAGTGATGTGTATTTTACCAACTCATCCATGAGAAAGGGATTCTTGAACAAAATGACTAAGTGAAAGAGATAATTTTAAAAATATGCTTATGTAGAATTTTAATTGTGACTTGCACCGTGACCATTGCTAATGATTTCAGATATCAGACTATTCTGAAATTAAGAAGAAATTCAATACACTTTTAAATTGTAGCTCTGAAAATGTAATTTATGCTTTCAGGACTTTTATCTTAAATAGTCTTTCTGGCTTAACAAAAATTTGGATACAGATTGTTTAAAAACTTGCAACTCCAGCACTAATTCAGCTGAAAAGTTTCTGAGGAACAACTGTTACATCAATAAACATAAATCTCTAAATACATGTAAGATTAAGATCCTTGCTGTTCAAGATATTCACCTTTTATTTTAGGTGCTTGAGGCACTACTGAAAGCTTAAAAATATTACTGAAAAGAGTGCTGTGACATCTGAGCCATGGCATGCAACTCATTCACATGCCCAGTGACAAACAGCATGCTTTGCCTTTCTGTCCATGGGAAGAGTTGATTTTGGATTTAATTTAAGGGTGAGGCAAGTGCTTTTGAGATAACATTTTGCAGTTCCCTGCTGCTCTGTTCTTATTTGCAGGCCCATTAAATAGTGTTTTACAAGAACAACTTTCTCATTTGAACTGCTCAGTAATGACAACAAATTTTTGTGGTTCAAGACTATCATAAACTAGTTCCAGAGCACCTGCCAGGAGATATTATGATTTCTGTGTACTTCAGCTGAGGGTACAGTTAGCTTATGTTGTTGCAGGGTATGAATTACAGTTTTTCTTCTAAAAATAGAAGCTGTTTGCATTCAGAAAATAAAGTAAACATAACATTTACATTCAAAACAATTCAAGAAAAGCATCCTCGGTGAGATAACAATATGTTTTTCATGTCAGAACTACAGTGGGATAAAGAAGCCTGCTTTCAAGGGCTCCAGACAAGTCATAGCAATTTAAAATAGCTGAACATCAAGTCCTTCAGTTTTAGCTCCATGTCCTGTCATCAGCAATCAGATGAAAAGAGAGGTTGCTAAATTAGTAGTAAGCCACTGACTAGTTTTCCCAAGGTGAGGTTTAGGCCTTGCACTCTTTCTGTGCCAACCCCTGCAATTCAGTCAACTACAGGGAACTTCACAGCATAATTTGTGGCAGCTGGGGACTGCATTTGTGTTCTGCTCTGGGCAAGCAAACAAACCAACCAACGCACAAACCAGCGGCTAAAAGCAGCTAACAGGGGAGAGCAAGTGCACAGCAAGGATTTGAAACTTCCCCTGAGCGCTGTCCCTGCCTCCAGCTATTTTCAATTTAAGAGTTTGCCTGAACCTGATGTGGTTTATCTGATTAGCAAGAGATACTCCAATACACACAAAAGTGAGTATTTCTTCCAAGCATTTCTACTGTCTCCATCCAGGTCATGTTAACTTCTGCATCCACAGACAAGGCATTCTGCAGATCTGCTCTTCAGTGTGTGAAGTACCACTTTGTTCTGTTTGTCGGTGGAGGATTCTTCAAAGCACGTGTAAAGCAAAAATAACTAGCCAAAGAGAGCAGGTGCCAGGACATGACAGGAGCATAGACTAGTTTTCTACTAGAAAGATGTCAAAGTCACCCACCTTCCTGGCTTACTTCCCAGACTCATCCAGGACAGGAGGCAGCTAATGATGGAGTCCTGCAGAGCCCAGCTCCCTGAGCTGTGGATGAGCAAGGAAGAGCGAAGACAAATGCTCTCTGACTGCTGCGATGCACAGACATGATCTTATAACTCTGGGAGATTCTTGACAACAAGTTTGCCTCCCACAACAAATGAATAAAAATCTGCACATGAAATTATTGCCAGGGGTCTAGGTCTAGAATTAGTACCATAAACTTTCTGACCAACCCTAGACTGTTTCTCCCTAATATTTCAGAGGAGCACAGAAACCAGCAGTTCTCAGGGAGGCTCTACTCTACTTGTACCAGTCATAAAGGAGACTTAAAACCTATGGTGCAGGAGATTCCTTAGTGAAGGATCTCTTGTATCTGATAAACAAACCTAAACAAAATAATGTGGCCCATTAGGATTTTCTCAGACACCTTTCAGGGCCCCAGCACTTCTTTGTTGACTCACTTGTGAAATAAGTTCATGATCTTTGCCTTGTCAGTGTTTGGCAGCTCTGCTTAGGATCTGCATGGAAGAGATCATGGTGCTTTTGTTATGTGAATAAGCATCTGTTAGGAATCCCACCACAACCGCTAATTTATTCCATATAAACAGCAGAGAAGTAATGAGAAAATACAGGCTCATGTTTACTACCAACCTGGCCGACCATCACACAAGCAATTTAAGTGCTGCGTTTTGGTCAGTTCTTGCTGAAGCATAGCAGCCATGCTTAATTTATCTTGTCCAAATCAATGCACTGAGTAGTTACCACTTTCACTGAACATGGAGATGATTTAATTTATGGATTGGTGAAATTAGTCTATTTACACAGTAGAGCACATATTAAGCATTGAGAAAAAAAGCAGAAAATGCCTAACCACCTTGGATTTTTGCACAAGCCTTTAAGAATAATCTGTAAATTTTCAACTGGAGATTAGCATAATTCAACATGTCACTATTTTAGAACTACATTGCTATATTTACTATAGAATGGTGGAAAAGTGGACATCATGCTTTAAATTAATTAGTAGGTGACTGATTTATGTCACTTCTAATGCGGGAGGAAGAAGTTAAAAATTAGTAGTCTGATGGCAAGTAAATCTTGACAAATCAAATGAGTACATTTTTTAAAAAAAATTGAATTACTGATGTCTAAATTCATAATCTAGTGTCAGAAAGTATATAACTTTTCTTTTGAATATGGATCAAGTTTTCTCTTAAAAATAGCATGGACATTTCCCCCTATGTATGAAAAAAATGTTTCAGAACATCAACCTTCTGAAAACTCATTAGCCTCCATTTATTCATGACAATTTGTTCCTGAAAGAGTTCAGAAGATGTGGACAGTTTCTCTTCAAATCAAGGATTATTTTTGCTTGAAATGAAAGTAGCAGTTTAAAGAGGAAACGAGACTGGTTTGATGTATATACATCATGTGGACTGCTGCATATCTCTTCTGATTGAATGCTTAAAAATATAAAATGAGAATAGAAACAAAGGCTGTGATGAAAATCACTAGCACTGTCTGAGTCAAAAGTGAAACTGTGATTGCTTAGCTGAGAAAAAAAAGTGTAAAGGAGGCATGAAGAAAGGCTGTTCAATAAGAAGAGACTGGAGAAGATGGATGCTCCTTCACCATGCATGAGTGAATATACATATGGTAAAAGCAAAAGGCAACAAATTTAAAATTAAAAAAGTGTATGCAAAGCTATGTAGACAAACATACATAAATCGGCGCTTGATTTTCATTGTGTTTGATTAAAGCCAGAAGCTTAGCATGCTTTCAAAATAGTTTTTATATAAGGTAGGAAAAGATGTTAGAAGTCAGTAATTCAGGTCCTAAGCCATCCATTAACTGATGACAATGGAGAGATGTTTTCCGTTCTACCGGATCCTTTCTTCCTGAGCATCTAATGCTGAATCTGAAGAGCTGAAATTAGCATTGTTCACAAGAAACTGGTGAGAGATTTTTAGCTTCACTGGCTAAGAAAATGAACTGCTAATAACAAAACCAGCAAAACCTATATTAGATTTATGAAGCCATTTCAGGTGGGAGTAGAGTGAATCAGATTAAGATACCATTAATTACCATAAGACATAATCTTATAGTAATGTTTTGAGCATCTTCATAGTAAAATTTGCCTTCACTATGCTAGTACACTTTATATGAAGATAGCATGCTGGTATTTCTATCAAAATTTCAAATAGGAGCTCCAGGAAAGTGAAAATATGCATAGTTCCATCGTGGCCATAGTTTTGTCCCATTCAAGGGGGCTCTCTGTGAGTGTATGTGTATGTGTGTGCATTTAGAATGAAATACTTTTTGTAAATGATTGATTTTTATATAAACATTTTACTACTTTCGGTGAAAGTAGATATTTTTCCAAACTTTTTTTTACCCAAGAAGTTTTCTGCTTTGTAGTTTTTACTTCAAGCTCAGCATAAGCAATCTTTTAAGCATGAAAAAACTGAAGTTCTATAAAGTATCTCCAAAAACATACGGCTCTGGTTTTAACAAAATGTCTTTCCTCTCATGTGTACAATGCATGCTATGACCAAAGTAAATGAGAAACAATCATAATTCTGTTCCTTTGGCTATATCTTTTGGATACCCTCCAACATAAAATGCATTAGCACAAAAAATGTACTTGTCCTTAATTAATTTATAGCTTAGAGCAGAACACCATAAATAACAGTTGAACTTCAGCTGCAAAGGTTTTAAAGTCATGGATAAAATATTATATAAAATTTATAATAAACCTTAAACAGTGCTAGAGGACAAGTAGAACTAATTATCAATAAATCCAGGAATTTCAGTGATGAACAACTGAATTAGAAGTTGTTTATTTTGTAATACGTTTGGGTTCTATTCAATTTATTGTCATTGTGGGAGAGAAAATTATTTAAGTTTTACCACTACCCTGAACAAATAAACTGAAATATTTGGTTGGGGTTTTTGATTTGTTTTGTTTTTAAATAGCTTGAAGCATATAAAGTATGCTGGCATATCTTGTTCTGAAGGTTACAGAGGTTACGTAGTTGAAGGTTACAGAATCTGCATGATATACTACAGCTTTATATAGGAACACAGGACTGGAAAGGATCTAATAGGTCATCAAATCTCTTGTCCTAATATTGACGGAATCCTGTTTTATAATCCCCTTAAAAAGTTTATCAAGTTCCACCACGAGTGCAGTTAAGATTTTTGCTGCTGTAACTTCAACTGGAAAATTGTTCCCAAATCTCGTTGCTCCAAGTGAGAACCAGTTTCTGGTTTCTAGCATAGATTAAATTCTGGCCAATCTGTGCCGATGGATTCCCTTGCCAACATTTGTCATTTAGTTCAAATGGCTCTCCCATCTCCCTGATGTTTGCCTCCATAGTATATCTATAGACAGCAACTGGATCCCTTAACAGCCTTTATTTTGCTAAGCTAAACAAGCCAAGCTCTTCATTCTGTTTTCTCATATGATAGGTTCTCTATTCCCCTGATCATCCTAGAAGTCCATCTTTGTACCTGAACAAGTCTGAGGTAATGTGCTACAAATGACAAAGTACAACAGTCTTGTATAATAGCATAACAAAAGGAACCATAGCAAACGGAGTAATAATTTCAGGCTTGCAAGAATGTGCTGTGCCAAATATTTAGGAGGTTGAGTAAAGGTTTTGTAATCTTCTAAGGGGATTTTTATTAGAAATAATGGGATTTTTTTCTAAGTTGTTGTTTGAAATTGCAGTATGAAAGATTTTAGGGCTTTAATTAAAAGCTGAGAAATCAATGAAAATTATGATTTGGTTGAGACCTTCAGCCAGCATAGTATGTAGCTGATTAGATTTGTGACTAATCTTTGAAGAAATGGGCCTAGCATTTTGAAAGTTTGTTTGACAATAAGCACTGAGAAAATTCCTATGAACACTGTAAGTATGTGATGAATCTTTCCTGGAGAAGCCACAATTGTATTCACATGTTGTCTTTAAGAAATTTCAGTGGCAGAGTTCAGGGGGTTGGTTCCCTGGAGTTAGCTCTGCAGAGTGCTCCCACCAGTGTGAGCCATTGGAAAGCAGAAGAGAATGTGGGGACAACTGATCCCACCACCTCCCAAGACCACAGAGGAAAGGATGTTTGGTCAAATCCAGTATCCCCTAGTCTCTTGTGTCATAGCTTCTTAAAAAACTTCAGGAAACTCCTGACTCCCAGCTTTAAGACTGTGACAGTAATGTTTTTTGGCTGTTTTATTTTTAATCCTTATGAGTTGGTAGTTTAATCAAGATCCAAGGGAGGCTTCATACAGAAACTTTTTCCCAGTCATGCTGGGCCTGCCATCCTAGTGCTTAGGGCCACGGTCACTGGAGTGTAGGATGCCTCTGTTAGTGTGGAGGAGAGACATTGTAGGGGTTTAGGGGAACATTTGTTTTTCTACAATCCTTCTTTTTTCAGGAACACACTGATTTCTTTTTTAGCTTTTCTCTGTCCTGTAGGGTAAGGAAAAAAGAGCTTTTGTTATACACTGTAGGAAAAGAGAAGCACAAATTTAAGCTGATACGTGCACATATGAAGATCAATGAAAATGAAAAGCTTGTAAATTACAAATAATTTCTTAAGCAAGAGCAAAGGGGAATCCCAACTGTGATTACAAGCAATTAAATACACAATTAAGGAAATTCATGTCAGGGCACTGCATGGGTGGTTGCTCCCTGAGGGCTGGAGTAGGGGAAATCCCCATGGGGACTAGAGGGCTGGGGGCAGACCCAGCCCTCAGCATCAGGCACTTCTCCGCAGATGGGGATGGGCTGAGGCTGGAATGGGCTGTGGACCCATGAGTGGGCCCAGCTCAGTGAGGCCCGTGGCCAGGCAGGGCAGGACTTTGGGGGACTGGAGACTGGCCCTGTTGTGGCAATGCTGAGGCAGGGGCTGATGACCCCAGGGGGTTTGACATGGGGTCCTGGGCCCTCAGGGACCTGACAGTAAATTAAATGGAACTGTAATTCTAACAAGTATTTCTGATGATAATAGTCATCATCAAATAGTTGATTTGATAGTGGAAGCCATCACATGCCACCTGCCCCCATGGTGACCTGTGGGCCATGGGAAATAAATGCCCCTTCCTGCATCCTAAAACCTTCTCCAGCAGTGCTGGTGGGGAATAGGGTGCTTGCCAAAATCAGCATTATGTGTCCTATTCTGACTATCAGTGCATAGCCGGATCTTCATAGTGCCTCACAAGACTGTCTATCCAGAAGGACTTGCCCTTCATTGTATCATCCCGTGTGACAGCTAGGGCTTGGAACTTCAAGGGAGTGAAAAGCAGCTTCGAAAGCTCTTTGCTTTCCCTGGCTGTTCCTTTGGGGGTCCTTGGATCTGTGGCTTGTAGATCTATGGGAAGATGGGGACTTTCATCAAAGCTGTCGTTAGAGCATCTTGGCCAACCTGCCAAAGAAAACTTCAGCTTGCTTTCTGCTAATTTTGGTTCCGTGATCTGTGGTGCACTGGGGGAAAGGGGGCATGCGTATGTGAACAAGGAAAGCTGAGAGACATTCTCCAAAACAAATCTACAGAGAATCAATAGCTTCATAATACTGCACTAAGAGTAACAAACAAAAATTATTCTACTCTCAACAACTAGCATGGAAAAAACAGCCCAAGAGGCATCCTGCTGTGCAAAGAGCTGTGATGTTATTGTAGCCCCGTTAGGTTAAAGATGCTACTGAGGCAAAGTCTGCAAGCGAAGCTGCTTCTTTCATTAGCCTAACAGGTGGTTAGGAGCATTTTTGATGTGCCTGTGTGATGACTGTGAGTGAAACACCAGCTTTTTTCAAGTTAGTGGCAAAATCCCACGGGCTTTTCAGTACAACACAATGTTGTATAATAGAGAGTATTTTAGTTAAATACAGTGATATTCATCCTGACTGTTTCTTTTGCTCACCATATTTACTGTGGCATCACTTAGTTAAAATGGAGAATAAGACATGTATAGGCATAAATATTATCTCAAGATATTTTAAAGTTTAATGAAGAAAAGGTTTTCCAGGGTAGTGTGAAATATTTAACTTATCCTGACACTTGGTAAAACATCAGAGGATCTAAATTACTCAAGTCCTAACTGTGTTCCAGGATGTCTCCTCTTGGGAAGATTTAGGTGTGGTTACTACACTTGTAAGATGACTTTAAAACAATATACAGTGGAGGGAAAGTACTCTTAGGGGCCTATTTTTAAACCATGTCTTCTGTGAACAAGGTTTCTTCAAATCACGAACAACGCCACTCTTTTTGCATTCAGTACATAAGATTTTAATCTCATTTAGACTGACGAAAATCCAGAGTAACTTCTTTAAACTCAGAAGAGTCAAGACAAATGAGGTCAGAATTTGACCCATTAAGACTTGGTCCACCTTTTCTGTAATCTTAAATAATTAGTATGAGCTGACTGACAGAAAACTGTTCTTTGTTTCTTGTACTTTGTGAATTGCACAGAAAATGAAGCTCTTCATTGCAAAAACATGGTTCACTTCCTTTTATTATCTTTAGATTGTTCCATATTAACTTTTAAAGGCGATAGTCTTGATCCTTCCTCCATTCAAATTAATGAGAAAACTCTCACTGACTTTTTTGAAGGACAAACTTTTTGTAGGGCAAAGAATTAATTCTTGTAAATCCCATGTGCCTCATACAAATTATCTCTACTTTGCTTCTTGTAAACTGTCATGCCAGATGTGATTCAGAGCCTGTGGGTATAACAGTATGATAACCTGAATTCTTTCACTTCTAGGAAATGCTTTCTACTATTAATAAATAAATAAATAAATGGTTAATTGCTCAATTTTCTCCTAGAACTGGCTGTTCAACTGACATTTCCTAAACAAATTTTCAAGAAAATTATTTATCAAAAAAGTTAATTTTTTTTCCTATAAAGTCAAGTTTTACTTAATGTGTTTGCATCAACTTAACTGTGATGACAGCTGGTTAAGATTTCATTATTGAATCTATCCTTGTGTTGTTCACAATCCAATAAATCTCATTCTTTCAATTCAGAGCAAGGACAAAAAAACCCTTCAAATACCAAGTTGGTATTTACTATTTTGTAAGAATTCACATACAGTTTGTTAAGAAATAATGGGGAAATGTGCCATACACTGTTCTAACTGCTATTAACTTAGACACTGTAGTAGTCCTGCTTTATTCCTTAAATGGTAGTGTCCCTAATATGACTACAATGTTATTAGGTGAACTATATAAATTATTTAAAAAACAGTCAGCCTGTAGAGTTGAACAAAATTGTTATTGTTTTCTTTAAAAACACCATGTTCTTCTTGACCAGACGTTCTGTCAAAGGAAAGACTTCCATGGTCTCACACTCCTCAGAAGCTCTCTGGCACCACCAGTTCTGCCACTGAGCCTGCCTGGGCACATCACTGCTCAGATCCCTTGGCTCTGATCTTTCCATGCTAGCAGTCTCTGAAGTGGGTTTGACTTACCAAACTTTGCTTCTACCATAACTGTGCTGCACAGCTGAGAAAGTCAGGGCAGAATTCAGAGAATCCACAAGGTGTATTCAAATTCTGTTTGTTTATGCAAACTAATCAAAGTCATGAATGAGGTTTTATCAACATGAGACCTTGCCTCCCTCCAGTGTTACGACTGTTCCTCATACGCCCTGCAACATCCCCTGCTTTCCAGCAGAAATGCTCCCAGTTCCCTACATGTCTCCTGTACCTCCATGGTATTTGGAGTTGCCACCAAATCCCCAGCCTTCCTTTGCTTTGTGAGCTGTGAAAGAAACTGGTCTGTAGCTCTTGCTGTGCTGTGGATTGCCCACCTGGTCCAGCCAAGGGAGTCATGCATTCTCACTGAGCAGCTAGAAGTCTGTAGACTGCGTGCAGTGTGACTAATATATGGGCCAAGCTGGATGTGTTACTTCTCTGCTGTCGTTTTGTCATTTCATTGCATTGCATTTCATTGCACGTATTCTGCAGAACTAGTCTACGCAATGAGGAACCCAGCACATTACCTACCCTTGTTTTTCCCTCCCTCATTACGGGTGCTTTTTTTGGAATGGTGGGGCTTACTTGATGTTGATTGCTAAATTAAAGCAGAAAGCTGCAACTTGTGGTACCAGCTCTTAGGAGGCAGCAGGAGTGTGAGATTTTGCTACCTGGGTTGGTATACTGTATCATACCTGCAAACATGTCACCTAATGTGTTCTGAATTCTTCAGAGTTGTTGTGCTCTCTCATGGCTTTGGATACACATGGATAAAGTCAATGGGAATCTCTAAATTAAAAAATACAAGTATTTTCAAGCCACTTTAAGTCTGGGAGTCTGTGTTTTCTAGCTGGCCTGCTGGCTGGCAGGCAAACCAACCAGAACATGCTGCTTCTTGCTTTGTCCTTGCGTGCAGCCCCTGAGCCTTATCTTTTCTCTAGGGCGCAGCAGGGACCCCAGTCAGCCTCAGGTGGGAGCAGCAGAGCAATGGCACAGGGATACCTCCATCCTCGACTCCCTCCTCCCCCCTCCGGACCTAGATTCTAGCGAAGCCCCTGCTCTGGAAGCATCCCTTGGCACAGGTATTACTCCACAACACAGGCTGTCCAGCTGACACGCAGGAGCTTCCAGGTGGAGCTACGCTCCTACATTAATAACATTCAGGAGATGCTGTTGCAATAGCATGGCTGAAAGCAACACTTGAGCTTCCTGCAGATGTCAGTTCCAGGAGGTCACCAGAATGACCTATGTCATCTCTTGTCTTTCAGAGGCTCATCTGAATTGCAAATCTGTCAAAGCCCTCAGGGTCTGTTGAGGATTACCAAGGACATCCTGAATGTACATTATTTTCCCTGAAATTTTTTAGCATAATGAGTTCATAATAAGCATCCTGAGTTAACAAGTTAGTGTAACGAGGAACTTTTATGACCATACTGGGTGTTTCACAATATTCTTCTGGGATTTTGTCTGTCTTTTAAAAGCCCCATTGCTAGTATCACATTGGTTATACGGTAATCTTTATTTCCAATTTTAAAATACCTCACGGTGCTGGAACATGCTTTGAAATTGTGAACCCAGTTCAAGAACTGGAAGGCAATCAATAACTGATTTTATAAAAATTTCACAACTTTAAGCCCAATATCATATCATGTTTTTGAATGTCTGACTCATTTGGAAATCTTAGGATTGTCTGTATTAATTATGGCCCCAGAAGATGTCTCTCAACAGTCAGAAAGCAACTCCATTTGTAGTCAAGGATTGCAAACACAATCTTCCTGGAACTGAAAGTTGTACATTGTGCAATTTTTATGGCTCGTATCACTTTTCTATTTTTAGTTGGTTGAAACCTGCAATACATCATGTAATCCTCCTTAAATTGTCATTCCTAATACTAATTTCCATTAACTTGGCATAAATAAGTTTCTTTCTTTCTTAAATTTGTATAGCTACTATTTTGCCTAACATTGTTACTCAAGCAAATTTTTAATTTTACTGATACAAAGTTGATGTGAGTACAAAATGCTAATGATGTGTTTCTAATTATGGAACTTTTAAACCAAATTTAAAAACACCCACAGTATTTTCTTTTTATTTAAAAATATGTGTGTGTTATGAAGTCCAATAACTGTTCCATTACTTCAACAAACCATTTATTTAATCCTCCACCTTTATAGGCATTTGGAAAAGTTTCTCTGAGGTTTGAGAAAGCCTAATAAAATTGCACTTTTCAGCTTTTTTGAAGATACAGTGGGAAGAACAATTCTGGGTTTTTTCCTTTCTAGAAATGCATCTTCAAGGTATAAGAGATCAAGTCAGTGACAAGTATTTATACAGAACTCTCCAGCCTGTTCTTGCTTACTTAAGTAGAGATAATGTCATGTATTTGGCTACCTGCAGAAATTGTTTACGCAACATTACTTCATACCCTGGCTGAGCAGAGGGCAGGGGAGCTAAGCCTGCTGCTGGCACACCAGTTCATGATATCTGTGCCATAATGCTAAATTCTGGGTTCTGACAATATTTTTATTTTCTAGGCTTTCCTAGAGCTCTAATTATAATCCTTTGTCTTCGACACATACGCTTATTTCAAAAAGTCCGATGTTTGTTGAATACTTGGTGTTTGCTGCTTTCTGTGGTGTATGGCCGTGTGATTTCTAGTGCCTGGCAGGCCAGTGCTACAGCCGAGCCACACTACCATGCTGGCATGTGCTGCCAAGCATTTTTCTGTGCAGCCTTTTGGTTTTTCTTGATGAAAAAGTAATAACATTTGTATCAGTAAGTACAATTATAATAAAGATTTTTTTTGCAAGCATGACTGCTACCTTAGGTCAAGCACGTGGCAAACTCCCAGCTGTACAGAGATTCTCTAAATATGGCTATTTCATACCAGGTCAGTTTTGCAGTCCTAGAATTGACTCACAAACTGCTGACTGATTTTGTTTTTTTTTTTTAATTTACGTTGTTTGTTTGGCATGCAGTCAATTATGTTGTACAGGATGAATTTAAAAGATATAGTAGGATATCAGATTTTGGAATTAACTTTGATTAAATGAGTTACAGAATTTAATATGGAGGCAAATAGGTTTTTTGGGTTTTGACTGAGTTTAATAATTTCTCTAAGATGATGATATTCAAATCCTAAAGCACTGTGCTGATAAAAGAAAATACGAAAGTGTAACTGAATAGAAATGAACATGAACTGATGAATTAGTTTCCTAGCTGATAAATATTATAATAATAAAAAAATGTATGTATTCCGCAAATTACATTTAGCTTAGCAGAGTCTTTCAAGTTTAAAAATATAAAATACTCTTAATAATTCAGTAAGGAAATATTTATTCAACATGAGGACTTTGTCCTGACTTTTCTGAAAGCCTTGTGAAGTATTCTCAGTAAATACACAGTGGAGGCTCAGCTGGTTAGTCTGAGCTTGCTTTTTCTGGACAGCTGTGCTTACCAGTCAGCTACTGGGTGCTCTGGAGAGCTGCCCTTTAACTTTCAGCTGGGCAGGTCTGAAAAAAACTCTTTCACCTCTGAAATTCCTGCAGTGTGCATGTGGACAAATACAGATAAAGGAAAGCTCTTATCTGTGGCCTATGCAGTGAATATTAAGAGGAAAGAGGTGGTACTCAAAGCTCACTTAGACGTTGTCACTAGACGTAGAAACCTGAGTGAGGTTTATTCACACTGGGAGTAAAACAGTACATGAAATGTGAAATGAGCAAGTGAGAATACGTTCTGTTACATTTTGTTTCTTAAGATAACTAAATATAGCAACTTAATATGACAAGAAGTGACTTTGCATCCTCACAGGAGGAAAACTGGTTAATCATCCTTTTCCTACACCCCTGGTGATAAGCTAAAAATCAATAACAATACCATTTTGAGCAATTCAGAGGCAGGAGGAAAGACTAGGCTTTTGACCATAATTAGCATCTATACCTAAAAAAGCAGCTGCCTGGACAGTGCAGGCTCCAGCTTCTCCCCCTGGGGCCAAGACATGATGGAGCTGCCAACAGCCACTGCAGCAGGTCCTTGCCAAGGCCATGGGTCCACCATACATGCACAGGAGAAGCAGCTCAAAGTAACTTCTCAGTCACCTAAACGTGCTTGAAGGCAGCTGAAAAATATTTAAGTAAACAAATAGTAATGCTGAGACATTACATAACTGCTGGGTTAGACAGTTTTTCACTAAATAAAGAGAAACAGTCATTTCTCTATTTATATGCTGCTCTCTTACCTGATTTCTTACCTGATTTACCAATCATATACTATCTGTATATGCCTCCCCCCCTTTATTTTTTGATGATGACCAAACATTTTGGCATTATTGTGAAAAGTCAAATCAGTCTTTTAAAATCGTATCGAGAGACTGAGTGATGCTTTAATATTTAGAGGCACCCACCAATTCCCTTCAGCAATAATGAGACCCACATTGCTTTTCTGTCATCCACCTCCTCATAGGAAATAAGAACTTGAAAATTTTATGATTTTTTTTCCAGATTTACCTTAATTATTAAACATTAATCTCTAGTTTCACTTGCTCTAACTGAAAGAAAGATAACATAGATCCATTGTTTATTGCTGTTTCTTAAATTACTTGCTTTAGGCAATAATAGCCAAATTCCCCCCACTTTTCCACCCAGGAAAGACAGTTCAGCACAAGGAGTTGTGGCTAGAGAGTCAAATGAACTCATTTCCCAGTTAGGTAGCTCAGTAAGGGTGAACTTTAGACTCTTTTCAGTACTTTTTAGAAATATTGGGTTCTCTGCTCCTCTCAGCTAGAAGTGTACCTGCAGCAGCGGTCTGTGTACCCTGTAGAAAATCTATCTCGACTGCACAAGCCACTCAAATTTGTGACTTCATTAACACAGAGTTGGCAGGGTTGGTTATAGCAGGGACTGTGAGGGGCGGACACAGTCCCACAGCCTCTGTCATATCCTAACCTTTGCTACCAAGTGTGGCACTGTGTCAGATGCTGGTAACGAGGTGCCAAATACCTGTTATTGCCTCCCCACCCAACAGCAAAATCCGCCTTTTTGATGATGCATTTATGGATCCAGTGCCAGTTTATCAATCAGCTTACTGATGCGCCCAAATTAGGATCACAACCCCTTTAGAGAGGTCAGTAGTAACTCAGAGGGGCAAAATTGGACACCCCAGGGGCAGGATGCAGTGGTGTCCTCCAGCCACGTCCTCTCACAGGGAGGCTGGAGCAACATCACTGTCTGCCCAGCACCTTTTTCCAGGGAAAGAAAATCAGGGTATGCTTTCCCTGATAGACAGGAGCCATGGTGGGCTTCAGCAGTGGTCACTGAAGCTGCATGACTGAGGATGAGGACAGGCCTGAAGTCTTAACATAGTCTCAGAGAGTTTGGGCTCCATTTCAAAGACACTGCAGATTATGGATGAAACCTAAACTCCTAGCTCAGTCACACAAGTGAGATACTTAAAGCTGAACAGTGTGAATTTGTGCCAGTGCAGATGATTTTATCTTCATGTAGGCTTGTAAAACACCCACTCCATTTGTAGGAGCTCTTTTTAATATCTTTCCATGGCTCTGAACTGAAATGACTTTCTAAGAAAAGCAGCTAATAATGTTTTACTCTATCCTAGTGGAAAAAAAGAAAATTCAATGGATTTTTTAAAGTTAAATAAGGTAGGGTGTTTGCCTAGTTGCAACAAGACAAACCCAATTCACTTAGATTTTATCCCTGTTGAAGCTGGATTTTAAAAAGTCATAGATATTAAAACAACTTGGATCTGGCAGCAGGTATTTTTAGTTATGTTAATGTGAGACCAAGCCCATGCAGATATATTTATTTGCTTCTTCTTTCTCTCTTCCTTCCCTACTCAAAGTAGCTATGCTGTGTTTTCAACTTAGCCTGACTTTTTGCTCTGAACTAAAAAGCCAGGTGAAGCAGATTAACATTGACAGGCTGTTCAAAAAAACATCAAAACCAGCTCAACTTGTAGATGCAGGATAACGCTTTAACTTCATTCTTTTCTAGTGATGAAATTGTCTAGGGATTTTGAAACCAACACATTAGAAGAGGCACATAAATATGGTTTCTATAAATGAAAGCTATTAAAGTGGATGAGGCCATTTTCAATGCCCAGGTGAGGTATCTGCAGGTTTTTGTGCTGCTCCCTGTCAGCGTGAGGCATTGCTATTATTTAAATCAGTTAGGCTGACATTTACTTCTTTACTTTCTTTGCCACAAGTTCTGAAGTCAGTGGAAAGCCTGAAGGATTACTGGGAAATAATGACAGTCACTGGGCTGGCACTGCCAGGAATGAAGTAAGACTCTCCTTTCCGTTCACCTCTTTACAAATAGTAATGACAAGTGAAGGCCGGGGCTTTGAATACTAAAAGGGCCACTCTGGAGCCTCTCAGTGCTAGTCCTCTTATCAGTGACATGAAGCAGAAGAGCTCAGTTTGTGCCACCGAGCCCAGCAAAAGCCAAGAGAAGCTTGGTATGAAATAGGGATGTTGTGCAATCTCTCTTTGCTTCAGCTGCCCTGTCTCTTTCTGACCCCTGTTGAACTGATCTATCTCCAGACCATCCTTCAGTAGCAACTTAAAAACATGCCTCTAGAATAAGTAATATACTTCTGTGTGCCTTGACATAACTTACTTGAAAAAATATGAATTCTTTTCTGTTTTCCCACCGCCCTCCGGTTATTTTCTCTCGGCAGACTGTATTTATGGTGAGTTGCACTTTCCCTTTGCACGGCTGATTAGTTTTCCATTTCCTTTGTTTGTAAAGGAGCAAGCTGTGGAAAGGAAAGGCTGTAAATTAAACAGTGCCAGGGCATGAGCACAGATACTGGAAGGTGAATATCTGTACTCCTATTAAACTATTGGAGTGGTCCCTGGCACACTTCTGGCCAGGCCACTTAACACCCTCCCAAACCATTTGAGAGCATGTTTTGGGAGTCAGCATGGGCTAGGAGCAATTCCCAGTGGGCCGTGTGGATGTAGCCAGCATGTTATGGATGCTAAGAGGGCTTAAGAGCCTGAAGGATTTTCCAGGACAGCTGGCCTCACAGTCAGAGAGCAGTCCTGGACATGGTTAATCTCCAGTATACATGTAGCCAGAGAATTCCTTTATTTTTTTTTTTTACCAACGAGAAAAATATTATTGCAAAACCACCAAAATTGATAGTGAAACTCAAGGGCAGGTTTAGTATCAGAGAGTATTTTTAACTCCTTGTTTTGAAACCAGTTAAACTTCACAGAGGAGGAAGCTTTTGGGAGGTGGAAGGCAGCCCAGTCTAACAGAGGGGGTTAAATTCACCTCTCACCAAACCACCCGGCATTCATGTGCAAGCTGGTACTCTGTATCTATCAACAACTGAAACTTCCTACAAAGGAGTCACTGAGAGATATTTGGAACTTGCTCCCTGCTTTGGTTGACAGCTGAAATTTGAGATGCTGCAGATGTGTTTTTACATTGTTGTCTCTTGGAGACAATATTAGTAGAAGATACAGGTCCTCTGTATAATTTTTTTTTCATTTTGCTGTGAAATCTGTAAGGGTATTTACATCATGAGTGTTTTTTATTATTCTTATGAAACAAAAGAAGGATAAATTAGTCAAAAGTAAAATGTAGCTATAGTTGTTTACTGGTTTCAGCAAAATCAGAGCTGTGCAAATCATGGCTACCAAAAAGAATACGGGATTCTTGATTCACAATTCATGTCTCGTTAGCAAGAGACAGCAAAGTACTTCCTTTGACCCAAAGCCTGAAGTTCGCTTTTAGGACATTCAACTTTTTCTATTTTCTCACACTTGTTAAAATCCAAGATAATTTTGAAATAAAAAATAATTTTAAAGTGAAAAGTTGAGATAGATTTTGTAGAAAGCTAGTAAGAGTTAGTTTCATAATTTCCTAATTGCAGTCCCTATTTGGCCCATGGTTCATTCCCACATTAAAGTAGGATTGCAGTGACCACAGAATGACTTTACCTTCCATGCTGTGTTCCGTCAGCGTTCCATCAGTTTTAAGTATTTTGGTTGGTCATTGTGAGGATAGGGACAAGGGACTCAGAGGCAAGAGCTATGATGATTATCAGCCTGCTCCTGTCTATTGCTGCTTTCAGAAGTTTCCTGCCATCTTGGAAGCAAAAAACTCATTGTTACAGGAGCAGTGGTCTTTAGAAACTACTTATGAGACATACAGTGTGGTTACTAAGTCCACAGTATATTTGATCTTGCAGGTTATCAGCTTGGTTCTATGCTGGCAACAAAAAGAAATCACTAATGCTTACCTAACACCAAAGACTACCCATCTGCAGGAGTGAAAAATCTTTGGTAGGCCAGCTAATCTGCATCACCTCTCTTACCATTTTCCAGGCATGTTCTGGCTGTCAGGTGATAAAACAAATATTTAGTGGGTTTGGACTGAACCTAATGGTGACATTGCTAGCTTTGTCTTCATGTGAAGGTCACAGTTTGATTTTCAACTGAAATTGAATGACTCAAAAGGGCAGAAAGCTGTAAAACAATATGTGAAGAATCACGATAGGCCACAGTGTTCATCCAGCCCTCAAGGAGTGGCTGTGTCTGGAGACAGGCTCCATCAGCTGGGTGCAACGTAGGCAGCCCCTGGAAGCAGGGGCATTTCTTTCCTCTGAGAATCCATGCTTTTCCTTCAAATCAGGAGTACTCCTGGGCACAGGACACTCCAGCAGGCTGGAAACAGGCTGGGAAGAGGGATGAGTAGGAACCAACCTACTCCCATGCCTCCCTGCTCAACTGAAATGTGCTAGAAAGGCTGCACCACAGGCAGTTAGCACTGTTGCCACCTACCTTGCCCCTGGACAGTCCCTTTCAGCCCATAGCTACTCTGGAGAATAAATATCTAAACCCTTATCAGACCTAGTGGCATGTTTGTCCAGTGGTGTCAGCTGCTTGAGCTGTCTCTTCTCTATGACTCCTGTTTGTCTTTTCTGGCAGCTGGGAAGCACAGAAATCAACACGGGTAGAGTGATCACAGAATCACAGAATCATCTAGGTTGGAAAGGACCTTGAAGGTCATCTAGTCCAACCGTTAACCTAACACTGACAGTTCCCAACTACACCATATCCCTAAGCGATATATAAAAGTTTACTTTTTTGACTGAATGATGATCTAATAGCTTATCATTCCTCATGCCTCATGCATCCAAGATGTTTTTCCAGATGAAGCCTGGGAAACATGAAGCTTTGTGAAACAAGTCTATGGTACTCCGTAGTTGGTCAGCATTCATTACTCAAGTAAAAGTATTCCAGCTGAAACCACAAGTTTTCCTGAAAATGACAAAATTAATGGAATCATACCAGCATAAACTCTGTTCTTTGTAAATCTGTGCCATAATTGAGCCAGAGAAGAGTTTATCTTGGAATTAAGAAAACGGTGCTAAAGCGGCATAAATCTGCCTTAGTGATGACTGGGTTTCCTCTTTTAGTTTTGTGAAATCCTTTTCTGCTTTCATGCAGATTATACCTATTCAGAATGGCACCTGGATATGGAATTTTAAGAAATCTTTTTCTTTTCTTCTTGAGAATACATTTATGCTTATTCCTCTCATTTCTTTTTTCAAGCAAAGGAACTACTGTTGGTATAAATGTTAGTGAATATAATCCATGTGCCACTATGCTCTGCTGTTATAAGAATCAATTTTAGAAGCTATAAAGTAAATCTTTGATAAAGCAAAAAGGCTTTGCTGATCCTTGTGCTGTACCTCAACAAGTGTATCTGCTATAACTTTGCTACTTTTCTACACTATTTGCAAGCAGCATAAAAAGAAAAATTCTATTCACCAAAATAGATTAGGGAATAACAAAATAACAGTGACTTGATAGAAGAAAATAATCTGTGTCCTGCATCTAAAACAGTCACTGTATTTTTATCAGATACCCTTAACAGGGACAAATTCTCCTTCTTATAATTAAAAAGACTCAAGTTTCTTCCACCGATGAGACTCCATGTATGGTATGACAAAATGAGAGAGACACTGTGACATCCGTCTGCCACGGGGCAATTCTCCTTCCTGCACAGGCTCCTCTGAGCAATGCCATGGCCTCTCTCCGTCACTTGAGCGCAGGCAGCGGGTGCAGCTCAGGGACAAGCCCAATCTGGCAAAAAGCTTACAGGGCAGGAGAGAGCCCACACAGAGCAGTACCGCCAGGGCAGGTGGTGCAAACCCCTCTATGGAGGCTGTGTCAACAGGATGACATGAACATTTCTTCTTCAGGGCATGAAGCTCAACACACGTGCTTGGGCGTTGCTGCTCCTAAGACCTGTATGACAAATGTTTTTCCAGCACAGCAAGCAGACCAGCTGAAAGGATGAAGGCAATAGTGGTGTTATGTAGCTAGACTAGCCACAGGTCCTCTCCTACTTCGTATAAGAATTGCAGCCCTGTGGGTTGGTTATTCCAGCTGTTTACTGAGTAGAGAATTGTCCTGATTCATAAAGTATCCATACCTCTGTGCCAATGCACCAACAACAAAGGCGAGCAGCTAACACATGCTTTCACAAAAGCACACAGGTAACGTATAATGCTGTCAGAAGATCAAAGACCTTTTCTTTTTTGCTCTTGCAGATAAGTCATGATGCATATGAGGGCAAGAGATTGGTGTGGGGTTAGAGAGCACAATGAATTAGTGCTCTAGGCATGAATATTTAGAAATCCAGGAAAGTCAAGAATTGCTAAGGGTAGATATTTTTTCCATTCTTCACTGTATTAGTCATTTGGTTTAGCTCTCTCCTCTGACTAGCATGACTGAAAGAAACACTGGAGTCATCTGCAAAAGCAAAACCAAGAATGAGGTCTGCGTTCCATTGGCATGGTTGTTCGGCTATCACACTGTCCGGAGTCTGACACATGTCTGCTGCATGCAGCATCCAAGTCCAGCTGGGCAGCATTGCTCAGCACACACCGCCGCACAATGCAGCCATCAGTTCCTACCTGGTCCTGTGACAACCTCTTGTAGCAAGATTCCTTTTTGTTTCTGCAAGTCAGACAAAACAATAATAACAAACATTTGCAGAGTCCAGGAAAACATACTGGAATAACTAATAATAAGGAGTAACTGATAATAAAACTAATGATTTTAACCAGTCTCTGAGGTGGTGTGAAGAGTTGCATCTATGCGTGTTTGTCCTGTGAAAGCCACACCACTGAGACCATGTAGCCTTAGTTCTGGCTATCCAGATCCCTTGGGGCTAAATCCATCCATGCTCATCTGGGGTGGTCCTTTCTGAGGACTTCCAAGCCAACAAAGTCAATTTGGTGTCCCTATCTTCCTCTCTTCCTCACATCTGAGAAAGTGTCTTCTTTTTTTGTATTTTTGTTTGATGGTTTTTTCTTAGTATCTACTGCTTTTTAAAATTTTTAAAAATTAAAAAAATTTTTAAATTTTTCTAACTCCTCTCTTCATTTATGGGGTGTTTCAGATCTGATGGAGGTTTTATATGATTTGATCTCCATTTTGAGTATATTTGTATTATTTTTCACTCCTGATGCTATACATGGATCTGTAATCACTGGGCAGAGATTTGGCTTGCTCAGTGCCTGAGTTCTCAGCAATCTCCTCTGTATACCAGGCACTTCTGCACAATGCTTTGCTCCACTCCAAATGTCTGTGCAGTGGAGCCTCTGAAAGATACAGTTCCCGTCATACAGTTCCCAAAGCCATGGCTGAGAAACAATTCCAGTTTTGGCTCACTAATAACGCAATTGCACCAACCCTCCAATACATTGTTAGCCTGTCAGAAACCCAGCACTTTCATGTGATATCTTAATCAGTTAGATCTGCAACTGAACTCCAGACTACAAATTTATAGCCAAAGGCAACAACCATATCATGGCTGTAAATCAGTCCTTTTCTGTGTGTGCATATAACGTTATCATTTTTATTATTATTGTTATTATTATTATTTTAAGGGAAAGCACTATGGAGCCAAAATCAGCATGTCCAATTAGCAGGGGGGACTACACTTTAAGTTCAAAGAATCCTTTTGCATTATCTGATTCCAATAGCGCTAGTAATGGAGCCTAATCTAACCTGTCATTTCAAGAGCTATAGGGAGAACAAATTGCCGTCGACTGGGGAAAGGTTTGGAACACCATGCAGCCTGTCCTCTCCTGACATCCTACTCAGCAAATTCCTCACAGATTTCCTCCTGATGTTAGTAAAACTAACATAAAGGTTATTTCATAAAATCTTGTGTGGATTGCTAACTTGTGAAAACCAAAGGACCCATGCCCAGAACAACAATACAGACTCAAGTAAATAATCATAGCATTTGTCCTTTGTGGTTAAAGCTTAACAAATGAGTGAAACAGAGGAGAGGCTGAAGAGTTCCCATGCCAAGTACCAATGCTCTGAGCACATATTGAAACAAGTAGCCAATAAATGTCAAAATCAAGGTGACTGATCATATAAAGACTTCTTTGACTGGAGACTGTTAGGAAAGGTTTCCAGTTTAATATGCAATACGATGAGGGGTGGGAAGAAAAAAACAGTAGAGTTAAGTATTAAATGCTAAAGTCATTATACCAGCTATTTCTTCAGGGAACACAATCCCTTCAGCAGATCAGGAATGCTGTAAGATATAGAGACGTGATCAGGGCAGACAGCGGGAGGACATTTGTTACCAGTGTTAGACTGGCAGTATCCCCAGAAACAATTTTGGAAGCGTGGTAAAACAACAGATAGGCAAAGTTTTGGGATTTTGGTATTTACGTACTAAAATAATGTCGTACAACTGGTCAGAAACTTTTCTTCTTTATCACGATGCCATCAGAAATACAGACAGATGTCCAAAATGATAATACTAATCACTCCTTTCCAGCACACAGTATTTCAGCCAAGATCACTGGTATGTTCTGGCTACTTCACGCTGCTCTAATTAAAACTCAGTCATCCTTACAGCTGCTTCGTATTCCTAGAGCACTGCACAACAGCTGGATCATGCCGTTGATTTTGGCCCTTAAACTCTTTGGAAATTACTGTGTGAATATCAAAACTTTGGCCCTTTCTGTCACCATTTAAGCTCAAGTTCACCTGCGTCTCTGGCTTCAGCACACAACACCTTTGCATTTGGATAACATGTTGGAAACGGATCAACATCGTAACTGAAGACAGAGTAGGTGTTAGCGTTACACTGATTTTGGCAGGCTTTTACACAAAGAAAGGCTGTTAGGGGCAATGTCCCCAGGAGTGACAGACTGTCTGCCACACTTACTGTGATGTAAGACTTGCTGCCAAATAAATCTACAAGTGCTAAAGAAATTTTTAAAACGGCCAAGTTTAACTTGCTTTAGCCACAATCATATTCTAATTAGCTAGTTGATACAAAACTCCAGATCAATTTGTTAAGCTGCTCTGCTGCTGTATTAATGAATTTAAAAAAAATAAATTTGCATTTGTCCTTTGTGGACCTATAAGTAAAAGCACACTTTAGATATGCATTCCTTATTTCTCTGTTAGCATGCTTATAAACCTATAGTCAACTACTCAGTCTTTGTATGGCTCCATAAATTGTTATCTCAGCTCCCACAGGGACAGATGGATCAAAGTGGCTGTCTTGAGTTATGATGTGACAGGGTGACATACCACCTTTTGTGAAGTCTAACATATCCAGCTAAGTGCATCTGGTTGATTATGTGATGCTTGAGGTGGATGATGTGTCTCAACTAGTCATGAGTTAAATTTAAAATTAATTATGCACCTTCAGGTCTAACAGTTGAGTCATCTTACTACAGAGAAATCACTAACGCAACATGTTACTAAGCAGAATACACTGTAATGTAATGGTCTGTTTTTCACTGGAAAACATATGTAAGACAGACTTGCAATATTTATTCTTAAAACATGTAGGATGTTCTAGAGTCATGAAGCCATTCACTGTAAGCCATGAAAAATAGGTTTGGTTTAGAGATGAAAGTGGCTGGAGGCTGTGACCCACAGGGACTCAGAAGGAAACACTTAGAAAATAGAGACAGATTGAATCCCAAGTGCTCTCTCCTGAGAGGAAGCATGGTTGGAAAGTTTAAAACCCATTAAAGTTAAACAAATTGAAAAGCCCTATCTGAGAGGAAACATAGTACAATGTTTATTTTTCCATTACAAACCTGAGACTAAAAGATTTCCTGAGGTTCTCAGGTATTGTTCATGCTTATAATGGAGATCTGTTTTTAGAAAGCCTAATTCATGTGTTTAATCCAAACTGCTGATGAAAAACACACTGCATAAGCATTCAGGAAGTTAAAGGCCATTGTATACCTGTATCACATATTGTTTGGATAGGAGCAGACCTACAATGCAAGGAATCTCATCATGAAACTCTCTCATTCAAAAACATTGGGCCTAATTCTCTCCCCATTTATGCTACTGAATGAATTCCACTGAAGTTGAGACATGAGTAACCACTGATAATAAAAAGACAATCTTCCTGCTGAGTGTGAAACTACCAAAATGCAAGGCTAATGCGAGAAAGAGGTTTATAACACTGGCCTGAGACAAGTAAGTAGCAAGCCATAGCAAGCCCAGCGTAACATTAGCCAAGCTGATTAGTCAATGTATTTTAGGTTTTGCCCCATCACTAGTGAATTGCTGCTCTGAGATCCTTATCAGAAAAGTGTGTGATGTTACTGATGTTGAGAAGCATCTGTTTGACTAATGAACAAGCTGCAAACTAAATCCAGAGATGAATTTAAGTGAGAGGAAAGATTTGGAAGCAATGTGATATTATTCATTAGATCTATTGATATAAAAACTGGGCAAGTTTCAGACATACAGACCATTCTTCAGCTTTCTTCAGTCGGTTTGTTCAAATTGTAGTTGATCTAAAGCAAGATATTTCTCTGTGCACATCCTGCTTTCTGGTGTTCTTAGACTACCTTGGATAAACTGGATTTAAGTCAAAAATTAAGGTACCAGAAAATATGATCATGTACAAAAGTAAATTGGAGTGAGGCAACATAAACTCCTGATGGTTTCCCTTGCCTGTTATACAAGCAGTTTCAAATAGGATGAAGAATATCTAATTTTTAGAGGACCAACTTATATTTTACATCTGAGTTGGGCCCTAAATTCACTGTTGCCTTTGTATTGTGTATGAACAAATATCTTGATTACAAATAACAATCAAGGTCTTCTACAGTTAAACACTGAAAATAATTACAAAGACCTACTTCAACATAACATAGGAAGGTGACAGGATAGCAATATGGGTCTGTATATAAACATATATGAGTATCCTATGCACATCTGTTTAATAATGATAAGTAATGAAATGCACACTGATGAACCCACCCTGTCTTCTGTGCCATTGTTAGTCGGTGACACGGGATGAGACCTTACATGGTAAATGGGATTTTAAGGGCTATCAACCTTCCTGGCTAATCTGAAGGGTCAAGGGGGAATAAAGGAGAGAGGTGTTCATAGGAGAAGACAGCAGACAGGCAGATAAACTAATTTTAGTTGAATGTGTTGTGTGGATGACAACCTGAAAAGGGGTGATGGGTAAGAAAGAGAAGAGCTGTGAAAAGATTTGAAGATAAGGACAAGTGGTTTAATTTGATATTGCTGAATGGCATTCAGCAGAGGGAATCAGAGAAGACTGTTGTTTGATGAGGATGATAAACAGGAAGGATGATTTTCACAGCTAATGTTTTGTGTGACACCAAGGCTATGTTACTTGTAAACTAAACAGACCCAGGGACCCTGTTCTGTCCCTGGGGTCAAATAGCAAAATCCAACCATGCTCATACTACTAAACTCTCTTCTTTTCCAGAACAGGATTCATCTGGACCTGGCCTGTGTTAATTCCTGAATTGTGCCCAGGAACTTGTTGGCAGAGTGATAGTTTGCCTGGACCTGAAGTGTGCCAAGGAGTGTGCTAAAAATTTAGCAGTACAGTAGGTCAAGTGCCAGAACTCAGGAGCATTTGCTTTCACTGCTTAATTTCCTAGGATAGACATACTCTAAGAGTGCAGTGTAGGTGCTTAAGAGGGCAGAGATGTGAGCATTCAATAACCATGACCTGACATTATGGAGAAGCCCTGAGTCTGGTGGAAGGACTGCATTGATCTTGCCCATTTACCTCTTAGTGGTTTCATGCCCTTCTGTGCTCTTTTTTCAAACTTGTTTTCAACTTCCCTTTATGGCACTTTCTGTCTAATAATCTTATGCAGTATTTAGTTTAAGATGGAGTTTACCACTTGATTTAGTCTGCATTCTCCATTTTTCTTGGTTACCTGGAATAAAATCATTGTTTCCCTCAAGGAAACTATGGACTGACCTTTGTTTGTCATGTATTGTCACTCCACTCTCGTAGACAATTTATATTCAAGAAATATGCTTTTCTAAAATTTAACTGCATTCCTGTCTCTCAAGTAAACCTCATGTTAAAATATGATCTGCTTAACAACCTACTTTGTTTTGTAGCGATGAACTGTGAATGATCAAGGTGTTGACTAAAGGAAAGGGAACACTGGAAAATGTTCCGTATAGTTTTCCTACCTCACTTGCAAGTTTCATACATTTTAATTCATATCAGCATCTTGGCATGCTGAAAAAGATGGTTGCCCTCACTTTAGGACTCTCTTAAATTTATAATTAGTGCCCTGGATTCACTGTCTGCCACACACAGAGTTGTTGAAATGGTTGGGTCTTCTACTGCCATCTCTTGAGCATGACAGTATTTTTCAGTTTTAGATTGTTGCTCCAAAAGGCAGTATTTCCACTATGGCTTCTTGTAAGTAATTTTGTTTATAAATGCATCTTTATGTTTGTTTCTTTCTAGGTAGGGATGAGATCCCGAAACCAAGGTGGAGAAAGCTCGTCTATCGGGCACTTCTCCAGTTCCAAGCCTGTCATCAGCCATGCAGAGAATGAAAAACTTCAGGAGGATGCCAAGAAAAAGAACAAACCTCATCAGAAGGAAGATGAGGTCATGGTTTCAGCAACTGTCAAACGGCACTCAAAATCACCTGGACCTACTGAACGAAAGAACAAGAAGTCCATAGAGCTTTCTAAAGAGGACTTGATAAAACTACTCAGTATAATGGAAGGAGAACTGCAGGTAAATTAAACATCTTTTTACTATATTTCCTATGTATCGATTTTTTTTTTTTAGGTTGTCCGAGATGCACAGGGCTCAACTGACAGTGACGTGCAAATTTGAGGCAAAGGACCGTAAGGAGAGAGCAGGGGTAGTTGGTGTTTGACAGGATAGTTATAGTTTTAAGTACCGCTTTATTTACCCTCTCTATCTGCACCTACCAAAGCAAAATAAATTATAAACACCTGCCACAACTGATGAAGAAAGGGGGATCTGAAGGTCTTGAACACTTAAAAACAAGCAGAAAACAACAGGGGAATCAGTTTGGAAAAAGACAAGCAAATATAGTGAGTGTAATTATAATCTGTAATACAAATATTCAAGGGACAAATCTTCAAGTCAGTAATACTGATAAAAGGACTTAAGATGGCCCCTGGACCTTCTGCATATTCAGATGTTGCTCAGGGCTCAGCCAAAGCTCTGCCTGTCCAGCCTGGCCTCCAGCACTCTGCATATTCCCTGCCTTGCAAAGGCACATTAGTTTTATTTCTTGGAGTAGTGCTTGCTTGAAAGTTTTCTCAGTTGTCCCGATTTGCATGTTTATTCAGCTCAGTAGTAAGTCCTTGATGGCAGACAGCCGGATTTTGTGCTTAACTCACATCCCCCAAATTTCCATCCAGTTTTGAGGATTCTCTTAATTGCTAATAAATCACTGAGCTCTCAGGAGTCTCAGCCTTCAGGGAAAATGCGATTTCAAAATAAAGAGCTGAAACACGGTATATCAAAAAGTCACCATGAAGACTTCTGACTTTTCAGAACTTATCCCCTTTTGTGGTAGGATTGCTTGCCAAATTTATATATTCTTCTGTTTGCAATTTAATGATATTTTTCACTGAATCCATGGACAAACACAAACTGCCCAACCTGTGTGAAAACATTTATGTCTCAATCCTAGTTAATTGTAATTATTTAACATTTCATATAAGGCTTTACTTTTTCCCTGAAACCCACATTCATAACATTTTTACTTTAATTTTGGACTTGTTACCATCTTATCTCTGAAGCAGATAAGAAGTGAAGCAATTGTTTTGGAAGTGATTGTTTAATTTCTTTGGTATATGAGTCACCTGAATTGCACCATTATCACAACACAGATTTCATCTTATTAAGTATCATTCTTCCACTACTTAATTCACCTTCAGTTTGTCGAAAAGTACTTTCAAAGTAAGTAATTTTGTCACAAAGACAGAGAACAGTCATTCTGCAGTGAAAAACTGGAGAAAAAAGCAAGAAAATCTGTTGAATGCAGTTTTGCAAAGGAAAAAATATTTTCTGATTACAGAACAGTATCCATATTTCTAATGCTTCATTTTACTTTATACAAAATTGTATGTGTCATTTCCTAAAAGATGGAGCTACCATGCAGCCTCAGTGGTGAATAGAGCCAAACCTCATTAGAAATGTATCATGTTCATGTTGTTCATAAAAATTTACCCTGAAGTCACCTTGGTGGTCTGGAAAGGGGAGGCAAAGAAAGTCACTAATGTTTCCTGGGTGGCAATAAATGTGGTCTTTATTCTTACATCTGAGTAATTCTCCTGTTCAATGCATGGAAATGTGGCTATTCAACATAGTCTTACTTTGTGGGGGAGTTACACAACCTTTAAAGGACTGCTCATGTTCTCATTGTCCCTGTGGGGATGCTGGGGACAGTTGCCATCTGCACTGTAATATGGGCTGAAAATCCTCACCAAGATGATACTTCCATTGCCCTGAACAATACTTTTAGGGATATTCATACATACAGACCCCACAGAGATTTTAGGCACTGCTGAAGCTTCCCACCATCACAGGAGGATTGTGAGGACAGCCACACTGGTAGCCGTAGCATCTGTTCTTCTGCTCCTTACTGCCAGGCAGGGAAGAAAATCATTATTCTTTTTAACCCACAGGAGTTTTTAATTTCATTTCAAAAACCCCATTTTAGTTAGTTATTTACCTGGTACCCATGTTGAACCATTACTGAAGTGGGCAAGCTACAGCACTTTGGCTTGAGATGAGAGCCTGGCTTTGACACTAGAAATGAAGATGAGCCAAGGAAGACTCCAGCCAAAATAAATATTCTGGTATTACCTCCTGGCTGTCACAGTGACCTAAGGCACTGAGTAATTTCGTGGCTTTTCATTTTCAGATCTGTTCGGACATCTCTGGTGGCTGGCTGACATTTTGTTGGACTGACAAATCAGACTGGGTTTATTTTGAAGCTATTTCAGTACTGTCAAAGCAAACATTATATAGGCATATATAAGATTTTGTTTTGAGAATAACAGCAGGCTGTACCTGTAGAGCAATACAATACTTTTTTTAAGAAAAAAATGGGGTAAAATACCATGGCTGTTTACTCAGCAACCGTGAGCAGGGGAGATTTTATGCCTGTACTACCAAACACAGAGCAGAGTGACACTGCCTTGTGAACCTTGTAAACAGCGAGCTCACTCATGGGAAGCAATCTGGTCATGACAACCATGGGGTTAGCAGGGTAAACTGGTAATGTATACATATGGTTCATGTGCTTAGTTCACTATTCACATAATCTAACAACATAGCAAACATAGACCCATGCCACGTTGCTGTTGGTATCAATTTTGAGTCCTTACTTTGGGACTTGACCTCCCAGCTCTTCATTTTGAAGGTGAACATACCAGTAAACCATGGAGACATGCCCTAGCAGAGTTGTTTGTCTTCTTTTTTTAAAAAAAAAAAAAAAATTATAATGACCTCAGGTACCTTGCCTGTGCTTTAGCTTCTAGGGCCAAGTTGGACACAGCTCTGCCTGTCGTCAGATTTCCTGGCTGGGCCCTGTGCACTTACTGAATATAGAGAAGGAAAGGTTTTCATAAACGGCTGAGGTCACCATAGCCTAGGCCTTATTTTGTAAGAAAACAAAAGGGGAAAAAAATATACAGAAGCTGTAGCGATAAAAATGTATCCCAATATACATGGCAGGAGAGCTCTTAAGTACAACCTCTCTGAAGGAGAGTGGGAAACAAATGAACTGATGACAGGGATTGATTTTAAAGGCCTTATAGCTCAGTGGAGTGTCTTTTCTCTTGTGAGATCTCAGTGTTCATATAAAAAAACAGTGATTACATGGTCTTTAAACACATATTGAATATATAGAGGCAAAAAGTCCATGAAGGATTTATTCCTAAACCTAGAAAAAAAAATTCTAATTTTTAAATACTGCAAAACTGATGCAAAATGAAAACTTCAAACACCAGTAGAAGAAATTGAACCATGAAGGCATGGCATTAATTTGCCTGGTTGTTACAGTGATTTCAGTCAAACCAACATGTGAATATTATTAATTACAGAGCAACACAGACAGTATGGATCTTTACAATGATGATATAATCCTATCTGTGGTTCACAGATTTTTGTCCGACGACCTATGTATTTGTCCTGGCAGGAATATATTCCCTGTACACTTTCTGAGCAGCAGCCATTAATCTCTAGCAATACCAACACTGATTTTCAACATTTCCTGATTAGGGGCCCAAAAGGAAATGAGAAGCAGTATTCATACATGTTTACCATTCAGTCTTCTATTGCATGTTTGGAAAAAAAACCCCACACTAATAAAAGTACATTTATGAAGACAGCATCCCACTACAAATCATTGGGTTTTTCAAGAAAAATAATTTCTTAGCCAGGTTCTGTGCCTATTTCCAGATGACAGTTTAATCTTGGGAGACAGTTTCCTATATTTCACACCAATTTAAATAGAAGCAACTTTTCCACTTGAGGCCTTTATTATAGCTGGTGTTTTACTGTGTTTCTCCAATGCAGAAATGGCATTCATCCCCTGCAGCTCAGCCACCTATTCCTGTTGAGGTCCCTTGCACACATTAGGACTGAGGGAAATGTTTCCTGAGAGTCTGGTGCTGTGGAGGAGCAAAGCTCTGCTCCTCAGAGCTGGGCAGCTGTGGGGTGTAAATGAAATACATATTGAGGTATCAGCTGTACATTTCCTCTGTTGCAGGTCTGAGGATATGAATGGGCAATATGTGAAATGTGATGTCTTGGAGAACAGAATGCTAATATACATGTTATATATACATTAATCACAAGCCACAATTCCTGAGAAGTCTTCAAGCTTCCAAATGATCTAATGTAACACTGGGTTTGGACAGACTTTTGAAGGGAAACACTTTGTAGCAGGTATTCAGAGGCATTTGCATATGCTATTTGCATAGCATCCCTCCTTCAAGGGGAGACCAAATGACTCCATTGTCAAAGAAGCCCTTTCCTTTAATCTGTATTTATTTAAAACTGCATTTAATGGTTAATTTGAGTGCTCATGCAAGGCATCAGAGTGATAGCTCCCCAGGAAGGATGTCCCCCCTTGCCTGGGGAGCAGCAGCCAATGCATCCCATGGCAATGTGTGCTCCCCCTGTATCTCTGGTCCTGGCTTGAAGCCAACACTCCCCATCATGTCCATTTTGATTTGGTCTCTCTGATGAGGTTGTTAGTGAAAACATCATTCCAGGATTAAGACTGCCAACCTGGGGTTAGTAGGTTAATTGCATTTGTGGCACTGATTGGCACAGTAGGTTAATTGCATTTGTGCCACTGTGAAACTGCAGATTGCACTGGTGGCTTCATCAGCTGCAGGAGAGATTGTTGTAGGGCAGATACAGGGGCTGGTTGCTGATGGTTGAAACAAGGTAATTGTGGGGGAAGGAGCTCTCTCATCCAACAGAGCCAGGAGGAGCTCACCTTCAGGTGGGCTGCCAGACTTTCTTCTTCACCTGGGTGTATCACGAAAGGGTTAGCAGAGGTGGATGAGGGCTGTGTGTTTTGTTCTCCCTGGTAAGGTCGTTATGAAACACTGAGATACCAGTGGCTGTACATCCTGCCACAAGGGAAATCCTCTTTCTTAACAAACTGAAATAGCAGGTACCCACATGGGTATAGGTGAACTACTACCTATTGCATTCTAACATTTTTAAAGGTATTTTGCTATTTTAGTGTCTGTCTATCAGAAAACTAAGCTTTGTAAATGTAAAGAGGAAAAGGAAAATTGTTTACTGTTTCCAATTTTCTACTTTCTACTGTCTTTCCTTTTTGTATAGCTACATATTTTATTAATACACTCTATTCTATAATCATTCTGTTCTGTTCTCTTTCCCAAGGTCTATCTATCCCTCTTTCTTCAGCTTTCCTTCCCTTCTTTATTTCTCTAGTTGTGACCTTTTTCCCTATTCTCCCTTTTTGTCACTTCCTCGTCCTCATACTGCAGATGCATTGACTGACCCATTTTCCTGAGAATTCTGGACCTAAAACTCTAGAAGATCTGCTGTAAATCAAGTCCCAGCAGCTAATTCTTTAGGCAAGCCTTTCATTTAACCTTTGTCATGAATTTATCAAGCTGTGTTTTAAGATTAGGTGGAATTGTTTACCTTCAATACTCCTATTGGAAAATAGTTCCAGAACTGAAAAGCTTTAACATTTAGCAAATTTATTTCTTTTAATTTCTAGTGCAATTGTAATTATGCCTAGTGAAACCTTTATGAAATTGTGTTATACACCAATCATGCTTTGAAAATCCTACCTCTCTCTCTGCTGTGTAATGCCATGCCTGATATGTTTGTAGACAGCAGTCTCACACTCTCTGAGCCTTTGTTTTGCTGTTCTAGCCATGCCACATCCTTTTAGTTTCCTCCAGCAAAACAGACTTTCCACATCTTCCATCACCGCTTGATCAGCACCAGTTACACCCTGGATTCATCTTTCTTAACCTCTGTAGCTGGAACTGTGCATAGTGCAGTAGGAGAGAGCTCACTGGTGCCTTGTACACTGTGTTTAATATTTCTGTTTCTCTACTGATGTGGCTTTACTTGGCCTTCCCATCATTTGTCAGTCTGATTGATATAAGCCAGAGTTTGACTCTATAGCTGTAGTTATGATGTTTTTCTCTCTCTTTTTCCTCTTGCTGCAATGTGTAAACTTTCATGTAATGCCTTGAACTGCTTTTGTTTTGAACTTGACTTTCCTGAGATGTCGAAACAACTTTATGATAGCCACGTAGGTATTGCTTAGTTAAAAACACTGTACAAACTCCTATATTTTTTCTTCAGTGCCTTTCTTGATACTCTTGCATTAATATTATTAAATATTGAGCTGCCTGAAAGCTCAAGCTAGGAATATGGGATAGATAGATAGATAGATAGATAGATAGATAGATAGATAGATAGATAGAAACCAGATGTGTTTCTTTTAGGTAATAGTAAAGTCAGAAGAGAAAGTTGGGACAAGATGCCTTGGCACCAGAGGAAAAAGTACGTAACAGAGTGAAGAGAAGTTTTCAAATGGTCATTATCAATATCTCACAGTTTGAGAAGCTGAAGAAGAGCCACTGTGGAAAGAATAGGTAAAGCCAGAGAGAAGTGCATGTAGAATAGCTTTGCATAAGTGTTTATAACTGTGAAGTCTTGTTAATTGGATTGAAATAGTTTAGGATTTTCTGAGTATATTATACAGATGAAATTCAAATTCCCTGAGAGAAAAACCTTGGCATGTGCAGAGCTACAGGGAAAAAGAGAAGATAGGGTTAATGTGAGGAGGGAGAGGTGACTTAAAGAGAATGGAATGAGAGGAAAGAGGTTGGGCAACAGAAGAAAAAGAGTATAAGGAAAGGGGGAATACAACAGTGATAAATGGAGCCAAGCTAGAGACATAGAAAAGGCAAGACAACGAAGAGAAAGATGGAATCCACACTGTAGCAAAATGAGAGCTTAAAAATATGCCTAAAAATGTCTGGCGTAAGAGTATCAGTACAATGAGTTAAAAATTCTCTCCCCTCTCACTGACCCCTTGTTTGTTTGTTTGTGTTTTGCTGGTGAAACAGGCTTTTGCAGGACAAAAAATAAATTAAGTTAGGACAGACATCAGACCACAAATGCTCTATTCTATTTTCAAGGAATAATTTATAACCAGAGATTAATTTTGCCCAGAATAGAATTTTTTTTTTCTGTAGCTTGCAATCATTGCTGTGCAAAGTGCAGGAGATATCATGGGAGCTAAGAAGGGCCCGTCTAGCAAGTCCCAGAATCATGAATTTTAAAATAGAACCCTGCTGTTTTATGAGAGAGGAAAAAAAAAAAAAAAAGATAGTATACTGAAATATAGTTAAATTGTGCTGTTCAGGCAATTTCCTCCTCCCTCTGAAATTAAGGGCAGACGTACTAGCAACCATAGTGATGATAGCCATTTCTTTGGTAATAAAACTGCTTTAGAATTATATGTTTTTCAAAGTAATTATCCTCAAAAAAATGTCACTGTCACTGGACAGCTGTAGGCTAAAAACCTTTCACAAAGACATTTTAACATCCTTCTCTGTTAATGCCTGAGCTGTACTTAACAGAGCTACACGTGTCTTGTTATCTAGGCCTGGAGAGTCAGAAGAGAGAAGAATAATTGTCAGGTATCTCTGATCTATTGAACATCTCATCTAGAGTGGAGGGAAGAGTATGAGCAGATTGGGGTTTTTTTCCAAAATTCTTGGTCTTCTATCTAAAACAGAACAGTAAGGGCTGCCCCAGATCAACTTTTAGGTTTTGGTCTTGTTCCCATTGGGATCAGTGTCTTTAATTGATCCTCCTTTGCAATCTTTTAAAAATAATTTTAATCAACTGATGTCACTTGACTCCTCATTTTTTTTTTTGTTTTACTTAATGGAAATTGTATGCTCAGAGCAATAATAATGAGAAAGCTTGTATCTTTTATCATTTTCTTGAGAGAAGGCTCACTCCATGGGAGAGGACATGGCCAACCCTTTTGCAATAAATGCTAGATGCACGGACTCTCTGGCTTTAAAATATCTGGGATTCTTGGGAGAGCTTGCAATGAGCATATGTCTTGTGTGTCATAATGCTGTCCAGTACTCTGAGTCACCAGTTGTTAATTTAACAATGCAGTTGTAGCTGAGTCTGTTTTTATTAACTTTGCTGCTCCAGTTGTGTATTTATTAAGTTTGCGTCTCCTGTTCTCCAGCTGAGTATCAGATAAGCTCTTGAGAGCAAAACGGATTATTTTCCATCCAAAATAAGCTTTAATAAAAGCAAATGTGAGTCTTTATATAATAGTTGTGAGAACATGGCTATCTGAGAAAGTGTCTTGTTTCTAGGGTTAAAGGCTCCACCTATTGGTTGACTAAAACGAGAAAATGTAACATTTTTCACATAGAAAACTGCTGGCCCTACTGAACATCCTGCGTCTTGCCACATCTTCACGAAATTGCTGCCTTCAGTGTAGAATTTGTCATGACGTTAAAAATAAAATGAGTTCAGAGACTTATTTCTGAGGGCTGTGCACATGCAGCACCCAAAATGATGCACTGCTGAGACACTATGAAGGGAAGTCCTTTCCTAAGACAGGAATGGTTTGGATTTTGCAAGTGAAGTCTTCCTTACCCTGGAAATGATTGTTTTTCTTTTCAAAAAAATTAGCATCAATTCTTCCATGCCAGCAAAATGAGTGGAAATGACTAACCCAAGTACAGTTGCATGGTAACTTTGAGGCATTTGTCACCTTCGAGTTTAAACAAGTCAGAAACAGAAGTATTGATGCGGTCAGCTTCATAATGAAATCCTGTTTCCCTGGTGTTGGCTCAGGCAGTCTCAGCAGTTCAAGCAAAATGGCATTTTGAAAAGTGTCGGGGTCATTCCTGGGAATGCAATGGGAGAATGGAGAGGGGAGAGGATGTCCAAGTGGAGCTTGGGGAGGGCAAGGGGAAGGACAGACATTGGGGAGGATCAGGGGGATTTCAGAGACACTGGGAGTCTGTGAGGGCATCGTGGGCATGGCTGGGACCTCTCACTCTGTGCCTTTCATTGCCTGCCCTCTCTAAGTTACTTCACTCTGAGTTCACGCCACATCCCTCATTTCCTCTGACAACTCCTCTGTTCAAATAATTGGCTACGCTGGTAAGTGCTTGCTGTAATGCAGTCCTACTGTTCTTGCCCATTCATCAGTCATCAGTAACTTGAATGCACATCCATGTAGCACAGAGCACTGAAAACCAGCTTGTTGAAGCCAACAAAATGCTTGGACAAGAGAAAGTTGTATATACAGTTTATTACACATGTATACACACTTACGTCTGTTGGTATCCCGCTCTTGAGTTATGCACAGAGGAGGCAGAAGGATTTCCTCTGAACTTCACCATCCTGACAGCTACTGCCCCACTGGCACCAGCTTGTCTCTCACTCCATCCCGCTTCATGCATGCTCATTCCTGACAGAAAACAGCTAGATCACTGCAGAAAAAAATACCCGGGCAAGTTTCTTCCTCTTGGAGAAGGTGTACTTATGCCAGCAGCTTCAAGTGCCTCCCAGAAGTTCAGGTCCGAGCACCTAATTTCAGATGCTTCAGTTCCTTATACAGTCAATGAAGCACTTTCAAAGAGCAATTTAGACAACCAGACTTACCTGGCTAATGAAGATACTTTTTAGTTTCCAATGGATTTCAACAAATTGATGATAATGTAGAAGTACATAAACATGAAGGAAATAATAAAAGAATATAATGAATGGGGGAAAATGAATAGGAGAACTATATTGATATCAGAGTGCCATTATTTTTTGTAGTATTCATAGTACTAGTATCTGAATCTTATATATAGTTATGAATTAAATCTCACAGTATTCCTGGAAAGTATTATTTCCTGTATGGAATGGAAATTGGAGCATGATGAGGTTAAATTTTATGTGTGAAGCACAAGAAAGAGGTCCATGAACAGAACAGGGATCTCTCGAGTCTTGGTCCAGACTGGTTAAGGTGCAGATGATAACACAAGAAAGAGGAAAATAAATGTTTTTTCTGTTACTACCTTTTCATTAATAATCTTTTTTTCTTCTTAAAGAGGTGCTATCTGATCACAAAATAAGTTGTGGTTACAAAAGGAACACGGCAACTTACTACATGACTCCAGCAATATAAAAACACCTCAATGTGTGGGAAATGTGCTGCAATTTTAACGTCTTCCCATACTGCTGTAGCAACTCATGATTGGCCATTCACTTGGGATATGGAAAGCTGCAGATCATTTCCTTAGCATGAATCAACCAGAATAGGAACTTAGTAATTTGGGTTTCATGTCTGATTTGGAGTACCTGAACCAGAGAGCTCTCCTCTGCCTTTGAAAGCATTGTGGTGACTAGTGCTGGTCAGAGAAAAGACCTAAAATTGCTTTGTTAATTACCTCATTTGTTAGGATGCACACTGCATCATGCAGCTGCATACCAGCCCTGAACTGTGAATACAGTCATTCGTGCGCTGTTGTTAATGATTCTTCCTGCTCAGGTGTCCAAAAAGGTGTTTTAACAGAATTTCCTTCCTCTCCTTGCTGGCTAGTTGGATCAATCTGTGGTGTCTGCCTGCTGCCGGGCTTCAGATCATGTGCAAAATGGTATTATATGGTTAATGTTGGCTGAGATGTAAACTTACGACTGGATACGGCAAATCCAAACCAGCAGGTTTAGCCGTTGTGATGCACTGCTGAAGCATACAGAGCATATCCCAACGTGCAGATCTGTGCGCATAACTGACAGCGACCCCTCACATTGGTCTCTGTGCTGACTGGATCATGACACTGTAATTCTATATGCTACAATAACTGCCCCACAGTTTGATAATATTGAGCAAAGCACTCTTTCAGTGTGAAAAGACAAGACAGGATATCCCAGACCCTAATAATTCTGAAAACATCAAGCAGTGTGGAGTTAATACTTCTCGGGGCCTTGCCATGGGAATTTTCTGGCTGTGGCCCAGACTACAGATAATTAATTATGTCAGTGAAAGGCTCTGGTGGCCTGTTTTCTTCAGAAAAAAGTGACATCATCCATGGAGCTCTCTGGCAATAAAGCAGAACAAAGCTGTGTGGGCAGGAAATAACAGACAGATGTCTTCTAGTGCTCATTTGATCTGTTTTGAAGCTTGCTGTAAGAAGTAATACATTGCTTAGTGCTGCTTCTCCTCAGTTCTGCAATCTTTAGCATGGACTTTTTTAAACATGAGGCCAAATTAATCTCTGATGTAATTCTTCTGGAGCCACTTCAGAGAGTTTTGTGCAGTGGATGAGCTGGTCTGTCATGTGCCTCTCCTCCAGTATTGATTTTAGAAGGACTTTCTGTGTTATCACTGTAAGATAACGCACAACAAAATGAAATACACTGTATAGCTCCAAAGGCTTCATACAAGGCCAGAAAGTTCTGTACAGTGTGGAGAAGACAGGATAATTCTGTTTCATATCCTCAGAGTCCTGAGGGATCACTTGGATTTCCAGATCTATTTCACTAAACTTTTGTACAAAAAACACTGATGGTCACTTTTCATCCCTGAAGTCATCTCTTTACCTCCAAGGTAAATAACGTATATAGACCCGAGTCTGGAAATGTTAAAAGAAATTCATGCAAGTGAACTCCACAGTTCCAAGTATTAGGAAATGAAGCTAAGGTGAAAGGTAAGAAAAAAGCTTTGCTGTACATAGTCTTCCTTGAAAGAAAAACTATGTGTACATGTCATTAGCCAGCATTTTGCAGGGCTAGCATCACTGAGTGAGTGATATAAACAAGGCTATTTCAGATATCTAGTATAGGAGATAAAAATATTTCTTGAGTTTTTATCAAAAAAGAGTTTTGTATGATGCAATATGCAGTAGAGCATCTAACTTGCCAGCTTCAAAGCATGCTCTGTACACTGAGTACATCTGACCTGGAAAACAAATTGCTACCCAGTCCTTGTAACAGAATGTAGGGACGGTTTGAGGAGTCAGTGTCACAACAAAAGTGTCATTTCAGTAGGCAAGAGTAATTTTTCTTACTTTCTCTATTCATATTCATAGTATCATGACACAAAATGAAGAAAGTTCACTTTAATTTTAATTATTTGAATTTCTGCCTAAGGCAAGAAAAGAAGGCAAGTTATTGAGTTTAAACAAGGATTAGTGGATTAGCCTTAATTAAGTTTTGCAGATACAGGTTTTTGAGTACACCTGCCTGAAGATACTTTCTTCATTAAAGTAAACTAAGCAAACACATAGTATTCACTTTCAGAAGTCTCTAATGGGAATTTTCAGAAATAAGACTATTACTGCCCTGGCAGTGACACAGCACGAGCTGGTCCTGGATAGCACAGAAAGCAGTGTGAGAACATGCTCCTGATCTCCTTCAGAAGGACGCCTTGAGTGTGATGTTTGTTAGCTCTAGGTGAAACATTTGTAGAGTCTACTGGAATTAGGAAATCAGCCACTGGTAAGACCACAACATTACACGAAGAACCTGTGACCTTATCTAGTTTCTAAAGCAGTACAGAGCAGCTGTTGCACTATAAATAACCTGAACTGTGTGCAATGCAAGTAACAACACCACAAGTAGAAGTAAAGGTTCTCGTCTGTGGTTTGTTAGTTATTTCTTGTCATTAATCACTGGCGAGAAAAATATGACTTCATAAACATTGAACCTCTATTACTCAGTGCTTTCACTTGTGCAGGTATAACAAAGTGTCATGATAACTAGAAAAGAGTCAAAAGCTGGAAATATCAGATCTTCCAAATATTACATAAGTGTATTCCTTGTAAATACTATTCCTGCTCCTGAATTTTCAAAACTTCCTTCAATTAGTTGAGAGGATTGTCATCATGTTACTGAAATATTTAGATTTCTCTGAAGTAGTTAGATGTATTTTAGATGGCTCCAAACATGGAGCTATGAAGGAAATTGTTACTGGTAACTGATTTTGAGAGGCACACTACACTGTTCATTTTGCAGGAAGGCTACTTACAAACAAAATTCAGGAGAAGAGTTTAGGAGATGTACTGGCAAAAGATCTTGAGTTGGATTTTACTGTCAGCTGACAGTGATTACTTTGACTCCATTCAGCACATCTTGAATACAACTGATTTTTTTTTCCGGTTTACTAGATGCCTTACATGAAATGAGTTTGATCAGCTCGGTCCCATTTCCCAGGTGACAGATGGCCTGTGGCAAAAATTCCCCGTTTAGTGGGTGCTGAGTTTTGTTAGCAGTCTCATGGGAGAGGCCAAAGACTGTGGGAATGGGGAGAGAAGGCTGTAGTAAATTGGCAGGGCAGGGCACGAGGAGGAAGCACGTCCCAACGCTGGGCTTGTGTAACAGTCTTTCCATTGACCAAGAATTTGGTTGCTAGGCTGCCGGTCCCCTTTTACAAGCAGCAGAGTCATGCTATTGTTTCTTAAATGGTTCCAATTTTATGCAGGGACCTTTTACATCCTTTCTATATCACTGAAATATTTTACTAGGCACGTAGTAAAGCGAGGTTTGGAACTCAGACCCCTGCTCTGCTCAAGCAGAGCAAGAGAAAGACCTTCTCTTTTATTCTGCCAAAAAGTGAGTGTTTCAGGGTAGCCCTGCAAAGAGTGGCCTCACGTCATCCTTCCAGCTGAGCGGCTAGCATGCACGCCTGAGGGGAGGGGAGCACTGTCTTTTATTTCCCAGGTAGAAACACAGAACCCACATCTTAACTAAGTGCACTTATCAGTGGGTAGTAGAGAGAAGGGAATGGAAAGTGGGCAAAGCTGTGTGGGACAGCTGTGCTCCACAGTACTTCAGCCCCTCCATGGATGTACTCAAGATTTTAGGTCATCAGCCTTTGGATTTTGGCACCTCCAGTGAGCATAAAAAAAAAGGCTTAGATACAGTTCAACCTTGCAGTTCCTCTATCAGCAAGGACAGCTAAAGGAGTTAACTGAGTAGTGTCCAGTTCTGGTCCCCACAATTCAACAAAGATGCATGTGGAGAAGGTCCAAAGGAAGGCCATGAAGATGATCAAAGGGCTGGAGAACCTGCCCTATGAGGAAAGACTGAAGGAGTTAGGTCTTTTCTCCCTGAAGAAGAGAAGGCTCAGGGGGGACCTCATCACAGTATTGCAGTACTTAATGGGTGGCTACAAAGAAGATGGAGGCTCTCTCCACAAGGAGCCACACAGAGAAAACAAGGGGCAACAGCTACAGGTTCATAAGAAAGAAATTTTTTACAGTGAGAACAATCAGTCACTGAAACAACCTCCCCATGGGTGTGGTAGAGTCACCATCACTGTAAGTTTTCAAGATGCAATTGGACACGGTGCTAGATGATCTCATCTAGGCTTCTTTTACCATGAAAGGTTAGATCAGATGATCTTTTGAGGTGTCTTCCAACCTGGGCTGTTCTATGGTTCTATGATTTTGATGGACAGGGAGTCTCTAAGCAGGCTTTGCACCTGGAGAAAATGAGTGTAGAAAAACACCTCTCAACATATCTGATCTTCTGTGTTTCTTGCCTTGAGAGTATTACTAAGAGGTAAAAGTGGCCTCTTCATTAATCTGCCTTCACTGCTCCTCCTGTTTAGAGAATCAGGTATTTGGGGGCACTTTATTAACAGAAAAGTCTGATTATTTTCAAGAACCCAGAATTTGAACAGTATAGATAGAAAGTTAGCTTGGAGTTTTCTGTAGGACAGTTTAAATAAAAGTAAATGTAAGTATTTTCTGAATTCCTTATCTTGACTTTAAAGAAATTCTCTGACAACTTGCAGTCCTCTAGACTTACGCAAGTAAGTTTCATTGTGTTACAAGCTGTTGCAATATGTGGTCTTCTCATGCTTGAATACTTTCTCTCATCAGAGCACCAACAAAACAAAAGTAAGGACTTGAGAGATGGCTTTCCTGTGCCAAACACCATGTTCCTTCTACCAAAACAGCTAACAACTTTCCTCTGGGATTTATACAGAAGTTTACTTCCAATTTGAAATGTCTTCCTTGTGTTTGTCTCCTAGCTTATGATTTACGCTAAACAGCACTGGGTTTTGAGACAAGGAAGGCACCTAGAGTAGATATCCATAAATAGAAACAGCTTGCCAGTATGGTTGCCTCTTCTTAGCTAGGACCCCCCACTTTGAGCCTCTTGTACCTTTTCCAGGTACGCGTCTTGAAGTAGTTCAAGTGTTCCTCTACAGGATTATTCTGACTTGTTTTCTGAAAATGGTCTGTATCCTGCGGTTTAATACAGTGATAGTTGTTCACTATGCATTGAAAGAAAGCATCTCTATGTAAGCTCTATTCTAGTTGTTTCAGTGGAAAATTAGTCATTTGGAGGAAACATGAAATCATGAGTTACACAGGCCTGCTGTTTCAGCTCCTTTCCTCTATATTATCCTGAGGAGTTTCAGGGAGACTTAACTGGATTTTGCAAATCCTGAGGCTGATGGGAGGTAAGGATGTTGCATGGACCCCTCTCTGACCTAGGCTAGCTGCACTTCAGATTCTTCCTATGCTGGGGGTTGTTGCTGACTGAATAAAAGCAAATTTCTCTCCAGTTTATTATTAGCATGAGGCCCCTTTTTTGGCCCAATGCTTCCTAGCAACATGAGTGTCTGTTTGTTAGTTTGCTTTTCACAAACTGTTATCATAAGTCCATTGAAACAGAGTACTTGGTGAGTGTCAATACACTTGAAAAGATAATGACAGGAGCAATGGCGAAGCCCAGAAAAGGCAGAAAGCACCTTGCCACGCTAACGTGATCCAGGTCCTGAGTGCCTGCAGAACATGGGGTGCCCAAGAAGGGGTACATGAGCGGGGAGCTGCCTGCGCCCTGGGGATGGTGGCACCCAGCCTGTCCCTGGCCTGGGTGCCCTCCCCTTGGGCTACAGTGAAGGGTTTTCAGAGCTGACAGCCCTGCCCTGTCCCCTGGAGCTAAGTGCATCATCACTTACTTTTAAAGATGAAGAAATGAATAGGGGTTTCCTTCAAAGCTCTGAACTGACCTTGGGCACCCTCTTTCCTGCTTGGGGTGCTGGTTCCTCCACTCAGCATCACCCACTCCCGTGGCACCCACTGCTCTGGCTCTCGGGGGACCCAAACCTGCAGCTTCCAGAAACCTTTCTTAGCTGGCAAGTTATAAGCTGTTTTAGGGACTCTCATTCCCTCCTGCTATGGTTGCTCCATTTTAATCATCAATGATTAAAGACCAATGAGGCTGGAAGAAAAGTATGCACAGCAGTGCACAACTGAACAGGGGCTGGGGCGCTTGCTGCAAAGAGCAGCATTTGGTCCCTCTGTCAGCTATTACTGTATTAAATAACCATTGCAGGCACTGGAGTCCAGCTCTTTGCTCTCCTAAGTCATAGTGTTAAATCACCAAGCCCACAATGTCTCTGTTTGCTCTGATTGGACCTGTCAATGTTTGATTATGCCGTCTGGGGCCTGACAGCTTCAACAGGAGAGAATGAATTCATCCTTCTCCCCTCCCAAATAGCCTAGGATCCAAGGTGTGCCTGTCCCTGAGGAATGGGGTATGGGGGACCTGAAGCTTTCTGTGCTCAGGACCAAAACAAAATGAGGTTTCGGCATGCTTGGTTGTGGCCCTTGGTGCATGGGGTAGAAGGGGGCTGCCCCCTCATCCCGCTGTTTTCGGTGCTTGCTTTGCACAGTGCTTTCCCTGAGCACGCCTGTGGCATGGGGCCCCTCCTGCGAGGCACACAGCGGGAAACTGAATTTGTTCATTGGGGCAGGATGCAGAGACGGCCTGAAAACTGTCTCTTCATAAAAGGGCCTAAGACAACACATCATAAAATCTGGATATTTATAAATCTCCCTGAACTCCCATGCTATCCTATTAGACTTTTTAAGGGCTTTTTCTTTAATATAGAAGCATTGGCCTCATAGTAATGAAGATACTAAGATAACTGTTATTTTTACAGGGATATAAAAAATTATATATTCTCGAACCTGTCTAAAACTTTCCTAAAATAACATTTTTCCTGTACTGAGAGTGGCATATTCCCAGGATGTGACGTAGTGAGGTGTCCGTGCTCTTCTGGCACTCTTTGGGACTAGCCCACATAATTCACTTGCAGTTTTGACATCCATGAGTGATGCACCTTTCCCACATGTGTGCTGAAACAACATTAATACCATTTCAGTCTGTATTTTGTATCTGGCAAACATGCGCAATACTGATACCTAAGGTTACAAAATGTTGTATAGTGTAAGCCCCTACAGCAAGCTGTTTATAATTGGGCTAGTTCTCAATTGGGTGGCATGATCTTTGCCTTGAGTTAATTTTTTGTTTTATTTTTGTGTTACTCTGTTTTGTTAAAAAAAGATTGAAGGGTCTTTGCCATTTCCTGAAATTATTTCCTTGCTCATTTTAAAAACAGGTGGTTTTTTTTAAACAAAGAAAAGTCAGAAAAGTTAGAAAACTTTATTGAAAACTTTATTTTAAAAGTTACTTGAAGAGAATATTTAGTCACAAAGTCAGGTAGGGAATGACTAGGAAATACTTGATTCGAGGCTGTTTACAAAATATTAATTCAGCCCACTTGTGCTGTTTATTCTACTCATCCCCTTACCCCAGTCAGGGAATGGCATGGGCAGTGATGATGTTCCTTAGCTATAGTTGCAACCCAGATAAAAATTCATATGTAATAGCAGGCAGGAATAGAACAATTAATGCCTACAAGGACAACATTCGGATTGCACAGATCATGTTTACTCTGGTATCTCCCAAAGTTTTTATATTTGGATTGGCAGCCTGGCATTCTTCTAATTTATTTTATTTTTGTGTATGCAGTCCATACATATTAAATGCCCCTATTTTCCCAGTTTTCCCTGTTGGTTAATAGGTTAGCTTATGGTAGTGATTTGCAATGTTACAGGCAAGGGAAGATGTGATCCACATGCTGAAGACAGAGAAAACCAAACCTGAAGTTTTAGAAGCTCATTATGGATCTGCAGCTCCAGAGAATGTGCTCCGAGTGCTACACAGGGATGCCATCCTTGCTCAAGAAAAGTCAATAGGGGAAGACGTCTATGAGAAACCAATTTCAGAGGTAATAACTTCTTGATTTTCACATTATGTCTGTGCAGGGGGAATCTTAACCAGAAGTGAGACTCCATATTTTTTGGATGTGTGCTAAGCACGCAAGAGTATAGCAGAGTATTTGTACAAATGGCGAGAAATCAAAGAAAAATTGAATATTCTTGTTCACTCAACTGCAGAATAAATTGTAAGCAAAGTCACTGGGTTTGAACACAAAAAATAAAGAGCTTGTGTGCTCCTTAGGGCTGGTGCCGTTCAGCAAGAACAAAATCTTTGGGTGTTACATTTCTGTTTTTTAAGTTCCTTTCAATTACAGGCTCCAACCTCTACTGCTCACAGCACTGGTAAGCACTCTTTGATTTTCTTGGCATACTAGACCACCATCATGGGGGTAGTTAGGTAAAGAAGACCTTCAGACATTGACTTTGACCATATTTATGGGATCATAAATCCATTATCATTTTACATCAGTTAAGCTCTAGGACTGCAAAGTCAGTTCAGCGCCTAAAGGAGACCTATAGGACTTGATCCCTTACTTTAAAATCTAAGCAATAAATGAATGTAGAATAGACCTGGGAATGCCTGAGGCCAGCGTGCACGCCAAAATAAGCAGCCACTGCTCATGTTTATAGTTTCATAACAGTCCAGAGCATGGAGAAAGAGCATGCAACGACGTAATATAATGTAGTGCCTGTCCAAATCTTCATAGTTCCTCCTATTAAAACATTTAATTTTTTCACCATGAATTGTGTCTACCAACAGGATATCTTTATACTGTGTATTCTCATTGAAGCATCTGGAATTTTTGGGATGATAATAAATAAGGAAAGAAAACATTTTCATGTGAAAGCATGCATGAAATATTGTCAAACAAGATTAAAAGAGCTTAGCAGGGCTTTTGTCTAAAGAAGCTGATAATTTGACAGGAGCCTCAGTGTAAAACTTTTGTCATGTTTAGGTCCACAGGGATTATGTTGAAGCTCAAATAGGATGGTGACAAAATTTCATAAGTGTGAGAGATCTGCTCTCAAAGGCTGAAACCAACCTGTCTCCTTTACAAAATGCAATGACTGTTTTACTTTGCCATGGTCAACTTCTGGAGAGCAAATTGCCATGGTTCTCCTGTTTTCTTTATTTTCCTCACTTCGCTGAGGCACCCTGTGAAACGGCCTGGTGCAGCCAGGGCCACGGAAGATGCAATTCCCGCGGGGTAAGGGCTGGGGACGGGTAGAGCAGGGTCTGCCAGCCGCTGTGCTGGGGGCAGGCAAGCAGAGAAGTGCCAGGGCTGCGGGCAGCTTCGGCAGAGAGGAGGATGGAGTTTGTCATATGCTCCCGAGAAACAGTGAAAGGAACAACATGAATGGCCATGGTGGCTTCAGAGTGCCCTGGCAACTTTTTAGACAAACCTCCCTGGCCTTAGTGTTTGTTTGAATAATAAATGGCATATTAAATTAATTTTAAAAACCCAAAAGACAAAAAAGGTAGTATTGCTAATAAAGAAAGAGATATTTCTGTCCAAAAAAACAGGCTGAGGGGAAAATCCCATTATAATGAATTGGTTTTAGTAATGTAAAACTGAATCTATGCTGAATCTAAACTCTTTAGACTTCATAATTCAGCAATCCTACAGGTGCACTGAAGGTGCATTTCAGCCTTGAGCTTACACCTTACATTCCACATGTAGGTGTCTAGTCCCCATATAGGTGTGTGAACTCAGGCTCCCAGGGTCTGAGGGCATGTATCCTGCCCTGGCATTTGGTACAGCTTTTCCCATGTGAAATGAGGAAAGTGTGCACACCACCTCACCACAGGGGAAGTTCTGCACTGCAACAATATTATTTGTTACCCTAAAACTAAGCAAAGTTCTGTCCTTTGTGTATCTGAGAACTGTGAAAATGTTTATTGCAAACACACCATCCAAAGAAATCATTACTTTTACAGGACAGTTACTCTTATTTCTAGTCACTGCTTTATGTAAAGCCCAAGACATAAAATTATGGGACTTGCATTTACCAAACACAACATTGTTGGTTAATAAATCAGATGAAGTAAGCAAGGAGACCTTTTAAACAGCCTATTCTCCTTTCCTACAATCCAGCTGGACAGACTTGAAGAAAAGCAGAAAGAGACATATCGACGCATGCTGGAACAGCTCCTGTTGGCAGAAAAGTGCCATCGCCGCACAGTTTATGAGCTAGAAAATGAGAAACATAAACATACAGATTACATGAACAAGAGCGATGACTTTACCAACCTCTTGGAACAGGAGCGGGAGAGGTGAGTACCTGAGACAGTGCAGAGAGTATACCCAGTGTCCCAGTGCTTGTCAGTTCAGCAGTGACATGGTCTGGTATTGTCTGTGTTTAAATGACCCTAAACTCCCGTGTAAACCATTTGTAAATGTCAGTCCACTCATGTTATTAGTAAGTACACTACTGTGCAAGTCTAGAGCTGGAAGAATACCATTTAATGTTCCTGTAGTGTGCGCTTGAGTTAAGAAACGCATTTGTTTTGAATTATTCATGCCCACTTTGTGTTCACCTCCTGGTAGCTTTTGATCAGATGTTATTTATGTTGGCTAAGTCTGGGGCTGTCTTGCTTAGCTGAGTGCTGTGTTTTGTGAAGGACAGGGCACCATTTGTCACAGCAGGAGGACAGGGTAAGGAAAACCACAACACACATTAGGATACTGGCACTCAAGTATGGATTTTGCCATGTCCTTAGCATTTAGGCTTGCAAAATCACAAACCATTTACATTAGTTTTCATATTTTTGAAGACACATGCCTCAGGCAAGATCTATGTTGTCCTGGAAGAAAATATCTTCATGTTTTATGAAATGTGCCCAGCCTGTGATGAACTATCTGCAGTGTTTATCTCGCAGGCTCATATGCTCCAGGTTTTTTTTGCTTCAAGTGTTTGTCCTCCCTGTGGGAGTAATTTGTTCTCTGAGACTCTAAAAAAAGAAAGAGCACTGACCTTAGGTGAAGAATGAGCATTCGGTAACCGCCTCAGTTTTTTAATATGAAATTTTCATGCTCATACCAAACTGCTTGAAATCAATCCACAACTTTTTTTTTTTTTTTTTTTTTTAAAAAAAAAGCTCTGAGAAAAATACTTAAGGCAAGTTCAAAGACAAAATGCTTTTGAGGAAACCACAATCTGGTGGCAGACATTTGCAAAAAGCCAGGAGCTAAAGTGTTGTTACTGTATTTCCTGAGCTCAGTTCAGTGCCAGCTTTGAGTAGGTGGCACATGAGCTACAGTGACCATATTTCCTGGTTTAATAGCTTCTGTCTTTCTGTCTTTCTGTTTTCCTGGGTTGACTGGCAAACTTTAAAGGACAAAAATGCTTCTGCATATTAGCAGTTTGATTCTCTTAGCAGAAAATAATGTGTTGTATTTCCAAGTAAGGAGCAATTTCACATCTGATTCTCATAGACGCCATTTTTTCTCTATGCTGAATACCCATGAATGTGTGGACATGTAGGCAACTAAATGCTGCAAAAGTAAAAGTGGTATTAAAATACCATTTACATTTGTCTTTACATTTTATATTCACTTTAATTTGACAATTGTTGCCGCCTTATTATTCCAGCTCAACTCAGGAAGGCCACTAAATAACCTAAAATTATGACCTGTTTTGAACTGACTTCCTTCAATGAACTGATTAAAAAGCTTTCCGTCTCACATTACTACTGCTGAGATATCAAGCCCCACCTCTGTGGGCATTTTCTTACACTCTTCCCACTCTTTCCTGACTTTTAAACTTCAGTTTTTCTACATTCTACAATTTTTGGAAAAACAGCAATAAAAAAAGGAGAATTGTGTTTGAACTTATGTTGAAAGCAGATCTTTAAGAACAACTAAATCTGCCAGCTTTAGTCGCCAGTGCCTCTGTACCAGTGGCTGTGGGGGAAGAATTGCAGTGCTGAAGGCCTTTCGATTTATGTTGAGTGACACAAGAAACTTGATGTTTGCTATTTAATCCACTTTGTCTAAGGGACTAATGAGAAAATTTGTTACAAGTTTAGTAGTGACCAAGGAGAGAGAACATGGCATGTAGCTAAACATAGAAAATCAAGCATGCGTATCCCTCCCTCTTCAGGGTCCTCTTGCCAGATCACTTGCAGAGCAGATCAGCAAAATCAGGATAGGCTGGAAACCACTCATTAGTGTATAGCCTTATATGATCTCAACTCTTCATCTTTGTTTGTGTAGTGCACAGGACACTAAGGCTGCACCCACGTCTTTGTAGGTTTTAAAACCTGGAAGTAGTATCGTTTGAGGGCTATAGTCATGGAGAAAGAGAGGTTGATGGGATCGCTTCTCAGGAAAGCCCCACAGTGGCAATCAGCAGTACAATTTTGTCAAAAAGAAAGAGTTTGTTGTGGAAAGATTAAGTCGCAATAGGACAAAACATACAAAAAACTCCCATACTCACTTAATCTGCATATTGGGACAGAGAACTAACCTGCCCAAAGGCATTTCTCAGGGTCCTGCACAGGGATTCTTGTTTTATAAGTACCACTATATATATAATTTGTTTTACTGTGGTGCTTTGAGGCCTGAGGGTTATTTTATTAAGAGCCAAACAGACTTGTAGTCTCCATGAAAAAGAAAAGGGACACGGAGGTGAACTTTGCCCGTCAGCGACTCTGCTGAACTTGCAGTTATAATGTTAATGAGACAGGGTGAGCCAGAGGAAGAACAGTCCTGTGGGATGGCCATCTCACAGCAGTCTGGTACAATGAGAGAAGTAATAATTTCTGTCCTGGATCTAAGTAATTGAAGTAATTTCTTTCTTCACAGTGTTTTACCAATCTTTCCTAACCATTGTTGCCCACATCAACTTTTAGAGGCCACAGCTGCTTTTGCTGTCCTGTGGACAAGATAAAAAGGGAAATTTTTTAAGAGCAGAAAAATGTCTCTGTTTTAATGTATTTCTAGCACTCTCTTAATGTATTTACTTTGGAATATTTTTTTTACATACACTTTCATACATTATCTCTAATCCATCCACAACAACATGATATGAAAGCAAACAGTCCCTATGAGGGACTAATTATTAGGTCAGCCTTGCACAGGAAGTAAGTAATAGGAAAACATGATTTGTCAAGAATAATTATGCATGAAAAGTGTAAAAAAGAAAAAAACTGTACACAGGGATATTAAAAATGTAGACATCTATCACGGGTAAATGGAGAAAGCTGAAGGGCCTGACTGTTGATGTTGGCTCTGCAACACCAAGTGCAACTAAGCTGTAGAAAGGTTGTGGAAAAGGTTGGCATGTTACAGGAAGAGTAGTGACAACCGTTTGCCAGATGGAGATGAAAGAAATCTGGTACTTTTAGTGGAAAGTGCTTCTACAGACAAGGTGGCTGAAGTGTTTTGCAAATTTCCCTGTAGTACTCTACAATCATATCTAAAGATGGTAATGTTGTGAAAGTTTGGGACAGCATTTTCTATTTTTACCATTTGACCAAAACTCCCCTTTTCCATGCTTGCCTGCCTCAGCTGCTGTTCCTGTAACATCAAGTTGTCCTTGGGCATCTCCTATCCCCAGGAATGCAAAAGCAGCCACCTTCCTGGAGCCTCCTGATGAGGCTGAGGAACAAGGAGAAGAGCTGAAGGCCCCCGGGGCCCCCTCAGAGACCCTTGGTGGCAGTCAGTGGGTTAAGGATTCTCTTGTCTGGCAGGTGGAAAATGAACGGACTGACTGTAGCTACACTGACAAGGTGGCTTGCAGCAGACACCTGAAGAGCAGAAGATCACACAGCAGCAGCCACAATGATAAAACTAGTCCTCCAAGCACAGGCATTCTCCTGATCTTCAGCCACGCTTTGGGGAGTGAGCTGACAGTGTGAGCTCAGGCAGCGGCTGAGCTGGCTGCAGCTAAACCAGCTATCGGCACTTCCCTACTGCAAAAAGCTCTTGTGTAAAGCAGGCTGAAGTGGTATTTGGTTGTTCTCTGGTCTGCCTAGTCCCAGCCCTCTTGCCTTCCCCTTTAGGGAACTGGTGGGAAGGAGAAATCTTTAGGATCAATTATAAACTTTTTTATTTGGTCAGCAGGGCTGCTTCTTCTGGGGGAAAAGGGAAGAGCTCTGTGTAACCTCAGCACCAGACCTCTTGATCGACCTAGGAGTTGAGGTTTAAAATCCTGATGTTTTTAGAGGTGTTCATATCTGAACAACTTGTCTCAAACTCTTCTTTGAATCCCGTTTGTTGACAGCACATTTTGCTGCTATTAAAAGCACTGGAAAGCTCCCACTGATTTTGATGGTTCAGAAACAGGCTTGTGGTGAGGACCACTGAGCCAGTCCTGCAGGATGGATGGCAGAAATAGCTTGAAAGCCTTCAAAAATGGGAGGAGGAGGGAGTTTCTTTCATATGCATAGGACATGGTTTGCCGAATAGAGGGTGCGATGTGGCAGAAAGGCTTTGTTGGAGCTCATTAAAGGAAATCTGTGCAACTGCTTTGTGAGTAATTTGATCATTTCCAGCACGATCCCCGAGACTGCTATCATTCTTTTACCCCACCACACATGTCAGTAAATACACACTCAGTATCTAATGTAAGTATTGTCTGTCTGAAAGCATCAATATTATGTTTAGTCACCTTTTATTGTAAGAATTCATTGAAGTGATGAGAATTTTAAATTGGCTCATACTTTCCTTGCTGCAACTTCAAATTATTCTTTACAACCACAGCGACAGTGTTCCCAGTGCACTGAAGCAGTTTGCATTTTCCTCAAAGGCAAAGATGAAGATTCAGTCTGTGCTTCCTAAGCAGTGCCCTGCTAAATCTGGTTTTAGTTAAACCCTCTTTTTGAAGTACATGGCCATAATTAGATCTGCTTAGAGGAGACAGCAGGACTGTGACCCCAGATCTTTCCTCCACAAAGTTTCCTTTCAGTCTTCACGTAAAATTTCTCCTCTCTGCCTCCCCCATCGCAGCACCCCCAGCAAGGAATGCACTGGCAAGTCCCTCAGAGGTCTGTGATAATACATTCCTCTCGGCTTCGGTCATCCTGGCACTGAGATGCTCTTGGCTGCTCTGCTGGTGATGTAATTCTGGGCCCACATCACCTGCAAAGGAAACTGATCTGTGAGCAATAAAGCACACAGCCGTCCTGAAACAAAAATGGGAGTGTTGATGTTAGCAAGTTTTTTAAATCTTTTTTTTTCCCCTTTTTGCATTTCTGCTTTTATTACCAAAGCTCCCCTTCTCCCTTTTCCCACGAGACGGCAGCACCAAGCCTTTCATTGGGAAGTGCTTGCCTTTCTGTTTCCCGTTATTTCATGGACTCAAGCAAGTGTAAACGCTGGAGCGTGACATAGCTTGGAGATTTTGTGTGTGTTACCTTTCCAGTTTGCATTTTCTTTTGATTTTTATAGAGATTGTAAAATAAAGAAGCTGGCAGGAAGACAGTGGGGCAGAGTATCCATCAATTACTTGTTTAGAGAACAATCAAGCCAAAAGTATGAAGTGTTCAGGGCTAATAAATCTCTGTGATTCACCAGTTTAAGGACAAATTCTGTGGTAAGAATAGCCCCATACAGAGATATTGGGGTGAGGTGTATTGTGTCAACATACAGCACAGATTTTGGCCTGTAACTGTGTAATCTGTTGGTGATTCCTTTAAAGTCTGGAAATTAAGCTACTTTACAGAAAGATTTTTGCTATTTTTTTTCTCAAAGAGTTCTTAGCCATATTTGCACCATGACTTTTTTCATATGTGGTGATTGTTACTGTGTCCTGGTTTCCAAATTGTGACCCAAAAAAAGGAAAAGCCAGCCCGATGGGACTGTGGGAATTCACTGTTGCCTACAGTAGTTACTCATCTTACCACACATTACTGGCTGTAGAAGAGCACTGAGTCACTGTCTACTTTTCAGTAAGTGCATCTCTAAACTTTTAATCTTGTAATGTAGAAGAAAAGAGCAACAGTAGAGTTTTTATTCATTTTTTTTAGGCTGACATGCTATCTGTATGGTTTGGAAACACTGGCAATTTTCTGTCAATGTAATATATTCACAGGGTCACAGATCACAAATTCTGTGGTAGTCTATTAAAAGAAATAAATGAAAAAACCTGGCAATGACAAATACCATTTCTGCACAGTTAAGTAAATCTGAAGGTCATCGATTTTTCAGGGCCGCTTTTACAGCTCTAGCTGACTGCAAGGCAGCGACTGCTCGAAGTTTGTTTTAACTAATGAATTTGGTCCCAAGTTCCAACAGAACAGCTCCAAAGGTAATTTAAAAACAAGAGAACAAACAGCCACATCGGACTGCGGAGAAACAATATGAAAGTATTGTGAGTCTTACACAATGTGAGGCTTGCCATGAGCTGGGGCTAATCCAAATCCATCTCTTCACACTTGGATAGTCTTCAAAACTGTCCAGTCTTTCAGTCACTTCTGGGATTATATAAAATGGCATCATGTGTTGTTTCAGCTACTCTTCCAAAATTATTTCTAAGTAGGCATCAGCTTCACAGCCCTTGAGAGAGAATTATTATACAAAACTATACGTAGTTCATTATTCCTAGCAAGTTTGCTTGCTAAAATCAATTCAAATGTTCCCAGGGTCAGATAGGGGGGAAAAATGACTTCATTCAAAATCTACTCACGAACCCAAAATCTGTCCGGGGTGCAATAGGTAACAATTTTAACATTTAAGGGGCCTTTGGCATGTTTCAGAGTTATTATACTACTGAAATAAATATCCATTCACAGCTCTACTAAGGCCATCTTTTTAAGTTGTAATTTTTTAGGCAAAGAAAACAAGAACTGAATCAAGGTCACATAGGGAAAATTGCTCCCTCATTCAGAAAGATTAGAAACAGGTTTCAGTTGAAGTGCCAGGTTTCAGTGAATTTCTAAAAAATTTAGATAGATGCTGCTTATTTACAAGTATAAATATATGCAAATAGGCACTCAAGCTTGAACATGTTGGATATTTGCTTTACTTTTAAATGGAATTTTACATGTGAAGAGATGTACAGACTGATTAGCAAAGTATATGACTTACTATTTTGATTAATGCCCTACAAATATTCAAGGCCTGTTCTAAATGGTCAGATAACTGCCACTAAGTTGTGTGAAGAACATCAAGATGTCATCTGACTTGGGGGGGTTATTCTGACTCTGAGCTTATATAGAAGCTTTCCTAACCCTAATCAGATGTAATGCTTTTTCCATTGTCTTTCCCCAAAAGGGTGCTAAATTGTGCATCCCTTCTCATTCCTGCAGTATCTCCACCAGCAGTGGAGAATACCAATAATGAGTTTTATATTTGCATCATTTCAGTTTTCATTTCTTTTTAAGGCTTATATGTAGAAACATCTTAAGGCAGAATAAAAAACCCAGGAGGTGCAAAAATCCAAACCAAACATTCTTGTGAAATTTGCAAAAGTTTATGCAAATGCGAGGAGGAAGAAATACAGAACACAAAATGTATAATTCAGCACATATTTGTAAAGTGCCTGTGACTTTAATATTGTGTTACCATAGTTAGTGTTTTGACTAATTTTTTAAAAACTTATTTTAAAATGTCATTTTGGATGTAAGATAATTATTATAAATGTCATCAAAGAAAATCTGGTGGCTTAATCCACAAGACCAGCTAGTCAAAAAAACATATCAAATAACCCTGTGATTATGCTGTTCACCTAGACCATAGGAGACTTTCAATCCTCCCGTCAACCTGTTGGGATCCAAACCCACCTCCCTGAGGAGGCCTTCCTGGTCATGTCATTGGGTGTCTTGGGGTGTCTGTTCCCAGTCTTCCCAGGTAAAATTGTTCTACTTTTACAAGTCACTTACATACTTTTGGAGTTTTTTTCACCAAAGGGGTGAAAATCTTCTTGCAGGTCAGTGCCTGGGTACTCAAATTCCCCCAGACATTAGGAATTCACTCGGCCAGGTCTCTCCATCTTCTGAAAAGCAAGGATTTTTCACTTGTTGGTTTAGTGAATGGTGCCAATATATGGTCCTCTCTATTTGCTGCTTTTCTTAAAATGACAAAGATGGAAATTAAATTACATATTCAAGGTGAACAAATGTTTCACTGAAATCCACATGAAACTTTTTTTTCACTTGAATGAGAGAGAAAAGTAAAGCTTTTTTCTTTAATAATCACTTATTGAATTTTTGGTTCAGCTCTAGAACTGAAAAATCAATTACTCACACAGCTCTGCTATCCAGTTGCTTATGTTAGGGAATGATTAATAGTAATGTAACTGAATATGTAATGCCCTAATGACAAAAGATAAAGAAATGAGCAGAAAATAAGGCTAAATTATAGCAGAATGACAGCAGTGCTTTTCTGATGATAGCAATTATGTCATAGATGAAAAAGTATCTCTTTGTGACAAGTATATATATCACAGGATGAAAGTTCCTGCACAGTTCCATTTAAAATGTTTATTTTCAGAGGAACTGGAAAGGGATAGACATATTCTCTTTCATCATTTAAATATCAGGCTTTTCCTCGATGACTTAACTTGTTTTAAAATGATGCATAGCTTTCAATATTTTTTCATTTTGCAAATTACTGGCTGGGATACAACCCTGGTTTCCAAAACCAGTAGGGGCAAACCACCCAAAACTGGTGAAAGGCAGGTGGGTAGTGTAGAGGCTAGGGCATTGCCACTTGCCCTTGTTGTTGCACTGCCCATGGTTTGTGGGCACTGCTAATCCTATGACGGAGGAGAGTGTGTCCTGGTTTGACTGGCTTATGTCTTTACCTGACAGACCAAGTGCTGTTTGGTCTGTTCAACTTGGTTTTGGTGGCAAGCACTATTGCTTTGTGCCTATCATAAGCATGTTGAGCTCTCTACATCCATCTTCTTCAGGTCGTAGGAAATAACTAATCTGCAAACATGCCAACCTTGACACTAGATTTTATGAGCACAAAGCTGGCATTGTTGCAATTCCTCTGAAGTTAGTAGAGCTCTTCTTGATTAATGGGATTAATGAGAATCAGGGTAGGAACTCTGAAAATGTTAAAGTGCGTGTGTATGTAATTGTAGAAGTATATATATGCATATATGAATGTATTACATACAGCAGTTTCTTGTGTGGAGTTATAGCTCCTGGATAAGAATTTGCTCTCCAGCAAAATAACTTATCAACAATATTTATTTCCTGTATGATTACATTTTTATATAACTTCTATATGCATTTCTGCTTATAATAATAATAATAATAATAATTTACTATTATATTATTTTTACATAGTTTCTACAGCCCAATAATGCCTTTGTATTTAGAATTATTTTTGGTCAGTATTGCCTATTGATTCTACCAAGGAGGCTGTAAGCTTTTCCAAACTGATTTTGCTTCTCTGAGTGTGAGGCATCATTTTCACTTATGTCATTATAACATTTTTTAAAATAATAGTGATTTGTAAGCGAGGATGCTCAGTGGAAGTCAACAGCTGACAACCAAATGCCTGATTAGAAAACAACAGGGCCAGGATGCATAAGCCCTGCAGTTATTCAGAGGACAAGTTATTCAGAGTCTACAGATATGGTAGAAAGAAATTTAAAGGCAAGCAGAGGCAAGAAGAGCACCTTGTAATTCACACTTACTGTACGAAACTGGCCCGGTTTCTCCTTGCTTGCTCTCCATCTGGGTACATGAGTTTTCCCTGTCCTTTTCTTTTGCTGTGCAAATGCTCAACAGGCTGGTGGTCTGGACATCGTCTTGGAAAGGGGTAGTGCAATCTGGAATTATTTCAGACTGAGAAGAGAAATAAAACCAGGTGTGCCAGTCTCTGGGCAAGTAATGCAGCTCACAGGCACTGGTGCAAGAGGCAGCCCCCTTGCAAGTCTTCCTTCAAATGGAAGCACCTATGGCTCCCATCATTGTGCGATGGCTGTGGTCAGCCTGTGTCTCCCTGATCCTCAGAACAGGCCCCTTGCTGTTCTGTGTGTAAAGAGATGTATTTAATGAGGCCCAGATAACCTCAGGTGGAGAATGATATTCAGTTCAGGCAGGATGATGGGACTTCTAAGGATGTGCAACAGTAAATTTGCCCAACCAAGATACAGATCTGCCCAGAAATTAGGTGCCTATGAACATCCAGATTAGTATCTGTGTTGCTTTTTGGTTTTGTCTATCTTTCCCTCTTTAAATTCTTCATTAATTGCATTCCAGAAATCTATGTGAGTCTTTTTTGGATCCTGCTCTAAGCAACTACAAGAAGGAGGTTAAAGTAGGAGCCTCATATCTTGGAAGAGTCTAGCCCGTGGGTGAATGCTGTGGGGACAGTCTCTTCTGTAATTGTCTCTCAATAGACACAAATCTAATGCAAGCAGCAAACCCAAGAATTGCATGAGCTGTAGTAATTTGCCCTGTGGTAGTAGAAAAGCTTTGTGTAGGTGTATGGTTTTTTTGTTTAGGTTTTTTTTCAGGGTTGTTTGGGTTTTGGTTTGGTTTGGGTATTTGAGGGGTGAGGGGGTGAGGGTGTCCATTTATGCTGCACCTCCAGAACACAGGGGCAAAAAGCACTAGCAAAAGTGGCATTGTGAGATGGATGTGGTGGGCAGGTGTGTGCTCCTTTGTGTTCAGGGCAAGAGCTGAGGGTTCTGGCATGAAAATTAACAAAAATACCTTCATAGCCTTTCAGATTGACAGTTGGGACACAGCATATTAGGATGTGCTGTGACAGCCAGGATTACTCAGTGCTGATGTTGTTAAAATCTATCAGTCTCTCTGTAGCTCATAAAAGCAGCTGCTGACTTCTCTTTTACAGCATTTGAAAATTTTACTGAGGATTCATTATTTGCTAAATCACTGAATATGGTGCTCACAGGAAGTCATGTTTAAAAATCAAGAAGTAATCTTCATGACATTATTTATTTTTGTCCGCGTTTATAGGTGTGTATTGTTTTATCCTTATGTCAAGCTGTGACTGAGGTGACCAAATCTGATATAAACCAGTGCAGACATAGCCTGTATTTCTAAGAAAATCTGAAACCCTGCATTGAGGGAGTTGGAGTTTTTATATTGACTTCACTTAAGCAGGCTCTTGCTCTCAAGTTGCATTGCTGTTGTACAGGTGTGTGAGCTTTTCCACGCTTGAGTAGCCCAGTGCATGCAATTGTATGAACGATGCTACTTCCTAAATCCAGGTTTTAAACCTCTTCACTCTTTTTTTTGAACACTTTTCCATGTTTGAGACCCTGTCATGGTGACTCCAGACACCATCACTTGGGTTGCTTGATGCTAAAACAAAGCAGCAATTCTTTGGAGCCTGTTTTCCCTCGTTTTTCCTGCCCACTTGTTTTATTCACTCTATCAGATATATTATTTCAGTGGTGTATCAAATCAGAAGCAGTGAGGTGGACAACCTTTAGGTTTAGGCATAGGGCTCGGGTGTCTTTCAGTCCCAGTCAATCACTGGATCACCTTGCTTTGAGGAGGGGTCAGTGAGAAGAAGCACAAAAGAAAAGGAAGTCCAGAAAAGGCCAGCAGGAGTTAGAGCAATGGGGCAAGAATGGAACTGATGGAACTGGAAGGCAAAGGACGAGGAATAGCAAAGTAGCAGGTTTAGGGCAGGGGATGGCAGCCACAAGACAAATAATATGGGAAGTGACTGAATTAAGACATTAATGAGAACACGGGGAGTGTTGAGGGGAACCAGCTGTTGGTGAGAGTGCTGTAGAGCCTTTCTGGTGGTTGAGAGAGTGAAGAAAGATGGTGAAGAGATGAAGATGGAAGAGAGACCGAGCTGTAAGCAGAATAAGACATATAAAGAAAAATACAGCAAACGTGAAGCAGAAGACATCATATTGATGATGTTGTTTGAGGCAATATAGCTCAGGCACAGGAACTTCCCAGAAAGTAATTCTACCTTGATTTTCAGTTTCCAGTAAGGGAATATTCACCACTATTCTTTATGAGTTACTTATTGTCACGTTTAAAAATGTGACTCATCTCTAGATGGAGTATTTCTGTTCTATAAATCCATACATGTAGAAGTCAGGTGAGGGGGAGGCAGCAGAAGGGACAACAACAGAGAGCCAACAGAATAAAAGCAACACACAGGTGAAAATCAGTCCGGCTTAATTCATGTCCCAGACCCAGCTTGAGCTAAAGAGGCCAAGACACTGCCAAAAAACTAAGTCTCTCCTGCTAAGTTGAGAACAGGCACAGCTCTCCCTGTTCTCAAAGCCTCAAGCTCACTCCTCCATGTCATTTTTCCACATGAACACCTAGCACATCAAAAGTGAGTAATTTAGAAAAACAAGGGTGGAGACCAGAGCAGATAAAGATGGCATTAGTGGGGTGCTCTTATAAAGCACAAATACATGAAGCAGCCAACTCTAAAAATGGCAGGTCCACAGAGGGCAGCAAGGAACCATCTTGCCTGTGCAGGTCCTGGACACCTCCTCCCCTGACTCCAGAGATGCTTTGGTGAAAGGGCCACAGCCTGCTTCTATGACACTCTTAGTGCTTATTCACAAAATAATGATCAAATCATACTGTAAAATGGTATCCTTGACATAGACAAGTCCTACTTCAGCTGTAATCACTTTTACTTCAGGGAGTCCTACCGGTATTGGAGATACTGAGCTTTCCCAGATATCAAAAGGATACACACAAGTGTTAAGAAAGCAGAAAACCAGAAGGGGAAAAAAAAAAGTGGAAAAGGAAAACAAAGCCAGGAATGCTTTTGTTAAACTTTTGAATCCTGCTTCCATAAAAGGCAGCAAATCCTAACGTAGGGCAATTTTCATGCTGCAAAGAGAAAAAGAATTTAAAATCTAGGCAGCATGACTTATTTAGAAAGATCTGAGGAGTAATAAAAAAGCCTGTGTGCAAATGTGTGTGTGTGTGAGTGTGTGCACATGCGCGCACACACAGTTTCTTTAACAGCTGCATGGAACAACCTGTTTTAAATAAGAACAAAGGTGAACAAAGCCACTTGTCAGTGCAGCTCACCAAATGAAGTTTTTTAGTGTGCATGACGTATGCCATATAAAATGTATTGCCTGAGATATAACAGCACAGAGTCCAACTTGAAGTCTTTTTCTCAGGCTTTTCCTACAAAGTCATGTTTCAAGAATTTACTGCATTTGTCTTCATTATTTACTTGTCTCCACAAGGCCCAGTGGATCACCTTGTTCACTGTGTCTTTAGCAGCAAACTAAAATCAGCCTCTCCCCTCCCTCAATATTCAAAGTTTTCATGTTCCATCAAGATGCCACTGAATTAATTAATATCTGTTACACTCAAGAGTAGGCTAAGTACAAATTGGAGGACAGGTATGACTTACCAAATGAGTTTGATTTACCAAAAGAAAGAAAAAAACCCAACAAAATAATGATGGAAGATTTTCACTGCTTTGAAGGCTTTATGAACAAAAAAATTAAGTCTGGCAAGCAACAGAGTGTACTTTTTCATGTATGTAAGTAAACATAAATTTAGGAAAAGTTTTGTTTTGCATAAACAAATATTTGGGCTTTTGTAACATGTTGGAGAGAGTTGCAAGCACTGCCTTCCCTATAAATGTTACATATGTTTCTGCACTGAAGATAAAGAGACAACAGAGAGCAGGGCAGTCTGCTGGAAAGGTTACAAAGCCCTGTTTACAGAGAATTTTATAATCAGGCAATCATTTGTTACAGGTCTCTAAGATCCACAAGAGGAATCCATTGCTGTGCAGAGTTTAGTGAATTTTTAAAGAGAGCAACTTATCAAAGAAATGTGTAGTCTATTAGCACATCATTAAATAGTTAAACCAATTCCATCTTTTGCTTCCCAGTTACTCTCCTCTATAGCAGTCAACTGTGTCAGATGCACAGTACAATTTCTGACTTTCAGAGGTGAGTTGGAATTTGGGATTCCTATCTATTCCCTCCCCTGGTTTTATTTCTTGGTGTTTTTCTTATCTGGTTTCACAATGTTGCAAGTGCTGTTTTACTCTGGAATGCGTTTCTTGGACTACTTCGTTCCAGTGAAAGCATAAACAAAAAAATTCATTAAATTCTGGGGAGCAAGTTGAGTTTCCCAGCCTTTGATGTGACTTAAAAGTGAAGGTACTCTTGAGAAATAACATCATATGGAGTACCTTCATATTTTTATATATACACATAATTTGATTCCTATGCAGTAAAAAAAAGTTGTAAAGGCGTGTTTGACCTTAGCTGTGACATCCTACGTGATGTCCTCTATAGCTCTGGTACTGCTGTAGTGGTGGGGTACCTGGAGTAGTTGGACTGGTGATAGAGAACACTTTAATTAGGAAGTCTGGTGGTGGTACAGACATATCTCAGCTAGTGCAGGGTGTGTAGGCTCACCACTACTACGCTGCACTTTCTCTAACAAGTCCTGCAGCCAGTTGTAAGCTGGCTCACATACAGGCAACTTTAGGGACTCTACATTACATTCCCTGTGCTTTTATTTCTAAGTTGCAGAGTAAGCTGAGGGAGCTGGCAGTTTGGAATAAGTCCCCTCTGGGGATCACTGGTGGTCACAGGTGCCGCTAGTGACTGTCATGAGGCAGTGTATGTGGTATATGTCACCTTGTTTTAGTGATCCAGCCTAATTTAGATTTTTTTCAAGATGAGGTTGGCCAGGCCCTGGAACAGGTTGCCCAGAGAGGTTGTGATGTCTCTGTCTTTGGAGATGTCTAAGACTCAGGTAGAGCAGGCCCTGTTCAACCTGATCTAACTGGACTTGCAAGGGGCTGGACTAGACATCCCCAAGGTCCTTTCCAACCTTAACCATTCTGTGGTTTTATGATGTGGCATCTTCTGGAGGACACCACGCAGTTCCTGATGAGTCTGCTTGTACCAGGGTGAGAGGTGGTGGCTTAGACTGGGGCAGGCTCTGTGGCATCCTCTGGGCCTTCTCTTTAACACATCCCTTGCCAGATAGGGACACTGGCAATGCCCTCAGTCACCCTCTGATCTTCTTGTGGCACATTATAGTTCTGGCTGCTGTTTTTCTGAGGTCTCTGGTGTGGGCAGGAGTCCACCTCACGGCTGCTGTGAGTGGTCGGACTGCGTGAGATTAGCGATCCCTTCTGGCCTGGACCCCCAGTGTCCCCTCGCCTCATGTCACATCTGTACAAAGCTGACTGCTGTAAACTCACAGCTGCTTTCCTAATACAAATATTAGGAATCTTTTGACATCCCTGAAATTCTTCTCTGTGCTGAAACCATGAAAGCACAGATGAGGGAAGATGTGTCACTTGCAGTTCCAGCCTGCCCCAAGCATGGCAATCACGGACAAAAGAAGAGCCAGAGCAGATGTGAGGGGACATCTAGGATGGTTGCAGATTTGGGAGAGGTGGGGGTTAGAAATAGAGTATGGAGATGAGGAGGAGCCTAGGACTGAATGGTGGGTGCAGCAGGACCGGGACAAGCTGTGCAATGAACTCAGAGCCCAGAGCCAGCCGGGACGGGGTGTGTGACCAGATATCCTCCTGCAGAGCCAGCAGCGCTGGCGGGGCAGAGCCTTGCTCTCAGCTGCTGATCACAGTCAAACCCGTCTGTCAGCAGATAGTTTTGAAACTTGCTTGCAAAGTGCTCTATGCCTTTCTAGTATCAAACTGCCTCGAGGCTGACAACCTGCTATTGCTATCAATTATTTTGTTAACTCAGAGTGCAGACTTTTATGCAGGCAACGTAAAGGATCTAAACTCTTCCAACAATCTCCCTACATGCCAATATAATGCCACATCATTACATTTCAGTTGTGGATATCTATTTTAGTGTTTGCCATTGTGCGTGCAATTTCCTCTTTTTAAAGAATACATAGCTCTACCAGAATAGTTATTAGGATTGCAAATGACACGGTAAGTAGAGTAAGCAGAACATTTGTCTGCTCAATGCATGTGATCATTTGTAATTGCGTAATCAAAGGCAAGTTTTTTACAGAAACTTTTCCTCTGACACTGGAAAAATAGAAACATATTGAGATGCATCAGCTTTGCGCATAAGAGGCAATGATTTCTCTTTAGGACCCCAACTTCATCTTTTGGAAAGTATTTAGTAAATGAGGTAGAGGAATATAAAAAGGCAGGGAATGATTAAGGCTAGTATATGTTTCCCTGGAAGATGTGACTCTACCTCTGTTGAGTTTGTGTGATGGATTTCCTACATGGCGCTAGTAAAGTCATGTGAAGCTAATTTACATGGGTTGTGAACATTTCTTTCTCTAAGACTTATTCTCATTTTGGGGAGCTTGTTAGAGATCTGGGCTCTGATGTGCAGGAGACTGGAGGATCCACTCCTGGGCTGGAGGCACATGGGGCTGTTATCTGAGCACATGGAGCACCCAAACCACAGGCGTCTGAAAACCACATCTTAGCATCACAGAATCACAGAATGGTCTGGGTTGGAAGGGACCTTAAAGATCATCTAGTTCCAACCCCCTGCCATGGACAGGAACACCTTCCACTAGACCAGGTTGCTCAAAGCCCCGTCCAACCTGGCCTTGAACACTTCCAGAGAGGGGGCATCCAGCACTTCTCTGGGCAACCTGTTCCAGCATCTCACCACCCTCACAGTGAAGAATTTCTTCCTTATATCTAATCTAAATCTACCCTCTTTTACTTTAAAGGCATTACTCCTTGTCCTATCACTACTCTTCCTGATAAAGAGTCCCTCCCCATCTTTTCTGTAGGCCCCCTTTAAGTACTGAAAGGCCAGTATAATGTCTATACATCCTACATGCCCCAGAGCAGGTGTCCCAACCAAAACTTTTGTCCCTCTGAGCTTCTGTCTCCCACCCAGAAATGAATAATTCTGTTCTCAGCAGAGTCTGAAGAGTGTATGGTAAATAGGGCCTTGAATAAAGAGCACAAAATCAATCATTAAGCACCCGCTTTTCAAATGAGCACTGTCCAGCCTGTATGCTGAATGAGGCGAGGGTCCTAAGGAAAAATGACAGAACATGAAATTAGGTAGTTTCTCAAAAATGTAAATACACACTGGTCCATTTTTTTGGCTAATAATATTTGACATGATATGCTTTCAGTGGTTTTGGATATTACAAACTTCTTAAAAGGAACGGGAAGGGGAAGGAGAAGAGGAGGAAAGAAAAGGTATAAAGGAGAAGGAGAAAGGGAAGGGGGAAGGAAAGGCAAGAGTGGTTTCCAGTTCCCCTTGTAAAGATTGAAAAGGTGACCGTGGGCAATCTAGGGGATCATTAGGCAAATGGAAGGAATCCCCAAATTCTTTTATGTTGGTTTGGGAACAAAAGGGCTGTTTTAAGACTTTTTAATGCAAAGAGCCAGCAAAATGCTGCTTTTCAGACCTCACGCAGACTCGCAGCCTTGCTACTATGCATGAATTTCCCAAACCAAATATGCATGTATGTTAAATCCACGGGGGATTTTATTCATGTATTCATGCCTTTATCAACTGATCTTAAGATCAGCCAGCGCTTACCAACAGTAGGACTGACACTTCCAACACCAGGAAGACAAGAGAAAAGCAACGGGAACTTTTCTTGAGTCAGAGGAATGAACTGGCAGCTCGCACTGGGAAGCATCGCTTTTGTGCATCCTAGTTCAGTTAAGCGAAAGCAATTCACAAGGGTTCTCTGCGATCAAATTATTATTTCTTAATCGTTAACCTATAAACCGTAAGCCCGGAGGGGGCTGTCAATAACAAACTCCGGCAAAGTGGTGCTAGAAGGAAGCGCTGGGAGAAGCGCCCCCCCACGCCGCCCACCCCCCTTCCAGCCCTCCTGCCCCGCCGAGGCGCGGCGGCGGCTCCACCCCTTCCCCCTGCCCCTGCCGGCGGGGGGAGCGCACAATGCCGCGCCGCGGCCCCCCCGGCCCCCGCCCGGCCCCCCCGGCCCCCCCGGCCGGGCGCAGCCGTCACCTTGCAGTGCGCGGGGGACAGGGCAGCGCCGTGAGGGCGCCTTCCCTCCGGCAGCGGGGCCGAGACGGCGCGGGGCCAGTCGTGCTGCAAAATTTTCTTCTTTTATTATTTTTTGGGTAGCTTAAAAAACAAAAGTCTAATTATAAGGTAAGATAATTCAGATTTTATTTTTTTATTTTTTAATTTGAGCGGTGCCAGTTGTTCTTGTACATGCGCACTGCACAGGGTAACCGAGTGTACCGGGCACAAGCGTAGGCGCCGGCGGGAGGCTGGAGCGGGGTCTGCCCGCCGGAGCGGGGTCTGCCCGGGGGGGCTGCGCCACCCCGCTCCCGCCGCCGCGGCTCCGGCCGGGCTGGACGGGGCAGAACTGCGCGAAGGGGCCGGGGCATCCCGGCGCTGGGTGTGATGTTTTTCTGGAGGCCGGGAAGGTGCACCTGGGGGGGTTGTGCTGCGGCGCTTCCCCGCCCGGACAGCGCATCGCGGGGTCACGGAAGGCGAGAGGCAGCGCGGAGACAGGTTTGGCCAATTCCGTTTCTCGGCTGAGTGCTGCTGCTTCTTCCTTTTCTCACAGATGCTGTTTGCATGCTTTCTGCTCATCCCCCTTCCTCTCCGACCTGCGAAATTAATGTGGATATCTTAATGGGGGGGGCTGGGAAAAAGTGCCTGTCCGGTTGTAATGCTGTTTCATAGCCCGAACGGGTTTTGGTCGTGGTTTGTTCTTAAAGATCTTGGGTGCTTGTCTTATTTGTAGAAGGTGCTGGAAAGGTTGGGACGGTGAACCTAATAAGTGTTCTTATTCCAAAATATTGCCTTTAGTCACTGTTCAGCTGAAGTAAGACAGTTTCAACACAAATGAACTGTTGCATCAAAAACTGGATTTTAATTTTTACAAAATCGGTGTTTGAAACAAAAGAGGAAGAAAAATTGTTGTAGAAGACAAGCAACATGTCTTCCTAAGTAAAGAAAATTCTTTCTTTTGATATAATTCAGGGACAGTCATGTAGTTCTGAAGTAGCAAGAATATTAATTTGCTTTTGATATAATCTGATACAATCACTTCTCAAAAGTTAATGCAGCAGTGAGGAATATGCAGTCTTACACTTCAACTTTGTATAGTGGGAAGGCACAAAAATTTATCTTAAGAGTTACTAGAACTGATAACTGATTTTTTTCCAAGCTTTTATTTGTTTTCAGAGTTGACCCTGTGATAAACTGAACAGCAACGTGGGAAGTTCTGTAGAAAGGTCATTCAAACTTTGTTCCTTGCCTTTAAAGTTTAATGGATAGAAAGAAGAAGGTAACACAGATGTGCTGCTTCTTGCCATGGGATCTGATCTCATTTACACCTTCTCTGAGTTGAGATGGGTATGAGGGAAGGACTGAAGGTGATGATTTGAAAGCGTTACTTAATTTTGAATTGCCAGTTTGAGTGTTGGCCTGATTGTTTTGCTTCTTAGAGAGCTTGACCATCTTTTGGCTCTCTCCGATTTTAGTAGAAATTTTAAGTGCTCAAAATCAGTGAAATTCAGCCTCTGGGTATCTCAGTCTGGCCCCAAACACTGAAGTACTCAGAAATAGTTTTGACATGTGGAGGATTTCCCAGCGGCTGTAGAAATTATCTTCAAAATCAGCTGTTGTACATTAAACAGGAAAAAAAAAAAAAAAAAAGAAGAGGGAACTCCTTTATTAAGTTAAACCACCTCTTGCTGGTTTTCATTGTCCCAGGATTCTAGTGAGCAGCCTCTCACATCACTTAATGGGCAGCAGCTTTCTAGCTACCACTAGGAAGTTGTCCAGTCTCTCTAATTCTTCATACGCAGTAGCAAAGTCTTTAGGGCTGAAGTGGAAAGATGAGCTTGCGAAGGCATTTGCTTTCCCAGCGTTTCCTTGGGATTGCTGTGAGTGGCAGAAACACTGTTGGTCCCTCAGGGAGGAAGCAGCCTTCATCAGCCGTCAGTCAGCTCATCCTTAGAGTGACTGAGTCCTCATTATTGCGCTTCTCTTAACTCCCACTTACTGGCTGTCCACGAAACAGCATAGAAGTCATTACATCACATTGCAACAAACTTTTCAGAATTGAATTTAAATGGCAGAATAAGGTACTACAGGAGCAGTACGTCTGAGATGTCTTCGTGCTAGAGCAGCAATGAGGAGCTCTGCAGACCTCCAGGCTATGTACAGACTCGGTTAAAAAGTCCTCTGGAGACCTTACCTGCCTCCATCCTTCCCGTCCTCTTCCTTCTACCTGCTGTTCCTCCTGCTGCCCATGACTTGATAGCAGGGAGAAATAGCTCTCCACCTCTCTCCAGACTGCCCTCCACATTAGCCCCTCCTTCGAGTGCTTCATCAAACACTAGCTTGGGAAGCTTGGCTTAGTCTGCTTGCAAAGCAGGGAGCTAAACCAGGCCAACACAGCTGCAGTGTGGTGCCAAAATGTTCACATGTACACAAACCACAGGGGCAGCTCATGTCCTTTCGGGTCATCCTCTGGCTTGTCCTGCCTTACCAGGGTTTCCCTGAGTAGGTGAGTGCCCATTTCTATGCTAGAGATGGAAAAGATCACATGAGCATTTATGATGTTTTCTCATCTTGATGGAAGTACAGATGGAAAGGGCAATGCAAACACTAGTATAATTGTCAATAAATGTTTTGGGGGCTTTTCACTCTTGCATGCTCTGTTTAAAACAATCTGAATGCTTTTTTGAGGGGAGAGGTAGGTTTTTGGAAATCACTGAGCATTTTCCCTCTGATAACTGAAACTTCTTTGTATTTTCTTAAAATATCGTAAGCCATTTTGGTCTCGTATCAGCTGTCAGTGCTAAGCAGGGTTTTTATAGTTCAGTTTGCTACATTTACTGTGTTTCAAATGAAGTTTATGATCCTTCAGAAGTCAAGAAAATGTCTACTGACCACTATTTGTAATTTCTTTTGCCAGTGTGGACAAGAACTAATGCTTGGTTTTAGCTAAGGTCTTGCTGCTGCTACTGCTTTTACCATTTACAAATAAAATAAACCCCATCTAAGATCCAGTAATGCCCTTTGGAGCTCTCCTGGTATGAAACTATTGCAATGTCTTTTAAAAACATGAAAACATTATTATCCAGCTGTAAGTTATAATTCATGTTGAAGTCTTGCTCTGGTCTGAGAAGAGACGCTGTGAAAATGGTACTGTGGGGTTCCTCCTTTGCATCTCAGTGTCTGAACTTAACATATGCAGAAATAAAACAGGAAGAATGACTGTGGTTAAGTGAAGTCTGTAGCTTTATTGATTCAATGAATTGATCAGCCTTAAAGAGAATGTTAAACCACCCAGATGGCTAACCAGCAGACTCCAGCAAGAAGCCCTTCAACCACTCTGCATTTCTCATTGGAAGGAGATAAAGCTATCCGTGTCCTCTGTCATCTGTCCTTCAGGGCAGACTCATTCTTGTTTCCAGCAGACCAAAGCCCTTCCCAGTGTAGCCAGTGTGCTGTTTTACAAACTGTGTCTGTGCTGTAACTCAGAACTGTCTCTTACAAATGCATTGACGCAATAACTGGACTTTTTGTCAGCAGACATGTAGCTGGGGGCGGGGGGGGGGGGGGGGGGAAAGCATGGTGTTGACCAGGTTTGCTTTAAGGAAAAATTGCCATCCAGACCTGAAGGAGTTATTAGCCCCGGTCTGAGCAAGGCAGTCAAAACCGGTAGGACAAAGCACAGGAGTATAACCATAATAAAAGAAATGAAGCCATGTCTCTGGAGGGATAGGGTTCAGCAGCTATCAGCATCCCATCGCGCTTCTGATGATCAATCCGAAGCTTGAAGAAGGGAAGGGGAAGCAGAAGGCCCTTGTGCAATGAAACGCTCAGCCTCAAACTCAGAGGAAGGTCGACAGGGAGGGCCTGCTTATTGCCCATCCACTTCCACTTTCCTCCTCGCTGGCTGCTTCCAGAACACCATGAAGGAGATTAAAACTAAATCCATACTTGCTCTTCCTCCACAGCAGTGTCTGCCTGCTCTGCAAGCTGAGATTGGTTGTGGAAAGTCTTCATGCTCCTGGCCTCCCAGCATGGCTGCCCACAGGCCTCCCTCCTGCTGTCCTAGAACTGCTACTGGTGTGGCTGTGAACAGCTAACGCTGCAGTCTGTGGAGGGATACAGGAGACACAGCTCCCTGATGCAGCAGGGACCACATGAGGTTGCATCAGTAGCTTTTGTAGTCCAGTGTCCTGCCCTGTGCCAGTCAGGCATCTTCCTTTGTGGTGCAGAATCAGGGAACAGCATTGTCCTGGGGTGTTTGTTTTTAACTGAGGCAGTTAACAGTTTGCACATATTCATACCTAAGGGTTTGCTCTTTTATTTATCCAATGTAATTCAAGGGGGAGTGTGATGTCTTGAAGGCTGGACAGCTGCAGGGCACCTGTTCTTCAGATACCTTGGGGAGGACAGATAGCAAGGAGAGACCACCTGGACCCTCATGGCAGCAGAAGACCATGTATTCAGGGAATGACTCGGGCTGCATGTTTTGACATGATAGGTGTGGTAACCTGTGGGGAAGAGAGGTGCTGCACAGATCTCAGCAGTGCTGTCCACAGAGGAGCAGACAGTAGAGTCAACTTCTCCACAGGGAATGGGAGCAGATCTGCCTGCTTCCCGGCTGTGGTCCAGATGCCGAGCCCCTGAGACTTACTGTTGAATGCAGATTATCCAATTGTATCCAAATATTTCTACCCATCTTCAAAAAAACCCCAAACCAAGTCAGCAAATACAGGGACTGGACTGGGGGTACCAAACTGTTGGCTTGTCAGTGTTTTGGCTGTTTCATTATTAAGGTTTTGTTTTGGTTTTATTTTCTTTTTTGCTTATTTTGACCCTGAATGCAGGTGCTTTCAGCCTCGACAATCCAGAGTGCATTTGCTCTGGATAACACATTGAAGACACGTATGAGTCTGAGGTGCTTTTGGTATTGCATCGGAGCCCATGCAGGTCTGCATCACTTCGCAAACATTAGCAGCAGTCAGATGAGAAGCCTGATAATAAATCAGTTGTGAGGGTCAAGCGGGGACAACATCACCTTGCGGTCCTGCTGAAATTCCAGCTTACCGTCTGAGGTCTGAGAGTTGTACAAGGATGGAAAAGCAGGAGCAAGCTTCAACTCAGCTTTATTTTAGTGTTTAGAAGTAACACTGAAAAGATGTAGATTTTGTTTATTACTTTAGCATCTGCACAGATTTGGATGCTGCTTTCCCATCTATCCCTCACAGAACCAGATTTTAGAAGCAGTTTCCCTGGACATGGAAAACAAGTGTTGTCAAATGTCTTCTGTGAAAGTTCACTTGTCAAATCTTATGCAGTCTAGTTTCACCATGTAAAAGCTGAGGTAGCACAAAATGCTGCACAGTGCTTCCTACCTTGTTCAGCATGGACATGTTAGCAAATTTACCTCCACGTATTGGCACAGTTACAGTGCTTTATTTTTGTTTTTCCCAGAGGGGCCAGGACAGTTATTCTCCACTGCTAGCTCTCCTGCTAGGTACAGCAAGGCAGTGAGAGTGCTAATGTGCTTTCTTCTCCTGTTGCTCAGTCTCATCTCTGCTTGACTTTTTTTAGTGGCTTTCTCAGTAGTATTCTCCAGTAGACTCTCAGGTAGTTGTGGGGCCAGTGAATTGTTTTTCACTCTGCTTAGCAGCCTGGCTGGCGAGTAGCAAGTGCTGGGTGAAACTTACCAAGCCCTTTATGAACAGCCTCGGAATTCAAAATCATTGGCAGTTTTCTGAGGATCTCTAGATAGAAACAAAAGATAATGCTGTCTTCTGTTTTTTCAATTTACAGGGGTCACCTTAAAATTTTCCTGTGGGTCAAGAGAGGCTGGAAATGTTCTCTGTTTTGAAGATCTCATATTCTTGTATGTTTGTTCATGGCTTTGGGAGATGAGTCATCACTCCTATGAGGAGCGATTGAAGGAGCTGGGACTGTTCAGTTTGAGGAAGAGAAGGCTGAGGGGAGACCTCATCACTCTCTACAACTACCTGAGAGAACGTTGTAGAGAGGTTGGTACTGGTCTCTTCTCACAGGTAATTAGTGATAGAACAAGAGGGAATGGCTTTAAACTCCCAACAGGGGAGGTTTAGACTGGACATTAGGAAAAAAATTTTCACAGAAAGAGTGGTCAGACAGTGGAATAGGCTGCCCAGGGAGGTGGTGGAGTCACCATCCCTGGATGTGTTTAAGGGTTGTTTAGATGACATGCCTGGGGGATATGGTGTAGGGGAGAACTTCGTAAAGTAGGGCTGATGGTTAGAGATGATCCCAAGGGTCTTTTCCAACCTGAATGATTCTATGATTTAGAGCACCACCAGGTTAGGGCACACTCTTCTGTCACGGCAAATAATATTTTGTAGAGGGATGCATACTATTTCTTTAAAAATGTAGCCTGGGGGAGATGAGGGAGAGTTCTTGGCAGAACCTTTTGCATGAAGCAGTGTGATAGAGCAGCCAGGGAATATATTGCATGCTAATAAAGTTCCTTCTTCAGTGTGAAAAGTGCATGCTTTGTGAGTGGCAGCGGGTCTTTTTTTACCTTTTGACATTCTAACTTGACCCATAATGAGGCATCCACCAGCACGCCTTTTCAGTCCTTTCCAAAGAGCTGCCAAAACTAAAGAGATTTTTTTGAGAATAATCTGTGACCCAGCAAGGTTGGCTGTAAGGTTTGTTTGTTTTTCTCTCTCCCGCTGGTTCCTACTATTCTCTTACTCCCACATCCTATCGGACTCTTGTTTTCAAATGCATTCTTCAGCCTTCTCCTTCCCTACCTACTGCATCCTGTGTTCTGCTTTCTGACTTCCTTCTCTTTTCTTATAGCTTTTCTTTCCAGTTCCTGTTCGTTCTGGTCCCCGAGGAGCAAGGAGTGAAACATTAACAGTTGCTGGAGGACCAAGTTAATATGGCTGTTGTTATGAGTTTAGAGTTCAGGTGAGGGCTCCAGGAGACATCCTTTGTGTACAGCATTGTGCCCCGGAGCTCTTTGCAGCACTTCATTGATGGGGCAGCAGAAAGGAATGTGTATCTGTGCTTCACCCGCTACCTTCTATAACCCAGCATTTAAGATAAAAATACTGATAAAAGTTGATCTTTGCTAAGATATGGAGATATGGATGTTCCAGTTATTGCAAGTTAGTTAACAGGTGATAAATTGCTCTGCTATTACCACTTCACTGCCTGTCTCGGTTACAAAGAAAAGCTTCAGATATAGGGTAAGCAAAGAAAGTGTCTTGATAGGGGATGTAGGGGTTACAGGTACTTTGACAGTGGTTTGAAAAACACGTCATTTCACAGTACATTCAGCGTGCATACCTGTGTCTTTTCTAAGCCATATTGCTGTTTTTACCACAAGGCTTTTACAGTAGTAGGGGATATATCCCTGTGTTATCTGTACCTCTTTGTCAGTTGAGGATCACCATCCTCATAAATCTGTGCTTACAATATGTGCAGGAACTTCCCGTGCTGATGTCAACGTATCCTGAATATAAATCACAGACATAAAATATTTGTATTACTAATAATTTCTCCATTGAAATGTTGCATGAGTAAGGATGGAAAATGTAGGTCTTTATTAGCTTTCTGAGGATACACCTAATTTGTGTATCGTGAGCTTTTGTATTGTCTGAAAATACAGCTTTACAGACTATATAAAGAAGAGCATTTTCCATCAGAGGTTAGCTGTAGCCAAAGGTTTGATTAGTCTCACCCTTGCACTCCACAAAATCTACTATTGTAAATGAAAATGTGCCTGGAAGAAGAAACTTTTAAACATAACAGTCACTGTGCTGGCAAATCTTCCTGCTAATTTCTTATGCCTGTAATGCCCAGATGGTTATCAGTTGTGTGCTATTGTAATATTCTGTCCTGCTGGTTTATTTATAACCAGGATTGATCCATTTATGTATGGATGCATAGAGCAATTAGTTTTCATTTTTAATCTTATTTTACACATTTTTGCATATGCGAAGCGTAAGGAGGAGTCCACCTTGTAAAGCAAGTTTGGTATAAATGGATTGGCGAGTAGATATACCTGTCCTGTTGGGATATTATGTACTTTTACCAATGTCATCCTAACAGAAAAATAAATGTAAAGGAATTAAAAACTGATGTATTTTTTATCTGTACATGTATAAAATTTCATTGCTTTTCAGATTTCTAGATGATTTTATATAGTTTTCAGTTAACTTTTGTAACTTAAAATATTTGGTTCGGGAATATAACTGTAGTAGGTAGTTATTTCTTGAAAGATGACCTAGGTTGTTAATGAAAAAAAACCTGATAAAATGAAGGTGATTTAAAAAAATGGAGAAATACACCTATATATATTTATTTAGTTAGTTTAGTTTAATGCATGTTTTCTAACTTCTTTCAGGCTGAAAAAACTTCTTGAGCAGGAGAAGATCTATCAAGCCCGGAAGGAGAAGGAACATACAAAGAGACTCAATAAACTAAGAGAAGAACTAGTCAAGCTCAAATCATTTGCACTCATGCTGGTGGATGAAAGACAAATGCATATTGAACAACTTGGTCAACAAAGCCAGAAAATACAGGACTTAAACCAAAAACTAAAGGAAGAAGAAGAAAAGCTTAAAATTATTAGTGCAAAAACAAAAGAAGATGGACAAAAACTGATGAAGTTAGAGGCAGAACTTGAACATAAAACTTCATCATTTTCTCAAGAACATGAGGAGATGACTGCTAAACTGGCTAATCAAGAGTCACATAATAGACAGCTAAGGCTTAAGCTAGTGGGGTTGACTCGCAGAATAGAGGAGCTAGAAGAAACTAACAAAAATCTTCAAAAAGCTGAGGAGGAGCTTCAAGAACTAAGAGATAAAATAGCAAAAGGGGAATGTGGGAACTCTAGCTTAATGGCAGAAGTGGAAAACCTCCGCAAGCGTGTGCTTGAAATGGAGGGGAAAGATGAAGAGATCACAAAAACTGAATCCCAGTGTAAAGAGCTGAAAAATAAACTGCAAGAGGAAGAGCACCATAGCAAAGAGTTGAAACTTGAAGTGGAAAAACTGCAGAAAAGAATGTCAGAACTAGAGAAGCTAGAAGAGGCTTTCAGTAAAAGTAAGTCTGAATGCACCCAGCTACACTTAAGCTTGGAGAAAGAAAAGAATTTGACTAAGGATTTGATAAATGAGTTGGAAGTGGTGAAGACTAGAGTTAAAGACCTTGAGGCATCAGAAAGCAAGTTGGAAAAGGCTGAAATAAGCTTAAAAGATGACCTTACAAAGCTGAAATCATTTACTGTAATGTTGGTTGATGAACGAAAAAATATGATGGAAAAAATAAAACAGGAGGAGAAAAAGGTTGAGTGTCTAAACAAGAATTTTAAAGTGGAACAAGGGAAAGTTATGGATGTAACAGAGAAACTGATAGAAGAAAGTAAGAAATTTTTGAAACTGAAATCTGAAATGGAGGAAAAAGTGTCTTGTTTGACAAAGGAAAGGGATGAGTTAATTGGCAAACTGAGAAGTGAAGAAGAAAAATCCTCTGAACTAAGCTGTAGAGTTGACCTGTTAAAGAAAAGAATTGATGGTATGGAGGAAGTAGAAAGAGAAATTACAAGAGGTCGAACCAGGAAAGGACCAGAGCATGGTTGTCATGAGGACAACAAGATTAAAGAACTTACTGTTGAAATTGAAAGACTGAAAAAACGTCTCAAACAATTGGAAGTGGTTGAAGGAGATTTGATGAAGACAGAAGATGAATATGATCAGCTAGAGCAGAAATTTAGGACTGAGCAGGATAAAGCTAACTTTCTTTCTCAACAGCTGGAGGAGATGAAACTCCAGATTGCCAAAACCAAAGCAATAGAAAAAGGTGAAGCAGTGAGCCAGGAGGCAGAGCTGAGGCACAGGTTTCGTCTGGAAGAGGCCAAAAGCAGAGATTTGAAAGCAGAAGTTCAAGCTCTTAAGGAAAAAATCCATGAGCTGATGAACAAAGAAGACCAGCTTTCTCAGCTCCAAGTCGATTATTCGGTTCTGCAGCAAAGGTTTATGGAAGAAGAAAATAAAAACAAGAGCATGGGGCAGGAAGTTCTGAACCTAACAAGAGAGCTGGAGCTTTCTAAGCGTTACAGCCGTGCACTGAGGCCTAGCATAAACGGACGAAGAATGGTCGATGTTCCTGTGACGTCCACCGGTGTGCAAACAGATGCTGTAAGCAGTGAAGCAGCAGAAGAAGAAACTCCAGCAGTGTTTATAAGGAAATCCTTCCAGGAGGAAAATCACATCATGAGCAATCTGCGACAGGTAGGTCTGAAAAAACCCATGGAGCGGTCTTCAGTGCTTGAGAGGTATCCTCCAGCAGCGAATGAACTTGCAATGAGGAAATCTTGGATACCATGGATGAGAAAGAGGGAAACTGGGGCTCAGGCAACTCCTGATAAAGGACCCCGAACACACGGTAGTCCAGCGCATCCCGGGGAGGTTGTCCTTTCACCAAAGCAGGGTCAGCCTCTTCATATTCGGGTGACACCAGACCATGAGAACAGCACAGCTACTTTGGAGATAACCAGTCCAACCTCAGAGGAATTTTTTTCAAGTACCACTGTCATTCCTACTTTGGGAAATCAGAAGCCACGAATAACCATCATTCCCTCTCCAAACGTTATGCCACAAAAAGGAAAAGGCAGTGAAAGTCCCATGGGCCCAGATCGTTCTATGTCTCCAGTCACCATAACAACATTCTCCAGGGAAAAGTCCCCAGAGGGAGGGAGAGCACCCTTTGTCGACAGACCTGCATCGCCAATTCAGATTATGACAGTATCAACATCTGCAGCACCAGCAGAAATCTCTGTCTCTCCGCAGTCACAAGATATGACCATGGGAAGGGCTGTCTTCAAAGTGACACCAGAAAAACAAACTGTCCCAACTCCAATCCGCAAGTACAATGCCAACGCAAACATTATTACGACAGAAGACAACAAAATCCACATCCACTTAGGTTCCCAGTTTAAACGCTCTCCCAGTGCTGCACCTGATGGTGCGAGTCCTGTGATAACAGTCAGACCGATGAACATAGCAGCAGAGAAAGAACTTGTGACCGGTACCGTTCTTCGATCGCCCCGGAACAACCTGTCCTCGCGACCTGCAGCAAGCAAGGTGACAAGTACTATCACTATAACGCCTGTTACAACATCTTCCACCCGAGGAACACAATCAGTGGTAAGCAGTGTAGTCTCATAATGTAGTCTTCATAGTAAGGAGAAAGGCAACCATAGTTTGGGTTTGAGACACCAGCAGGGAAAATGGGTGGGGCAAGGAGAAACTCTTGACTTCCCTACATTTGTTTCAGATACGAGCTTAACTATAAAATCAGAATTTGCCTGATTCATATATTTTTTGTACCAGTGTTGGGTGCTGGTATACTTTTGGCATTATCTCCCAAAGGAAGTCCCTTCAAAGTTCCTTCTGTAAACACTCATAATGATTTTTGGCCTGGCTGATGGGTCTTTAGAGTCTGATCATGCAGGCTGGTATTCTTTGGTATAATGCCATTATAGTTATAATTCAATTACTATCTGTTGTAATACTGAACTCCAAAGGAATAAATAGGCAGACATGCTATCACTGCTTACAGCTCCAGGCCTCTTTCAGCCAGTGAATAGTAAAGCTTTTTCTGTTCCTCTGAAATTCTCAACTTCTGTAAGTGCTGTATTACAATAGTGCTTCCTCTAACATATTTTTTTCTGCTTTCTCTCTGTGCCTCTGTGGTGGTACCCTGACTTCTTTTTTGTACTTAAAGCAGTCTCTCACCTTCGTCTTTAAACATATATAGGCATATTTAATAGTCCTCCCCACAGGTTTATTATTGGACATGGTTTTGCATTGCTTTAGTTGGAAATACTCTGGGAAAGAAGAATTTAACCAAAATAGAAAGCCAGCAGTACTGTATTAGTCCAAAAGCTTATTTAGCTAGACAGAGCCTGCAGCAGATGCTTAGGGGAAGATTATTTTCAGCGTCTGTTCCCAGTTTTTGGCAATAGGTAGGTATTTCTTTCTGAACCAGGGCCTGTAGACACATCTTTGTGTTTAATAGACCGTGGCAGAGTTTTCTTTTATTTATTCTTCTAATTGCTTTTTGAACTCATTTATGCTGTTGTTTCCACAACATCAGGGGGCAGTGAATTCAGTTGTGGGCTCTGGGAAAAATGGTCTTTTGTTTGATACCTTTTATGCAGTACCTTCATTGGTTACAGCCTCTTTCTTGTATCTTGACAAATACTGAATAGTCATCCCCTGTTCATTTGTTCATGCCGCTCAGGAGTCTGCAGAACCCTACAACACAGCTCTTCAGCCATCTCTTTCCAAGCTGAAATGTCAAAGTGTATTTAAGATACGCTTCCACACTTTTGGAGAGAGGCTGCCATTCCCATTTAAGCCCTCTGACTTGAGAAAACTTGTGTACATCATATGGATCTATTTGGAATTGCACATGTGCTCTCTCTCTCTCCCCACATATATAATGTATTGTAGCTACTTTACAGTGTTTTCCTACATATTAGAGGCAACTGTTCATTTTTTAAAAAGTCTTGAATCAATTAATTTACAAACTCCTTTGTCTCTCAGAAGCTTGAAAAAACTTTTTTTTTTTAAGAGTTCCTCATTCTTTTTTATGAGATGTCTGTCTCTACTGTGATGATGCACTGAACTGTGGCAGACAAAACTTTTCTTCACTTCATTCTCCCTGATTTGGAATGTAAGGAAAATAGTTCAACCATAAGATTTACTTTATCTTATGCTTCCCTTTGTTTTTTAAGCTCCCTAGTCAGATGAGTGGGGAACTTTGAACTAGCCCACATGTGCCTTTTCGTCCCAAACCCCCTGAAAAAAAAAATAGAATTTATATGCTCACCATCTGTTTTGCAAATGACTACTACTACAAACATATTTCAATACCCCTAGTCAGAAAAAACAAGTTGTGATCATTTACTCAGTAACCCTAGAAGAAACCAATATCGATATAATTTTGAGGGTTTAAGTTCAAAAATCAAAGAAGACAAACTGATACACAGCTGCTTTCTTAGCTCACTGGTTTCAGTTTTTTTCTTGACTCTCCTCATACAAGATGCTTTGTACAATGTATTAATGCAGTGCCAAGCTACAAAGGGGAAAATAATTCTGAAATTCCTGGCTCTCATCTGTTGCTATAACAAATTTGCAGTTACTGTTTTCATATTTGAAAACATTTAACACTTCTTCCAATTTGAATTTATAGTTATCCTCAATGCTGCAGGTGAAGTCAATTTTAAGGTGCACACATGGTACTTTTAAAGGTTCAGCCTGAACTGTGGTGTCTACCTGTATATGTGAGTTCAAAATAGAGACTGTGGTTTCATGATGGACCATCATGATTTATGAATCGCATGGATTAAGGGGTGTTATGGTTGTGTTGATTTACACTGACGTACACTCTAGAGTAGCTAGAGATTTATATATTTCCCTGATCCAAGTCCTCTTCTGAGTCTACAAGTTTTGATTTAGATAAAATGAGACCCTGATCCAAAGAAAGACATGGGTACCTGAAGGAGAACTTGGGAAATCTTTGAGCACTTAACCAAAAAGATGAACCAAAAAAGGCACTGGTCAGTGACTGTGTCTCCACTGGCACCTGAGCTCCCTGGACCCAAATGTTTTGGAGGCACTTCATGTTCTGCCTGCTGCACAAGCACAGGGCTGGGCAGCTGAGCGGCTGGCCTTGTCACACCAGTGCTGCCACCCACCGTAGTCCAGTCCCACAGGGATCTCCATGGCAGGAGCTGATGTCATGGAGACTGTTGACCAGTTGGATTGAATTCAGCCTTTAACAGAACCATTGCCACTTTGATTAAAAAAAAAAAAAGAACCAAACCTTAAGCTGGTAACCTCCCTTTATATGATAGCCTATGGATTTGAGTAATTACCACAGAACTGTAAAAAATGGGGTTTGCTCCTCCTTAGCTTGATTTGAGTCAAACCCACTCCCAGGAAAATACTTGGACTACCCTAGCAGACCTAGCAGGTAAATTTATTATTACAGATGGACCACAGCACAACCAAAAATTCAAGACTCTGAGACCAGGGGATATGCAGACCAAAATGAGCCTGAAATTGTAGCCTGGTTCTTAGTCTCAGCTTAGCACATTAGCCCCAAGTCCCTGTTCACAGGACAGTTAATACAGTTTACAGTAAAAACCCCACAGAATAAAAACAAATATTCTTTGGGGAAAAAACCAACTGTGGTGCCCCTATCTAAGCAATGTTTTTTGATTTAGGCCTTACATTTAGCTGTAGGATTGCTGGTGACTTTGGATCTCTTTGGCTACCAGGATGGCTGTTAGTCTTATAATCACTTTATCCCTGTGCTCCCCACCTCCTACAAGCCTGGCAATCCAGCACCAGCTGTTTATGCTGCCAGGGTACACAGTGAATCTGGTGACATGAAATCGGCAGGGAGCAGAGGGAATCCCGGCTGCAGCAGAGCCAGCATAGTGGCACAGCACCAGCCATGCAGGGCGTCCTGTGACTGAGGCAGCAAGGCATGGCTGAAAGGCTCTTGGCTGCCAGAGCTAACTGGGCACATGTTAAAGCAGCTATAAGGCTACTTTTCATTTGGGCAGCATTTAGTTTGAGATCAGCGTCTAAATTTACCTCTTTGTAGGTGTCCCATATATGCTCTTAAGCTTCTGTTAGAGTTACCAGAAATCTAGGGGTCAGCTCACTTGCCCACATAGAGGTGCATGGTGCTATCTGTGTGCCCGATGGCAGTTGAGACATGTGCAGGAGGCTGGTAGGTATAACACAGACTTGTAGTTTCTGCAGTGAAAGCTGACAGGATACTTCAGATGGCACAAGATGCCTCAGTGCGGGCAACTCAGTCCCTAGTCATCAGTCCCCTTGTCAGCCCTGAGCTCTGTGTGTTGGCTCTGCGGAGACTGGAGAGTGATTCAGCTGAGACCTCCATCGCTACCTTCAGTGTGAGCTGAATTGCCCACTGGGCTCCACTGACTGTATTGACTAGATCTCAAGTCCACCCTTTCAGGATTCAATTGCCTAAACATACTTCTTTAGTGTCATTTTAAGTGCTGTGAAGTAGTCTACCGAACTTCCAGCTGCTTTATCAGAGGTTGCAGGTCTCCTTGGGTCCTCTGTCTTATCTACCAGCCCTGTGCAGATAGCTTGAGTAGCCCAGGGCATCTCAAATTGCACTAGCTATCTATGTCAGCTGCTGAAGTGAACCATTGCTGTCCAGGGCAAGCTGGTTTCTGATCTGATCGGGAACAAGTGCTGAAAAAGCACCCTTGTTATTAAAATATTTCAAAAGTGTGTGCATGAAAGCACTCTTTGTGTCAGTAAAATGCCCTAAGCAGAATCTGATATAAACCACTAAAAAACGCCAAGTGTACTGTATATTCAAATTGCTTTTCTTCCTTTAATGGGACTGTCCAACATTACTGCAACCTCACAGCTTAATAGACCTGCCAGTGTCTGCAATGAGCGCTGATTATTGACCTAACGAGCTTAGAGTCTGCGTGTATTTCTCTCACTCTAACATGTATTTACTAACCTCACTCTGGCCCCCTGTGCTGTTCCAGCACCACGTCCTGCCAGCTAGGAGCCAGCCAACATCACTGTGCGTCCCACGGGCCTGTGTCTCGGGCAAGAGTTGGTTTCTGTTTGGAGCCACGTTCCTATATCAACCAGAAGACAGCAGCCTACAGACAAACAGGGCTGGAGGGAATTGCTCAGAGCTTGGTTTTTGGAAGAACTGACCAAGAGGCAGACAGTCGTGTGGGTTCTCTGCCACAGACACTACAGATGGGTACTGAAGAGTGTCACTCTCAGCAAAGGGGACTGCTTGGTGAACAGCCACCTTTGTGCCATTTCACTTAGCAAACACAAAATGCTTTTGCAGCTGCACGTGAAGCAGACATTAGCTTCCAAACGATCAACATGTTAATATGCCATAAGCAAAGCAACTAAGAAATTTAAAGCAAGTTGGAGTTCTTTCCAGAGTGCTTTTGAATGATTTAGGCTTGAAATGGGTAACTTGAAAGCGCCCAAATCCGTAGTTAATAATTTACATGTGAATAAAGCTGAAGAAATGCCTGAGATTCCAGCTACTTCATTTGATTGCCTCATGTTTACACACTGTGGAGCTGTTTCAGGGAGTACAAGATGTTTGTCATTTGGGTTCCCTGGGATGTTGACATATTTTCCGAGGCTGATGGAATGCATTTGCATGTTTTGCCCTACAGAATTGTATGGGCCTAACTTGTTTTGACATCTACATGTGAGTTCCATATTAGCCTTTAGACTGCTATTGTAAATGTTGCTTTTAGTTATTGAAAATGGCTTCCTTCCTGCCAGGCAGACAGCATTCAAGTTTTCCAATTGTGATTTTTTTTTTTTTTTTTGTGTACACATGGGGTTTTGAACTGTTCTTAGAAGATTAAGGAATGGTTTTCCTTTGAATACTCAAGATGCAGACAGAAGGCTCTGATGCTACTGGCTGGAAATCCTTCGAGAGAGAAAAATGCTCCTTTGTGGAGCATTTTTAAGAGCATTTTGAAATAAATGCAAATACGTATTGTAGTCGATGTGATTCCCTAATCCAGTCTATTTCAGCAGTTTAGTTTTATTTTGCTTACGTGTCATAAGTTGCAGAATTTAGTCATTTAGCAGATGGGTCTAGCTAGGATTCCAGGATCTTATGAGGAGAGTTCTCTTCTGTGAGATCGAAGTCTTTGTCCATTATCTGAACAGAAAAAAAGTCACATACGAAATTCAGGTAGGACACTGAAGTTGTCACCGTTAACATTTGTGTCTGTACTGCACACTGCAGAAGATAAAACACATTTTTGTTTCAGAATTGTCATGGTTATAAGTATTTTCTTTAGGTCATGGTCCATAAGGGGTAGCTTCCAGTTTTGGCCTTGCAGAGTATGTGCAATGTTATCTGGCAAATGGAGATAGAAAATACCAGTTGACCCTTCTGAATTTTTTTGTCCTATCCAAGTGCTCCTTCTGTGTTTATACAGTGGGATTCAGTTGCCTAAACGTATGTACTGATTGCATTTTCAAAGCTACAGAATAGCCAGCCTGGTCTCCAGCTGGTGGTCCAGAAGGGCATAGATCCCTCGTAGAAGCCGTGTTGGGTCTGCCAGCCCCATACTTGGGTCCTCAACCACTTAGGCCATTTTTTTTCTGTTGTTCTGAAGTCCTCACACTTGAGGATAAGTGTGATTGATAGGCTGTTGTCCAGGGCAGCAGACTGGCAGAGATAGTAAAGTGACAATGCCTGCACTGCCTTGAGGTATCCCGGGAAATCTGGGCTGCCTTCTTCACTCTCACGAGTTCATCAAGTTGTGGCTGTGGCTGGGAGGGGGAGAGCCTTCTCCCTCATCCCTCCTCCCACAGCCACAGGAAAAGGAAATCCATACCTTTGCTCTGTCTCTCTCCCAGCCGCCTGCATGTCCCAGTGCAGAAATAAGTGGCCCCAGCATGCTTTGGGAAACAAAGTTCAATTTTATCTATAATGCTGAGAAATCTTACCCCAGCTCTGAAAATATGGCAGTTACTCTGGGTTCAGCATTAGCCTCACATGGCTATACTGTTTTGAGACCCTGTGCTAGTCTCTATGCAAGATGCTAATATTGTACCTGTCTGACACCTAAACCAGCATTTCAGTAGCCTCTAAGGCTCTCCTGCATTGTGTCGTGCTGTGGAATTTGAGTTTTCCAGGGATTCCCATCCCTATGACATCTTGATCCAAAACACTGGACCCCAGCAGCTCTGGGAAGCTTGTTTGATCCCAGCTGTACCTTTGGCCCTATTCTAGCGGTATGCACTATGGCCAGGTTCCAGATGTGACATTAATTTGCTAATAGGTGTGATCTGGGACATTGTTGCTTGAGAGGTAAATGAAGAACCAATGAAAAATATAACATGAGCATATATCAGAAGAAAAAGTCCTCTGTTCATGTAATGTCTCTCTGTCTCTCTCTTTTGCAGACAGGACAGGATGGGTCATCCCCGAGACCTACACCCACCCGCATTCCTGTGTCAAAAGGTATGAAAGCAGGAAAGCCAGTAGTGGCAGCCCCAGGAGCAGGAAATGTGACAAAATTCGAGCCTCGTGCCGAGACTCAGTCTATGAAAATAGAACTGAAGAAATCTTCAGCCAGCAGCTCTGCCTCCCTGTGCGGGGGTCAGGGTTGATGGCGGTGGCTCAGGGGGTATGTTCTGCAGGTTTTACTGCTACCATGGAAGTCAGCTCCCTGTCTGTGTAGTTGCTCACATTTGCCTGTACTAATGAAGTCCTGCAGCTGTCACTTACAACAAACTAATAAGTGTGTGCACTGACTACTTAAGTAACAACATCCTTTTGTTTTCTTCCTGAAGTTTACAAAAGAAAAAAAAAAAGCCATCAAAAAGGCAGTTGTACACCAGGGAGATTTTCAGCCTAGGAAGGGAGAATGGGGCAACTGCACTAGATTATTAATCTAGTTCAGGAATTCTTAATGATAGACTTGGTCACTTTTTAATAGATCGAAGGAAGTTTGGTCACTTTTACTAGATTGTCTTCCACCTTAATGGATAACTTTCCACCTTTGCTACTGCATGGCGCACTTTCTGCCTGTGATCACATTACTGAGATGCCACCTTGCCTAGGGAAGCAATGCCAGGAGACAGCACACTTGAGATCCTGTTTTAATGAAAGCTAGTACCTCAGGTGTGGGAGGGAGGGGAAGCCCAGCCTTCTTATCCTGTCCAAATCAGCGTTTCTCAGTGGTGAGCTGCTTTCTCAAGGTGGTTACAAAATTCAAGGGGGTAGGGGGGTTGCACAATGTTTGGCAGCAGCAGTGCTAAACAGCAGTTTATTTCTTCCAGAGGGGGTTAATGCTTGTAGACAGTACTTACAACCAGGTCCCTGGCTTATACACACTGGGATACTGCCAGCTCAAGTGAGCCAAAAGGTGTTTAGTCTTTAGAAGAAGCTTGAGAAACATTGATCTGGCTAAAATCAATACAGTCCATTTGTACCTGCTCCAGAGACCACTAAAGGCTATGAAGCAAGTCACTTCATTGACTTCACTAGGTTTCCAGTTTTCCTGGTTGGATAAACTTGTGCTATATTTAAACCTTAGTTGCCAAGCATCCTTATGCCTTAGAGAGGAAGTCAGCATAAACCACTGCTGGCAGAAATTGCTGTCTAAAAGCACAGCTCAGGTACAGACAGTGAAAGAGATAAGAGTTTGGTGTGAAAGTTACTTTCAATTCTCAGTTGTTTAAAACATTTTAAATACAGACCGCCTCACAATACCGTGGTGATTCATCGTTTTTCCTTCCCTCTTTGTGATTTCCTCATTTATATGTTTGCATTTTTAAGCATGTTTTAAAGAACTGTTCCAGCATGGAAATAGTGTGGATGCCGATGATTGTAATGATTGTTTATTTAATAACAGTAAAGTTATTAAAGGGCATTTCCATTAAGTAATCAATTTCCACAGAAGAAAGTCACAACCAAAAGAAATGGAGCCGAGCAGACTGACAAATAAGCGTTTTAAAGCTTGTATAATACCTTCACCACCACAGCAGTCTGTAAGGGACCCAGTGGTTAGGAATAGCTTTCAGAAGGCAAGACAGGAAGACAACCAATAAATAATAAATACAGTTCACAGAAAAGAAAATGTACTAGTGGGTGAAATATTAAATGGCTTTCTGTATGGAAGAAGAGATTTGATGGAAGAATCTGCCACAGAAGGTCAACAAAATTATATTCAGTCCAATCAATGTTTAGTCTTCAGTCTGCAGTTTGCATTGCTCTCCAATTTAAGATCCAGATATGGCCATTATCCCAGTGTAAAGCTGGCATTTTACTATTCACATGAAGGGCATTTTGTCTGTAGTGTAAAAACTGCTGCCGCATCAGAAAAGAAGTAGGTTTCAATTTTTACATGTGTAGCATCTGCAATACCTGTTAATTTCAACGTTCTGGTTCTTACAACATCTAAAAATCAGATTCATTATTAGTAGCATTTTTCTTAACACTCAATTCACAGTATTTTAGATAAAACTTTGAAACTAGAATTAGAAAGCAATGTGAGTTACTATGCCAGAAATACATCAGGTCCCTTCAACTAATTGTTACCACTTAAAAGCCTCAACTTGTCAATAAATTGTTGTGGAGATCTTACTGTTCTAACTGTAATGTAGACTTTTTAGCAGATGTTTGAAGAAAACACATTATTAAGAGCTTTTTGCTGGATATTCACTCTAAATACTGGCAGTGAAGCAAGTCTCCAGGTCAAAACAGTCATTTAAATAATATTGCAAACATGAGCCCCAAGCTAATGTGGCTTGATACAGTGATGAACTACAGCTGCCTTAAGCCTTCCTTTTCAGATCCTTATTTCAAAGAAAGTTAGTTCCTTTGTTAAATGTTGCTATATCCAAGGCAATATTCTATGTGTGCCTGTGGTTGACAAATTTGTTTGTTTTGCTTAAGATCTAAGAAACTAATTCACCTGAAGAAACAAACCAGCCTTACAGTACCTGAAATCCAGGACAGGCAAATTAGCACAACTGAACCAGAACTGCAGGCACAAGCTGGGGATTACTCTTGTAGAGTCAGTAGGATTTCATGAGACAGACTCGAGAAATTCCAGACAGGTCAGACTGAGGATCCTGTTATTCTTCCCAGAGGCAGCACAACAAAAAGGAACTTTTGCTCCATAGCAGAAGCCTTAAGAGTTGGAATCAGGCAACTGGTTTAACCATTAGCTAAAGATAGGTATTTAGTTGTACTCACCATTTTTAACATTCATTTTAATTGACATGAGATTCTTGTTTCTTAAAGGTAGAAGAAAGGTAAGATGAAGAAAAAAGAAAGCCTATAGTTCAGAAGTCTTAAAAGTTGAAATGTAAAATGTCTCTATCATATTGGAATTTCCTCTGAATCTGGATACAGTTATGTTTAGTGACTACAGTAAGATTCTCCATTCAGTAAGTCAGCTCCAGAAGGCAATTTAGACAACCAAGTCTAGAGACAGCGTCTAAGTCCCAGAGGCATCCTGAAGATCTTCCTGAAGTTCTCCCACTGCCCTTGTCTAGTCAGTGTTTCAGTTGTGACTTGACTAGCACTGCAGCTTCTGAACCTAATCGAGCTCCATAATCTAGGTATTCTTGTATTTCCTCTAAGGGCTTTAAGTCAAGCCACAAATTCATGATCACTTAAAGTCAGGATGTAACCCCACACTGGAGTCAAAAGCTGTAATCCTGTCTTTGTCACCTGCAGCCAAGAAAGTACTCACTTCCATGTGGTTGTCCCTTGAGCTGGCAAAAGTGTTTGAACTCAGCTGAGGAACTGATGTGAACTACAAGGAATCTGGCAAAAAGCATAAAGGCTAGCTTTAACATAGCTTACTTCCAGGCTCTCGGGCCAGAAAAAGGAAGAAGTCAGGCATAGGAAACCAGTGGCTGTTTTAAAGTGACTGTGGAATCATGAATGCCTCCTAGTAGATCAACTACCACACAAACGTAGGGGTAGTGCTGCCTATTTTAAAAAGCTGTTGATTGAAACCTGTCTTCAAAAGTAGGAGATGGGCCCCCCTTCTCACCAGTATCTGAGGAGACTCAGACCCACATCAGCTTCAACCAGGTTCACCAGTGGCACTGACAGACAGTCAAGGGGGAAGAAGGTGGCATTCTGATTCCCTCCTGTAAGGCTGTGCTGTTCTGCATGGAGGGCTTCAGTATTCACTGAGCAGAGACAAGAGAGTGGTTGAGTAGTCAGGATATTGAACTAGGAGGAGGGAGCCCCCTGGATTCTGGTCCCTGTTCCAAAGGCTGCCTTCGAGCATGGCCTTTTGTGAAAAGAAGGCTTATAAGATGAACTGTCTGTTTTCATCGATCCTTCCATCTGTCCTTCGTTGATGAGTAACATTGAACACATCAACCAATTTCAGCCAAATCTGACAAAGCAGTAGGGGTCTCCAGAATAAGAAGTTCTTCCAATGTAATGAAAAGGGCAACAGAGGAGCAAGATCTTATCAGTGCCCCACTGCACAGAAGAATGTAGCATGATCTTACCTTCATATAACATCAAAGTATGAACACAAGAGAGTGATGTCAGAAACACCACAAGGACAAGCTTTGTTTAGAGCTCAGATTTTACTAGGCACCAAAGAATCAAACTCTGATACAGCGATCCATAGGAAAATATTAGGACCTTTATTTACAGGGCTTGTTGTGTATTCTACGTTACAGGATTACAATGCAGAAACCAAGTCTTCCTCTGCCCAGGTGATCATCTAGAGTGACTCATCCTCATGCTTTCTCTCTCTTACCGTTTTCTCTGTATTGATTTTTTTTTTTTTTTAAATGAAGTGGAACAGTTTCAGTAGCAAAATGCACTCAACTCATGGTAATAATCATAGTTACAGTGCTTCCTCAGGAACTGAGCTAGCTGAGAAACAATCTGTGTATTTTTGGTAGGATGCAATGTCAGCTGGAGAGATGCCCTGTTCTGGCTGACTGCATGGGCGTATAAGCAGCCATGATAACTCAAGCCCAGCAGTGGGAACATATGGCTGAGGACAGCAGTTAGGTGGAGAGGGGGAAGAGCAGGGAAAATGCCAGCCCATTCATGACCATCACATATGGACTGAGAAGGTGCACCTGCAATTCTCCAGATGATCTCTGTGATTTTAAATCTAGTTCCTAATAAGTTTTCCACTTTTCTTCCTACGCAAGATCCCATCACCTGAATTACTGTTACATATGAGTATTGCTAATGTAGTCATTAGCAGAGCAATACATTTGAGTAGGTGTGACTGAAAATGAGGGAGCACAAAACTTCAACCCTAATGCCTGGGGAATTTCTCTCAGATCGGTAAACATGCTAAGTAAATAATAGAAGAAAACCAGAGATTTTGATTTATTTTGCCCACCTTTCTTTCCTTTCATGACACCCATTAGTGTGATTTTTCAAAAAACAAATAACACTTTGTGACTCTTCTGAATATGCCCATAGAGTATGCATGTTACCGTATTTAAACCTCAAACCACTTTCAGCACATAGGAATTACCATCATGTGAGTAATCTCCAAAGTCACGTTAATATGTTGATTCATGCCAGTTGGATGCCAAGTCATGTTACTGCCTGAAATAGGCTACACATATTCTAAAACATGCTCAATATTTACATGAATATTCAGTAATTCTCATCAGATGTGGAAGAGCATGTCTTTAAAGAAAGTAAGCTACTGTCCTGCTGGGTTTCAGGTGCTTGGCATAAGCTGCAACAGTCAGGACAATTTTCAGAGCAATTACATGTTCCCATCACACATCAGTGGCTGATTTCACTGAGTCACTTTGTAACCTGTAGTTTGCTGGCAGGGGTTTCTGTGAGCTCATCTTTCGAACTTGTTTTCATTTAGGGGAATGTTTTTCTTCCCTACGTCAGTGTGAGTTACCCTCTTTCCCTTAATTTTGCCTGAGCTCTCTCAGGTAAAACTATATGCAACATTTCTCATTATAGATATTAACTTTACTTTGAATCTTACTCCCTACACACTGCTCTTACTTGGCTTTTTGGAAGATGCAATCAGGGTTAACTACTCTCAGATACAGAGCTACCAGCTCTGAGAGTCAGGTATGAATCACTCAGGTGTGAATGGTTCTTCACTTTAAAAACTCTTCAGGATTTTAAAAAGTACTGATGTATGATTCTCTTCTGTTGCTTGGGCATGCATTGTCTGTGGTACATACAGTGTTGTATCATCTGGTGTTGTTTGTATATATTGTAAGAAGAAATTAAACTTCATATGTTAAAATGTCAGTTGATGTACTTCATTATATGAACTGGTATTTTTCATAGGCCAGCTGTTAATGATGTGTTTCCTGGAGAAGTTCTGATTCACATCAGTGGGATGGAAAGCAGAATTAGCAGTTTTACATTAACTTAATTTTCTTTTCCTGTCATTAAAATAAATTGTTTTGTTTAAGTGAATTCATAGCTTCTTGAAATACTCACATTTATAACTAGAAAAATTTATGTAATCATATCCTACAGATATAATCATATTCCTGCAGGGGGTGGTCCAACAGAACTCTGACAAAATCTGCCCTACTATAATTTTAGCTTAACAACTCCTCAGACACCTCTTTTAGTAACTAGAGAGTGTGTGTATATATGCATGTGTGTGTATAATACACACATATATATAAGCATTACAAATGCAAACAACTGATAGACAAATGAAGAGCATACACATATGTGTGTGAGAAATTAATGAACAAATGAATAATAGAAGTGGAAATTCTTTGCTTTTTTAATTATTTCTCCTACTCTTTTCTGCATAATTGCTGTATTTGGTCTGTAGAAGGAAGACTGATTCAGAAACCTACTGTAGTTTTGCTGTTCATTCAGTGACTGAGCCTTTACAAGGAGCTTGATATTTTTCTGCTACCCATTTAGTTTTTAGAATTTTGTATCTAAATTCCATATTAATATATAATGTGCATAGTGAATATTAAGAAAAAAATTGTTTCATATACAGTTTGTGTGATTCCCATTGAAGTTAATGGGAGGATTTGCCTGAGGTTACAATCTGATATTAATTAAATGCAGCTTTTTACATCACATTCCGCAAGAGCTTGAAGTTAGAGAACAGCACTGGTTGTGAGTTAAAATCTTACTGTAGTTTGTGGTTCTTTCATAGTCATTGCTCAAAATTGGTAGAACTGGTATACATATCTTGTTGAAAATCATTTGTTATCGATAAAGTATATGGAAAAGAAACACTTTCCATTTGGGAAATTCTATTATTTCATTTGCCTGAACCTATTTTCTTGAATGTTACCTTAGCCCTGCTTTTCTGATGCACCATGCATGAAAAGCATCACGGGCATCTGCCATCTAGTGGCGAAGTCCTGGAATTAAGAGTACATGGAAAACGTGATTTTTATTTTTTCTGATAATGTAACTTAATCAAACATCTTGCAAGTATTAGTTAGGAAGCAGACAAAGGCAGAAGTCAATAAAAATGTAAAAGGGAATAATCATATGATTAGTGTCATTTCTTGGGTCGTGTAAACTTTGAAAAATCTTCAGTCTATTAAGAGGAAGGAATCTTAAGAAAAATAGTTTCAATTAAGAAAACTAGTATTTCTGAAAATGTATTATTGTATGTTTCTAGCTAGCAGAGGTAGGGTTATATTATTTGACATGCATAAAATATACCTTTTCAGAGAACAATGTCATTGGTAGCTAAATTCTCATATTAAAAAAGTTGCCTGTAAGAGCAGTTTAAATGGATAGAAGAACAGAAGACCAGGTCATTAGTATTTCAGCAGAGCCCACAGATTAATCAGGATCAGGAATCTCCTATGGGACATGCACGGCAAAGTTAACCCTGCTTTCAGAGACCATGCCAACACTTAGTTTTGCATGCTGTGGCTGAAATTTATCCCCATTGAAGTCAGTAGCAAAATTCAAGCAGACTTGCTGAATAAAACCAGCATAGGTTTCTAAGCCAAATTTAAATAAAAAATGAGAAATGACCCCATACCTCCTCAACATCCCTATTTCAGGATTGCCAGCAGATTTACAGGATACAAGAGACCCAACTCCAAGTCTTCCTCTTACCTGATTCGGGAGTGGGACTGGAACCTTGGTGTCCCTGTGGTTTAATCCATTCAACTGTATTTTCTTTTTCCCTATGGATGACCAAATGATGGTCTTGACACTGAAGTGGAAGCCAAGGGCCTCTGAGCCCTAGCCTGGTACTAATTTAGTTTACTTTTGTAGCATTTGCCATCAACCAGTGATGTAAGTGTATGAGACATTTGTAGAAGAAAAATGCTTCGCAGTGCCATTGTAATTGTTCTTCTTTAAAGTAACTTGTAATGTATTTGCAGCTTCATAAAACCAAATGTTTTGCTGTCTTTTCTTTTAGAGAGTGTCATCATTCACCAGTTACGCATGAACTCTAGATGAGTTACCGCCCCCACTCTATGCGCTCTGTGTGCACTACCCTCCTTGCCAGTTGGATGGATCACTGTAGAAGCTCTCTACCATCAACACCAGGGTCACTTGTGCTACTGATTATTCGTGGAAGTATTTATTGCTTCCATTAGATTTTATATATTTTTTCTTGGTAGAGCTTTAAGAATGAAGGGCCTTGCTGATGTTTTGAAAGTACATAGAGAGAGAGAAGCAGTCTTTCTGCCAGCTGAATTTCACTTTTATTTGCAAAGCCACGTGCTTGATTTTGTTTGATGTTTGCCATATAATTTATTTTTATAATACACTGTGTAAAGTAACTGTCCCAAAGTTGCAATTCCTGTTGTCCATGGCGCATTTATTTGTAGAATACACTGTCAAATTCACAATTTGATATTTTTGTAATAGAGAGTATGTAAAGAAAGAAAAATTTAACTTCAGCAATGTTTTGTGTTTAAATGGAAAAATATTCAGCACATTTTTTTGCCACCATGAGATTCTGTGAGACGAAATACTCTGAAGACTGCTGTATGGAATTTGTACTATTGCAGAATATTTCTTGCACTGTGTGATGGTTTGGCATAAAATTAAGTATTAAAGTCCAATGCCTTGAAATACAACCAGATTTACTCATTTTAAACAATGTAAGCCAGTTTTTAAAGCTGTGATTTTTTCTATATAATGTATGTTTTTATTTCTGCCTGTACCAAAAAAGTTGATTTTCATTACACTGTAACTAATAAATTTTCACAACTATGCAAATGTAATCAAGTGTTTGAATTTTAACTCTGATTTCTTAAGGTTGACAGTATTCATATATGTATTTGTTTATAGGGTCAGAATGTATGGCTTTGGAAGTTCCTTCTTCTGACTGGTATCTCATCGTGGTATCACAGTGATGTACATAGTAAAACTGATTCAGATATTAAGATAGGGAGAGGGATCTATCACCAAGCCCTTAATGACTTAATGGTTTCTAAACTTGTGCTCTCACTGCATTGGCAGAGATGTTTGACTGGTACGATCAGAATATTTAGCCCTGGACCAGTAGGACTGTATAAATGAGATGCCGTGCACTCTGCCATATGCTGAAGGGCACATTTTACAGTGGTGACTGTAGCTTTTCAAATAGCATCCAGAGAGTTCTGTGGCAGCTCTACTTAAAAAGATTTTTGAATGAATTATATATAAAGCTGGATACAACCCAGGCAAGGTCTTTTTTTCTTATACATTGCATAATGAATTATTTTTAATTAAGTCACTGGCACATATTTAAAATACTGCAGATTTTTTAATTGCAGAAGCTACTGGGAGAAACTACATTTTGGAATAGAAAACAGCGTTGCTTGCAGGAGATATGCTGTGAGATGCCAGAAAGAGTGCATTAACTCAGTGTCCCACTGAGATGACTAGGTCACAGTTCATCTTTGAAGCTGTAATATCGCACTGCTGTGTAGTCAATTTGATCTTCATGGGAGCCATGGGAGCTGCTTTTCCTTCTAGACAGGAATTCTGCAGCAAATGCTGACACTGTAGAGAACCAGGATATTCTGGGACCTGTATAAACTTTCTTGGAGTTGATCTGCATTGTAAAGAGTTTGCTAATACAGCTACACTGAGTAATAAAAATAAATGCTTTTTATCCTTGCAAAAGAGTCATTTTGTTGGTATAGCTTATGCTTCAGCTGGTACACCAAGTTTTTTAAGAAGTGGTTTTTTTTTTTTCTTACGGCAGACAATGTATGCCAATAACATAGCTGTGTCTGTAGATCATATTTTAGAGTGAGTTGAGAAGAATTCCAGCTTTCGGAGAGTAATACAGCTGAGGTGAATAAAGTTTAGTATGTGCCACATTTCAATTTGCTGTGCAGTAGAATGAACATTGTAATGACCCAGATCTTCCATTTTCAAAGCATTACTGGCGAATCAAAACTTACCCATGTTAACAACTACATTGAGCTCATCTGGAATGAAATTGCTGGCTATTTGAAAGTGACAGTGACATGCCTGAAATAAACTTCAGCTTTCAAATATGAGTAAGATGTAAGTAAAATCTTATTCTGAAATTGAGTCTGGATTTAAAAGGTCCCAATCAAAGTAGAAAATATTTTTCCTTGTCTGGTTTTTAATATAAAGCCGATTCAGTATGAGTGTATGTGTAAATTGTCCCGTTGATTTATGATTCCTAAACAACTATATAAACATTTACAGTTTCGCAAATAACATTAAATTTTTAAGCTTTACAAAATAAAGGTTTGTTTAAAGCATAAATACCGTTGTGGTGTATTTGAAATAATTTAGATTTTAAAATATTTTTTATGACCTGCAGCACTTTGGAGTAGGAGACTGGTGACACTGGTCATAAAAAATCCATGGTGATATACACTATTTCATCACTGATAATGGTTTATGCAGGTAGGACAATAAATTCTGATCTGACACCTGGCAAGCAGCTGAAGTATTTCACAGAAATGCCTGGAGGATAAAACTCAACATGTGCAAGGGGTACTTTGACAGGTGTATTTCATCTTCAGTGCATTTATGTTCCTGGTCACTTTTTTACATTACCTAATTTGGATATGAATCTAAAGCAAGTAAAGAAAGTGCATTAGCCACATAATTAGCCCATATTTGGGGGACACTCAGGAAGAAATCTATTAATATAGACTAAAGACATGATTAATTTCTACAAGTATTGTCATTTTAAAGGAAGTAATCAGGAAGTGCTTCCAGACCAAGCCGATGTAGAGGCTACCTTGGGCTATAGATATTAATAGCTTTTAAGCAACTGAAAATCAGTGAAAGATTGACTTTTCTCTTAAAGATCTTACTATCTAAAGACGATTGAAAGACCTGTGTTAGTGTAATTATAGGAGATAAAATGTTTCAACCTATTAAAAAAATCTCCAATAATTTGATTTTTAGAGAAAAACTCTACAGCCAGTGAGGTTTCCTTTTGCTTCATAGTGAAACATAATTGGACCAAAGAGGAGACAAACCTGCCTGTTTTGTAGAACCATCTCTAATGTAGAGAACAAGATATAAAATGGAGGTTACCGCCCTGACTGTTCCTGACTGACTCTTACTGTGAGTCACTGGATTTTAGCTCTTCTTCTGAACAGTAACATTGAAGTTGAAAACTTCATATTTAATGCTTTAAGTAATGTAGATTTGCTCCCTGACAGTTAATGCATTTTATTTGCCTCGCCTGTTCTAAATATTAGGGGGTTTAACTGCACAAGTTTTTATTTAATTAGGGTTTTTTTTAAAGAATTATTTAGCCCTTTCCTATTTACATCTTTTTGTACACTGTTAAGGCTCATTTTATACCCCTGAAATCAGACTTCATTTTTCAAAATAAAATTTTGTAATTTCAGCATTTAGGTAGTGTGATACATATTTGCTTCTTCCTTACCTTAAAAATGTAACACACCAAGGCCTTGACAATGTAATATATCTGTGTAGCACTCATTGCTAGATGAATGCCTAATAAATCAGTTTGCCACTCCACGTATTAGAAAAGAAACGTTATAAATGTATGTTTTAATAAGTATTTTTCTTTTTTTTTTTTCTGTACCCATTTGTCTTATAACTGCACACAAACCAATGTGAAGCATACTACAACACACAGCACCTTACTGTAAAATTTCATGAACGTGAAATTTGTTGATTGTACTTGCCTGGACATAAATGAGTTTGCCTTAGCGTAAAACTGTGAAATAATATTCAAACAAGATTTTGGCTTACCAGTGAAAAAGTAAAACCAATATACTGAAGTATTTATGCTGATATTCTTTATTTCTTTAAAGAATGGAAAATATACCCTGTGATTGCATCCAGTTATGTTACTGAGGAAGTAATTATTTTGGTAAAAAGAAAAATCATGCTTCTAATTAACCTGCTTGTTACAGTGCAAAATATATGTATAGACCAAGCTTACAGATGAACATAAGGCCTTAGATAGAACTGACTGAAGAGAGCTAATAGTGGATCTGATCTGTACGATATATTAAATAGTTTCTGTTTCACATCATGCAGAATAGCAAGTAGAGATTAGTTCAAACACATCACTTCAGTTGTTGCTTTGTCAATATGACAACGCTTATTCCCACATCAGGACTTGTCCATGAGGATGTGTACCATACCACACCTTCTCCTGTTCAAAATCAGATAGCAGCTGGTTCCCACCAGGTAGGAGGAAGGAAGTTCTCCTGTTTTCTCCTTTTTCCACATTTCCCAGATTTATCCTGGGCTTTTGTGGCCATTAGCATATCATTTGATACAAATGGAGCAGATCAGCACATAAAAGCTTTGGAGATCTTCATACCTCCATCGGACATAATTTGAGGTTTTCCTGAACTCGATTTAGCCTGGCCCCTAGGTGAAATGTCTCCCCTGCAGGTCGTTTTGAGTTTTTTTGAAGGAAAATTTTCACATCAACCTGTTTGCTTGACTGAGGGCCTCTCTGCAAGATCCTCTAGAAATTCCTTGCCATCTCACAGCACAGGTTTCTAAACCTGGGTTTGTTCCCTTGGGATCCCAGGTTGCATCTCACCACAGTTCCTGTGAAGCTGTGGGAGTAAAAGTTACTATAGCTGAAGGTGGTAATTGAAAACAAAAGATAATAAAGGGTGGCAACAGGGACAAGGCACTTAGCTAGGGGGAATGACAGCAAAAGGTAGGGCCCACAAGATGATGGAAAGGATAAATTAGGAATGAGATATAGCTTTAGCAGATGCCACAAAGAATACGATTAATTTTTGAACCCTATATAATTATTTAGACACCAAATTAATTCTTAAATTTTAGATGCCTAAGTGTCCAAATTTCCTGTGCAGTCTTTGAAGAGGTCTTTGGAGTCGCCACAGACTCTGCATTTGCACAAGTCGCTTGCTCCCCCCAGTGGTCTTTGTTGATGCTTTCGATTCTTCAGAGAACTAAACGGCATTTATTTTAGGAAAACTGTTCCACAGGCAACTAAAAAGTCTTAGACTGGATCAGATGCTTATAAAGTTATTTAATTAAATAGCTTTAATTATTTTTTCCTAAGATCAAGTATAAATAAATACTTGCTGATAGTGGATTTTGGCAAGTCTCTGTATAGTAAGGACTGCAGAGTCCTCATAAAAGAGACATTAATGTAGAAGTGCCAATAAAGTGAGAAATATGGGCTTTAAATTTTGCATTGGCCTGAGCCATGCCTGATAAAGCAGGCATTCTGGCATACAAATACATACTCCTGCACTGCTTTCCACAGGTGACTATTTAATGAATCGAATAGAACCGAGTAGAAGCCGTATGGGCTCCTAACACCACTATCTGTTATCTGCCTTCACTGCACTCCAAATCACTCACACACCTCCTGACAACAGAGCAGTGAAACAACTCCCAAAAGTGAGGGTTAGTATGAATGGCTTCACTAATCTCTTACAACTTTGCTGAGACATCCTGTATCACCACATCTTTACAGTGCCACTGATGCTGTTCCTATTTGTGAGAGCAGGAAAATTAAGTTAAGGTCTCCATTTTCGATCCAATGGATGCTCCCTTTGTCCAACAACCCTCTTCTGACGCAGAGGGAAGACGAAGGGTGGGGGGGCTCCTCCTGAAGCACGAAGTGGGGGCGACAAGGCTGCGGGCCCGGCGCTTCTCCGCTCACCGATGACCGCCAGCCTTGTCACCCGAGGGTCCGAGGGCCGCAGCGAGGGCTCTCCCGTGAGCACACAGGGCCGGGCCGCGCCACCCGCCTCGGAGAAGAGCCTGTGGGCCGGCTGGGACCTCCCTGCCTCCCGGACTGCGGCGCCGGAAGAAAGCGAGTAAGCTGGCAAGCGACGCGGGGAGGGGCAGAAGGGCTGGGCAGGGCCGGGCCGGGCAGGTCGCGCTCCCGCCGCCGCCCGAGCCGCGGCGCAGCGCCGAGGGGCAGGAACCGGCGGTGCGCTCCGACCCCTCCCGTCCAGCAGCGCGCCGAGGGCCACTGCGCATGCGCCGTCTCACCTCGCCCCTCCCCCGCCGCGTGCCGGCGGAAGCGGCGAAGCGCGCAAGCGCAGCTCCCCCTGCCCAGCGCCGGGGCGGGGAACGGTCTCTGCGCACGCGCAGCTTGGTCGCGGTCGTCCACTCGCCACCGGGAGATGGGGCGTGGCCAGGGGTCGTCATCAGCCGCGCGCCCGCAGCCTCCCTCCCTCCTGCTGCGGCCGAGGGCGCAGGCGCGGTGGCCTCCGGTCACGTGTCGGGCGGGGGGCGGGTCTGTGACGTGCGGTTGCTGGTGTCGCCGGCGGCGCCGGGTCGGGCCGGGCGGCGTCGCACCATGGCGGTGAACTACAGCGTGAAGGAGGAGGCGGACGGGCACCCCTCGGGCGGCGTCGGGGTGCCAGGCGGCGGGGCGGTGGGCGGTGGCGGCGGAGGGGCCGTGAAGACCCGCAAGCCCGATAACACGGCGTTCAAACAGCAGCGGCTGCCGGCCTGGCAGCCCATCCTGACGGCGGGCACGGTGCTGCCGGCCTTCTTCATCATCGGCCTCATCTTCATCCCCATCGGCATCGGCATCTTCGTCACCTCCAACAACATCCGCGAGTACGAGGTGCGCAGGGGGCGGGGGGCACTCACGGGCTCCTCCCGCCGGCGGGGCGGGGGGCGGTGGCGGCGGCCGGCGGCGGCCTGGGCCTGGCCGTGCGCCCGGGCGGGATGGTGGTGCGGAAGCCCCCGGAGGCCGCTCGGGGGGCGCCGGGCCGGGCTGGGCCGGGCGAGCCGTGTCAGGGATCGCCTTCCCGTAGGCGGCCGGCCGTTCCTTGCGAAACCTGCTGCCGTCTCTCTGCCGATGCTCGGCGGCAAGTAGAGGCTTTCGTGGCTTCTGTGGTAAACGGACACCTCGCCCTGGCTGTTCCGATTCAGTTTAACGTTTGTACTCTTAACAAACCATCCGTTAATTACTCTGAGGAGACGTTGAGTTTACAGAGTATCCTTCGCACAGCTTGGAGCCTTCCTGTCAGCCTTGCCAGTGCTCCCGAGCAAACTTCCAGGGAAGTTACTGCCGGTATTTAATCAACACAGCCCAACGCAAATTTTGTTCTCAGTAGTACAGAAAGTACGTGCATCTTCCTGGGGATAGCATGGGGCAATAGATTATCTTTAAATGTTTTAAAATAATTGTAGTTTCAGGACAAAACTCTGCGGTGAATGTATTGCTATAGTTCTTAATGTGCGCTAATGATTTGACGTTTTAGATGGTCTATGGGAGACCAGGGTGTCTGGAGTAAACTTAGAAGCAAAGGTCGAAGAGTGTGGCTTTTTCTAATTATACTTGCAAAAACTGAGTTATTTACATCTGATAATTAACCACACCACCGCTGTGAAAAGTTGCTGAGTGTTAACTGAAAACTAAACTGTGTATCACAGTTAGGTCCATTTGATATCAGAATCACTTTGTGTTGTAAGGAAACAACCCAAAGGGCTTAGGAACAACCTTAGAAAGCAAACTGACGAGTATGATTAGTTTCAGTGAGCTAATAGGACCAAGATTGATTGCAGGAAAAAAAGAAAGTGTAGTTGTTTGTTGGATTGCTGTATTGAAGAATATGAATTTTTGTGGATCAAATAATGCTACTCGTCAGAGTAAGCTGTCACTTTCAAATAGTGTTCAAGAACAGAGGCTTGGCTAGTGGTCATAATGTGGCAATGAAGCCCAATTAACTAAAGAAATCCTGAGGCAGGCAATGAATGGTATTATATTGTCATATTTCTGTTAAAATGCAAACAGTATTACAGTAAAACCAATTTTAAGGTTCACTTTCCTTTTATGTTAAGAACTAAAATTCTACTCAAGGAGAAAAGCAGAAGTGAATAAAACAAAGCTGAAGTGTATTTTACAGTGTCCAAATGTTGTATGTAAGCATACATTTGAAGAGTAATTGCTTCTTGTGTCAAGGTTTGAGGATATACAAAACGTTTGCAAATTGACACAAGTACTTCGGAGAATATTGCCAAGTTGTCCTGGGCATGTGGACTTTTAAAATGACATGTTGTAGTCATATTTAAGGTAAATAAAATCACATGTTTTCAACAGGAGAGAAGTAAAAAAATAAAAGCCTTGCTAACTCTTGTTTTTTTGACAGTTGCATTTAAAATAGCCACTTCTATAATAATACAATGTCTTAGATCATAATGAGTATAAGGTAAATATAATTGGATAAATATATCTCCTTTTTTTCATTATGACTGGATCTGTGTTGATCTATAAGGACAGGAAATGCATCAGAGTTTCATGAGTCCAAAAATGTAAGCAACTTCTTGTGCCTGTATTGCTGCTGTATGCATACACAGAATTTACCTACTATAGTTGCTTAGCAGCTCAGTCATGTATTCCTGTAAGTTCCAGTAGGAGCCAAAAACTAGATGTTCCTACCTAACATGCAGTACGTAAATCTATAGGTGAGCTGGGAGCATGACCGATGCTCCCCTACGCAATCAGATTGCATATATAAAGCAGTTATAGACATTTGGAAACCAGTTGGAAGGTGCTGGCCTTCCACCCTTTCTAATTTCAAGATCGGAAATGGTTTCATTCGTTTGTTTCTTTGTGTGGATTCACTCTTGTATCATCCACCTCACGTGAAGCTCTCTCAAGTCAGATCATTAGGCTTTCGTGAGGACAAGAAGGACAGAGTTCTTGACTTCTTAGAGTATGATCAGACAGCCGGGGTATGCTGGTAACAATGGAGAAATTTGGCATTTGTTCTCTGATCCTTATGCATGTTTTCTTAAGTGTTGTAAGGCAGAAAATCTGCGAGTGATATCATTCTAAAGGCAGCTGAATTTTAGAAAAAAAAAGTTTAAATCAAAAAAGGCTTTACAGTTGCAGCAACAAAATGTTGGTCTGTAAAATGTTTCATCTACATTTGGGCTCTGAACACCAGTGAGGGATGCAGTTTAAGACACTGCTGTCACCTTTATGGTTAGCTGAGATATGTCCCTGCTCAGTATGCTGGCTTTTGTTGGTAACTTCCAAAAGTTATTCACAGATAGCTGTAAATTTAGCTCTGGGAGACAAGACATCTAGAAGCTACGTGCAGTGACTAAGCTCTTTTAAAAACTTATTCGGAGGAGGAAACAGAGGTAGTTATTTACACCTACGCACTAGACAATAGCATACTTGTTAAGTGTGTGTGTGTGCATATATGTATGTATATATAGTTGCCTGTAAACTTAGTGTGTTGGAATTGAATAGGATGTATAACTTATGCCCCTGAAATACATATTTATGTACAGTTCAAATCACCCTTTCCTGGAACTAGATATTGCAATATCTCTGTGAACTGTGCAGTTCTCATACAGGTGCAAGGACTGAGCAGCAAAATGTAGCTTTTCCATTGATTTCCTTTATAAGTTCTCTTGAATTCAAATGTGGAAGATTTCCAACAGCTTAAGTGTACTAGAATTATAGTGGGTTTTTTCTATAACACTTTCTCACTGTTTCAAAGGGTATAAACAGCCATTTATCTTGGGTTTGAAAAATGAAAAATGAAAAATAGTTCATCTGGGTGGAAAATGAGAATTAGCTGTGTAAATGTCTTTTTGTCCTGTTCCTAAAGCATGAAAGAGTTCTGTATTTTCTGATTTTTTTTTTTCTGGAATGGATAAGAAGCATCGACAGAGCATATTAATGTGTGATTAAAACTGAGGAATATCCAAACCATTGTGTAGGGAAGATATAGTCATGCTGTGACTGCTGCTGTGAAATGCATAATCATAGTTAAAACACCAGACAGACTTTTAAGGCATGACTAGGAATGAAGAACCGGAGGAAAGTGGATTACTGTTGCATACATCTTCAGTGTTGTGTGCTGTTCCAGTAGCCCCACCTCAAAAATGATACAAAACTTAATAAAACCTACTGAGAGGGATAGCAAAGAGGACCAGAGTTATGGGATTTTATACAAGAAGTGGCCAAGCAGAGTAGGATAAATATGTGACAGTGTATGAAGTTTACAAAATAATAAATGATTTGGAGTATATGAATATGCAATAGTTATGTTATTTCTGTACTGCAAACATGTAAATCTACTGAGAAAGACATCAAGAGCCTGAAGAGCCATTGGTGCTGGATAACTTGGATATACCCAGATCAGGGGTTGCTGGGAAGGGCTCACTGTGTGGGTTTGTCATACTCAGCTGCTGGCTGATGCCTGGGGACCTGTGTTCCTGCTGTGGACCCCAAAGTCAGGCCTTCAGTTCTCGAAGTTCTGGTTTCACTGTTTTGTCAAGAAATGAAGACAGATACTTCTGTCCCTTTAAATAAGCTCTCTGTTGAATGTAACTTGTAAATGTGGATGCAAAAAAACCCACTTGTGTTGGCAGTTGCTGTACAGGGAAGCTCTTGGCTAGCATTGAGGCTGATAGCACTGGTCAAAAGCATGGTTCTGTTTCAGTATACATCAATTTCATGCTCCACAGAATTTAGTCAATTATATTTTTAAAAGTAAAGTCTTTAGATCTTTTGCAACCTTGGAGTACTTGAGTTTGTTCTGTATCTAAAACTTGTCCACACACTGGAGAACTAGATCAGGATATGGAGGTTTAAGTCCTTTCTAAAGGAAATGCTTGCTTAAGCTTATTCTAGCAGGAAAAAGAACCCACTGATGAACAAATGAGATGCATTGTTTGTTAAGAGCAGTGGTGGTCTGCTGTAGCTCAACAGAGCTGTTCAGGACTGCTGCCGTAGTGCTATTTCTAGATCAGCATAAACTCAATATCTTGTTCAGCTAAGGAAGCAAAGATTATGTGATCCTTTGTCTCTCTGCCAGCTAATAGCTTCTGAAGCTGACTCGTTTCAGCTAGGCTTGTCAAGGTCTAGGTCTCATCTCTCAGAAATCTGGCAGCAGAGCAGATAGTGATAAAAGTGACGAGGGAAGGGTTGCAGCTTCATAGATATCAAAGAAATTGCAGGAAGAGAAACCTTGAAGAAGATTGAGAAGAAAATAGGCTTCAGTTGTTCCCTGAACCTTGAAACTATGTGTTTGTTTTAGCTAACCTTAATACAGGTATTAGTGTGATTTATGATCTGTCCTAATTCTTGATAATGTTTTTCATTACAAGCATAAATCGGGGCAAACCATTTGCAGCAACCTTTCATAAAACTATATAGGTGTTACCATTTAAATGATATTGCTTTTAAACAGTTTGTTGCCATAACTTGGTATTTGTTACACTGATCTGAGCCTAAATTCTAAATAGGAGGTTCATAGTAAGTGTAGAAATTTATAGGCAGATGGAAGCCTTCTCTGGCTATGCTTGGACCTAGCCTGCTGAGCCCAAGTTAATTATTTCCTGCCATTCACATGCTGGAACTATATGTGAAAGAGAACTAATGTGGTCAAGTGACCAGTTGGCTTGAGTCGTAGGGTGAGCTCATAGCTGCTAAGGGTATATTATGCGTACTGTCCGGGTAGCCTGAATGTATAGATTTCAAATACTGCCTTTTTTGAGCAACACTATTAAACCAGATTAACACTGATCATCTTTCTTGTCCATCTACTGGTGTTTTACCATTCCTGGCAAAACAGCACTAGTATCTTCATCTTCCCTATTTTAGGACAGTTCTTGGGAATTAAGTGATTTTTTTTTTTTTAAATTTTTTTTAAGTTTTCTGATTAATTAGATGGCTAAAAATGGTCAGTTAAGTTTTCTAATGCAAACCTTTTTTATTCAATATCTAGACTTTTAAAAATGTAACCTCTCTGGAGAGCATTTAAAAGCTCAGATCTGCTTGTCATATAGTGGGTGTTTGGAAACATCAAGTTGTCTGGAGTATCTGTTGTTTGTGTTTTGGTGTGTGTTTTTTTTATTTGCTTGTTTTCTCCAGCAGTAATGGGCTTAACTTTATTTGAGGCTGAAATCAAGCATGTGGACAGAATTACAAAATCATTTAGGTTGGAAGGGACCTCTTGAGATCATCAGATAGCCCTGAATGGGCTTTTGGAGTTGAGGTATAATAAGATTGCAAAATAAGTGCCACGTCAACTCTCTGGCTTATTAATCAATTTTCTTTGCTCTTCCATTGTAAATTAATGACTTTTTTTCTGTTCTAGATTGACTATACAGGAACAGAGCCTTCTAGTCCCTGCAACAAATGTTTAAATGTGTCCTGGGACAGCACAACACCTTGTACTTGCACCATCAATTTCACACTGGAACATTCATTTGAGGTATGTTACCCTGTATGCAAAGTGAAATTAGAACAGTTTATATGGTTTCTTTCATAATCAATAGGAAAGCTGTATCAGTTAAGTCTTCTTTTTTTTTTTTTTCTATTTTAAAGGATTACTTCTAGTCTGTGAACTTGGATCTGATTTTTATGTGGCTTTTCAGTAGCAGGGATGAGACGTTTTTTAATGCCTTTGTTTATCAGGAAAGGTACAACATTAAATGGAATGCTTGTGTTTTACACATTTAGATTTACCATATGTGTCATACTTGGTGATTAGATCAGCTATTCCTGCATGATTTACAAAAGCTCGTTTCAGTGAGAATTGGAAATACCAGATAAGTGCTTTCTGACAAATTTGAGGCGAATAATGAGGCTTAGGGGTTTAACATAGGATAAGATAGGTGTTGGGATTAGTGCTGGTGGGTATCATTCTGATAGTTTATGGGCATGATTATACTATTTGACTTCAGGATGCCAGCTTATGTTAGGATAGTACTCTTACGTACTCGGTGTGAAGAAAGGATTGAGGCTTCTGCTTTATGAATGTTGCTGTAAATTAAACACAGAGTTTAAGAGGTTAAAATTTACGCTTTGTGCGAATGAAAACCCCTCTTGCCCCATCTTGCTTCTTGTAGAGCAATGTATTCATGTATTATGGACTTTCCAACTTCTATCAAAATCATCGTCGTTATGTGAAATCTCGAGATGACAGCCAACTAAATGGAGATAACAGTTCGCTACTTGTAGGTATTCATTGGATATTAATAAGCAGCTAACTTCGGACTATTGCATACATTTCCACATAGCAGTGTATGTAGTTTAATGAGGTACTAGAATTTTTGTATAACAGAAAACCACCATAAGGAATTCATATTTTTTTATAGAAAATAATTGTGTAATAGTGTAAAATTTCATGTTAATAATTTCATTAAGCAGACAGCAATGCAGTACTTCTTTCACTTTGCAAATTTGAATAGTTTTAAACTGTCGTGTTATCAGTAGTGTCTATCTGTATCCATTCTATCTGAAGTTTTTGTTTTCAGTATAAAAGAATATTTGGTTACCTAGCATTTGGGTTGGATATTGCAGCTAAATGCATCCATTTTTGTGGACGCTGGTTCAATATTGAACATCAGTGACAGTGGAAGATAGCAGTACTATGTATTCTGTTCAAGGCACTGTGTAATGTTTAGGGCCAGACCTCTCCTCTAATTTTTAGGAGGAGTGGAAATACAGTTGGGTTCTTGCTCCAGCAAGGATGATTCTCCCTTTTTACCTGTAAACTTTAAAAAAGGGGAGAGTTTCAGAAGGCTATATCTGACAACTGACACAGGGTTTTGGGGGGGCCTTTTTCTGCTTGCATTTTTGGCATGCTGTTGGGAGTCCTTGCAACCTTTCATGTTTTATGTTACGCTTGGTTTCTTATTAGTCTTATTTTCTATAACATTGATGCATACTTTAAAAAAACCCCACCTTTAATAAAAGAATATTTGAGTACATCATGTTGGGAAATCGTTTCTATTAAAAGATAAAAGTTCCAATAGCTTCCAAGAAAAGCCTTATTTTTAGTGCGACCATGATGGGATTCTGACTTTATTCACGTTTTATTTAGATTTTATTACTGCTTGTAGAAGAAAATCATGCTAACTACTATTGAATGCTGAAGTATTTGTAAATAACCTGACTTGTGAAAATATTGGTTTGGGGTACACTTAAGATGTTGCACGTTATTGAGGTACTGTAGTGAAAAACAGGTTAGTTGAATAAACTAGCACAGACTCATCTGCCTTTTTTCTTTCTAACTATCAGAATCCAAGTAAGGAATGTGAGCCTTACCGCATAAATGAGGACAAACCCATTGCTCCGTGTGGAGCTATTGCCAACAGTATGTTTAATGGTATGGTAACACTTTTAAGTTATCTCTTAGATTTTTTTGTGATCTAGCAAATGTTTTGTGTCGCATTGCAAATTATTCTAAGACCTCGTGGGCTTTTTTGGTTTGAATTAACACATTTTCATTGTTCAGAAAAAAAAATAAATATATTGTACTGCTGTTGCTTTTTTCACAATTGCTGTGAGAATAAGTTTAATCTGATAGTGTACAAAGGATGGAAATATCTCTTGTGAGAAGCTTGTTACTGCTGTGGAGTAGAAACATAGATATCATATATGGATAATACACTGCTATCTAATACACGTTGATTCAGAACAGCTTGTGATTGTGGCAGGTAGGTAACAAATGCCTTGTCCAGTTCTTTTGTTTTGTTTCTCCTGGAGGTAATTGTTCCGCTGCCTATCAGGATCATCTGTCTAATGAAAGTTTCTTCAACTGGTTTTCTAATTGGATTTTCTCTTTAGATACATTGGAATTATACCGCATTGATAATGACACAAGGATTCCTATTACTTTGATTAAAAAAGGCATTGCATGGTGGACAGATAAAAATGTAAAGTTCAGGAATCCTACAGGAGATGGAAATAACTTAACTGCACTTTTTCAAGGTAAAAAAAAGAAAGATGTGAAATTTTAAGAATAACAAAACACTGAAGTGCATTGTGATTCCAATAAGTTTTACCTCACTGACAACATTTTACTGAATGTGCTAATTAAAAACATTGTGGTTTCCTGAAGAAATCCAAGCTAAGGACTACTCTGTTATCTAGAAAGGTTGTCTTTAAATTATGAAAGTTGCAAATTTCACATTAAAGTGTTTGGGTTTTATCTTTACTGTAATTCTCTTTTTTTTTTTTTTAATTTCTGATTTGTTTTTTCACCTTGAATACTGGAAAAAGCCTAATATATGCACTGCTGTTGTGGTTTAACCCCAGCTGGCAACTAAGCACCACAGAGCCGCTCACTAACTGTGCCTCTGCCCAGTGGGATGGGGGGGAGAATTGAAAGGGTAACAGTGAGAAAACTGGTGGGTTGAGGTAAAGACAGTTTAATAATGAAAAAAACCCAACCCCATTGTAAGGAGGAAAAAAAAAAACAAACCACCAAAAAACCCCAAAAACAACCAACAGAGAGGAAAATGAAATCCAAGAAAAACAAGTGATGCAAAAGAAAACAAGTGTTCACCACCGAGTCCCTGAGCAATGGCAGCCCCTGCCTACCTCTACCTGCCCAGTTTTATTCCTGAACACGATGTCATATGGTATGGGATGTCCCTTTGGTCAGTTGGGGTCAGCTGTCCCAGCTGTGTCCCCTCCCAAACTCTTGTGCACCCCCAGCCCATGCACTGGCAGGGCAGTCTGAGGAGCAGAAAAGGCCTTGAGGCTGTGTAAGCAATGTTCAGCAATAAATAAAACATCAGTGTGTTATCAACACCATTTTCATCACAAATCCAAACCACAGCAGGATAGAAGCTACTATGCAGAAATTTAAGTCTATCCCAGCCAAAACTGTTACAACTGCTATAATGCTTGGATTTCACTTGAAAAGAAATCCTGCAGTTGTTTAATCAAACTCTTCATATGGAATTTTCAGTTAAATGTTTCTACTGTTAGGTTGTGCAAAATTTTCTGAAAAACATTCTTTGTGATTAGAAGTAACTGATGTCTCTCACTTGTTAGGTTAAATAAAGTTTAGTAAATCAAAGGTTTTTTTGGCTGCTAATGTCTGAAAATAATCTTCCTCAGGGCTCTAAGGTGTGTGTGTGTGTTTCTGCAAGGTATATAATAATTTCAGGTTTAACCTGATGTGGGTTTCTTGCTTAGTCACAGCCAAATTACATGTTACCAATGCGATGCTACCCTTGGAAAACAAGATACTTTACCCTAATGCAGTGTAGAATTGTATTTCCAACAAAATTATCAAAAGCATTAGTATGGCATCATCTGAAATATTGTACATAATTTATTTGCTTATGGTCCAGGAAGTGGTAGTCAAACTCTAAACAAGTGAGCAGAGGAGCTATCATCATAATGGAGAACTATCTCACTAAGTAATATTTTGAGACATGTCTTCCTAGCTATTTATAAATGTGTAGGGAAGGCAAATTTGTTTAAACAAATGGACAGTGCTGTCATGAGAATAAATGGATATGCACTACTATTTAAATGCTGCAAAATAAAAAGTTCTTAAACAGCCTAGGGTCTTGCAATAGTAGTGAGCCAACCTGTCTGTTCATACTGTTTAGAAGTTAGTATGTTTTTTTGTAATATTAGAATGAATTTTGGTGAGCCATAGTCCTGTATTTGAAATACTTCGTTGTTATTATTTTTGTTTATTCCTAGGCACAACAAAACCTGTAAACTGGCCCAAGCCAGTGTATATGCTGGACTCGGAGCCTGACAACAATGGCTTTATCAATGAAGACTTCATCGTGTGGATGCGTACTGCTGCTCTGCCAACATTTCGCAAACTGTATCGTCTCATTGAAAGAAAGAATAACTTGCAGCCTACCTTACAGGCTGGAAAATATTCTTTGGATATTGCATACAGTATCCTTTGAAAAACCTTGGAAAGTGGCTAAGGGCCTTAGCTGGATTACACGGGCATATATTTGTGCAAGTTGAAATTGAACTAGCCTTTTTTCTTACCATCTCTAAAACAAAAGATGGCATTGAGCTGTGGTTGAAAATTGGTAGTGAGAATTGTGTAGAATATTACGAACTTTTACTTCTGTTGAACTTTTTATAGAATTAGTAGCTTTCTAGTGAAAGGGAAATCGGATTGTTTGGGTGCTGTAAAGGAATTGAGAAGCATAGGAAAAAGGAAAGACCAGAGGTAGTTGGTAGTCTAGAAATTTGAGAACTTTAACTTCAAGGTGTAATGACAATATGTAATCAAGGGCAGACTGATTTTGTAAGTCAGAAAAATGCCAGAGCTGTGGGTCAGGTAGGGGTCTGTCATTCTGTTTTGGACAAACTAAAGACTTAGGTAGGAGTGCAGGAGACTAGAGGAGGAGGGTTGTCATAGTTACTGAATTCTTAACATTTGAAAGCACTTAATGATAATTTTTAAATAGCTACTGCAGTATTTTCCTCTGCTGCAAAACTGTGGAGAGTGTATATAAAACTGAATGGACATAAAGAAACATTTTGTGATAAAATATATTCAAAAACTAAAATTTAGATTTCTCTCATTTTACTAAAGCTGCTTTCAAAAACCCATGAAATCATGCATTTACTCTTCCCTTAAAAGGGATTAATATCTCCTAATGTGGCATTTTTCTTGGAGTAGCTGACAATGCCCAGATTGGTCTTGGTCTAAAAGAACAGCTAAATGTTTCATGTGTGCACTTTGAGTATTCAAAGACAGCAGTTTGTATTTGGAATATGAGTGAAATGACCCCAGAATTTTAATGTGCTTGACCACATAAGGCTAGATTTGGAAATGTTCTTCTTGTTTTCCTAAATGTTTTTCAGATTATCCTGTACACAGTTTTGATGGACGAAAAAGAATGATCCTAAGCACCATCTCGTGGATGGGAGGCAAAAATCCCTTTCTGGGAATTGCTTACATCACTGTTGGGTCCATATGCTTCTTCTTAGGAGTTGTATTGCTGATCATCCATCACAAGTATGGAAATAGAAACACTAGTGCAGACATTCCCAATTAATCTTGCATTCTGAAAACAAATGTACTGCATGTGCATCAAGGCCAGTCCAGAGTGGACCCGGTTTTTCAAAAATAAATCTTTGCTTCTGTCACTTCTGATACTGGGTATATACTTTTTATCTAAAGCTCCCCTTTCCCATATCATGGATTAACTTTTGAAAGTGATTGGTATACAATTAACTATATTGATTGTTTCTCTGCCTATGTCAGAAACAATTTTTCTGATATTTGCCGCTAACTGGGCAGGCCACATGATGCATATAGCTCCTGTTCCCTTGGTGCATCTGCTGCTTGTTCATGTGCTGTGTAATGTTGGTATGATTCAGTGCATACAGATTGTGTGGAGAAAGACTGTTATAAGATATTGTAAATGGTTAACTTTCCAGAATTCAGATGTCAGTGCTGTTGAAAGGAAAAGTCAAGTCTTAAATGTTTTTCAATTTACTGTCTTGTGTGCATGGGCTATGTTTCTTGCTGAGATTTTAATATATTTATATAAGTTGTTAAATATTTTTCCTGTCTCCTACCCACCTCTGTTGTGTTAAATCCTTTAAGTGCTGTGTAAATTTCAGCACTCTGGATTCTTTGTATATTTACAATATATGTGCCTGGCCAGTAAACTAGCATCCTATGAAAATACCAGAAAACCTATTTGTTAATTATCTGCGTGAGTTCCATTTAAAGATTGTTCTAAATTGGGAAGTGTTCGTTGCAGCTAGAGTCTGCTTTTTTTCCCAATTTTCTTTGCTTTGAGTCCTGTCCAATACTAGTTTACTTACTGTGCTTGCTGGTTTTGCTTTTTGTGAGCAGCTCCAAGCATTAATCAAGAAGAATCTAAAATGTTTTTTCTGTTCACAAATTTGGGTAAATTCCTTTTACTGAAGGAGTTTCCTAACTTTCTTGAGGCATATGTACTCTGAGCAGGCTTTGTTGTAAAGAAATTGTCATACACTTTTTCTGTCTTTAGAGTGAACACCACATTAATTTTTTGCGGTGTTAAGATAGTAAACTATAGAAATTCAAAAGTTGAGAGGGCAGTAACCTCTTTTGGCTGAAATGCAGCTTGAGCTTGCTGTGAAACCTAATTTAAATATTGCAAGTTAGAAGCAATGTGCAGATTAGTGTCTTAAATCAAATTACAGAGGGTTCACTTTTTGGCTCATTAAAAGTTAACTGTAACCTGTAAAATATTACTTTTTGGGTTTTTTTTAGATGATGCACAGAAATTGTAATGTATATGGTGGAGATCACTTTATATGCAACTAGCTTGATAAAGTATTGAGTATATTACAAAAGACCTAATAAATTCTGCAAACCATTTAATAAGATATTTTGTTTTGTTCTTGAACATACATTTATTTTCATCTGGATGAAAAGACGTATTCTTACTAAGTGTGAATGGAGTTTAAGTGACTTGTATTTCTGGGATTGCATATTTGTTACAAAAAGTTGTTTAGTCATGGTCCAGTATCTTAATCTATAGCCAGCTTTAAGCAATACTGCTAATTTATCACATAAACGTTTTCACTGAATTACTTGTGTAATCTTTTTAAGATAGCAGTTTAAGTGTGTAAAGTCTCTATAAACTGTGGAATGAGGCAGTGTTTCCAGTGTGCTAGCTTTCTGTAACTCCATAAAATAACTTGTTTGCATAGTACAGTGTGGCAGCACAGGGCTTCTAAATAGGCAAAAGACTAATTTTATTTACAGTATTGTATTTATGTTGCTGGACTTGAAGAGCAAGGGTATGTACCTTTGATGTTGCAAGGCAGAAAACTCAAACAAAATGCTGAACTTGCTTTCATCTGTAGAGTAGCTGCTAGTCCAAAATACAGTAAGCAAGTAAGGGGATGTCTCCCAATTACTCGTTATTAAAATATTTTGATTTTTAAACTTTGTGTTTGTCACTTGAAATGCAAATATACTCTATTTCATTCATAATCCCTATCTTCTTCCAAGTAGGAAATGCTGCTTTTTGGGCTGTGTTCAAAATTAAAACAAAGTGGGTTTTTATCTGTACCTTAAAATATTTTTCAATGCCTTATCTTTTTTCTACAGACTATAGCTGTCAGTGTTTCTTTGATCTTGAAGTACACCGGGATGAGAATTGCTGTCTGTTTTTTGTTACAGTTAAACTTTTTCTCTGAGAGCCTGTAGCAGTAAATACTTGTCAGGCAACATGCCTGATGGACAGTGTGCCTGAGGAGCTTAAAATACTTATAAGAGCTTAAGATAGTAGATCAGATTTGTAAACTCTTCCTTTCATCATGCTCATTTGTCTTGATGTCATATGGATAACTGCAGAGACCCTTGGATTTCGTATTTTGTAACAAGTTGCCCATATGTGACGTGTTCAAAGCTGAAACCATGGCTTCCCTGTCTGACACTTCTCAGGGCAGTGTCGCTGTCCTGATGTTCAGTGTCATGTGTTGAATTTGGATTTGACCACCTGTGACGTGGTTCTTCAGTGGCATCCTTCACAGGTATTCACTACCAGGGTTCAGAAATACAAAGAGCAATGCCTTTGCTTTCCGAGTCTTACCCAGCTGAGGCAGTGCCCAAAGTGTGAGATACTATAAGCTTTCTGGAGGCTGCTGCAGTTACAAGGGTCTGCCTATGAACAAATCTTTCCTGGATACAGTAATTTGGGAAACTAGCGTGTGTCTCTTGTGCAAGAGCTCTCCAAACAAATTATCTTGTGTGAGACCAACTTCCTTGTGGTTTCTTGGAAAAATCTACATCCCTGTAACAAAGCAGATTGTCACCTCAGGTATTTTTTTAACCGCATTGGGCTATTTGGGGAGCTGTCAATTGTGCTTTGCTGAGTCAGCTTATAACTGGAATGTGAAAGATCCTTCACAGCCTTTGCCTCCCAAGGTCACACTGGTGCTGAAACTAGGTTCTCAGTAGCATGGGTTTGCTTAAATTATGAATGTTAAACCTTGGAGAATGCAAGTCTTGTCTTTTTTTTTACAGAAATCTGTGAGAGGAAAGGCCATGACAGTCTAGGGTCAAGTAACATCTGCAGGCATATGTATCTGCTTGAATCCATCAAATAGAGCAATGAACATAGCTGGGTTTGGATTGGATTCACAGGAGGTATTATTGACTGCACCTTTCTCTCAGATGCCCTAGTTGCCATGGGAAAATAAGGGTTACAACATCTATAGACAGACAGATGTCCAAGACTGAGTTGAAGTGAGTGTCTGGTGGGAAAATGTGACTGAGTTTATAAAGCAGAATGTACCCACAATTACTTTAAAAAAAGTTAACTGATTTGAATGCAGCTGCTGAAGACAAAGAACAAGGTGTAACCATAGAGTAATCTGGAAGCACTGCAAATGATTCTTGATCTTCAAAGTTCCCGTGACAAGAATATGGTTTCTGATCTTGCCTGAAAATTTGTGACCTACCCTTGGTACTACATATGTTTGTTTTTTATAGAAGTTCAATATTTGTGTTTCCTGGGGTTGTTCCCTGTAACGAAACTAACTAGCTATGATGAGTTAGCAACAAAGAGGGCAACAACACAAAGGCCTTCAGGAAGGCCTGCAGTATCAATCTGAAAATCAAGCCAGTCCCATGAGGGTTTTGTATTGACCTAGTAAAAAAAAAAAAACAAAAAACAAACACACACCCCCCACCCCCCCCAACCCCAAAACAAAACTAACACCCCAAAATGTTCCACGTATCAAATACCTGTCTGTATTGAACAGCCTGCTAAAAATTCTCACTTTCAGAGTAGGAGAAAAAAATGTGAAAATCTAAGCTAATTTTATTCTTGCTCTTTTCTTAGCAATGTGGCCAGTTTATGGAAGAGGCAATGTGAAAATGGATTCTCAGGTAGAAAGACCAGTTGCAAAAACTTCTTTTTTTGTAGTAGTATTAAATTTTCCTCAGATCAGCAGAAGTATTTTCATGTAAAAACATGCTGCATTCTAGCTCACAGAGTGTGTTCTGATCACTGTACTGCCTTCTGAGCCTAAATGTTAAGTCTAATCTTAACAGTTTCAATTAAGACTAAAGTCCATTATGAAATGGCCTGATAAGAATTAGCAGGTTCTTATAAGACCTGAGTCAAATAAGAAACTACCTTTCTATTGGCCTTCCATTCCAAAACTGCTCAGTCTATGTTTGAAAATAAAGTAATACTGTCCATCATCTGAATTATACCAACTGTTGCTAGAAAGCCTGAAGTTGGGAAATTACCTTTCCCCTTTCCTGTTGGGAATGAAATAAAGATGAATAAAAGTGTAAGTCAATAATGAATGAAACTCAAGTTAAAAAAAAAAAAAGAAAGAAGGTGGAGTTCTTTCTCAACAGACCCTGATTTCAGCTAAAGCTGACATAAGAAAACAATTCAAGCAAACTGAATACCAGTTTAATTGAATTTGTACCTGAGGATTGTGCCCAAATCTTGCAAAATAAAATAGTGAGATGTTTTAAGTAGTGTTAGAGGGCCAGGAATGTAATTAATGACCTTATTAATTCTGTTATGAAAATGGTAAATATTGGACTGTGATATTCCTGGAAGAAATGAAAATATGATTGTCTCCAGGGTTGCGTACTGAGGCCTGGAGTTACGTGATTGAAGTTAGTGAATGCTTCACAATAGATGCTTGCAAACTTCACAACAAATCTTTGTTCTTTCTGTCAGTAAGTTCTTTGAATGCAATTTTAGTGTATTATACAACTCAGAGTAACTTGGAAAATGGTTATAGTAAGATAGAATACAGCATGTTTTCTCTCTTCATACACAATGTAGCTTTTAAGTGGGTTAGTCAATTATTTTGTTTGCAAGAAAAAATTAAACCAGTGGGCAGGCAAGACTGAGGAGGAGGTTTTAAAAAATTTTCATTTTCAGCTGTCCTGCTGCACTGGGGGTTTCCACTTTCATAGTTGGTTGGATGTTAATTAAGTTGTTTGTGTGATCTCTTTAGCAGGGTTTACATACCCTTCTATTATGGTTTAAGAGGTAAAACTTTTTTTGTGATGAATGCTTATTAACATATAGATTAACAGCCCTGTTTTCATTCTGGCTTAAACAAAACTTTAACAATGAGTTTTGATTTAACAATTTTATTATTCTTTGATACAGTGTATGCAAAAGTTACTTTATCCAGTTAGGAAAAATCAGTCTGAGTTTGCTTCTGGTGAAATCTCTTCACCCTGAGGTGGCAAGTTGCTATTTCTCTTTCCCTCAAGTTTTCCTTTCTTAATAAATTAGTCAACACTGAAGACACCAGCTGTGCCTGCTCTGAGCCATATTGTAGCTTTGATTGGTACGTTACATGCCAAGCTTTAAGTATGGGCTTTCTGTTGTAAAGTGTATTTTGAGAGACAATAGCACTGAAGTTCAGATTCAGACATACCAGGAAATGGTCCACACAGGAGAAATTAAGCAATAGTAATTTCTCTGGAGATCATTTCACCAGTGTCTAAATACAACTGAGTGTTGTATAAAAATCAGAATACAAATATTATATGCACTCACAAGATGAGATTGTGAGAGGATTGAATGGAAATCTATCTTGCAGTAGTAGTAATGTATTCTGTTATTCTGTAATAGCACTGCTTGAGTGTTTGAAAACTATTTGTTAAATAATGCATCCAATTTCCTCTGTTGTTACAACACATTTCTCCATGACTATGCTTTCTAAATGGTATTTTTAATATTCTACTCAGCTAAGACTATACCTATAAATACTTCATCTTTTGTGTTTTTAGTTTCTTTCTGGGGCAGCTCATCAGTTTGAGAAGTGCTGTGCTTTAAGATCCTTGTTATTTCCATACTAGATTGAACACTAATTTGCTGTGTTTGACACACATTATTCATTGTGAGGTTTGGCACCAGTGCAAAAGCAGTGTACTGCCAAAAACTGAGTGTACTGCAACTACAGCAAAGACAGGAAATAAGTGTTCCTGCCAGCGTTGTCTTTCAGCCTAAGGTTGAAGCACTAGAAGATGCAATCATGGGGCTAGATCTGCAATGCAGAAAAAACACAGGCTTCTCAGAGCACTTTCTTGAAGGGCAAATAGATTCTTCCTTTAGAAGTGAGTAGGCTTGCATTTCATACAAATCTGGCATTACTTCATTGTATTTATACATTGTGAAATATGAACTGAAGTTGGGTTTTTTCACATGCGGAGTACTTAGTATCCCTGTCCCTGCTGCTAACGGAGTTTGAGGCAGTGGGCAGGTGCATGTTTTAGTTGTTTTTTGGCCGAATGTGATGTCGAGGGAGTCCGTATGAACACAAGGAGCCCGTGGCGGTACTCACTGGGGACATGCTTCCAGCCTTCTGCACATCTGAAACTTTTTAATGAAAGGTGATTTTACAATCTGTGCTGCAGCTCTGAGGGATGTTTCATGGATTTGCTCAAGTGCCCTTTGAAGGCTGGGAAGTGGCTGGCAGCCACAGGATCCTGTGGCAACAAAGTTCCCCCCTTTGTGCTGCATGGCGTGGAGAAATTCAAGCCCCCTGCTTTGAAGCTCCGCCTAGCTGCCTCTGGTTACTGCCCTGTGCTTGGTGCTGGAGCCGTTACTGCTCCCGCCTCACCTTCCCTACCCCGCTCTCGGTGTCGTGGGGCTCATCCCTGATTCCCGGGCCCCAAACCCGGACAAACATCCCATCGGAGCAAACATCGAACCGAACTCGTGCTCCGCGGCACTGGGCTGCCGCCGCCCGCTGACAGCTCCTACTGCGGCTGCCCCCTCCCGCTGCCTCCCCCGCCTCAGGGCGGGGACCCTTCTACGCTGCGGCGCCGCCCGCCGTCGTTGTTTTACTGGGGAAAGATGGTCGTGGGATTGTGAGGAGGGGGACAGCTGTTCTTAGACCAGCCTGGGCACAGCCGCGGCGCGCTCCCGCACCAGCCCGCTCCTCCCCCGTGCCCTGCGCGGCAGCCGAGCCCGCCGCCGCTGCCATCTTCTCCCGAGAGACCGCCCACCCGCCGGGAGGACTGAGGCGGCTAGCGGGGTGGGGGGGGCGCTCTAGGCTCTGCGGCGGCGCTCTGGCCGCGCCGCGGGGCGGCCTCTGTGGTACCACCGGTGGGTTGGGCCGGGGAGCTGCTTCCGCTTCCGCTGCCCTTGTTGCCGGCGGGAGGTGACGGGACCAAGAGCCGCGATGTGGCGGAACCTGCTGGTGAGGCCGCGGGGCCGGGCTGGGGAGAGCCGCCCGTTACCGCCGTGGCCAGCGCTGTGTCAGCCCTCCGCGGGGCTGCTGCTGCCGGCGCGGCGCGGGCAGGGCGGGGGTGCGTGTGGGCTCCCTCAGGGGCTGTCGGCGCCCTCCCGGGCGGCGGGACTCGGCCGCCCGGTGACCGCCCTGCCGGCCGCGCTAACGGCGGGTGCTGCGGAAGGAGCTGCCGAGGCGCGGGGGGGAGGGGGGTGTTATAGTTCAGGTCCAGGCCCACTCGCTCCACCTAGTGCTGAGCTTTAGGTACTGGAAGGGATGGGAGTTGTTAGCGGGTGTAGGGTACGCGTAGTCCATCTCTAAGGAGGTGAATTTTATAGTGTGTTTATTTGGGGTGGGTGAGGGGAGGACGTGTGTTGTTTCGTTACTTATAACCAGCGTCATCTGGATGTTTTCGCTCTAGTTGCGTTTTTAGTAGTGGTAATTTCGTGGGGGAGTATCAGTGTTATCAGTGTTGTTGAAGGAGGCTGCTGGCGGTTTGGAGGTACAGCTGGCTTTTAACTTTGAGACTTGACATGTTAGCGAAGGCAGACTTGGAGCCATCAGAAGAATTATAGATCATTGGTTTTGGTGGACTGGCTTGTGCTAACGAGCGCCTGTATGATCTGACTATGAAAACAGATTCTAGCTTAGGATGCAGCAGGGTGTCTTTAAATTCTGTGTTTGTGTGTATGTGGGGTGCCTTCTTGAGCATTGTGAAGGTTAGCTCCTGTGCTGGTGGCTAGCAGGTGAACTGCAGCTATGACAGAAGATCCTTGTCTGCACAGACATGTTTGTCTTAAATATTATTATCCCCATCGCTAGAGTCAGACACAGCAAATGGTGCCTAAAACTGAGATCTAAGGGGCAGAGGTTGAGATTTCCCCCAAAAGGATGTGCTAATTGTGAAGGTTATCTGTTGTATCTTACTGAAAGTAATTTTCCTGAGTTTTTCTTTTTAGGTAACCAGTTAATCAGTCCTTTATGTAGTCTGGTGAAAGATTGACTGAATTCAAAACCAGTGGGTTTTGGTGAAGTTTGGTTGGTTGGTTTGTCTGTTTTAAAGACTTTATTTTCTTCCTGTCCCTTCTACTTCTATCATTTTTAAAAGAACCTATTGCTACCCAGTGTAGATATAGCTGAAAAATATAAGTTTTTAAAACACTGTTTATCATTTATTTCAGGGTCTTCGCCAAATTTCCCAGAGGACCATAAGTACTGCTCCACGCAGGCAGCTTGAAAATAGAGTTGCCGAGAAGCAGAAGCTTTTTCAGGTATTGTGTGAGCACTGATAGTAGAATAACGAGGTTTTAGAGGTCATAGTTGCATACGTTTTGTTTCAAAAGAACTGGTGAAAGTTCTCTTTACATCTGAGGTGAGCTCTTGAAATCAGTTTTATGACTACAGTGTTTGAAGTCAGCAGTTATTTTCTACAGAGATTAAGAGTATTTGTACATGCATACTTGACTTGCTGACTCTTTAGGTTTTTTTACCTAGTAAAATGATTTTTACCTGAGTTTTGATGAATAATAGGTACTGTACAAAGATAAAGTACTCTGAAATGAGATGAGATGGGGGAGTATGTCCTAAGAACGAATAAACAGCAAGTGAGAGGACAGAAGTACAGTGAAAAGTTAAACCTGCAATCTTACAGCTATATCTATAGCTCACAGATGAGCCCCATAATTCTTAATGAGGATGTGGTATTATTGTACATCTCAGTTTTGAAAACAGTGAAGGTTTTAAGGGGTTGGATTCACTCCTAGAAAATTATTGAATCTTTAAAAATCATTTCTGAATTACTCTCTTCCTGACTGATGGGACCACTGAGTGAGAAGTAGTGGTTCTTCAAATGCCAAAGCAGTGGAGACTTCAGAGCATACTCCCACCTGTGAGCCATAACCTGGAGCAGTAGCTTTCTACTGAGAATGGACTAGACTGGGCTTCGGCGCTGTGAAAGGGAAAAAGTGTCTTAGAAGCCCCAGTTTAACAGTTTTTGTGTCTTGTTGCTTTCCTTTCCCCTGAAAGAGAAAGCCAGTCTTGTGGGGACAGTGCTGAAAGAGCACAGTGTTCATTACCAGCCAAGGGGTGGTGGGATGTTGGTGATGGGTGAGGTCACAGGTTCTGTGTTTGCTGTCGGAGATCTCTGGGTGTATTTTTTCCTCTTCCCTTTCCTTTCCTGTGGGGCAGCAAGTTAAGCTGGGCTGGGTTGCAGGTCACCAGCGCTGGAGGCCAGCTTGAATTCCAGAGCAGCATGAACTTGCTGGCAGGGGTAAAGATCATGTGGATCTGCTGTCTAGGAGTTTTACTTCGGGTGGAGCAAACTAATTTCCTGTATGACACCAGGTGACAGTAGAGGCTCCTCCCCTTGTCGCTCCTTAAGCAGGGATTGACTGTGCTGGAGACAGATGGGAAGTTTCTAGGGCTGGTAATCATATCCTTTGCACCAGAGGGGGCTGGCAACCGGTGTCAGAGGTGTTTAGGCATCCACCAATCACTGCCTTAGAAATGAACATACACATCATTTACTGTACTTCCCTAATGAGTGATCACCTGATAACAGAGTGAAAGCATGAAAGACAAAGCGGAATCTAAATAAGGTTCAGTGTCTTTTGGGAGTTGGGAAGATAATTTGGGGAATTAATTCTTGTTCTGGGTAATTTTAGTTATATTAACACAGTATTGCAAGAATTGTACTTATATAGTTTCTTTTTGTCACTTGTTTCCATTAGGAGGATAATGGCATCCCAGTGCATCTTAAAGGTGGTCTAATGGATGCTTTGTTGTATAGACTCACCATGGGTCTTACAGTTTTTGGTAAGGCTACTACTAAAACATTTATGCTTTGGTACAATTTCCAACATGCTGATATTAAAATACTTTTTCTTTGGTACAGTCTCCAACATGACCAGTGTTTCCTCTGTAAATTAGTGAGGCAGTTCCTTTAGTCTGTTCTTAGAACATGCAAAATGCATGCAGAGAGGGGAAAAAAAAATTGGACATACTATGTATTTATTTGTGTTTTCTCAAGTTTAGCTTTTCAGATGGCTTTTTTTTCCCTGACTAATAGTACTATGGGCTGAATACTCCTTCAGAATTCATGTATGATGATAGAAAAGTAGAACTACTTAGAAAGCTTATTCTGAAAAGGGGTAAAATGTAATTACAGCACATACATATACTAGTTTTCTCATTAGCCTGACTCTTTAGTGCTAGGTGATACTTGATGTGCTGAGGTTTCTCACGTGGTGAAAATGAGCAGAATATATCCAAACTTTATGATAACTGTATATACTTAACCTTTACATTGCATGTGACATAGTTTTGTAATAACCTCTAACTTAAATATGTTAATCTAATGGATTTTCAGTTCAGTAACTTTAAGAATGAGTAACCATTACTTTACGGTCATCTGTGTAGGTTCCACAGACATGCTTCTCCCCCCCTTTTTTTTTTCCCTCTTTCTTTATTTGTATGCAGTCTATGAAGAAGTATTTAAGAATTTTTTTTTTCCTCTAAAATATGAATTGCCAAAAAAAATCATTGAAATGTGGCTATGGAAATGTGTCTGAATTGCAGCTGCTTATTGTTAATATTTCTTCTGCAACAAGCTGGGAAAGGAAATCTGACTTGAAAGGAATTCTGTTTGCCATTCTGAAAATATCTTTTCTGTCTCTTAATTCAGGAACAGCCTATGTTATTTATGAGCTGTGTGTCGCTTCAATGCCCAAGAAGCAGAAATGATTCCAGTTCAGGATGCCTCAGGGACTAGCATCTCTTCGTCCAATTCCATGTGACTACAATGGCAGCTTATGCTTACTATAAGCATCTGGCTTAATGCTTGGAATCATAATTTAATTGTAACATGTTAACTGCAATCAATAAAGCAGTTCTTGTGTTGTAGTGGTCTGGACTGTATTGTGTGTTCTACATTGGAGTGCTTTTTCCTTCCAGTAAATGTACATTGAGTTGATCAATATGCAAATCTTTGAACTGTGAGCCTCTTTTCTTTATATGTGGTTTATGTTAGTACTTCAAAGATGTGTTGAAGAGCCCTGAATCCCTATGAGAAAATGATATCTTGTCTTTGGTATAGGAATTTCCTTTTCTTGCTTTAGTGGAGCAAATTAACCTTGTAATAAATGATTAGGATTAGATTAAACCTGTGTGAAAATGAATGTTGAGGACTTGATTATGCTGTATCTTTGCTGTCAGCTGCTGGAAGTTGACTGTAATACATCTACAAATAGAGGAATCTGGTTCCTGATCACCATCCAAAGGTGACAGATTTTACTATGTAGAGGTGATAACACTGTCCTCTGCAACTTCAGGGACTTAGAAGTAGTCTCATTTGAACTCGGCACCTTCATCTAATAGATTTTTTTTCTTTTCCAGTGGCTTTTCTCTGCTACAGCTTAATGGAACATCGTATCCTGAAAAGAATGAAGATTTCTAAGCATGTGAATATGATTAACAAGTGGTTGTGTATTTATCTTGCTGCCCATGAAGTCAACATATGTGTGTTCATCATGATTAAGACTTGCTAGTCTTCCAACATTGCCTCATGTTTCAGGTGGTTAAAGCCAGCTTGTTCTCAGTCATTAGAATAAATAAAGCAATCAGTTCTTTATCATAAAATAAGAAAAAAAGTTTATTAGCAAATTTGAGGGTGTTCTAGAGCAAATAGTACAGTGGAGGAGGGGCACAGTAAACATTAATACTAACTGTACTAGTGCACTGCTAGAATTTCTCTAGTGACTGTTAATTAGATTGCTGATTCGATCTAGGCTGAACTGAACCCTATTAAGCCAGAGATACTGAAGATATTTAAGGCAGTGCTTGTAAAAGCTTCAAATTCTTACTAATTTTTGTCAATTTTTAATGCTCTTTTGGAAGAATTTCTCCAGCTCGCTCTGTAACTTTGAGGATAGGCTAAATGCTTAGAGACGACTCTGTCTATGAATTGTACTCTTCTGTAGTTTGAGAATAGGACTGCCCCATGTCTGTAGGGTAGGAGCAGATCTAGGTCATAGGTACACACCAGGTTAAGTGGATTAGGTGTCAAACAATTGTAGCATAATTCGGGTTGGGAGGGACCTCTGAAGGTCAGTTAGTCCAATCTGCTTAGAGCAGCGGCACTGCAGAGCTACGTTAGGTCGCCCAGGGTCTTGAACCATCACATGAGGAGTATCTCCAAGGACAGAGATTCTACAGCCTCTGTGCAACCTGCTCCAGGGTTTTGCTGTCCTTTCTCTGAAGAGTGTCTTTTCTGGGAAACAGGAATACATGTGTTTAAAGCATTCCTATAACAGCTCTAAAGGCAGCCACAGGGGCACTTAACTGCTTCCACCTAGGCGATCATGAATTTTACAAATTTAAAGGGGAAAGCAGGTTATCTTTCAATGTCTTATGTTAAGACCTCTCACAGAAAATGAGGCAAAAGCCGTAGGCATGGCTGAGTTTTAGGTTGCTGCGACTCCTTTGTGTCAGGGCGTCAGTAGCTGCAGCTTCTAAAGCTCAGTCAGCACTCTGGTTTCTGGGAGAGCTGTCTGCTCTGCTCCAATGTCATTTCTACTGGGTGACTCCAAACTTTCTGGCAGCAATTTGAACTATGTGCCTTAAGCTCAAGTTATGTGCCTTAGCAATAGCATGGTTGAGGAGCGCTCACATGCTCTGTTTCACCAGCAGAACTGTATGACAGCTCTCTGCGTAGGTAGAGACACAACAAATGGCTGATAGATAAAGTTAATGATTTGATCGTGATCCTTTCTGAAGCTGTCATCTTTCAGTGGCTGAGGTGGTGTTTATCAGCGTGGTATGGCACTGACAACCACAAATGCAACTGGAGATCCATTGTTGTCTTGGGTGGAGAAAAAGTTTATTGTGGTTTAGAACTGGGTGGGGATACCCAGTAATAACTATTAGCTGCTATCATGTATTTAGGAATAAACCTTGTATCTGAGGTAGCTAGTGCTGTCAGGGGAGAATGCCTGCTCTATGAAAACTGCTTTGGGGAAACATCTGTCAGTGAGTATGAGAATCACTTAAGCTACCCTGATGCCTTTTACTAGTATGACTATTGCAATTACTGAGGAAGAACACCTCTGGGAACCAGTGGTAGCTGTGCATCCCTAGTTAGGTTTTATGTTCCTAACACAATTTGTGCCTTTGTAGCCTGTCTGTCAAGTTGATACTTGTGGATTATTATGCTGAAAGTCTGGTGTTGACTGTAAAAAATAGAGCTTCTAAAAAGAAATTCCATCAAAATAATCCTTTTGTTTCTCTTCACAAGGAAACAGTGGCTTTTCCAAAATGTGAAAATGTGCACAAAAATCTAGCTTCCCACTACAGTACTATTTTAAGCCTGTTGTGGAGTAAGTTTGTTTAGAATTTTTCAATGCTGTCCTGGACAACCAGTATGCTTGTTAAACTTGAGGCAAACTGGAAGAAAAGGGCCAGTGTACTCAGAAATCTCTAGTAGAACCTAAAATCTTAAAAAAGGAGAGTTGGGGAATACCCCTCGATGGTAGTCCCTCTGCATAGGTGGGTTTGGCCAACTGCATGACGAAAAGAGTAAGAACTGCTTGGATGGATGTCTCAGAAGAAGGTTTGGGAAATGGGGTACAGCTTATCTTGAGATGAGCATTGACAAGGAAGAGAAACTTCACAGCACACTGAACTTACATGGTTCACAGCATGTGAAGGAATGGGTCTGCTCTCTGCAACACTGGCAAGGTTTCTGCTTCTCCCATGTGCCATGGGTTCCTACCAAGATGTGGACCAAGTGGTGGGCATCTGGAAAGCAACATAAAGAAAGATCAAAATCTTTAAAAAGCCCACATCCTTTCCCACCTGCAGGAAATATGAAGAATATTGAAAGGAGGACAATGGTTTAAATAGTCTAAATTATAAAAATTCTGTGATGAGCTAGGTGGTAAATGTGTATTTCTGTGTGTAGCCGAAGCAGAACGTGCAGCCGTTGTTATTCTCCCAATCAACTGCATCTTGGAGTCTGCTGTCTGGAATGGCTGCACCTTGTGAGCGGTGCTGCAGGCAGCAGCCCTGGTGGGAGGGCATGTGGGGTAAATGCAAGCTGGGAAAAACCTTCACAACAGAAAGCAATCAGTATTTATAGACAGAGCCTTGGAGTGTTATTTAAATGAGTAGCAAATGACAAAAAAAATGTTCTGGCAGAGGTGGGTCTAGTAACCCCAAAATGTGTCCCTGGAGCACGTAGCTGGAGGCAGGCTGACGTTGCCAGGGCCCCGCTGTGCTGCTGCTGGGCGCGTGTGGGGTGGTGTGTGCAAGCTGTGGGTCTTCTGGCACTTCTGGATTTTTTTCTGCTGCAGAGGCAGTTGGAGGATGAAACCAAACAAGACCCATGGTCAGCTGCTCATCACCATTTTCTGGGACTGCATTACAAGGCTAACAGGGACATTCCCATCTGCTGTTCAGTCATGTGTAATTTGTTGCAGGCATGTCCACATCACAAGCTGCCAGAAGGTGCAAACTAGGTGCCTATACTGCTATACTGTCTTTCTCTAGGAAAATGCAAAAAGAGAGCTATGCATCTTCTCTAGGGCTAAAATTAATGGAAAGTGTTTGGAAATATCTGAAGACCTTACCTTCAATCTCCTATGGGTGTTATATGAGTAGAAGAAAAGCAACATCTATTACTCCTTGCTAATGTGAAAAAATGATTTAAAAAATAAAATGGTAACATGAAGTCATGGACTGCTGGCAGTTAACCCACTCAAATTGTGTGCTTTTCTTGTCTGATTCTATTGCTGTAGTGCTTAATTACCATCCTTAAATCAATATTTTCTGGTTAGGTATTATACTGATGTACAATATTGCTACCTAACTGCAGTCCTACTTTTGGTTGTGTTTAGGCAAAACACATAGTATCTCTCCTCAAAAGAGATTTAATGTAAAGTTTATTTTTCTATTTCAAGTTCATGTAAAATTTATTTTTCAGTTACTGTTATTAGAAATGGTAGCTATGATTTTTTTATATTTTGCTTTAAAGGATGGGAAAGCCTCCTGGAGCTTAGGACATGGAAACACTGTCCTGGCTTCCAGTGAGCTGGACTGTTCTAAATGTCACCCCCAAAACATTCTGCTAGATAGGCAATGAGTACTCCATTTCTTCCACTTCCTTTACCACCCTATTTTTCATTATCTAAGCTTTTAAACTTGTATGGTTTTAAGGTTAAAAAAAGGAAAGCTTAGTAGCGTGCTAGCTGTGGCAGAATGAAAAAAAAATGTTTGTCCTACTGTAAGAGAAATGACTATTCAAGTAATAATCAGACAGATGAAACAGGCAAAAATTAGATCCTCAGTATTGCAGTTCTAGGTTACACAGTCCTTTCCGAGACTCCAGATGTACAGGCCATGTTTTACTTTCTCCATTGGGAAGGTAGCTCAGAACTCTCTACTCTTAGAACTGTGCCCTGGGCTACATTTTCTTGGCTGCTGAATATATGTGTAGATCCAATTAGCCTGACGCACACAAAAATTTCCCCAGTAGAAGTCTGAGGACTAATAATACACACTATGATAGCATTGGCTTCCTAAAAGACAGCATGAAAAAGTTCAGAAACTCTCAGAAATAAAACACTAGAGAGATCTCTTAAGTGCATGATCTTATCTGTACTTTTTTTCTTTCTCAAGATCCAAGAGTAAAAATACCGCTTTTCTAATGTTGCTCACCTTGGCTATCACTGCTCTGAACTATGAGAAAACATGATGATTTTTTTTTTGTCATCTTTTGTATTAAGCTGTCTTTCCTTGTTCTCCCATTCTTTCCCTATTCTCTTACATATCAAAAGAGCTGGAGGTTGACCTTCATACTTGCTAGAGTGAATCAGACTTTCAAATACAAAATCAATCTGGTTAACCTGACTTGACCCTAAATAAGGTATCTGGGGGATGAGTAAGTCGGAACCAACGTATCTTTTCATGTGCATGCTTGTGCGTTTATTTTTTTAAAGAAGTTCCTTTTAATAACAACACCACCTTCCCTAGTCTAACTTGCCTGAGCCTTTTCACTTATTTTTCCAGTACTCAGTCAATTCTGCTGTAAAAATAATGGCTTGTCCAGAAACACAATCTGAGGAGAATCTCTTAGCTGTACTGTACTTTTTCTGAATGTGAGTATTCAAGTCTTCAAACTTGGTGGGCAGTGCATAGTCTGTGATATATGTTTTGGTCTTGTCCCAATATTTCTCAAGAGTTGCTCTTATTATTCACAGATTTTCTATTAGACTGATCACAGGCTTCCCTGAAACACGTGTAAAGCTAAAGCACACTTGTATCTATTTTCTCAGAAAGATGCATCCTCGCAAAACCCAGTAATTGGCTGGGATTCCTGTTTGTAAATGTTGTGACAAGCCAATTTCACTCACAGGGTCTGGGGAGGTACTTGAGAGAAGGGTGTTATCCCACTGAGTCCCCAGTCGGGCAGTCCCAGTTTTAGCTCCTCGGGAAATACCGGTATCTGTATACAGTTCACTCAGCTCACAAAATATTCACTCCCATTACATACAGCCTGCTATGTCCTACAGAAAACTGCCAAAGAGGGCTTAATTTGCCCTTCGCTAATGTGTTTCTTTCTTTGAGTTCCCAATCCACCAATCTGAACTTTCTGAAACGTCTCTCCTCTGTCTGGTTTATGCAGTGCATGTAGTTATCTTTCCTCTCCCTTCCCAGTATTTTATTGTTTTATTGTTATGTTACCAGCTTTGGCATTTTCATTGGTGAAACTCCCTTGTCTTGCTGTGTCTTTGCTGGCTGCAGAAAAGACAAGATGCTGTCTGGTGGGCATGGAAATAGATGGAAAGAGATGATCTGGTAAGATCCAGTAATATTTAAGGTTTATATATACCAGACCATGGAAGGAACTACAATAGAAAAGACCACAGGAGGCTTGGAGGTTTAGAGTTATGCAAATTAAGGCTTCCTAAATACAATAGTTACAAACTAAGTATGAAATGAACAAGGTCAGGGTATTGCTTTAAAAGCACAGTGCAGCAGCATAGGTGCTCTCTTTCTCTATGAGCAACATGCATTTGACTGCTAACAGAGGTGTAAAATAAGAGAGTAGAGTGTCTTGTGATATGTCAGTCTAATAAAATGGTATCCTTACTGTTAGAGTTGTATTCAGCAATATTTGTCTTCTTGAGGCTGTCTGTGAAGTTCACATTGAGATGCAGTTCCCTGTGATTTCACCAGGAGCAGCGGCAGAATGTTTTCCTTGAAAAGAACACAGTAAGGTGTTCAATTGAGACACTCTATATAGGCTAATCCAAAAGTGTTTCAGCTGCCACAAGGACCCAGAAACAACTTGAACTGTCTCTTAATTTATTTGGGTTAAAAATTTTGTAGAGGACTTCTCAGAGCCAGAAGAGACACATGTTTGTCCAGTTTTAACAATACCTGAAACAGCAGCAGAAAATTTAAATACTCGTAGATGGGTATCTTTCCTTTTCCACAGAAGTTTTCCCCGTTTAACCAAGAAATCTGGGCTGCACAGGACCTGAAGTATGTGATCTGCCAAAAACGTTCTTAGTCCCAAATTAAGATTCCTTTGAGTTTCTATGCAAATCTCCTGGTATCGTTCTCATCAGTGTGACCATAACATTATGCATAGATATTCAGAGATGCATTTTGGAATAAATGGGAGAGAGGGAGATTCAGCGCTGCTAGAACTTGTCTCACCTGTTGAGACCGTTTGTTCCCAATAACCGTGAGCAGCTTCTGTTCCTGCAGGGGTGCAAGGAGGAGCTTGTGATTCCATCAGGACCTTTAAGCTATGAATGTGTTCTTTAACTAATTGAGTTATATATGTTTATTTAATATCAGAATGGCTCCACATTGTTTCATCTCAACATGAACACTTACTCTGGATGACTAATGCCCTGGGACCTGAAGTTTATAATGGAAAGGCTGACACACACATGCAATCTTATCTATCATAACACTATGCAGAAGAGAATTATATAATTAAAACATTTTAATGATCTCTATTGCTCAGTGGTAAGTTACAAGTACCAAAGGAGCCAGGCCAGCTTTGTTATCAAGGTTTATTCAGTCATCTCTTAGGAGCAGTAGGGCACATTTTGCTAAATATAGTGCGGTGTGCTAATATGTGCTATGTGTGGAGCATTGCACTGGGACCACTGTGCCACAGAGCTGGAGCGCAGTGCACTGGGAGGTTAGTACACCTTCTCCCTTTGGCTGAGATTTTCAGAAATAAGGGCCTAAACTTAGACTCCTAAATCCATACTCAGACATTCACATAAATAGACTGATTTTTTAGAAGAGCAATACCAAGAAATTCTCTTCTATTAAAATCATAAAATAGAAAAAATATCTTACAAGAACAACAAAAATAAGAAGAAAGGATTTTATTATTTCTGGAAATAGTACTGAAATGTATGGCCAGATTTATGGGACAATAAGAGGGGAATCACAACTTGTGGTTACCCCAGCTTAATTAATTATGGGGTGTAAATGCAGTGTCTGAAAGGAAGTCACAAAAATTGAGAGTGGTGCGGGAGAGACATCAACTGTATGGCTAGGCTGTAAAAGCTTCTTGTGATGTATTTTACAGTTAGGCGGGAACCTCTGTCACAATCTTTACCTCTCTGCTTGGGTCTGAGATCCAAAAGCAGAGGGGTAGAGACTGGAAATCTCTACCATCTAAACATCTTTTGATCAACATCAGGCACATTTGCTGATCTCATTCTGGTTCCCAGTAAATAGGTATTTACTTGAGCAGACTACGTTTGGCACCAGCAGAGGACTTGGCTGGCAAAAATACCAGAGATTAAAAGTGCTCAATCCAGTTGCCTAAACTTGGGTGTCTAGCACTATTTCAGGCTATATGTGAGGCATTTGCTTTGGGCTGGCAAATACAACAGAGGACCTGCAGGAGACTCGCACACTTGTGTTATAGCAGCTGGGGGCCTAGCAGATGCCTGTGGCACCCAAAACAGCACTGGGCGCTCGAGTCTGCCTCCTAAGTGGTCTAGTACAATTTGAGATGTGCAGCATCTATGTGTCCTGGGCTGTAGCTAGCAGCTCCATAAGAGGTCTCAGACGCTGTAGGGCACTCAAATGGCTCTAGATCCCAATGTGAAAGGGGCTGAGCCAATTCCCATGAACAGTAGGTGGCCAAACTGCTCAGGCACTGCTGTGTTTGTTAACTAGATCTTCATCACCCACTGCAGAAGTTTAGATGCTGGGCTCACATGCCAGCACCTAAACATATCTTAACACAGAGCCAAATGCCACCTGAGGTGACCATGCAGGACAGAGCAGTGGGCACAGCCGATGTTCTCAAGCAGTAAAGCTGCGATGGTGGAGCATGTGTCAAGGAGCACAACCCCCATCTGCTTTCTTGGCTTCTTTGGAGGTCAGAGAAGATTCTGTAGTTTTTATTAGAAGATAAGGCCCCAACAGCCACTCCCAGCATAAAGAAAGGGACCTCGTCTTGCAGCTGCTGCTGTTCATAACTGGGGAAGAAGATCATGATGTAGTAAAGCCCCATGTTGTGATGTGCCTTAAGTAGCACTTCACCTAAATACATTTCAAAGAGTACTGGGCAGAGGGTAAAGGAACAACAGATCAGATTTACCAGCTGAACATTTATGCTCTAGAAAATGTAATAGCAAAGGATAGAAAGAACTTGGTGGTGTTTCAGAGTGTAATTTGTCCTTAAAAAAACTATTTGTTTAAAAATCCCAAGCAGATGATTTTTTTTTAATACTGTTTAAAAATATATTTTATTTTATTTGTAAAACAAAGAAGAGACACTGGAGCTAGTAGCAAACACATTTCTCCAGAGAAGAGCGTGTTATAGCAGAAATCAGGACAACGCCAAAACCAAGACATGTTGCTAAAAACTAACAGATTAGGAGGCCAGCTGGAAAGCATCCAAGAGAGTGGAGGAAAGGGCATATGAGAAGAGACATTTTAACAGCTTCCTGTGAAGCCTCTCTGCAGGCTGTAGAGGTGTTGATACACAAGACAGATACTGAACTCCAACAGGTGAAAAAGACTGTTAGCAAAGAGTGGATAGGAGCTTTTAAGTAACCTTTAAAAGCAGAAACAAAACCCAGTAGTTTTCTGTTTACACAACAGAGTGCTTCTGATACTGAAGCACAGGGCAACATCTATTTATAATCCAAATAAATCTTAAATTCTGGTATTTGGAACTGTCAGCATTCAACATATTGGGAAGCAGCCACAAGGCTGCATTAAGAAATGCTGATTTAAATTTGCATTGGTTTGCTCCGTGTATTTTCCCCTTTAGTCACTAGCCAATTATGACTTGTGCAAAAGAAACAAATTTCTTTTTTAAAGTTAGCTCGTGTGGAGTTCACAAATGTCCTGACAGGTGGTATCTAGGCAGTGCTTTTAATGCCTGCAAGCTAAGCTCTTGCCTGACTATTTTTTCCACAAAACCTCAGAATTTGCATGTGTCTGTCAACACCTGTAATAGGTGACATGCAGATGAGAGCCCCATAGGCCTCATGGTAGCATATATAACCTGTGCTATCCAGCTCCTTGGGCCTGATGTATTCCTTGGCCATGTCCTGGCCCAAGTTTTGCCTCTTGTGCCCTTTCTTTTGGAGAGGAAAGAGCTGTGGTGAATTCCACAACCTGCCAGTCTGGGTATCAAGGCACTGAAGGTGGGGGGTGCAGGGGATGATGATTACCATGGAGTCCATCTCCCCTAAAGTTTAGAAATGGTCAAAAAATTACATGACTGTCAAGAGTAGACATACTGTAACAGCAAAAGGTTTTTTAGCAAGACTGGTGGGGTCTGTACCTCTGGCAGTCACATGCAGGAAGGAATCTCCCAGTCCTGGTTCTTTGATCGCAGGCTGAGAGTTTGCAGAGTTGCCAGTTAAGCAAACAATTAATTTTTCATACTAAACTGAGACTATTTTCATGGAATCATACAAACATACAGGCTTCTCTGGTGTAGTTGGTTTGTTTTGGTTTTTTCTTTTCCTAAATAACTTTTCCTTTCACTTCAAAGTAGACTTTTACTCTGTCAATCCAACTTATTTCTGACTGCTGTGCTCATAGTCCAACTATGGAGAACATGCGACTCACCTAAAAGAAGTTATTATCTATTGTCAGCCACTAGGAAACAGCTCCCCAAAGTATGCTGTTAGTACTAAGTATGGTATGGAGGATTTCTCTTTGAAGCCCTGGCATACTTTAAACAATGGAGGATGAACTAAATGACCTCTAGGGATCTTTTCCATTTATTATGGTTCTATGCATTCGTATCAGATTCGCTTGTCAGAGTGTTTAAGCTTTTGAATGTTTGTCCTGCTGAGCTGACAGGAAGTTTGGGGCTGACCTTTACATCCTCTAAAACTTCTTGGAAAAATGCGTATCGGGAGAGGGTGCAGCAGCAGCTGAGTATTCCCCCTTGACAGGTTCCCTCTGACCTGCTTCTCAGTCAGGAGAATCACAGCATCCCTCCATACTCAATGCCTTTTGTGCCTGTGGGGGAGAGAAGGACAGCATCAGCGGTTGGCCTAATGACAAGGTATTTGATCTTAAAATTCCCCCACTATCATTAATTATTCCACTGTCTGCAACAATGGGATCAGATCACTCATTAGCTACCGCAACTTGAACATTCAATAACTTTGAATAATGTGTCCATTCAAGCACAAGCTTAACTCCTCCATAAGCCTACCTACTGCCTACACAGACCCTTCTGTCACAATATATATTGATATTTTTTGATATAGAAGTACTAAGACAAATTAGCAAAATGTTCCTGTTCAGAGCTTGGCACTGCACCATTTCAGACTTTGTTGATGATTAATATTGTGTGCTTCTTTGTAGGGAGTAATTACATTGAAACAGTTGATGGGTTACCAAATGTAGGGGAATCCATGGTTATTAACCTTTCATCATAAGTTGAATCCAATTTAGGTACTCAGAGAACATTGTATCAGAATGTTCTGCAAGTAGCAGCTAGTGACTAACGATTTTTAAAAGTGTTTTGATTTTTTAAAATTATGTGCTTTCTCAGGGGATCATTGTTCTTTCACTGGGGACCCCTCAGTCGTGTGGAGGAGTGCTTAGACCTGCATCCGCAAGTCTTTGTGGCTAGTCCATTGCTGTGACAGGAACGGTCATGTTAAGACATAATGTGATACCTGACAAATATACAGGGTCACTGTCCTCAGTGAATTTATTTTCTTGCCCTCTTTAATCAAGCAAGATCTGTACTGGCTTCACTGGGGAATGTTTCCTGAATAGGTCAGGATTCTCTTGTGAAATAATGAACCAGCTTCTTTGAAAAAAAACAACTTAGTTTAGGAATGTTTTAATATAAATTGTGTTTGTGTATATATATGGGAGAGACTATAAGTTCGTTGCATCTAATTTTTTCCAATTTTAGTATGAAATATCTGATATTTTTTAAAAATGACTGAATGCAAATGGCTTTTGTAAGACTCCCAAATTGCATTAAAAGGCCCGTTCCTTTCTATTTATACCTCTCTTTTGAATGATTTATTTACTTTTCCAGTTCTACTTATTTGGAATTACAATCATATCTTACTTTCAGAGCATTACATGATGGGAAAAATCAGTTAGAGAAATTAAAGAAATAAACAGTTGCTAAGGAAAACATACCTGGTGAGGTAGATAATTATTTTATGGCTGTAACACTCTCCAGGGACACTGCTTCCATAGCTGTTCCATTAAATGAGTAGATTTCAGATAGAACCAGTCCTTGCTGAACACTGCTAATGTAAGAAGCCATTCCTCATTATGAGAGGTCAGACTAATACTGCTCTCTGAATACCAGCTCTGAAATGAAATTATCCAAATAAATAAACACCAGACTGAGTTCTTCTCATGCCGCTGGCTGGAAGGCTCTCAGAGAAGGCAGGGCCTGGAGGAAGCGGGTTGCCTTATTTTGTCCTTCTGCATTTTAGGGATATAGATATAATACTGTGCAATATTAGCTTTATGACTGATTTAATAGGGAATAAAAAATACACAGGAAAGGCTGTCCTTTGCATTGTAAGGAACAAATGGGCCTCCTAAATGACTGTACTAACAGAGTGTTTAATTTAGATACGCTGTAGTGATAGATGCAGTGATAGACCCACCAGCAAGGTACTTCCAGGGTAGATGTGGGTAAGTCACTGGTAGCAGCACAGTTTTTCCTGTATAACAACACTTAATGCCGAATCTATTTATTGTTTAATGTTCATAGAGTTGACAGTTCTTTGATTCTTCCTCTGTGCAAAACATATACTCAGATACATATGAATAAGGCATTTACCATATTCATATGTAAAGCAGATGCAACTAACTGCCAGGAAGCCACAGAGGCCAAATCTAGTGTGATATCCACATGGAAATCATATTCAAGGTTTACAGTGCTGAAATGCAGAACGTCCTGTTTTTTTCTGCCCTGGCAATGCAGCCCGACGAAACAAAAAAAGGTGCCAGAAACACAAAATAGCTTGAATTACTCTAGACCCAAAACCTGTTCAAAATTTCTAAGAAATTCCTGGTTACCTGCAATTTTACTATCACATACCTACACCAGAAATGGTCAGTATTATCAAAAGCATAAATATTATTTCAAATCTTGATTTTTTAAAATTAAATGTCACTGTTTCGATTTATTCAGCTTAGCTAGCAAACAAAATTGCAGAGCTGGAGGGTATGGTCTTAATGTGTTTAACACTTGTCTAAGAAACAAGCAGACAGGAGAGTGTTAGTAAATGTTTATGCATTTCAGAAATGCCTTCTGCATCACATATTATGTACTCAGACTATGAATGTACATAGCAACAGAGCTGATTAAAAACAACCTGTTTAATTACTGTGATGTATGGAAGCACACACTTTAAATGCAATTCGTTGGTGTATTTTACATGTAAAAGATCTTAGGAGGAGCAGGGTTAGAATGGTTAGAACAAAGAGTTAAAGATAAGAAAGAAATCGTGCTGCCCTTGGAGTCAATGGATTATTTGCTCTTGCCAGCTCTGAGTCTTATTTTGGAACAAGAAATTAAGCAAAGCTGCTCAGCTGAGAGGGATGGGAGACAGTCCCCTCAGCAGCACCTGAGGCTATGAGGGAGAGCCTAGAAGATTCTTGTACCTGAGAGACCCACTGGTTTCAAAGTCTCCACTCATGTAAGTCCAGTTTTATGTTCAGTACCAAATTAAATATTTTAAAATAATTGTTCTGAACAATTTAACTTTTAAATAGAATAATACATATTTTCTTCCATCCTCATTATTTGCATTAATTGATTTTAACTATTAACATAAAATCTCAGTTATCCTATGATGAAAAAATCCACAGTACATTGTAAAAAAATACTGTTGCAGTGCACAAGTGATAAAAATACCTCATTTGCATTAATCCACTTCCTATGGAAGGATGTTTCATCGTAATCCCTGATGTCCATTCTTCTGAAACTATTGTTCACACCACGTTTATACAGGTGTTCTTGGTGTATTCATTCAGGAAATTAAATTTTTAAAAAAAGGTATTATTTCTTAGAAATATTGCTTTTACATATCAGATCTAGATAGGAAGAAATTAAATTCCTCATGCCAAAATGCTTGAAAGAGAAAAATCCAACTCAACAGCTGGGCAAGAGTGTTAATAGGTCAAAAGTATTTGAAAGTTTATCAGCAGAGGAGATGTTGCTTTTGGAAAGTGCATTTTATCAATACCAGACAGTTGAAGCTGTGGCGTGTCCCTAAGAGTAGCTGACTCACTTCCAAAGTGTCTGGAAATGTCAGCGCACGTCTTTTGGTTGTCACTTTCTTTTCAGCGTTTGGGCTCTCATGCAGATAACTGGTCTGATACAGAAACGAAGACAACCTCACTCAGCTCAGGAGAGACAAGCCCTCCCGTCGACATGCCCTTGACCTCCCAGTCCCGCGGAAAAGTGCCCAGGAGCCGACGTCCCCCGGTGAACTGCTGATCTCCACCACCAGGCACTTCCAGTTCCAGGCTGGAACTCGTCCCCGTTCCTCTGACAGCCGACATGGGGCCCGTCCGAGCCCACCGACTTCTCCCCGCAGGGGGTCCTGAGCCCCGCACTGGGGGTTTGCCCCTGCCTCTCCCTCTCCCCAGCCTTCCCTGCCTGCCCCGCCACCTCCTCCCCGCTCGGGGTGAGCCTCTTGCCGGTAGCGGAGGCCCCGCGGCCTCCCCCGGGGGTGAGGGGGTGTGGGGGGGTGTCTGCCGCTCCTGCCCCGCTCCGCGCCCGCCGCCGCCGCCGGGGGGCGCCCCCGCACCGCGAATGGCCCCGACGCGGCGCAGCGCGGAGGGGGCGGCGCTGGGCGACCGAGACGAGCGGGGCCGCTGCGGTTGCGAGACACCCGCAGCTTTCCTCTGTTTCCATGTTCGCCCCCGCTCCTCGTCGGTCTCTTTTCCGCGCCCCGAGCGTGCGGACCCGTTTCGAGGGAGCGGGAAGCGGCGCGCTCCGCGGCGACATCCCGTATTTTATCCCGAAGGGGTCCCGGAGGAGCCTCTCCCGACAGCGTTACCGGGGGTGCCGTTCCCCAGGGGTGCGGGAGCAGACCCCGCTGAGCCGGCGGCGGCCCTGGGGGAGGCGCGGGGCCCCTGGAAGCCCGGCTGGGCACCCTGCCTCTCCCGAGCAGGGAAGGGACCGTGTGTCCCCGCCGTGTCACTCTCTGGCACGGCGCACGGCAGAGGCCGGGGCACGCCGGGTGCCATTGGCAGGCTCCCGGGAGCGAGCGACGGGAGACCCTCGCGCAGCCTCTCGCCCAGCGGGCTGCCCGATTTTGGAAGGCGCGATTTCTTTTGAAGGAGAGCCAGTGTTAGGTTAATGGTTGGACTAGATGATCTTCAAGGTCTTTTCCAACCTAGATCATTCTGTGGTTTCAGACAGGGGCCACGGGCGCGGGTTTGCCCGCAGGGTTTGAGGGAGGAGGCTGTGGGGACCGTGCGCCCCGTCCCGCCGCCCGGGGAGCTGGCGGCACCCGGCGCCGGCGGCGCTTTGTGCTCGAAGCAAAACGCCTGTGTGGCGAGGGGGGGGTGGTTTAATGGATGTAGGCTACATAGGGTGGAGGCCAGGCACACCTGAATTGTGTCAAAATGACTATATTCTCTTTGCCCCCGAGGCTCCCGGCTTCCCCTCAAGGCTGTCCCCGGAATCAGCCCCGGCCCCCGGGAGGACGAGAGGGGGGAGACACGACTGCGTGGAACCCCCCTCGCGGGGACACCCTCCGCGCCGCCGTCCCTCGAAGCCGTGCCCAGGGACTCAGTTTTTCCGCTGCTCTCCCGCGTCCCCCCCGTTTGGGAAGCCGAGGGGAAGGGAGGGGGCCGCGGGCCGGGCCCCTGCCCCCGGGCGCGCTGCCGCGGCGGCCGCCCGCCTCATGCCGCAGGAATGCGCGGAGGTATGCGCCAGTTTCCAGAAGTGGATCCCCTTCCTTGCTGGAGCAGAGCAGAGCATATATCACCCGGTGGCAGCAGTCCACCTTCCCTGCAGTTTCGTAACCGCTTACGAGGGTAAATTGAGAGTTGGGAACAGCCCTCTATTAAGTAGCAGATTGAGAAGAGGCTCTTCCCACTTGGAGAAGGCAAGTCTTCCCAGACGGACCCCTCGCATCGGGAGCTACAGTAACCGAGGCGCCTCCTCTGCGCTCAGCTATTGCCGCTGCTTCTGCTGCTCCTTCGCCGTCGCTGCTACTTGCTGCTCCCTCCACAAGGTGCCCCCGGAGCTTCATCCTTTCTCCTCCTCCCTTTATCCAGGTCCGACGGCTGCGGCTGCTGTTGCCGGCACCGCCGGAGCCACCGCCGGAGGAGCTGCCCCGGCACCGACCCCGGCACCCTGCGGCCGCTCCTGAAGGTCTGTGCCCGCGGAGGAGCGGGGACCCCCTGCCCGCCCCTCGGCCGCCCCCCGCTGCCTCTCCGTACGCACCACGCACGCTAGCCCTCGGTTCTGAGGCACGCTAGGCTGAGATTAGCGGCGCGGGGCTGCAGGCTGATCTAGGCAGGGGAAGGAGCGTGTGTGCGCGTGTGTCGCCGCGTGTCTCCGCGTGTGCGTGTCGGGCACGTCGGTGCCGGCTGGCCGGCGTGAGGCCGAGAGCGGGGAGAGGCGCGGAGCAGAGCCGGGGGGCTGCCGGCTGGCAGGCCCCGGGGCGGGCAGGGGGGAGCCCGCGGGCTGCCGGCCCCGGGCGCTGCCGGCTGGCGGCGCCCCGGGCAGAAATGGCGGGGGAGGTGGGGGTGCCGGTGTCCCGGCCGGAGGCTCCAGGCAGGGCCCGGTGTCGGCGCCCAGCGCGCCTGCAGGCACGGTACGGCGGCGGCGGCTGCGGCCGGAGCGCTCGCTTCTCGCCCTTGCCTGTGCAGCTGCGGTGATGCTTTCTCCTGTATCCATTTTTTTTAATGCCTTCGAGAGGTAGTGGGGTTTTCTTTTTTTTTTTTTTTTTTTTTTTTTTCCCGTTTAAGTTATTTTTTCTTCTTGAAAGTGGTAAATGTTTTGCACTGCGCAGTTTGGAAATGCTTTGGCTAAGCTTTTGTAGGTTGAATTAGTGTGAGATTGGACTGCCACTGGTGAAAACCCGTTTTTTTTTGTCTTTTAAAGTGTTCTCAAAAGATTGATGAGAAAAACTTTAGTGCTTACACAAAGTCTGCTTGTGGCCCTGCTGAGCCAGCGAGAGGATCTCTCCTCCGCCACCTCCAGGCCTTCTTTCACACACCTAAGTCTGCGAGAGGGAAGCAAAGTGTTTCTAGGTGTGCAAATGAATGCTTTGGCTGAGACGTTTTATTGCATGAAATAAAAATATGTATCAGGAATGGTAGACCTGCAACAGATCTACCAGGAAAACTCCTGGATGCCTTTGTGAGGTGATTAATTTCTGTTGCTCTTCAAAAGGATCAAAAGATGGCACTCCAAGCCCACATAAGATTTCCGAGACAAAACTCCATTTACGTTGAGTTTGGGCGATCCTTAACCTCGCTGCTGAAGGCAGTAGATGTGCTTAGAGACTGCTGTTTCCCACGCAGAGCACAGATATGATTTCGGAGCTTTCAGGACAATTTAATGCTAACCTTGGTCTTTCTTGTGTTAGTGTCAGGGAGTTGTTACAGTCAATATTACTCTTCTCTTTACCAGCTGGAGGTACCATTGGACTGAAATCATTGCTTCATTTTTCTTCGGGCTCTTGGTATTTTTATGTGCAGTAAAGGGATTTGGCTAAGGAAAGTGTATACAGGTGCCCGGCAGAAGCCTGTTAAGTTCAGTGTTAGTAACTGGGAAATTCCTGGATCTCCATTGTGTCTACCCACTAAATGTGTCTTGCTGGTTAGTTCTCTAGATGGCAGAAGAATATTATTTACCCCTTCAGCTCTTTCTGCAGACTAATGAATTATGTATTTTTCTTTTGTTTTGCTCTTGGCACCTTCCCGATAAAATCTGTTGCCTAATTGCTTTTGGAATTCTCTTTCCTCCAGCCTGATTATGACATATGATGCATTTATGACTTTATTCAAACAAATTACCCCTCCCTTACTTCCTAAAAACCCCAAACTTTAGAAACACTTATATGCATATGTGATGAGGACTTCACATTAGCCTTTACTTAGACAAGGAAATAATTTGGAAGTTTTGCTGGAGTGACTGGGAGTAATTTGACATGACCTAGAGCATATAATTATGAAGGTATAGCTGCCTGCAGTTAGGAAAAACTAACTTGGCCTAATCCCACCTATTTTGCTAGACAACCTGCAGTGATTGCGAGACTCTTTCACTTGCCTGCTTTTTATAGTGTATTTTAAATCTATTTTCTCTCAGGACGTGTAAATGAATTATCAGATGTTGAAACATGATGGCTAGACAGACGTGTCAGGTTTCAGTTGTGTGTTGCACACACTTCTGTATAATCTATTTCAGACCTTCAAGAAATGAAAAATAGCACTTTCATAGGCAGAACCCCTCAAAAAAGTTTTATTACAGTTTCCAAACTGCCTTGAGACCACTAAAACACAGCTAACTAAGTGCTTCAACAGTAATGAAAAAGGAGCCGAATAAAATCCCCAGCTGAAAGAGACATTTAGTTGATCCAAGGCAGGAATGACCTCTGAATTAGCTATCATCACGCTCGGCGATGAAGTCATGGAGCTCCCTCCTGGCTCCTGCCTGTGCGGAGGCACAGATCTTCACTGTGCTTCCCTGATCAAATTAACCCCAACTAGGTTAAAGCCGCGTGTGCTTACTGTGATTGGAAAGGGTTCAGCAACAAAAGGCACATTATTGCGAGACGAGACTCTCCAGTTAGTCAGGCAGATCTGTCATCGTGTTGGATGACTTTCAAGTCTAGAGGTTTCAACCTGGTCCCGTGGGTGGGGGCTGGGGATAAGGGAACAAAGTGAAATCCACAGTTCATCTTTTTTATGTTTCATGAATACACCCACGCAGTCCTCTAATCCACGCGTATCATTTCCTTCTCCTTTCTCCGTTCCCCCCCCCCCCCCCCCCATCACTGCAGATTCATTCATGTTGTTGTGATCTGAAAGGGCAGAAATGAAGACAGCGCTGTGCTCGGCAGTCGCTGCTCTGTGTGCAGCCGCCCTCCTCTCCTCCATCGAGGCTGAAGGTAACCTTCCCCTCCCTGCCCCCTTGCCGCCGGTGCCCTGCTGACCAGCAAACCTCCCAACCAGCCTTGAGCTACCAGCTCTCTCCCTCTCCGTTTTTGAGTGTAATTACTTCACCTTCTCTCTTTCTCTCCTTCAGAGAAACGCCTCTCCTTCCTTGCCCAGCTCCTTCTGTGCTCTGTTTCTCCCGGCTAGTCAGCCGGGCCGTAGCTCCCTCTCTCTGTCTCTCTGGTGTGCTGTCCACACCGCCCCGCAGACAGGACGTGGGCCAGCCGGCGGGTCGCCGGGCGCAGCGCCCCGAGGAGCCCGCTGCCACTGCCACTGCCGCCGCCGGCGGGCAGCCCGGCGTGGCCGGGGTCTGCGGCGCTGCCCCGCTGACGGACCGAGAACGGCTGGGCTCCGTGCTGTAGAGTCTCGTTTAGTTATGTTGAGAGAGCAAACGAAAAGTCCACCACCCAACAACCCGCAGCTTTGAAATAAAATGCTCCAACAGAGTCTGGCTCTCTGCGCCTGTGTGTTTTGTCTGGGCCGGACCCCTCGCCTCCGCCCCGCTGGCCTGACGGCACACCGGCCTCCCCTGCTCGGCGGGGCGACCCCCGGCTGAGCCCTGGGGTGGCCAGACCCTCCCCTGGGGATGCTTCGACCTTCGTGGCAGGTCTGACCTGGGGGACACCTCCGGGGAGATGCTGCCACTGCCATGACATATGTCCTGGGCACTGCTGAAGGGTGTCTGGGCCTGGGCCAGGCCTTGCTGTGGCGGCAGGGGCCCCAAGGCCCTGGCATGCATGTGGCGCCATCACCCCCAAAGAGGCCTTTCTTCTCCTCCTCCTCCTCCTCCTTGCAGGGCCCTGGCCCAGTCTTTCTGAAGGTTGAGGTCCCTGTCAGCCTGTGGCAGTGTCCCCAGGTCTTCATCCCAGCTGCAGGGATGAAGACCTGGGGGAGACCCGTCATGGCCACCACACTCACCACAGCGTGGCTCAAAATGGCCTGGCCCTGGTGCATTTGCCTCCCTGGCGGATTAACAGCAAGTGTGGGGGCAACCTCCTCTGTCACCCTCTGTGAGAGCTGCACAGCTTTGGTCATGGTAACGACATTTCTGCCAGCAGTGGCTGCCAGGGGAAACAGATGCTGAACGTCCTGTGCTGAAATGACTTGATCTGACCTCTGGGACCTGCCTCCATTGTAGGGTGAACCGAACAGCTGGGTGTGAACTCCCCTGGATTTACTGGAAGAAAACAGAAGCCAGCATCTGATAATTCATTATTTTTCCCCTTCCTTCTCTTTCTGTATTGAACTGAAACAAATTCTCTGATCATGGCCTGCCGCAAGCTCCCGTGTCTGGATCTGGTCACTTTGGCTGATGGCTACTAAAAGCACAGTGTGTCAGAGATGCCTCTGGGGCATTTGCTTCCCCAGCAGCAGTGCTTGCTTGGGGCACACAGATGTAAAGTACACTGGCTTTCTGGACAAAGATGACATTTCTGCCAGTAGTGCAACATCTGGTCACCCTAGGAGAGAATCAGCCTGCTGCCTCCCTCTTGTGCTGCGTTGTTGTTGGCTGAGGAACCGAAAAAGGTCATTTGAAGTCATTTCAGAGTTGCATTTGAAATGCAGGACTGCCGTGCCAGAGAAAGCAGAGAAAATGTACCGTTTTGATGGAGGAAGGGAGTGGGCGCATTTGTGCGTTCTTCGCCATCTTAGGAAGGAGCTCATTCAGAGCTGGAGTAATGTTGCTGTTGTCCTGAACCACTGGTTACATATATGGAGTAGGTTGTTTCAAAATGTAAGTGAAGGTGTTTTATTTAGCTATAGTGTGCACTAAACCAGTCATAGCTTGAGTACTGTTAATGAAAGCTAAAAAATTTATTTGGACAAGTACACAGTTATTTTATAAGAGCAAAACTAGACGCACTGCCAGACAAGCTGGCGAAGCTTGTTTAGATTTCATGTTGAAGTGTGTGCCATTGCTAAGCAAAAGAGTGGACAAAGCCTGATCTTTCGAGTTGTAGAGTGCTCCTGGACAGGACTTACATTACTCTGCATTCAGAAATGTGTATTAAATAAAATACCTAGTTTACAATGATCAGAATTCTACAAGAAACTTCTAGCTACAGAGTTTTGAAGTAAGAGCAGGAAAGTGTCTTGAGTAGGAAGTGCAGTGAGAAATAGTGGTGCTGAAAAAGGAAGTTCAAAGCTAGGAGTACCTTAGGATTTGCTCTGGTGGGAACTGCTTTCATAGAGCTTTTTGCAGTGTGTTTTTTATTTGCACTATACTCACCATCCTTCTGCACTGGTTTAATTTTGTGCTTCATTTTGCATCATCTTGTAAATTGCATGTTGGATCTTATTTACTTTAGTTCTGGTATTGTTACAACTTAAATCCTGTCTGCGGAACTGACTTTCTTCTGTGGACATTTGCCCCTTAGTCTAATTTTCCAACTTTCAGATCGTATTGTGACAAAGCTCTCCCCCCACCAGTCGGTCCTGTTTCTCTCTTTTTGGTTTGGTGTTTTTTTTTTTGTTTTTTTTTTTTTCTTGTCTCTTTGGCTCTCTCTGTGGTGTTCACAAGAGATGCAGTTTGAATGTTCTTTCCCTGAGGTGTGGGTAGACACTTGGTGGGATGAAAAAGTGAGAGGAGAATAAGGGAGAAGGTTATCTGATGTGGTAAAGATTGTTGATATGGGGTGGGAAGATGGAGTGAAAACAGAGGGAAGGAAAAGCTTAGTTCTATTTTTCTGCCTTCCTTCAGCTTTCATTTTTCAGTCTCCCCTGGGAGTAGATCTGGTGTTTATCCGATACCGCTGTTCATAGATTCCTAAATCTTCCAGAATGAAACTGGTTCTTCATCAGCATCACAGCTGCTCTGCGAGTCCTTTGTGAGAGCTGTGCTCTGTTGCTGTTGGCAAGGCAGTGAGCTACAGTAATGGTGTTAGAGCTTTTCTACAGAGATACAGCAACACAGGGGTTTCTAGTTGGAAGATCACTGTAGCAACAGAGGGGGTAAAACCAACATAGAGTCTAAATGCATTCATGGCATTTCACTGGGGAAGTTGTTTGTTTACCCTGAACAAGGAAACCAATCTGTTTTCATGCTCAGCATTTTTGCTCTTTTCTTTTACAGTGAAATTCTTCTTATTTTGCAATCCTTCTGATGTCTCTCTCTTATCTTAAACTTCTTGTGCGTGATGCTATATTTTATGCTCTGTTTAAGTTGGTTTTTGCCTTTTTAGTCCAGCACTGCAATAATCCAGTGCATTCCCTGTGTGTCCTCATGTCAAGAGTTCTTTCTGTCACAGTATTTTTTCCATCTGTAATCACAAACAGCCAGGGGGAAATCTATGTTCTTTTGCTGGATAAGGATTTTTTTCATTATTTTAGTCATTGTTAAGCCAAGTAGACTAGTATGCGAATAACTTGTTAGTTAAAATCTCAAGGTAATGCTGTGATGATGTCATGGGTTGTGTAGTGTGTCTTTTGTGATACAGAGGGATTTTCAAAGGCACAAGAAAAGAATGAGGAAATCATTGGTTCTGCGTGACCTCACTGAGCATGTGAAGGTGCTGATTTTTCAATGTTTCAGGAACTGGTTCAGACCTAGAAAAGTCTGTTTTCGAGGCTGGAGGTAGGGAAGGAGGGCATCACTGAGCCAGTGTGGGATCCTTGTGTAGTGCAGAAAAAGGTGTGTCAGGTGAAAAATCTGTCTCTGGGACATGCAATACAGTAAGTGACAAATAAATGCACCACAAGAGTTACAGAGGATTAGAAGGTTTCTCATGTAATAAACCTTGTGTTGAGTACATTAATTTTCATTGATTGAATGGCTTAGAGATGATCCAGGATAGCTGAAACTTTTCAAGTTAACCATCTATTCAGCTTTGGAACTGGTTGGTGGGACCATTATTTTATTACCTTTTGATGTCTGATTTCTATCCTTAGAGAAACTAGCTGTTGATTTCCAAGTTCCTAAAGAGAGAACCATGTAGACTGATGTGTGAAATTGAAATTTGTATATACATGAAGGTGACTATAACTCCTTGGTTTTCCTACTGCTAATTAGAAGCAAAGTGTACATGTGTGTATGCATATACACACACACGCACATATGCATATATGCACAAACACGTGTAAAATTTGGTAAATACTCATGCATGCAGTGTGTGTATATATATACAATTATGTTTAGTTACATACATCTTCATATGTATAGGTATATATATTTAAATTATTTTTTTCAAAATACAATTATGAATTATATCTTGTATTTTGAAGAAATTTCGTAGACATGTATAAAATAAAAAAGCACAGATATACAGGTGGCAATGTTTCTGCACTGTGATTGGCAATGAATACCTAACAAGACTGAGAAGCTGCTCTTTACTGTGTTTCTCGCCTATAGCTCATTCTTTCTCCCATTCACATTGGCAACACTGACTTCAAAGGAGCTTGACTGTGGTTGTGATCTACTTAGTTGTGTCAAATCCACGCCATTTATGAAGAAAATAGTAAAAGAGGAGTTTTGGCCTCTTCCAGCCTCAGCAGGGCTTATCTCAGTGGGAGCAAGGCTGGGCTTATTCTTCAGCTTCCATGGCCTATATGTTATTTTAACATGGGCTAACATGTTATTTCATGCACTAAATGAGTCTTTTCCAGTGATTACAGATTTTGTGGATGGCCGCTACTTCCAAGTTATATCACTTTTAAGTCTGGTTCTAGTTTTAAATTGCTTCATCTTCTGATTATGTTTTACTTCTGTCTTGTTAAGATATTCATTGGGATCCTCTAGCAGCCACATTGTGTTATCTGTAAAAAGCTGTAGACTTTTGTACGTTAGATTTGTATTACCAGTTAAGTAATACAAGCTAGTATAAGACATACATAACATGAGAAAGATGCCTTGCTCTTTATTTTTTGTTTCAGAAAATATGCTGTTATTATACATGCATATAACATAAGGAGTAGCAATGAATTAACTATAGTATGTCTGATTTTTTTTTTTTTTTTTTGTGGTGCATAAGATAGGATATCTGATTGAGGAAGTTATCATGTCATCTATCTAAGAGTGGTGGAAATTAACACTGTGTAAACATTATTGTCATACAGCAAGATATTTTTTTAGTACGCTGGAAACCTGTAGGGGAGCCATGCATTTCTGTGCATCAACAGTGAAATCACTGTATTAAGGCAATACTATAATACCATCGCATTACGATCATGATCCTGTACCTTGACAAGTGAGTGGGAGGTTTGGCATAGAGTTTGCTGGACACAGGATCAGACTGATCAGCAGTGTCCCTGCACAGTAAGCATAGGTGCAAGTAGCCCGACATCAGGACTGCTTGCTTGAGTAAAGCTGCACTCACACATAAGCCTTTATAGAGTGGAGTTTTAAGGTTTGTCCCTTTAATGGGACAAACTCCCACCACAACCAGGGGCATTTTGTTCCTAGAAATCTGGTCTGATTCTGTATTACAGGTGTATTATTTTTCCACTGGTGGATTCCCTTCTGGAAGAAGAATTTTAATAAGGTGGAGTAACAGTTGCCCTGTTTGATTATCGTAATGTTTTCATCATCTAAACGTTTTGCTGTACTTCATATCGACTTACTGCTCTCAGTCATATGACCATGGTTTGGTCTTCACTCCACAGCTAGTTTCACATGGGTGAAATCTGACCCATGTGAAGGTCCATGGATGTTTTGGAGGTTCTGTTTGAGTATCAAAAGCTTACAGACCATCTGGAAGACATTTGAATCACATTGGATCCAAACTGGCTTTTTTTCACTCAGGCGAGGTTCCTTTTTGGATTTCAATGGGAGAAGTATTCAGTGCTTGAGTTTGATAAGCCAGCCACAGGTTGAGAATGAATGGATTTAAAGTGCAACAACGAAGACTGGGATTAGGTATTGGGAATAAGTTTACAATGATAAAGGGAACGAGGCATTTGGAGTAATTTCTGTGGGAAGCTGTCAGTCCTGCCAACAGTGGAGGTCTTTAAGAATGATCTGAGCAAACATGTCAGGAGTGACATGGGGTGGCTGATCATGTCTTGGCTGTGGGATGGACAAGGGGACTTTCTGAGGTCCCCTGCAATGCCATTGTTCTGAAAGGCTGTGAACACCTGGATGAACGGCTATCTCACTTATGTATCAATGTACTATTCTTGTTACCTGCCAAGATCCACATCTGAATTTTCATAAAATGGATTAAAATCCTTTACAATGTTGAAGACTTTTCCTCACAGTCAGTTTTTTCAGTTTATCTGGAATCCGGTCATTTGGATATCAACAAGTTGGGCTGCTGCTGTCCTTCAGCAGTTAAAGCCTAAAGTCTCTGCTGCAACATGCCAATTTACTTGCAAGGTTGGTGGTGCTATTTTTTCCATGTACTGAATTTTTTTTAAAAAGCATGCTCAGGTCAGTTGTCTCTGCCTTTGCATTAAATTTGTCCTGAGCCATTGCTACTGAAACAATATTTTATAATGATATTCTTATCACCTAAATGTATTTTACTATTAACATGTGTTGCATGACTTTGATACTAAGTAACTACCCTGCTGTCTCTAGCATTGTGATACTCATAAACTGAATGATGAATAAACTATGCATGCAGGTTAATGGTCTAATCTCACTGCCTGTGTATGGACGATAGGAAAAATAACATTTACTCAGTACTAGTGTATCTATTGTATCAGTATTACAAAGCCATATTATCCTATGGTTAGAAATGACAGCAAATTAGAAGGAAAAAAAATGCCTACACAATTGGTTGCCAGTTTTTTTGAGCTCAGTATTACTTATTGCAATTGGACAGTGTCTTTTCCTAAGTGTACATTCTAGCATTTATTTCTTTATCTGCTCTTTAAATTATGTTCCAAACTGAAACAAAATCTGATATATGATAGAGATCTTCCATGAAACAGAGAAGATCTGTCTATTAAAAATGCCTGCAAAATGGTCTCACAAGTAGTTAAGGAAAGTATGGCTGAATCTGATCTTACTTTGTAGACCTATTTAAACAATAATATATAATACACCTACCATGCACTGACAGTGAGTCAGTAAAATACTGCATGAATATGCATGACAATTTTACAAAGAGAATATCATTATAAAATATTTATGAAACGTCTTTGTGTAATGAACCTTGTACATGGAGGCTTTTGTCCATTGTGGGACGCTAAAAAAATAATAATCAACATTTCATTTACATATGCATGATGCTGCAAAATAGCATATATAAACTATTTCTTTCTGTACTGTTCAGTTACTTCTGTCAGCTCCTACAAGTTTTATTTGCAATCATTTGTTCAGATCACTGGTGCCCTCTTCGCTGTTTTCTATAAATTCTGTAAAATAAATGTCCTTAAATATACTTTGATGTTGTCTTTTCATAATTAACCATTGTGTTGTTTGGAACCATACTGGCATTTTATGATAAAATGCCACTACTAGTATGGGTACACCTGCTGCAAAGGGAACATGAAAACAATAGTTTACACCTTTGAAATTGTGTAGCAATTTGGTGTAAACAGGTAGAATCTTATATTTGTGAAGTTTTGCATCAGCTCAAATATTCCAGCAATTTGCAACCATTACTAACCCCATTTATTATCCCCTTAGTTCCTGAATCCTTTGCAGCCATATGTGAAGTATGTCACTTTAGTGGCTTCTAGGAACAAAGGGGTGGACCTCTCCATATTTTGAAATAAAATGATACAGCAGTATATCATTATTACTGATATACATTTTACATGTAAATTTGTATCTAGACCCTATCAGAAATTGTTTTACTGAACATTAAATGCCCAATATTTTCCTGTATTCTTTAAAATATTTTTTTTCTCTGCCAAGTTTCTAGATTCAGTGAAATTGATAAGAAATATGACTATGCAGAGACTATATTAAAAAGCTGATCAATTCTTTGATGTCTAATTATGAAGAGTGCTGTGTTCTCAATGTCCTAAATACTCTCATGGTATTGTAAGCAGGTTGTGATTTGGCATGCTTGTACGGATTGCACCCAGCATGTAAAAAAATTTCCTTTAATTGTTATGTGAAATGTTTGCATATGTGGTGATTATCTGTGAACTCATTGTACATGTATCCAAATGTGTTTTCTATTGTGCTTGATTTTGCTGGCCATTCTTGAATGTCTTGGCAACTCAAGAAACATATGTTCTGTGCTCTCCTCTGTAATGCGTATACTCTTTGATGTTTTGTCATATTTTGTCAGCTTTTATTTTACTCTTTTTCCAACAACATATCTTTATATTTGTTGGAAACAAATTTATGCAAAGACAATTTTAGTAAGCTTTGCTCAACATTATTTTATTTATTCATTTGCCAAAGCTTGTTCAAACTTTTAAATGTCCACCTGGTATAAATCTTTTGCAGTTAATCCACCGTCAGACTTGAATTTTACAATTATAGATGAACATAATGTTCAAATGTCATGGAAAAGGCCACCAGATGCAATAGTGGGTTACAGGATAACTGTGGTTCCAACAAATGGTGAGTTCTGTAAAATTTTGTTATGTCATTACATTTCTTGAAAACTTGGGTTTATTTTCACTTATATATGACTTAGGTATGAGAGTAGTTGTTAACATCTTTCTGAAGTTCGCAATCAAGACTGGGTAGCAGCAAAGGGCATACAGGAAGGAGCAGTGATTGTTCCAAGTTAGAGTTTTTCTCACCATAGCATTTACCCTTTGGGAACTGCAAGTGATAAGTTTTGGACGCCTTTCCTTTGCAAGGAGCAAAAAGAAGGTGGAATCTTCATTCTGCCCCTCTTCTATGCTTTTACTTTAAAGCTAGAGAATTGTATTGTACTTCATTCAAGTACTTCCCCTGGGGGAAACATTGCGTGTGTCAGTTAATGATGCAGTAATGTCATATAACTTGCTGATAATGGATGTGTAAGACACCCATTATTCTATTTCACTTTGAGAAATAAGTGTAAAAGTGATATTGAATCAGAATTTGTTAGATGGTTTGTTAGATGATAGTACATTTTGTATGTGTATTTTAAGTTTCACATTTCCTGGAATTTATTAAACACTTCAGTAATTTTGTTCACTATTGAAAACAAGCTAGTTTGAAGTTTCATGTTTCAAAATTCATACTTCAGGAAAAAAGAAAGTGTATCATCCTAAAATTATAATTGGATTTTAGATAGATTATTCTCTGTTGCAGTTTTTTTATGAGCAACTTGTCATTGATATTATTGGATTTAAAGCCTGCATTAACTGTTTTATATATTTATTGCAGATGGGCCTACTAAAGAATTTACTCTTTCACCTAGCACTACCCAAACTGTCTTATCAGATCTTATACCTGACATAGAGTATGTTGTATCAATAGCTTCATATGATGAAAGAGAGGAGAGTCTACCTGTTTTTGGCCAACTGACAAGTAAGTACCTGTAACAGAGTTAGAAAACCACATAAGATAGCTGAGTGGTCATTCACAAAACTCATCTTTGTTCCAGTTCCACCACAAAATTGCCACATACCTAAACTCTCATCAGATGTAGGTGTCTGAACAGCCTTTTTCCATTAAGCAGAATTACCAGTAGGAGCAGAGGTAATTTGCAAGAGTTAAGAGGAGACTAACATGGATATATCGTGTCTGAAAATCCCTGTAGAATTCTTTGCAGGAGGCCACTGGTTCTTTTGAGCTAAACCTACTTTCTATAAACTGCATCTGCTGAAGTCAAGGGGAAGACTCTCACTGACCTCAGTAACAAATGAATCCAGCTGACTTCGTGTCAGGGGGAAAAAAAAGCAAGCTAACTACCTTCATCAAACGATAAAATGTGACACCACATATCTATACGCATAATAAAATATGGAATATACATTTTTATAATTTATATTTAACAAATAAAGCATAAAATAAATTTAATTAAATAAAAATGTTAAGCACAGTGGACTGTCTTCTATGATGCATTTTGTCTCATGTCTCAGACTTCCCAAACAACCATGGAAAAATTACTTATGATGAGCTCACCTATGTGTTAGAGGAGGGTAATACTGGTATTTTACCCAGGGATGTTGCAGTTAATTTTCAAGAAATTACTCTGCAAGAGGTACAAATACAGAGGATTCTTAGTTATTTGCATTTTCTGTATTTTGTGTTACCCTGAATGCTATGTTGTCAAATCTGTAAGTACAGGTGATGTATTCATAACTTGCATTTATGTTTTCATGTTCTGAGGCTTGTCAGATTTGTGTCTCTAATTCCCCACACTCTTTTCTTTGATGTTCACAAACTTAACCTGATTTCCTCCATTAATTCTCTCTATGTTGTGCTTTGTACAGTTCAGACAGGTGGTCCAGGCATACCAGAGGAAAAGAAGGTTGAGGCTCAATTACAAAGTAAGGTGTTTTGTCTTTCAATGTACCTGACATTTTAGAGATAAGTGAGGTCTAGCACTAGGGCCCCATAAAGTTAAGCTGCATTCCTGTGTTACCTAGCAATGAAGTTAACATGTAAAATTGTCCAGAGTTAGGTAAACTTGGGAAGGGACTGGGTTGGAAGGAATTTATAGCCGCATTGAAAGAATAAGGTGCTAATTTGGTACTGAAACTAGGAATTTCATGCAACTAACCTGAGCGTGTCCATGAGTGACTTCGTCCTATTAACAAAAGACATTGTGCTGTGGATAAAAGGCATTGCAGAAGAACCTGTGCAGCTATTATGGGGAGATAAAGATGCAAAGCAGAAGCAGTAGTGAAATGAAATGTTCCTATAACATCAAACTGTTGCAAAAACTTTTGTATGTGAGTTTTCATCTGCTGTGGCATAACAGATATTGTGGAATATCATGAGAGGTGTCTTAAAACTGAGTATCTAGGTGACAGTTCCCTTTTGGTAATGGCAGGTAGACAGCTTGTATGGGTGTTCACTTATGTGAATAATGCTTTCCCAAGTAAGATATTCCAGATAAGAATATCAATCTGTTAAATATCTGTTTGTTTTGGCTTTTATCTACTAAGTTTCTGCCAGATATTTCTCACTGATTTGTAAGAATGCAATTGCTCATTTGCTAACAGAGATTTTTTTGTGTGTGTGTGTTCCAGGATGCTCCATAAGTGCAATGACAGATTTAGTTTTCCTGGTAGATGGTTCATGGAGTGTAGGGAGAAATAACTTCAGATATATTCTGGACTTCATGGTTGCCCTTGTATCAGCTTTTGATATTGGGGAAGAAAAGACGAGAGTTGGAGTTGTTCAGTACAGTTCAGATACAAGAACAGAGTTCAATTTAAATCAATATTTCAGAAGAAGTGATCTTATTGATGCAATTAAAAGGATACCTTACAAAGGTGGCAACACAATGACAGGTACAGATTTCCCACATACGTGTTTATTCAGCATTTCATTTTCTAATTCAAATTTGCTTTAAATCAGTTTATTCAAGCCTAATGAAACACAGCTTGTGGTGTTGTTTTTAGGTGAGGCTATTGATTACCTGGTTCAAAACACCTTCACTGAGTCTGCTGGAGCAAGAAAAGGCTTTCCCAAAGTAGCAATTGTCATTACGGATGGAAAAGCTCAAGATGAAGTTGAAATTCCTGCAAGAGAGCTTCGCAACATAGGAGTTGAAGTTTTTTCTTTGGGTACGTTGAGTTTTTCTAATGACTGAGAGATTAACATTCCTAAAGAAGTTATATGTGTCACAGATTCTGTGTTTCAAGAATTTTGCTATGCCACTCTTTCCATGTGTGTGCCTTGAAATTGGTCATTTGTGCCCTCTAGAGTGGAACACTAGTGTTAATATGATAGTAATTCTGTAGCTCCCACATGGAGATTAAGGTGACTGACTAGCAGAGTTTCAACCCCGGCCTTACTGAAGTTGCCACATTATTTTCTCAGGTTGAAAATGGAGTATGTCATTTCATTGTATTAATCATTATTTTGTAGTTTGGTTATTGATAATGACAGAAGGCAGAACTGAATTAAACTCAGCTTTACCCCAGGATGTTCTGATACCTTATGAATACATTCACAGGTACGTATTTTATGGTCACTTAACACAGTCCTGTCTATTGCAACTTCTAGGAATCAAAGCAGCAGATGCAAAGGAACTCAAGCTAATTGCATCTCAGCCTTCACTGAAACATGTGTTCAATGTGGCTAATTTTGATGGAATTGTGGATATACAGAATGAAATTATCTTGCAAGTGTGCTCTGGTGTTGATGAACAGCTAGGTGAACTGGTTAGTGGAGAAGAAGGTGAGATACTTTATATAAATGTATTTATTGACTTAAGTTTATTCTGGTGCATATTTAAGGGGCTATCCCTACTTCCTGTGCTTTATTTCTGGAGTTTGATCCATTGCCTCATTTAGCAAGTGTGGAAAACAGGTCTTATCTTTGTGCATTTAAATGCAGGAGAACAGAACATGATGTAGTAGATTTGGAATAGCTCCGTTATTCTGTAGTTTCAAGGGCAATGCAATGATGTGCAGTTATCAGAGTCTCATACAGTCAATTTGGAAACAGGCATCACTTCTATGGAAAAATGTACTAAAGGGAAAAAACCTGCTTGGTGAAGGGGCGGAATATGTAGTAGGTTAAGAACCAAGGAATGAAAACTGGAGAATGCTGAGAAAACACAGATGTCAAGCTGTATCATTGCAGCTTTCTGTCCCTGTAAGTTTCTAAGTAACTAGTTATTCTTTGACCAAAATGGCAGCAGAGATGACTGCACTGTCATAGTGCTTCTGTTCAGGTCTGTATTTGTTCACACTTTCTACAGTGTTTCTGTGGGTGTAGCTTTCACTTCTGGTTGAAACAGTATTAAAGCAAGGCAGCATTTCTCCTGGAACTTCTACTACACTTGGGGGACCACAAATGCATTGTTCATATTTCTGCCCTCTCACTGATGCCTCATTTGGTCCGTCCTGTAATACATGCTAAAAAAAAAAAAGTGATTTTTAGTAAAGATTAAGCAAAGATGACTAAATTTATTCCAGAAATAAAAATGTGGAAGAAAATCTGTTTATAATTGTAATTAATATTTCGGGTTTGCTTTTGATTTCTTTCAGTGGTGGAACCTCCTTCAAATCTGGTGGCCACTCAGATCTCCTCAAAATCTGTTAGGATCACTTGGGATCCATCCACAAGCCCAATAACTGGCTATCGGCTGCAGTTCATTCCAATGATAGCTGGTGGAAAACAACATGTACTGAGTGTGGGTCCTCAGACTACTGCTCTGAATGTTAAAGATCTCTCTCCAGACACAGAGTATCAAATTAATGTTTATGCAATGAAAGGACTGACCCCCAGTGAGCCAATAACGATAATGGAAAAAACACAACAAGTAAAAGTTCAAGTGGGTGAGTTTGGAGCTACTGTGTTATTTTCACATGGTAGCTTTTTATTGTTTAAACCTCTGATGCTTGTTTTAATATCATACCTTTATTAGTTATGAAAAACAGCTTTACTTAGCGTGGCTTATTTTCTTTATAAGCAACCGGCTATGATACATGAACTGCAGATGCTATTGTAATGCTATGGCTATTGAATATCTGTTTATAGTGGTGATTCTTTTTCTTTACAGAATGCTCACGTGGCGTGGATGTAAAAGCTGATGTTGTGTTTTTAGTGGATGGTTCCTACAGCATTGGTATCGCCAATTTTGTTAAAGTAAGGGCTTTTTTGGAAGTGTTAGTTAAAAGCTTTGAGATATCGCCTCGAAAAGTACAGATAAGTCTTGTCCAGTACAGCAGAGATCCCCATATGGAGTTTTCTTTGAACAGATACAACAGAGTGGAAGACATAATTCAGGCTATTAACACCTTTCCCTACAGAGGTGGATCTACCAACACAGGCAAAGCGATGACATATGTGAGGGAGAAAGTATTTGTTACCAGCAAAGGATCAAGACCAAATGTGCCAAGAGTCATGATTCTTATTACTGATGGAAAATCATCAGATGCTTTTAAAGAACCTGCAATAAAGCTGAGGGATGCAGATGTAGAAATATTTGCAGTTGGTGTGAAGGATGCAGTGCGTACAGAGCTAGAAGCAATTGCATCACCTCCTGCTGAAACCCATGTTTACACAGTGGAAGATTTTGATGCTTTTCAGAGAATATCATTTGAACTTACGCAGTCTGTCTGCCTACGGATTGAGCAGGAACTGGCTGCTATAAGGAAAAAATGTAAGTAACTACTATTACTTAAAGAAATGTAGAAAATGCGATGAAAACAGATCTGAAGCAATGTTTTGTGCTTGTAGTTACCTAAAGAATTGATATTGATGAAATTGTCCACATACAGATGATAATTTTAATAACTGAGGATTTGGGTCTAATTTCCAAACATGTTAAAAGCAATGGGAGAAATTAATGGAGAAATGGAGATGAAAAAGTTGTTGGAGAAACACGTTTTTTCCTTCCCCTCCTAGGTACCTAGAAAGCCTTTAAAGTGTGTGTCTATGTGGAATGACCTTAGTGGATGTGCTCTGCTTTTACATGCAATGTCTTGATTAAAAGTTACTTACTAGGGCCATTCTTCTTTAGCTGTCCAAAATGAGGTAGCTAGTCTAATCACATACTTTAGAATTTCAAAGGCAGTGGAGCAGTGCTGACACCTCCAGAGAGTCATCTGATTATTTTTTAGAGTAAAATGAATAGCCCTCTGGAATGGGCCTAGACAAGACAATTTGAGACAGCAGATGCTAGGTGATATTAATCTCAATCTAACTGTAAAGATTGAAATGAAGTAGCACATGAAAGTCTTCACATGCATCCAAATTCGGTGAGCTTGGATAATGTTTAATATTTAAAAGATTTCTAAGTGACCAACTTCTGGTCAGCTAAAGTTACTTATGATTAGTTGCACCCTCAGTGTCCCTACCTATGTTTACTAGAACACTAACATTGAATAGGCCCCAGTATTGAAAACCCCACTCTCTTTAAAAATAAGCCTTTTGTTTCAGGATAGCTTTGAGGAACAAACCAGCAAAGCAGCCTTTGTTTTAGAGGGCTCAAGCAGTCTTAACATCCCCACTGTTAGGCTGACTAGGCCAACCAAAACAAGCCCAGGATGTCAGGTTTGTGTTTGTGCCTCATGTCGAGTTCCTTATTTCCCCTTTGACTCCATTCCTGAAAAAATACTGGGATTTATTTTGTCCTATTTGTAATCTAGATCTGAAAAAACCTCAAGGATTCTTAGTTCCCATTGAGGGCATAATGTTATTGCTGTTCATGGGATATATGAAAGAGGGAAGCCAACTTGATCATCAGATTCTAACAAGTTTTCATAAGTACACTTTTGTAGATGGATTGTTCTCATTTGATCTCGAAATCACTGAGTTGGTGCTTCTACTCATTGTTGTATGATTTGAGACAACCTAGACATGATCTTAATGAAATTTGATGTATATAAGCAAATATAGAAAACAAATACCATTGCATGTGCAACAAAATATCTGTTCAATTAGAATAAATCAAATTATTGAGGGTCATTTTTTATTTACTTTAGAGATTTTGTGTTAAAAATATTCAAACATGTATGCATCATCCGTGCATTTTTATTTCCATACAGCTTATGTACCTGCAAAGAATATGGTCTTTTCTGATGTAACATCTGACAGTTTCAAAGTGAGCTGGTCTCCAGCTGGATCTGAGGTTTTGTCCTATCTCATTAAATATAAAGTAGCAATCGGTGGAGATGAATTCATTGTTTCAGTACCAGCTTCAAGTACTAGCTCAGTTCTCACCAGCTTGCTACCTGAAACTACTTACGCAGTCAGTGTGATTTCTGAATATGAAGATGGTGATGGCCCTCCCTTGGATGGAGAGGAAACCACCCTAGAAGGTAGGCTTCCCATTATTCTCAGACACAAAAGAGTCATATGTTCAAATAAGAATTTGCTTTGACAGAATGATTGTATCTGGAACAGTCAGCTAAGGCTGAGAAACTGAACTGGTACATAGGATGAGAATAAATATTATTGTCTCTCAATGCATTGAGTAAAGATATAAAATTTCAATAATAGGCCAACATTAAATTATTAAGATTGGATTTTACTTTTCCTGAAGGTTGGATGAGTGCTGTGTTTCTCTGCAGTGGCCTATTTTCAAATGAAGTGGTGTGTTGTCAACAATAAATTTATTGGCATGTATCAATATACAATTAAGTTGGACTAGATGATCCAACTGAACTGTTCTATTCTATTTAATCATTATGACTCTGATGCAGGAATGCATGTTGACTTTAAAGTCAAGCATGTACCTATGTAATTTGCTGTGTCTACATCTAACTTACATTAATAGAAATTCTGTTTCATATACCATAGACTTAAAGGGGGGTGAGTTTCTGGTGTTTTTCACCCGAACTTCATGGTTCTGATCCAATAACTCTTAATGATTCAAAACTTCCACTGATGTCAGTATGAGTTTGTGATCAATGGCTGTAAATTTAAGCATGGTAGCTGTACTTTTTCTTGATAGAGTTGCCATGATGCATTTCCACTGATTTAAAATAGAAGGAAGACAGTGAATTTGATTTTCTATTCCAGTAGTTGCATACTCAGTATAGTCTAAATCATGCTTTTTAAAATATTGATCCACTCTTTTTCATTATTCCATGCTGTCATTTGTGACCTTTGGTGATGTAAATGGTTCCAAGGGAGCAAAAGAAACAGCACGGAAATTTGTTAATTGCTCTTTCCTATTAGGACTGGTAGAAATACACACTTATAAAATAGCTTAGTTTGGATGTTAAGTTTGGAAGATACAGGTTTCACTGTTGGTGTGCATATTTCCATGACTGTACCAGTCAGAATGTTTTGGCCACACATAACTTTTCCTTAGCGGACAAATTCTTGGCTGATAGAATATGTAGCTTGTGAGTGTCAGGAACAGGAGAAGGAATAGCTTTAACAAAAATAATCAGTGTTCCCATGTTGTAACTGATATCAGTTTAAATAATTGTCAGCATCTTGATCTGATGAAATCCAACAAGTCTGAGAAGACAGAGCTCTTCTGCAATCATGTAAACATCAGCATCTCTCCATGCAGATCTAGCTAACAACTTGGGCCAGACAGCTTTCTTGGCAACGAACTTTGGTTTCAGGATTTTAAAGAATTTGAAATTGAGTATTGTGTTTCTGATTAGTAGAAACCAAGTTTGTTTCTTTAAAGCTAGGTTATTGATTGCTCCACTCTTAACAGGTTTGTAATTTAACACTGAAGAACAGTGCTTTTGGCATATAATGTTCCAATTGAATTATACTTTAGACAGTAAACAACAAAAAACAAAACTTTTTTTGCTAAATGACAATGCCACATACTGCTAGGCAACTTTCAGTACAGCAGATCTTAATGTATGTTGGAAGAGCCAAGTCCTTCTTTGGTGTGCCTACTGAATTCATATGAAATGTCTGAGCTGTCATATCTTTTGTCAAGGAGCAGGCTAGGTTAAATGGTTTACCACGTTTTTTTCTTAATTTCTGAGATAACAAGCTATTTCTTATCTTTGAGTTTGAGACTTAATTTAGAAGCCATTTTTTAAACATTAGATGCAACTCATATTGCAATGAATATATTTTTTTGTTGTGAAAATTTAACTTAAATAAATAGAATCGTTTTGGTGTTTTTTTCCTGTTGCATTTACCTTGGTTGTTTCTTTAAAATAGGAGAGTGTGTAGTCAAGTGTATCTGACAACTATCTGTAAATGGAGGTGGTGCAGAACCAAATGGCCACAGCAAAGAAACCAATATGATTAGTTGTGTTAAGAAATTTCCCCACTATGCCCAAATATCCCTTATGCAGTTCAATTCTACTGTTACCACTAAAACCAATCAGACTGTCGTTAAGTTTCAGAAGTGGTTGTATAAAGTGGAATTAATGTACTTTTGGGGACAACTTTGTTACACTGCTAATTGTAACTCTGGCCCTAAATTTTCAGAAATTACTAATGGTTTGTGTACTTTAAAATGATGCGAGGGCAATATAAGATGTTTTGGTAAACTGGATGAGATAACAGAATAGTTGGAAGGGTTTCACTTCAGATACTACATGATTAAAAGCAAGTATTTACAAATTGTATGTTTATATTTTTTGTAGTTAAAGGTGCTCCTCGAAACTTAAGGATAACAGATGAAACTACTGATAGCTTTGTAGTTGGTTGGACTCCAGCTCCAGGCAATGTCCTACGGTACAGGCTTGTATATAGACCACTTACTGGAGGAGAAAGGAGACAAGTGACTGTCTCAGCAAATGAAAGATCAACTACCCTGCAGAACTTGATTCAAGATACAAGATATGAAGTGTCTGTTATTCCTGAGTATCAGTCTGGGCCTGGGAATTCGCTGAATGGATATGCAAAAACTGATGAAGGTACATGATCAATGCTGTGAATGTAGTAAGCTTGAGAAGAACTCTGCATGCTGACATATTCGTACTGAAAAGGGAGTAACCCCTATAGGCCATAAGTATTATCCCAGAGGAAGACGAAATTATAAAATTACTCAAGCCTAGTTGAGAGGTAATTTAAGACAACACAATTTATCAAAATTGTAATATTTTATTTTAAAATATTGTCTATTGAACCTGCAACACCTAATATGGCAAGGTAACTTGGGTGAAGAATCTACCTGTATGTTTAATTAATTGCCCTCATGATTCTTCATATTGTCAATGATATAAATTATATTTCTTTTCAGCAAATTCATTCCCTGTTTGCACTTGGTTCTGAATGTCTAGCAAGGAATGAATGAAACATTTAATTTCCTAAAGTTATCACTGTAGCCTTAACTTGTATGAAAATCTATGATTCCTTAACAGGTATCATGCCTTATTAAACAAAATCCAAAAAGTACAGAGACAGTATGAATGTCCTGATCACTGGTGAAACTTCACTGAGATTTTAAATATTAGAAACCAGAAAAACTGCCATCAAAAAGAACTCTGTAGGAAACCATAATGTGTTAATTTCACATTTCATTGGTGATCTTTGACTTGATTCTGCAGACAGTGACTTCAACATGGATCTTGTTGTGCTGAAGTTGAGTATATATTCAGGTGCTAGTATGTATAAGTGTTCCAGGATTGAGTCTGTTTTAACAGAAAAAAATAGGATCAAAAAGACTTTGTTGGGAAATTTTGCCTAAGGAGGGTGGGGATGGAATTGTGCAATCCTGGTTACAGTAAAGTTATACTGTGGCAATGTTAGTGCAGGCTATTCAGGAATTATTTTTTCACCATTAAGTCCTATGTTGTGGTAACCTAAAAAATAAACCAAGAAATGAAGCTTGCTTCAACTTGTTTTCAACATCTTTTGACATGTGCAGTCCGAGGAACTCCAAGAAATTTGAGAGTTTCTGATGCTACAACATCAACAATGAAGCTGTCTTGGGGTGCTGCTCCTGGTAAAGTGCAGCAGTACTTTATCACATACACTCCAGTCACAGGAGGTGAAACTAAGGAAGTGACTGTGAAAGGTGACACTACCTCTAAAGTGCTGAAAGGCTTAGACCAAGCCACTAGGTATGCATTGACTGTGTCTGCCTTGTATGCCTCTGGAGCAGGAGAGGCCCTTTCTGGAGAGGGAGAAACACTTGAAGGTAATTATTTATTGTTTCTGTACAGTCATTCATTCATTTGATTGATGTTTAAGGTGTTTTAAAGTGTACTGTCTTCCTGAGAAGTAAATATGTGAACGAAAAATAGGCAAAACGACATTCTCCTACTTTACAGTGATTTTCAAAACATACTGTCCATCAGAGAAAACAGTGGGGTCAAATCCCTGGTTGTGGATGGGACTCTGGGTCTCTTGAAAAAAGTATCGTCAGAAGCACCAACCAATACTGACTGTACTTCCACACCAGCCTTGGTGAAATATTTTGTCTTAACTCTCAACTTCCAAGCAGTTTTAGTGGCCGATTGTTCTTGTAACAGGATTAATTAATGGGGTTAAAGTATCTCATTCATTTGAAAATTTTCAGGTTTTCTACTGTACTGGGACTGAAAGATTGTTCAGGGACCATTTTTGCATTAGAGAAGCAACATCTAGTGTAGGCATAGGAATAATGAATCATATCCTGCTTTTAACTAATAGAAGTAAGAACCTGGAGCTGAGCATTAACAGAACACTGGCAAAAGCGTAAGTCAGAGCCAGAGACTTTCTTATAAGGAGGGGGGGCTGCTCTCACTCTGCCTTCGAGCAGAGAATTTCCCAGACTTCTTCTCTGTGAGCATTCTCAGTGTCATCTGTTAATTGTCAAAGGATAGGGAAAGCTGCCTCCTAGGCCATGAAAGGAAATGTGACTGTGCTCTGTGCTGGCCAGGTATGTATTGTTAAAGTCTGGCACTGCAGCTGTGTAGGCACAGCACTTGAGAACATCACACAGATGAATTATGTGGAATTGAAACTTGGCCATTGATGCTAGTGGAGTTATAGTAAGGGTATACTTGGCTCTCAGTTTCTCTATCAGTTTAACTTTTTGTTTAAGATATAGGTTAGGAAACAAATCAGAAAACCTATTTTCAATAAGAAACTGTAAAAAAAAAAAAATCAGTTCCAATGATTCACCAATGTGCTGAATACATCCCACTAAAATTTAGGCACTTATTTGAACACTACAGTTTGCAGCATGGGCTCTCTAGGATTCTTCTGTGATTGATGAAGAAAGACAGATACTTTCAGAAGGCAGGTAGTCCATCTGAGATCTCATTTTTACTTCAAAGGAACATTTCTCTGTCCACTGACTACAGAAGGAGCATCTGAGGACTCAGCACCAACCCCCTGCCTGCCCCACTACCTAAGTCTCAGATAACGATCCAATCCACCTACTTACACTGAGACAGTGTGCAGCTCTCAGAGAATCGGGCACCTTGCAATTCATGCTGAAAGTTCCCTAACTCCCTCGCTTTCACTACCCATGCAAGATCCAAAATGCTCCTTTTGTCAGAGAGAAGAATCTGTCTCCTGCACAGAACACTGCTGAGATCCAGGTAAAGGAGAATAGGTAGCTGGATTCTGCCCATATCCTCCAGAAAAGCCAGAGATGGTCAGGTCTTAATGAACTTCCCCATTGGTGGTGGTGCTGCCACTTCCTTTTGTATGGTATTCTACTAGCTCTAACACTTTTTTTTTGGAGGGGAGAGAAGGAGTGGAGATGTAGGCCTTAGTCTGGGAGAGTTTGAATTCACATCTCCACGTCCCAGCAGATTCACAAGTCTGTGGTATATGCTGGGCAAAGTCCTTTACTCTTTCCATTGAACCTGAGCCACTGTACATCCAGGAATGAAAATTTCACTCTCAGAACAAGAGCAGGCTGGATGCCAAATGGACAGAGGAGCCTGACAGCCCTGCTTTTTTCTCTTTGCTGTCAGTAGAGAGAGGAACACCTTGGTCTTCCTTTGCAAATCTTGAGAGGTCTCTGTGTCTCTCTTAAACAGACTGAATTGTACACTTCCTTGGGGAGATGCCTCAAGTTTTAGTGAAGGGTTGACCAAGTTAACTGTTTTCATTTGGTGGAAAGGTTTTCATTGAGTGTCTTTGTAGTAAACGCCTGAGAGACCTTCTATTTAACATGGAGCTCTGGAGAGATCAGGTGTGTTTCAAATCCAAAAAATAATCTTAGCTTTTTACCCTATCATAAAACTTGAGCAATAGAAAGTATTTTAAGGCATTTCCTAGAGCTTCAGCTAAAACACATTCTGAACAGAGAGAGCAGTGAATGAAATACAGCAGAATTGAAAAGACAGAGTCATCAGAAAACCAGAATTCAGTCTCAGATAGAGACTGCCTTGTCCTTTCAGTGCTCCCCCACCACAGGAGGGCTCTGATTCTGATTTGGAATTTCTGTGGTGATAAATTATCAATAAGAAGAAAAACATTCTGAAAATTGGTTAAAGAGTCAAAGAATTTAAAAGGATAGTTGACTATAGCTCAGAAGTGGGTTTATATGCAACCAGATGGCGTTTTAAATGGATGTTGCACTTAAAAGGACACAGAAGCATTCCTCTAAGAGGTTTTACTCTAAGCAACTGAATTAAAACCTTACGTAAAAAATTCTGTGGCAGATTTTGTCTTGGGATAAATAGCAATAAATGAGCATCCTGTCATTTAACTTATTACTTTTTACTCAGTTCCTCGGATGGGAGAAAACCAAATTATGTTTACCATTTTGACAAGGTATAGCTTTGTGACTCGAATGCATATCCTTTGAAGATTCAGCTGGATTTGAAAATCTTATCAGGGTGCATTCCAGAAAACATTACTCTTTGTACCAAAGCTGTCTATTAAGTTTTTCTTGTTTAGATAAAATGTTGGTAAGAGCATATACAGATGTCAGTCATTACTGGGTGATTAGAGGTAAAGAATAGAACACAAACGTCTGTTTGCATGACAGTAGAGGCCTAAATCATGATGTTTCCTCATGGAACATCCACCGTGTATTTCAGTAATCAGCGTATCTGCTGTTTCATGGGGTAATAAAAATACTTGAATTAGGCCAAAATTCTTTGGACATGGTCCATAGATATTTTAAAAGGCTCTCTGACTAATGGTATGAAAGGTTCTCAGAATATCTGTTGAAGTATGTGTAAGACAGTATTTCACTGTATGGTACTGTCTTACTTCATTGAAGGATAAAAAGACAAAACCTTTGAGGAAAAGCAGACAATTAAGAATAAAAGGGTTGCAATTTTGGAACAGAAAGGTAACATTCAAACTTCAAAGCTTAGTATAGAAGTTTACTTGAAAAAAGAAGTCATGCTGCCTGAGAAGCTAAAATAAATATGGTTGGACTTGGCTGAAAAGTTACACAGGTCAGTGAAGTGAATACTTGACTAACTGTTAGCTGAAATAACTCGTCTGACTGAAGCTAGGAATGGGACAGATCTTAACTCCTGGAGAAATAAACTTATCAACAGTAATGACAAAAAAGCTGTGAAAGGAAGCATAAAAAAGTGTTTAGTATTTCAGTTAGTTTTTCCGTGAGCCATAGTGTCTGAGAAGCAAAATAGCGTGGTGTGTGTTTTTCATTGCCAACCGCACTGAAGTACTGAGCACTTAAGTATTTTCCTGTATCAGGAATCCCAGTGGGGCTTACTTGATGTCTTCACCATATGAATTCTCACCAAACCTATTCAGTCTGTGATGCCATAGTTGCTGGCCACTTAGTTCATCATCATATCAAGAACTAGGCTTGAGATTGCCTTTTGAACTGGGACAGTTGTTAGTTTATGGTATTGATGTGTAGTCTAAGAGAAATCATTTTGGGTGTAGTGAACACTATTAGTGCTGAAAAGAGGAGCTAGATACGGTAGCTTCTCTAGCTATTGTATAGTCAAGTGGCAGGAAATGAAAAAAACAAGCTCTCAGATGTTTATGGAATTTTACTGAGTCACTAAATGGTCCCCTGTGACTAAGGGTGTAGACAAACATTCTTACTGCCTTCAGTAATGATTTATTTTGCTCTGCATGTAGTAGAACTCACATGGGCAGTTACTGTATCTTGGTTGCAAGGGTAGCCTTCAGTAGAGAGAGAAAAATTGATAATTTTTTAGATTTTTTAGATTGCTCTAACATGATTTGCAAGAACCTGTCTGCCCAGGCATTCACTGAAGGTCCTTCAGTTATGTATGTTATCTCCAAAGCATTTTGGAGCAGTTACAAATTGCTCTTGGAAGTTCTTCCTCTTCCTCTACTTTGTTCTGCATGGCAATTTTTCAGTGTTTTGAAGTGGCTTGTTTGTTTCAAGATACTTGGGGAAAATCAATCCACACAAAACCAGTAATCATTCTGTGTACTTGATAACATTTACCAGCTGGGTAATCTCTGCTTCTTTTGCTTTACTCTTTGCTAAATATATGCTTGCCCTCATTGTTTCTCAGCATAAAACGGAGAGGGCAAATATTCCCCCAAATAACTGTAGATAATCTCTTCTATAAACTGTTTGCATAGCTATCTGGTCCAGCCCAAAGATAAACACATGCCAGAGGATCATAATTTTATGAAATGTTCACAGAGAACACAGTATAGAGAGTTTAGAAAATGAGTAATCAGAAAATCATTCAGTTCTGAGGGTGCTGTTCCATACAATACAGGTAATTGTTATTCAGGGAGAAAAGGTTTATTTCTTTTTTGTGTTTGTGGAGTGGGAAAAAGGAAACAATGTTTTTTCCCCTGTGTTGAAGGAGTGTGCTTTCCTGCTTCAGTACTCCAGATTTTAGGACATTTATAGTGCCCTGATCTTTTATACAGCCTCTTTCAGTCACTGGCTGATTTTGTCTGCAGTTGTGAAGTACCATCCAGAGTTGAAAGTTCTGGAGCTTTATGTTTCATACTGCATTAAACATACCCGCACGTGCAAAATATTTGCTGTAGAAAACTCTCCACTTTTATCCTCTCACTTTCAAAAGTATATGGCTATCCATCACTAGGCAGCTTTGGTTGGAGCCCTTCTATAAAGGTGCCATGGAAAAATTTTCCTCAGACATATTTTGTTGGCTGTGATTCCCATCAACTCACACAAAGTCATTGAAACTGCTAAAGTAAATGAAATCAGTGCAAGCTGCCATTTGCTGTGTGGTGGAACAAGGCTTGTGACAACTGGGGGAACTAAACAAATTAGCACTGATAGTTATATTTGATGATACATAATACAGATTGAAGAACAAGAAAGAAACACCCACAGGAATGCCTTAGGGAAAAGTCTCCCTCTTATCCCCAAACAAACCATTTGGCTTTCATTTTTGAGGGGGGATCATATGATTTTACCCAAGTTATCATACACCAGAAATAAAATACAGTGATAAACATAGTGAGGGTGGTGAGTGTAAATGCAACAGACAGTGAGCAGTTTGCGAGAGCTACTGTTTTTCTAATCTGTTTTTTAATAAGAGAGGTGGTTGTAAGTCTGGCAAGAATTTGGTTTTCTGCCCAAAGGCGTGCTGTCAGATGAAAAGAACATACTGTACATTAGCTGCTAAATAGATTAACTTTCATAATTTGCAGTTGTTTTAAAGAGAAACATATTCATTGCTAGATTAAGCAATCTACACAGAAATGTATAATCCTAATGAATGTCTGAAAAGTTTGAAAGCTGCAGATCTCTTTTATGAGTGTCCTTTTGCTGGCAGTTATATATTCTTTTGAACAGCTTTAAAAATATTTCAGTTACTGACTAAGCAGGGGAGTCATTATACTTTTAAATACGAATTCCAGAGAAATTTAGAAAAAAACCCTCTTTTTTCTGAAAAACATTCAGTGGTCAGATTCCCATCTTGCTTGCACTGAGAAATTTCAAAGTATTTCCACTTATATCAGTGAGGTTCCTAGTCTAGAAACACTGTGGGTGTAGCTCTTTTGAAATCAGTAAGACTGCTAGTCTACATTAGCAGAGATGTCAAACCATTTTATTTCTTACCTTTGTACAATTTAGAATAAACAACAAGAAGTGTAGTGTATTATATTCAGGAAATAAATTTGAGAGATAATTATGTCATAGTCTCTTCCCCTTTAGAAAGAGAATCTTTATGTTTCAGTGATATAGGGCTCAATCCTATCATCCCATTTGAGAGATAGCTATTTGTGCTGTAAGAATTGGGCTGTACTAAAACAATATATTAAAAAAAGTTGTCATGTCTGAGTCACTTTTCAGTTTTAAGTTATTTTCTGTTGTATACATTTCCTAGAGCTTAGGTTTGGGGATTTTGGGGGTGAGCTCTTTTTTTTGGTCAGAAAATGGGTAGAACTTTGGTAAATAAATTATTTCTTTTTGCTGTTTCTATAGTAACATAAGAATGCTTTACAAATGAATGACCTCCTACAGGCAGAATAGTAGAAATTCAAGTGACATTTTCTTACAATGAGGTTTTTAGCATATCACAGGGACTTTACGTAATGTTCAGACTGTGTAGTGCTGCTTCCGTCCTGACCGAAACAAGGACTCAGTGTCCTCAGGAGATTTAATGCTGTTTCATGCATTTTTAAAATTATGCATTCCAAGATTTTTGAGTCTGACATTTGAAACTGACTTTTGATAATCTGTGGAAAATTATCTTTGTTTTATATAGGAAATTAAATATATATCAGAAAAAAAATTATCACAGGGGAAGGTTGAATGAACAATAAAAAGATATTTCTAGACAGTTGAGAGTAGTGTTTACTGATTAACTGTTGGAAAAGACAGCTAAAATATTAAAGGGACTGAGTTTGAATTCCTGTTGGCTTTATCCTAGATCAGGGACTCAGAAGCGCTCTGACCCAATTCCCTCTGTTTTGGAGTAGAACTCTCTTGGTTTGCATCTTCTCACCTTTCTGCATTTCCAGTAGCAGAAAAACAAGAAACCTGCTCTAACAGGGTCAAGTGAGCATTCCCTTTGCATAGCAATCCTTGACTCTCCCCTGCACCATGTCCATATCCACTCTCTACATGCCTGAGGTCAGGTACTCCAGGAATAATCAACTAATTTGTGACTTGGAGGGAAAGATATCAGCCAACCAAAGTGACTGCCTCCTCCGTTGCTGAGGAGAGTTTGACCATTAGAGTAAAACCTTAAAGTGATTCTGCTACCATCTCATCTGATACGTGGACTTGGATCCTTGGCTGCGTCAACCTAGCCTGATGATTTAATGGGATACTCGCGATGTATCCCATTGTAAACAAAGCAGGACTCAGGCCATAAAATTTTGTTATATGCCTCTGCAGGAGAAGGCTCATTTATTTAGTTGATTCTGACCTTTTAGGATGTTGGCTTTGATCAATTTTATATTTAAATTAAATGAAACATGGCTCTGCATGAAATTTACCGCTACAGGTTGATTTTGAAAGCCAGTGTTGAGCACATATAGAAAACTGTTTAAACTTTGGGCCCAAACTACATGTACAACTCCCACTGAAATGAGCTGGAGTTGTGTAAATGCTTCTGAGGGGAAAGGCCATTTGAATAAGGCCATTTGATTTTTATGAATGTCAACATTTTAATTTTAGCTGATTCACAGTCAATAACAACAATAAGCTATGGGAAGTAAGCCAAGTGGACACAGGGAAACTGCTTTAATATTATATTGTGTCTCTGGCACACTATAGTGGCAAAATTTACTATGAAAACTGGACATTGCAGAAGTCCAGAACTGGGTGTAAAAGCACCTGTCTGAAAGTTACCAAGTTCTATTTTTGAGAGTGTGTCTGCACTGAGTGATGGTAGAGATGTACAAGGGACTGTAGGCAGACTGGCTCTGACCTAAAGACTGCTGAAGAGAATCTGATAGCCTGAAACTGGGCCTGCTCGCCCAGGCAGGGGTTTGACCTGCCTGTGCAAGCACTTTATTTTACTGTGTATGTATTCACCATGGCTTATAGCTCTTCTTACACCAGCTGGTTGGTGCTCCAGAGCATCATAGGACCTAATGCCTGTTAGGGGATAATTTTCAAAAAACAACTGCTTCCTCACTTGCTGATGGCTTGGGAGCTGTATGAAGTGATGAGCATACTTTAGCTTCCATTTCAAGTCAGGAAAAAGCAGGAGTCTTTTGACAACCACTTGCGAGCCAGCCGGCTGGCACTTTTCTTTCTTACAGTGTGCATTGCCTTTCCATGCTCCTTACCCATCCTGTTTAAGCAAGCAGACAGGAAGCAGGCATACAACAAGCATTTCTGAACATGTGGACCAAAGAACAGAATGACTGCTTAGGTGTTACAGTTGTAAATTATTTTTTTGTGTGTGTGAAACATAAGCAAGGTAACTAGATACTTTGTTTTAATCCAAGGGAAAAATATCTCATAGGTCTAATTGTATGTTTGCTAGTGACTACATTGTACCAGTGTTATTGTGGAGCGTAAATTTGTTTCTTGACTCTGAGTGTAGCAGCTTAGATAATATTTGATGGAATCCTAATAATTTAACACTTACACTTGGACTGCATCTTAAACACAGCTGTTCCCCTAATACAAAAACACTTGTGGGAGATTCAGTGGAGCAGAAAAAAGTTGTCAGTGAACTTCCACCTCACACATGAGGTGCAAATCAAGTTAGTGTATTATGTTAAAGAAATGTTCTCGGTTGCAGTGTAACATATAAAAAGTCTTAATTTCCCTTAGTAGGTAAGTTGTCTTGTCAGCAGTTTCCAACTATTTGAAGTAAAGATTTTCCATTTAGTTCTAGTGGTTTGGTAGAAATCCCAGTCCCTTTTCCCTCTCTTACCTTGCCTTATAAAAAAGACATTTAGTTCCAAAGAATATTTATTTCAGAACCAACATATTACAGTAACTGGTGTTCATTACAGTCCATTCCAAACAAATTATTTTCCTCTGTTATTTAATGACCTCAATAATGACTTAATCAATAACGGTTTTAAATATGCAGTTATTTTTGCAGTGTTTCCAACATATATCATTAGCTGTGGCGTCCAAGAGTAGACTTGCAAAAAATTGTGCTGTGGTAGCAGATACTTTAATACTGAAATCATGTTGTGGCAGAGCCATGTTTTAAAGTAGCCAAAATAAAGTGACTTGTATATTTATATTACATTAAAATATGGAAAGAAAGGTTTTTATTGTGAGACATCTGTGCATTCTATCAAGTTAGGTTTTCCATATTTTTTCCATTTGGATTGCCTTAATATTTTTTTTATTGTATGAAAAAGCCAAGATTTGGGAGTAGAAGCTTAAGAGCAGACAGAAAAATTGGTGTAATTTACTTTTGAAGGCAAATCTTTTCTTCAGGCTTCCAGGAAAATTGGTCTTTGGAGTTTAGATTCTGCCCTGGCTTTCATTTAATGCAGTCACTGAGTTCGGTGAGACTTAAGGAAGCATAAGCTGAATTGGGCCTTTTCACTATAACTTTTTCACTATATGCAACTCCTATTGTTGTGAAATGATAAAGAAGTGAACTTTACCAAAACCTCTGTATCGTAACCTTTTTTTGAAGAGAACATGCCATAAATTGTTTGGTGATTTATATTATGAGGGTAAAGTTGGTATGAAGAGTAAAATTGTAAGAACTGGTGCAGAGTTAAGATGGAAAAAGAATTGTCTCCAGAAGAAGATGATGGGATGTCCCAAGACATTAAAATTAGAATTAAAATCAGAAAAACCCCAACAACACAAAGGAATTCTATTGCATGCTCTACTACTATATTTGAGAGTCAGCTTTGTGATTGGAGTGGTACCCTCGGATTCTGTAATCTGTGTAGTTGATGAATCTTTATTGTACTGTAAGCATTGTTTTCAGACAGGTTGATATTAATTTCCTTTCATCATTAAGCTAAATGGGATTCATTGGCTCAGTTTTAATGAAGTTGTGCTGGCAACAAGGTACTTCCAAAATGAAGTTTTCTACAGGTAGTCCTGTTTGCTCCAGTGGGATTATGTTTGGAAATGTTGCAGATTTGCAGTGGAAGTGAAAGACAAATGAACATGAAAAGTGAATACACAGTATATGACTTTGAGCAACTTGTTGCTCAGTCTTGGACTGAAACTGCTTCAGGCTTCTGAAAACAGTGAGGTCTGTTCTTGTGATGAACCTAAGCAGTGGAAATTGGATAGGTACTGAATTTCTCTGTGTTCAAAGAACTTTGAATCTGGTCCTGTGGCTGCTGTGGTATAATATAGGGGTATATTTTTATCAGTGCAGGTAAAACTTAACTGTGATGCCATGAGGCCACCTCAAGTGTTTAAGTCCTCTTGCTAAAAAGTCTCTCAGGAATGTCCTGTACAGTGAGAAAGGCCACAGAGCTACACACCAAAGAATCGAGTGCTTCTGTGTGTCTGTGGATCTGGTTTCGTAGATCCCTTTTGCAGATTTTGCTACAGTGAGGCCATTGCATTAAACCCACCAGTCAGTGCTCCTGCCATCAAAAGCCAGCCACTGAAATAGGAAAATTGAACATATATTATAAACGTATGTTAAACATTAAACAGAGGCACTCCTTTCACTGAACCTCTTTAGACCAATGAGCTCCATTTTTAAACAGTGGAATTACTCTGGTGTGTTAGGTGAGACTCATGCATCCAGCTGACAACTGGATTTCACAGACTGACGAGCTGTTTCCTTTGTTCCAAGCTGGTTGGAACAAACTACAGGGAGGTACAAGTCTTATGAGTGGAAAGATGGGAGACTGTTTTCTACTGCAACTGTGGCATGGAGTAAACACACTGCAAATTTGTTGTAAACATAAAATGAAATAGCTGATATATCTGGTAAGCGGTAGTCTGGGAGATAAGAATAGTACTATTAAATAAGAAGATAAGGTTGTAAGAGAAAAAACTGACTCAGGTAAAAGTCTCCTTTATTTGCCCCCCCCCCAGTTATACATGTGAGGATAAAGGTGAATGAATGATTGAGAATTATTTACTTGAGAGTTAAAACCTACCTAAATGAGCTGCAGCACATTTAAGCACTGGCTTCATTCCAATTCTTTGATTAATGCCATTTTTATTTTACATATTCTACAGCATAACTGTTAAGTATCTTGCATAGTAGGGGATAGGATCATTCATAGTCTAAAGTAAGGTTTAAGTATTTTGTTGAAAAATCCATCAATTTTCTCTTGGAACTACAAATATGTGACGGAAACTAATTGATGGAAGAAGTTGGATTTTGCACATATGATCATTTCACTTTTCCATTTGTAATTTGGTAACTTTTGCTATTTTTATTTTGGAGACAATTTGTTGTTTTCTTTCTTGCAGAACGTGGTTCACCACGTAATTTGGTTACCACAGATATAACTGACACTACAGTTGGATTATCATGGACACCAGCTCCAGGAGCAGTTAATGATTATAGGATAGTATGGAAATCACTTTATGATGATACGATGGGAGAGAAGAGAGTCCCTGGAAATACAGTGGATTCTGTGCTAGAAGGCTTGGAGCCAGAGACTAAATACAGGATTTCAGTATATGCAACCTACAGCAGTGGAGAAGGAGACCCGGTAGAAGGAGAGGCTTTTACTGACGGTGAGTGTAGTACAACATTACCACCATTTGTAACATTCTCGCCTTGATTAAATTATCATATTTTAAAGAAAATGGACCTTATTTTTCTTCACTTCTTTTTTCCTGAAACGTCCCCCCAAACCAAAATGCCACCTCAGATCAGTCAATTCTGATCTTTTATTTGACTATTGAAAAAAAGGAAAACATCTTCTATGTCATGTAGGTTTGGATTCAGCAAGAATTACTTCCAACTTAAGATGAGATTTTGTCTGCAAATTACTCTGAAGCCAGCCTTTCATAGGTTTGGTGTGACTGCTGGAAATCAGGTGGAAGAAATGTTAAGGATAGAGTCAGGAGGAAAGGTGGGGTAAAAAATCAATGAATTTCCTTTCCAAGCTATTGCCCTTTCCAGTCTTCACAGTCAAACTGAGGCTCACTGGGTGATTTTGATGTTTGTTATTTACCTTTCCTGAGGCTCTTCTTTTTTCTTATTTGCTAAACATTATGCAGTATTAGTCAAAGCAGACTCAAGCCTCTCCTGCAGTGTAGGCAAAGTAAAAACCACTGAGAGGCCAAGGATAGCTTGTTGCTTTATAGCAAGAACTGGCAAGTAGAGGAGCCAGAATGAATGAATGGATGCCCTGGATCAGCCTTGATGTTTCTGTTGTTTGCCTAAAGGGGTCATGTGAAGATGAAGCCCGAGGGAGTGCTCTGGGGAAGCATCATGTGTGTTTACATGTTCTTGTACTCTTTCCTAAGCATCTGTTTTGCCTGCTGTTGGAGACAGACTGCTGAACTACGTTAACCTTTGTCCTTGACCCGGTATAGTCACTCTTAAGGTCTTGCAAGAGTAGTGATTGCTGCAGTTGGTACGAGCTGACTCCCCAGAGTCAAAGCAGACTGCTGTCCCACATCTTCCTTCTTTCTTTAAGAACAGCATCATTAGCTGCCCTGCCTTTTCCAGGTTAAGTAGGAAGCTTAGCCATACCATTTGTTGCTTCTCTCAATGTGCTGCCTGAGGGAACTTGCTGTCAGGACTATCAATAGACCCAGACCTGAGACTAACTACTGTTGCATCTTTCTGGTACAAACACAATTAGAAATTATCAGTTGCTAGTACTGGGAGAGGATACTGTAGCCTGGAAAGCCTAACTTACCATGTGATGAAATACTGGCTGATTCTGGCATTCCAAGAAGTTTCCATTTTGCCAAAACCTAGATGGCTTATTCCAGCTGACAGCCAGCATTACATACCTTTCAGTTCACTTCAGATCATTTGTAACATTTGTACAGTCTGGAAAATATCTCTTAGAAGCTGAATGCTGTAATCTGTAGAGAAAATGCTTTATTAGTCCATGTGCTTCTTTCAGCACATATACTATCCTGCAAATAGTGGTGAGTAATTTTCCAATCACATGGAAAGTCACTCACCACTATTTGCAGGATAGTTTGTATGGAGTCCAACATCCGGCAGTTTAGGTATTTAGCGGTACCTTATCAGATGTGTAAACTTGAAACTCTGAAAATCTTAACTCTATAGGGCATTGTGTTCATAAAAAAATGATGGCTTCATAATTTATCACTTTCGTTTGAGAGTGCTGAATCCATCATTTAACAGATTACTGAAAAGTGTGACTAAATAAAATTCCCAATTATGCTGTGTCATAGTGTAATTTATAGTTCCTTCTTTTTCCCTGCATAGTGGAAAGCACGCTTATATTTGTTTAGTCCATTACAATTAAAAAGGAATGTAAGAATGGCCTGTGATATTCCCCTGTGTCTTCTCCACAATCAAATACTGTAATTTTAAAAAGGTCAAATTTTTTAAAATACAGCAGAATGAATTTTGTAGGCATGTATTTGAATATACCTTTATGTGACCAAGTAAACATTTATCCATATTTTTACTGAAAAGTGTCACCAAATGCCAGGACTGTGACAGTAGACAATGAGACAGAAAATACAATGCGAGTTACATGGCAGCCTTCACCTGGGAAAGTCTTGTCTTATCGTGTGTACTACCGACCACGCAGTGGAGGAAGACAGATGTTTGGAAGAGTAAATGCTCCTACTACAAGCATAGTGTTAAAGCGACTTAAGCCACGAACTACATATGACCTCAGTGTTGTTCCAATTTATGATTTTGGACAAGGAAAATCAAGAAAAGCAGAAGGAACAACAGGTATGTATCACAAGCTTGTACAGGATTTGATATTTAAAGTTTTGTGCTTAAAATTAATAATCATGATATGTAGAAAATTATGGTGGAGTCTGCCAAGGTCATGAATTAACAGTTAAATTGAAGAAAATGTTAGAGATTAAGAAGAGAGTTTGATTTGTTGGAAACTTCACTGTGGCATAACCTGAGCACAGCATTTTGCTGTTGATATTGAGGGTGTAAATAAGGTGTAAAATCTGGCTGAAAATACTGGGCTTGTTTTGAAACACTGTCATCAGTAGCCAAAACAAGGTGTTTTGTGAGGAAGACAGTGTATCAACAGACTACTTAATCAAGTGTTGTCAGTTGTTTCATAATTTGCATTTTGGTTGTGGGTATTGATTGAACAGCTTCCCAGCATCCTGTCTTCTGTCAAAGATCCAAAGATTTGTCTTCTTTGGTCAACACATTTTCTGTGGAAAACCTGAGATAATAAAAAAGGGGAATAGTTGAAGAGTCATCAGTGGAAGCCTGACCTTAGAGACCATGGTCTTTTGGGCAAGCAGTCATCTCAGAAGCTGAAACTCTAAAACATTTATTAAGTCCTGGTGAGGGGATTTTTGCAGTAAAAGCAGAACTCATTTTCTACTCTGTCTTTAGTATGTATCTGATGCTTATCTTTCCATTTGTAGGGAAAAGTTCTCTTGATATCCAGATCAAATCAAACAGATTTAGAGTTAGTTTTCTGCTTCCATAGATAAAGAGCCATTACTAAAAGAATTTTTTTATAGATGTTTCTGCCCATGTGGGACTAGTGCCATTCACTGAGGTACACTGTAAATACTTCATGCCATTCTTTGTTCTCTGAGCATATGTCATATTGAATACAGGAAGTAAGAAACAAGTCTCCTAACAGTGGAGATATTGGCACCTCAGTTACTGAAGGAAGATTTCCTTTTAAATTAAAATGTGATTGATGTGGAGGAGTCATAAAAACTTGATCAGCTTTTGAGCAACACCTAGTTTTTCAATATTGAAAATTATACTGATTGAAAAATCAACCAGCTGCTTTTGATTTTTGACCTGTTCATCATGTCTCCGTGCTTTCAGTGTGAATAGTTGTGGTGGTAATCACTCTTTGGAAGCAAGTGGAGCCTGAGTGATCTTGTTAGTTGAAGCTGTCACGATAATTCAGGGAGGAGTGTCATGGGAGATGAGACAGAGAGGCTGTATTTTTCCATGTGAGTGGGAGTGTATTTATTGTTTCTCAGCAGAATTCACAATCTGAGGACATTTATGATCTTTCAGCTATAGTTAGGCAATTGCATAGACACAGGGATAAGACAAACTAATTTTTTTCCCCGCCACCTTTTCACTCCAAAACTTTCTCTTTACTCTAATTCCCATTTTTGCAACTTTGAGATTACACAGCTGCAGTATTTTCTATGACTGCACTTCAGATTTACACAAAAGCAAAAGTGATGCTGAAGCTAGTAGCTCTGAGTGCTGACCTGCGCTGGGTAGCCGTTAGTCTTCAGAGGAAGTTGCTCTTGACCTAAAAACCTCAAGCTCTTTGTCCGGCACTCCTCTGAAAAATTATTTTTTGACAGACTGCCACACCTGTGGTTGGTTAAGTTGCTTGAGCTGCCAGGTCCTGAGCCTGTAAAGGGAAAGGAGTGTTGGTAGGATCTTTTCTGTGAAAGGGTCCTTGCTTCCACCCTCTCCATACTCTGACCTCTGGGACCCAGAGCTCTGAGAAGTGAGCAGTTTGAGAAGTGGTATTGGTGGCTGAGCACTGTCTGGGTGTAACTTTTGCCTGCAGTAGATTCTGATTTTTTTTCCAGTGTTGGCTTGAGAGGAAGCTGGTTCCATTTCTCTTTTGGTCTATATGGCTCACCTACTTGTTGCCATTTAAAAAAAAGATGGATAGTCTAAGTTGGCCATCCAGTCTTTCTGCATAATTAATAGAGAGAAAGACTGACGGTGGTTAGTCCACCTATTGTCAACATTTATTGTAAGATGAGATGGATGTTTAAGATAGGTGAGATGAATTGCTATTTATCACAGTCAGCTGACTATAGAGGGAGCCTTGATAACAAACTTAGCCCACATACCTGTTTGGGATCACTCAAATTAAGTGATCTCACCTTTCACCTCTTGATACTTGTCTTTATGTCAAAGGAAAGGCACAAAGAGTTTAGGACTGCCACTAATACTGGATTTGTATATAGATTTTTACATAAAAGCATACCTGTTGATTTTTTTTTTTTACGTAAGCAGTCCTGATTTAAACTCTTTTTTTCTATCCTTGCAGCCTCTCCCTTTAAGCCACCTCGAAATCTGAGAACTTCTGATTCAACTATGTCAAGTTTCCGAGTAACATGGGAGCCAGCCCCAGGGCGAGTGAAGGGGTACAAAGTAACTTTTCACCCTACCGAAGATGATGGGAGTCTTGGAGAATTGATAGTGGGGCCATATGACAGCACAGTGGTATTGGAGGAGCTTAGGTATGGATAAAAATTCATGCCTTGTTTTTTTTTTTTTTTTTTTTCCTTAAATAACTTTAGCTTAGAGCTAAAGTGACAGTTTTGTTTAATCATGATCTGGGATTGAAACACCTGACAAAATCAACTGTAAGTAAGAAAGTAATTTTGTTGATAAGATATGACGATCTTGTTATGCAGTCTCTGAAAGGCACATGGCAGGGCTCTTTCTGAGATTATTCATTCACATCATTTGTGGTGTTCTCAGAGGAACTGAAGGAGGCAAAGATGTGGGCAGAGGCTGTGTTCTGCACTTTGCATATGAGAAAGCTGATGAGATACTGGAGAAAGCTGGGTTTTCTGAAGATTCCTCCCAAAAGTTCCTTACCTCATGTTTGTTAAAAAAAGCTTAGTTTAGTTCTTGATTCATTTTCTCAGAGGCCTGGATTTAGAAAGTAGGCTTCAGTCCAGGTCAAAATCTGTTACACAAATATACTAAATATATTAAAAATTGAATCATTAACAGTCATAGAATCATAGAATGGTTTGGGTTGGAAGAGACCTTAAAGATCATCTAGTTCCAACCCCCCTGCCATGGGCAGGGTCACCTTCCACTAGATCAGGTTGCTCAAAGCCCCGTCCAACCTGGCCTTGAACACTGCCAGGGTAGGAGGCATCCACCACTTCTCTGGGCAACCTGTTCCAGTGCCTCACCACCCTCACAGTGAAGAATTTCTTCCTTATATCTAATCTAAATCTTCCCTTTTTCAGTTTAAAACTCTTACCCCTCATCCTGTCACTGCACTCCCTGATAGAGTCCCTCCCCATCTTTCCTGTAGGTCCCCTTTAAGTATTGAAAGGCTGCTATAAGGTCTCTTCGGAGCCTTCTCTTCTCCAGGCTGAACAACCCCAACTCTCTCAGCCTGTCCTCATAAGGGAGGTGCTCCAGCCCCCTGATCATCATTGTGGCCTCCTCTGGATCTCTGCAACAGGTCCATGTCCTTTTTATGTTGGGGGCCCCAGACCTGGACGCAGTACTCCAGGTGGGGTCTCACAAGAGTGGAGTAAATGGGGAGAGTCATCTCCCTCGACCTGCTGGCCACAATTCTCTTGATGCAGCCTGGGATACGGTTGGCTTTCTGGGTTGCGAATGCACATTGATGACTCATATTCAGTTTTCCATCCACTAATACCTTCAAGTCCTACTCTGCAGGACTGCTCTCAATCCACTCATCCCCCAGCCTGTATTTGTGCTTTGGATTGCCCTGACCCATGTGCAGGACCTTACACTTGGCCTTGTTGAACTTGATGAGGTTTTGCACGGGTCCACCTCTCAAGCCTGTCCAGGTCTCTCTGAATGACATCCCTTCCCTCCAGAGTGTTGACTGCACCACACAGCTTGGTGTCATTGGCAAACTTGCTGAGGGTGCACTCAATCCCACTGTCCATGTTGCCATCAAAGACATTAAAGAGTGCTGGTCCCAGTACTGACCCCCGAGGAACGCCGCTTGCCACTGCTCTCCACTTGAAAATCGAGCCATTGACCACAACTCTTTGAGTGTGACCATCCGTCCAATTCCTTATCTACCAAGTGGTCCATCCATCAAATCCATATGGCTCCAGTTTAGAGACAAGGATGTCGTGCAGGACAGCATCAGATGCTTGGCACAAGTCCAGGTAGATGACATGAGTTGCTCTTCCCTTATCCACCAACACTGTAACCCCGTTGTAGAAGGCCAACAAATTTGTCAGGCATTATTTGCCCTTAGTGAAGCCATGTTGGCTGTCCAACCTCCTTATTTTGCACGTGCCCTAGCATAGGTTCCAGGAGGATCTACTCCATGATGTTGCCAGGCACAGCAGTGAGACTGACTGGCCTGTAGTTCCTCAGGCCTTCCTTTTTTTCCATTTCTAAAAATGGGGGTTATGTTTCCCCTTTTCCAGTCAGCAGGAACTTCACTGTACTGCCACAACTTCTCAAATACTATGGATAGTGGTTTAGACACTCCATCCACCAGTTCCCTCAGGACCCACAGCTGCATCTCATCAGATCTCATGGACTTGTGCACCTTCAGGTTCCTTAGAAGGTCTCAAACCTGATCTTCTCCTACAGTGAGTGGTTCTTCATTCTCCCAGTCTCCTTCTGTGACTTGGGTAGTGTGGCTGGAGCACTTGCCAGTGAAGACTGAGGCAAAAAAGTCGCTGAGTACCTCAGCCTTCTCCATGTCCCAGGTAACCAGGTCTCCTGTTTCCTTCCAAAGAGGGTCCACATTTTCCCTTGTCTTCCTTTTATCACTGAAGTACCTATAGAAGCTTTTCTTGTTGTCCTTGGTGTCCCTGGCCAGATTTAATTTTATCAGGGCTTTGGCTTTCCTAACCTGATCCCTGTCTGCTTGGACAATTTCTCTGTATTCCTCCCAGGCTAATTGTCCTTGCATCCACCCTCTGTAGGCTTCCTTCTTGTGTTTGAGTTTGTCCAGGGGCTTCTTGTTCATTCATTCAGGCCTCCTGGTGTTTTTGCCTGACTTCCTCTTTGTTGGGAAGTGTTGCTCCTGAGCTGCAAGTCTGAAATTACCTGAATGAAGACGGCTATAATTTTAAGTGTAGAATCTAGAATCACCTTTTAAATTGCTGAAATTTCACTGTCTCGTGGAAGAGCTAGTCTTTGGGTTTCATATTTTAGCACCTTCTTTTCCATGGGGGATTTTGTTCTGTGAGAATTTCATAAGTGAAGTGTCAGCATTTAGCTAGCCAAGTGACTTTAGTTACAGTTCATTTGTTTAACTATTGCAGGGCAGGAACTACCTATAAGGTAAATGTTTTTGGAATGTTTGAAGGAGGAGAGAGCAACCCCCTGGTTGGACAAGAGATGACCACCCTTTCAGATACTACTTCGGAGCCATTTTTATCTAGAGGTAAACATGATTGAATTGAAGAAAAGGCAGTCTTGGCTTTTGGATAAAAAAAGACCAAAAGTTTACCAGCGTTTCCTTATTGTTTTTCTAATATACATAAATATTTATTTACAGGATTCAGTATACTCCTTACCCTGATGACATAACCTCTAGTATGAAATAACCACTAAGTATGCCCCAGTTCATGATTCTAGTCCTCTGCACCCTTTAGATGATCTTACAGAGATGATAACTTCAGCAACCCATGTTTTGCTGATTACTCAAAGCCATCTGCATTGCATTTTCAAGCCATCCACATCTGTGTTAAATCACATAAGATCAAATTCTTGAACAGAGATCATAGCTCATCTACAGGGGTGTTCACAGGAGTAGAACAAGGAATTTTAAGCAGATCTTTAGCCCTTTGCTTTTCCTTATATGGTGACTTTTCCTTTTAAGACTAAGATGATATAATGAAAAAAGGTCTGATAGCTGGGAATGTCCCAGTGTTATTGTGCATTATTTAAGTTTATATTCAACATAACCATTATTTATTAATCTTTTTTTACTGTAAAAGGAGGCGATTAGTTCAGAAATGCAATTGCTGAGTACTCTCCAGCATCTGTTTGGGAGTTTCTCCCTGTGTAGCTAAACCTTCCAGTCGAAGTTTCTATGAATGTTATGATAGCAGCTCCCTTGGTGTGGTTAATGGGCCTCTGCATGATAGTAGTTGTACCCACCATACTCACAATTAATATTGGCTGAAGAGAGTTTCAGGCCTCAGTCCTCCTTCATGTAAGCATAAAGAAGCAGGTCTTTGTTTCTCAATAGCCAAGTATACATGTAGAAGTAAAGACTTTTCTCCTCTGCCATTTCAAGGCTTGCATAACCATCAGAGAGAATTTGGTAAGGAGAAAGAACCTAGCTGCAAAGGCCTTTCAGAGTTAAATAGAGAAAATAAAGTTTCTGACAGGTGACTCTATATTCTTTTCACTTACCCTCTTTGATGCCTTGTTTCCACACTGGGCTGTGTAAAAAATACTCATCCTGTGTAACTTTATTGACAACATTTTTAGAAACTTCTTAATTAATTGCTGTCCCACTCTGTCTAATACAAGAGGGTAAAACTGAGAAAAACTACGTAACAGGTCATCAGTGACATTAGAGTAAAGCTGTAATAAGTCTGGCAGAAAAATAATTGCACAGAGTGGTTTGTTGTTTTTTATTACGACAGCTGTCATTTCTGTCTTCAGTGTTATATTCTTTGAGCTAATTAGTTTTACTAATGCATGGATTTGAGTCATGGTTAATGTGAAAAATGAATTTTATATCTGGGACTGTAAATGTAATAGTACATTATTTATTAATAGGGAAAAAAAGTCACCCTAAGTCTGGTGCCTTTGCTAGAATTTTCCGTGTGGGGAAATATGGTGGTTGGAAGAAAAATAAAACTCAAAATAATTTCACTTTTGTATTGTACATGAAGCTGACTTTAACTTCCATATTAAAGTTATGCATGCGATTTTTTGAACTAACATGGTTTTACTTAAACCCTATTCCCAACTGATTTTATTGTCCTGACTAAAGACTAGATCTATATTTTCCATGCAGAAGAGGATCATGCTTTTAACCCCCAGGTACATGGAATAGTTATATTCATGAGTCTACAGTGTTGGATCAATTATGTGGAACATATATGAAATCACAATATCTTTCAACTGTGATGAGTGTGGCTGATTTTTCTCAATGGGATTTCTTCCATATAAAGACCAGAAGCTCTGATGGCAGGAAGCCAGAAAATTTGCAGCTGGTAACACAATCTACAGGAAAAGAGAGAGAGCAAGGATTTTTAATTTTTTTTTTTTTCAAATGGCTGTGGATAAAATCATTGTGTCTTTCTGTTTTGTATAAATATTTTGTGATTTTCCTTGCGGTGAAAAAAATAATATGCATATTTTATTCTGTAATTTGTAAACTGAAGATATCTGAAATAACTTCCTACCTTTTTAGAACATTGCAGCTTTATATAAATGTTTGTTCTTGTCCCCTATCTCTTGACCTGTGTTTATGTTTGTGTATCTTCTCTAAATTGTGTTCTTTCTTTCCTGTATATGCAAACTTCTATGCCACCTGTATTACTATGTCTTTTTCCCCTGAAAATTTAGAAATGCTATTTATTTGAAAGTGATTGTAATATAGGGTATTAATACCACTGTTACATAGTTGAAAATTAAGCAGTAGTTTAGGTATCCATGACAGACTAAAATACTGTACATTTGGATAATCTGATAATGCTCACCACCATGTCAGTGGTTAGTTTACTAGTCTTTTACAGAACCTCTGAAATCAAGTTATCAACCATCTTTAAAGACCAAAACAGATAATGACATGACAATAGAGAAGAGCACTGGCCTTGACATTCACAAAGGCTTACTTATAAAAGGAAACATACATGAAGAAATTTATACAGCTTTTGCCATGGAACCAGTGACTAGTGTGAATAACATTCACAAATAGGTCATACTTGACAGAGTGCCAGTGAATAAAACTAGAGCTATTTTGGAAGCTAACTCATGACATATGTCATATAGAAGGATGATGAAAGAAAGCTATCATGCTAAGGCTATATTTTTCTGGTTGAAAGCTATCATGCTAAAGTTACATTTTTCTGGTTGATACGGCAGGTTTAGAGTGTAGAACCAGAGCAGAAGCTGATATTGTGCTGCTGGTGGACGGCTCATGGAGTATCGGGCGGCCAAATTTTAAAACTATCAGGAACTTCATTGCCCGTATTGTTGAAGTTTTTGATATTGGTCCTGACAAAGTACAGATTGGTAAGTCCTCATATGCAGGAGGGAAAATGAGGCATAACTGCTACACAGCCACATAATAACTGAGTAATGATGGCTTTTTTCCAGGACTTGCACAGTATAGTGGAGATCCCAGGACAGAATGGAATCTCAATGCTTACCGAACCAAACAGGCTTTGTTAGAGGCTGTAGCCAACTTACCATACAAAGGAGGCAATACTCTAACAGGTATGTCACACTGCCAGGGTTTTCCTTAAGCTCCAGTAAAAATAATTCTAGCAGTTGACCCCAGTGTTGTTCAGTGAGCTCAAATTTGTCCACGATGAAAGGGCCTTACAGTTCATTATGTTTGGAAGAGAACAGGCATCTTATAGACATATAAACTCAGTGGAAGTCTGGAGAAATGTGATGGAGGAGAGCTTGGGTGATGAAGAGCTTGGGTTGCTGTTGAACATATGAGGAGAAGAAAAGGCAGTTCCATGTCAGGGTTGGGATGAAGACAGGGTGAGAACCCAGAAGGAAGGCTAGAGGAGATCAGATATGAGGGTGATCACAATTAAAGGTCATCACAATTAAAGAGGAAGTGGTCAGAGACCTGCTACACCACTTAGATGCACACAAGTCTGTGAGACTAGATGGGTTACACCCAAGGGTGCTGAAAGAGTTGGCAGATGTGCTCGCCAAGCCGCTTTCCATGATTTACCTGAAGTCATGGCTAACTGGGGAGGTCCCACTGGACTGGAGGGTAGCAAATGTAACACTCATCTACAAAAGAGGCAGAAAGGAGAATTCAGGAAACTATAGACCTGTCAGTCTGACCTCGGTATCAGTGAAGGTCATGGAGCAGATCATCCTGAGTGCCATTGCAAGTCATATAATGGACAACCGGGGAATCAGGCCTAGTCAGCATGGGTTTATGAAAGGCAGGTCCTGCCTGACAAACCTGATCTCCTTCTATGACAAGATGACCCGACTCTTGGATGAGGGAAAAGCTGTGGATATTGTATACCTGGATTTTTGAAAAGCATTCGACACAGTTCCGCATAGAATTCTCATAGAAAAAGTGGCTGCCCATGGCCTGGATGAGCGAACGGTCTGATGGATCAAGCACTGGCTGGATGGACGGTCCCAAAGAGTGGCGGTCAATGGAGCTAAATCCAGCTGGCGGCCGGTCACAAGTGGTGTTCCTCAGGGCTCGGTGTTGGGACCATTTCTGTTCAACATCTTTATTGATGATCTTGATAAGGACATAGAGTGTATCATCAGTAAGTTTGTAGATGACACCAAGTTAAGCGGGAGTGTCGATCTGCATGAAGATAGGGAGGCACTACAGAGAGACTTGGTTTGGTTGGATCGATGGGCCAACGTTAACACGATGAGCTTCAACAAGGCCAAGTGTCAGGTCCTGCACTCGGGCCACAACAACCCCATGCATTGCTACAGGCTTGGGGAGGTGTGGCTGGAGAGCTGTCTGGAAGAGAAGGATCTGGGGGTTCTAATTGACAAGCAGCTGAACATGAGCAGGCAGTGTGCCCAGGTGGCCAAGAAAGCCAATGGCATCCTGACTTGTATTAGAAATAGTGTGACCAGCAGAAGTAGGGAGGTGATAGTCCCCCTGTACTCTGCACTGGTGAGGCCACACCTTCAGTATTGTGTCCAGTTTTGGGCACCTCAGTACGAGAGAGATATCGAGGTGCTGGAGCGAGTGCAGAGGAGGGCAACAAAGCTGGTGAAGGGCCTGGAGAACAAATCCTATGAGGAGCGATTGAGGGAGCTGGGATTGTTCAGTTTGAGGAAGAGAAGGCTGAGGGGAGACCTCATCACTCTCTACACCTACCTGAAAGGACATTGTAGAGAGGTTGGTGCTGGTCTCTTCTCACAGGTGATCAGTGATAGAACAAGAGGGAATGGCTTTAAACTCCAACAGGGGAGGTTTAGACTGGGCATTAGGAAAAAATTTTTCACAGAAAGAGTGGTCAGACAGTGGAATAGGCTGCCCAGGGAGGTGGTGGAGTCACCATCCCTGGATGTGTTTAAGGGTCATTTAGATGAGATGTTGGGGGATATGGTGTAGGGGAGAACTTTGTAGAGTAGGGCTGATGGTTGGACTCGATGATCCCAAGGGTCTTTTCCAACCTGAATGATTCTGTGATTCTGTGATGCATAAAAGGTAAGAGATTAGAGACTGAGAGGGCTGAAATAGTATTAGTTGCTGATAAATCTCCATGATATGCTATAACTAGATTCCGAGTGCTTCTAGAAGGAAGTAAGTTGTGGAATGATGTCAGAGTGAAATCACTAGGATGAAAAATACTCTTCTTTACAATGACTACTATATGGAAATAGTTTATAGTGATGATTACCTTCTTTGTATCATGCTAGGAATGGCATTGGATTTCATCTTAAAAAACAATTTCAAACAAGATGCAGGCTTAAGGCCCAGAGCTCGCAAAATTGGTGTTCTCATCACTGATGGCAAATCACAGGATGATGTTGTCACCCCTTCAAGACGACTCAGAGATGAGGGAGTGGAACTTTATGCAATTGGTAAGTATTATATGAAGAGGTGTCCTGCCCCAAACCCTCCTGCCCATCTGCTAAATGCACAGAGAAGTGGCCACATACATAAGTACCTAAATGGGTATTCAAAGAATGTGTTTAGGGACTTAACTTCATGGCATTATGTTTCATGGCCATCATTTCTAACAAATCTTGTTTTCATATCTTCTATGTAAGGTATTAAAAATGCAGATGAAAATGAATTGAAGCAGATTGCAACGGATCCAGATGACATCCATGCTTACAATGTTGCAGATTTCTCCTTCCTGGCTAATATTGTTGATGATGTAACCACAAATCTGTGTAACAGTGTGAAAGGTCCAGGTACATCACATTTTCAGTCTAATTCATCCTTTTTCCATTTACGTGCTTGGGCTGCTAGTCCCTTTTTATTACTTATTTGGAATACTGTGTAGCCCTGGGCTGTTTTTTCAGCTGCTGGAGTGAGGAAGTTGTGCAGACCACCTGGACTGCCCTGCAGGGGTTTTTCCTTTCCTTTCAACAATGACTGTGTTATACCTGACACAGCATGACATGACTGGACATGCCTTCTTTTCTCCCAGAGTCAGGAAGTATATTGCTCAGTGTGTCACCTCTTTGCTCACTGTGGCAGGTTCTTTGATGATACTCATCCAATAAGGAAAATTTCACCAGCCCTGCTCTTTTCAAGTATTAATGTCTGACAGCACAAAAGCAAAGCTGTGCATGGAAACCCAATAATGTTAGCTGATGGTTCTCCGGTGAAACACTGGTGCTGAAGGTAGAGTAGAAATTGTGAAGAGCTTGTTTGGTCGTGAGAGTGTGATGGTTATCTATCTCTTCACACAGTTGTTTTAAGAATTGCTGAGGAAACAGAAATACCTAAACTTTTTCTTTCCTAAGCAATTTTTTTCTCTCATATTTTTATTCCTTATAAGATAAATTAATAATTTTTTAATTTGCTTCCACTTGTAGGTGATTTACCACCTCCCTCTAACCTAGTTATTTCGGAAGTGACACCTCGTTCTTTCAGACTGAGATGGAGTCCACCTCCTGAGAGTGTTGATAGATACAGAGTTGAATATTACCCTACCTCTGGAGGTAGCCCTCAACAGGTTAGTACTGTATGTTCATCTCTGACGTTGTCCGTAATAATCTTGGACTTTCACATCACAGTAATGTGATTCTGAAGTTTGTGCTGTGTATGGTATAACAATAAATGAAAAAAGGTTCCCAAAGTCAGGAATATCATGCCTCAGTAAATGATAGATGAAATTACAAAAAGTGGGAGCATAAAGATGACTTTGGTTGTTTTAAAATCATGAATCCAGGAGTAAAATATATTTCTTAAAAACAATTGACTGGTATTTCTAGTAATTCCTTTCTGTTCATATTCCAATGTAATCTATTGGTTTAAACAAATCTGTAGCAGAAATTTTCTGAGCATACTCATGGGTAGGCTCACTGTCCTTTTAGTACATTTTCTTGTTAATAGAAAAAAAAGACAGTGGGTGATGCAGGTTACTAGGTAGTGCTTAGATTAACATTGTATGATGGTACTTTCAACCTGTGCCTAAGTATATCCTTGAAACTTTAATTCACAGGGTCAAACTCATGTTGTGGTTATTCTCTAGACAGAGAGCCAGTAACTGGCAATCCTTGATTCTAAGCAATCTGAATTGCTCATCACTCTCTTCAAACAGACAGAATAGTATTTAGGAGAATGAAGTTAAGCACCTCTGTGTACCTAATGCTGAACTTCCCATCTCTGAATGTGGTTTTTAAATCTTAACTCAGATTTGACTCATGGAGAATTTAATCTTAATAAATCATGACATCAGGATTTGACCTTTGATTAGTGTTGGAGCAGCCATTCCAGGGCACACTGACTTTGCAGCTTGACTGCTTGCTGGCATTTCTGTTCCACAAGATGTTGCGAATGCCATATGCTGTAACCATCTAGATTATCCTGTGTGTTTAAAACTTCCAAAGTAGTAACATATATCTCTGGCACTTCCTTTATCTTGCTGAGTAATATAAAAGTGTAAACCATGGGTGAAAGCAGGATGCACAGTGAGTGCTGCTATATATATCCAGCTCTATTGAAAACAAGTGTCTGTCTGAAGTTTCCATACAGCGTGCTTTGCAAAAATAATGGTATACTGTCAGACAAAATACATAGAAGATTAAGACTTATTTTTAGTTCCATACCATGGATTTCTGAAGAGTTTCACAAGGAATTATTTTTTTCTTAGAGATAAAATTATAAATGCATTTGTTGTACAGTGGTTAACATTGGTTCTCTTTTATGTAGTTTTATGTAAGTAGGATGGAAACAACGACAGTTCTGAAAGATCTGAAACCTGAAACAGAATATGTTGTTAATGTGTTTTCTGTGGTGGAAGATGAAAGCAGTGAACCTCTAATCGGCAGGGAAACAACTTGTAAGTTAGAATGAAACTTGAATAACATGTTAACAGCCTGTTATATGGGGAACTGTCCAGTAGAACTTACAGCACTATGGGCTTTCTTCTTAGAGGAAACAAAATTTTTAATTTGAATGACCAAATTCTGTTGTGTTGCACTGGTTATTCAGATCTTGGCTGAAAAACTTTAGCAACATGAAATTTCATTGTGGTAAAAAATGTTTGTCCCAGCTTCTTTTCAGGCTCATAAAGCATGGCTGTAAAGACTAGAGCAACTGACATGAATTACAAGACAGAGTTTGTAAATTCCTTAAATCTGATCATATACAAATGTGTACTCCTTTATTTTTTATGCTAGATAATTAATTCCTGCTACTAGCAGCCAGAATACTATAGAAATTAATTCTAATTTTATAAGATTAACAAAAAGCCAGTTCAACACAATTACATCACTCCTGTGAGACATAACTTAGCCATTATGTTCCTACTATTAGCTATCTACATGATTGATTTTAGGTATATTTATGCTGAATGCAACATAGGGTGACTTTCCTGCCTCTTTAAATATATTGGATGTTAGGTATTCCTTTCCCTTCTTTGATTGTTTTGAATTAGGCTAGTGTAAACGCTTAAAGTATGTACATGATTTTTATGAAGTCTGTGGTAATTTTTTAAGTTTATTTAATAATTTAAGAGATACAGAAAAAAAGAAAGTAAAAAAATTCCCTTTATAAGTACATATTCCAATCCAGTCATGTTCTGCTTCATATTAGAGCATTTGTGTGAGTTAATGTTGCTTTTTAGAATATTCAAGTGTTCCAGTGCAGACTTGTAAGATAGCTTTAGCTGTGTAGCAAATCTGTAGCACATTCAAAATGTGACAACCATTACCTCATTCTTAAACTAAGCGCCACTTAAAATACCACTACTTGCAGATCACCTTTCTACTTCCTACAATGTACCCCAATACCCATGTGCAATATTGTCAGTGGTACTATCTGTGATGTGGAATATGAAAGGTGAAGAAGGTGAAGGAAATAATTTAATATATATCCCTTTTATTTGGCAGTGCCAGTCTCTTCAGTTAGAAACCTGAATGTGTATGACATTGGATCAACTTCCATGAGAGTGAGATGGGAACCTCTCAATGGAGCTACTGGTTATTTGTTAACATATGAACCTGTGAATGCCACAGTCCCAACCACAGAGAAAGAGGTAAGAGAATCTGACTTCATTTCCTATCCTCTACCAAAAATAAATTAAGAAAACAGGACAGATTTTCTTGATATAATAGTCAAGAGAGACTGGCATGTACTTCCCAAAGTGCAGTGAACTTACTGGGATATTGTATACAATGACATCAGTCAGGAAGCTGTAAATACACTGAATCACAAACAAAATTCCCTTGAAGTTAAATCATTGCTTGCTTTTCTGCCATTGCTTTCTTCAGTTTTTAAACATGGTGTGTTATTTTTCATGTGCAGATGCGTGTTGGACCATCAGTGAATGAGGTTCAGCTGGTAGATCTCATCCCCAATACTGAGTACACTTTAACAGCTTACGTATTGTTTGGCGATATCACTAGTGACCCACTCACCACTCAGGAAGTGACATGTATGGACATCTTGATTTTTGCTTTGTCGTTACTGCTTCAGCAACACTTAACTTTCTTTTTATTTCATACAACAGTTTTTATATATTTAGTTTTGTTTGGAAGACCATTTTTTCCATGTTTTATGCATTTTCTAACACTCATACATTTCCAAAAAATCTTAAAGGCAATTTCAATGAAAAGGGACCAACTATTAAAAGAGGAGCAAAAGGGTTTTTTCCTTGAATTAGTGGAGTTGGCTTATAGTGTTATAGTGTCGAGGTTATAGTGTTTTTAAAAGGTCTCAATTTTGCTTGCATTAACTTAGAAACCTTGTTTCTGAATTCAGACATTCTCTTAAGTATAACAAATGCCAAGGAAACATGCCATACCAAAAAAAAAAAAAAAGATCTAAACATGTCTTCCTTTCTTAAACCGTTTGTTAAACATCTTTGCTTAAACATTTCCTACTGACAGAGGCATGGGCTAGATGCATGCAGTAGGGTTATTTTTATGTTCTTAAAAAATGTTAAACCCTTAACTGTACATGAAAAATGACTGTTGTCACCAGAAGTTATGATCTTAAGCACTGATACTTCTAAAAGCATTGTGCTCATGATTTACAAAGTGAAGCTACTGTAGTTTATAGCTATTTTGCTCATTGCTGGGACAGTAAGCTCTTAAGCTGTCTCATCTAATGGCCAGAGCAATGAACTTCCCAGAAAGTTATTACCTTTGTTTCAATTAAATGCATGAAAAGAATTTATTTCCTTCTGTGAGAGACCTATACCTCTGCCATGAATAGCATTTTCACTTACTACTGTTGTTTTTACAGTGCCTTTGCCTGGACCTAGAGGCTTAACAATTCAGGATGTTACTCACAGCAGCATGAATGTCCTTTGGGATCCTGCCCCAGGGAAAGTTCGAAAATACATCCTAAGATACAAAATAGCTGATGAAGCTGATGTAAAGGAGGTAAATGACAGGAACATTTTGAAAGTATGAGAAGACAGTTTTATTTTGAGGAGTTAGGTTACTAGAATAATAGTAAAAGTAACATTATAATCCACCATGAGAATAAAGAACAACAGTTCATGGTGATTGCAGTCAGGAAAGGGTACTGATTTCTTGGAAACCAAATAAGGATGAGATTTCTTTGTGTACTCCTCTCTTCCTGCTCCTCCAGAGAGGAGAAATCCTTAAACTGAGCAGAGAATTTTCCTGTGCTTTGATAAATAGCCATTTCTACTTTCTGCCTAAATGTTATCTTGCCAAGCTCTAAGAACAGTTTGCAATGAGGAAGAAAGGATTGTGTATGTTAGCCCCTTTACCCACTGTCAGAACATGTGTGAGCATTGTTAGAGATGTCTGAGTTATGTGCAAGCTTTCCATAATTGCACTGCTAGGCGTGAATCAGCTCTTGGAGGATTAAATGAGTTTTTGTAAGGGAATGATAATTTTCTGGAGATGTGGTCTGCATGCTCATTTCCAAAAGAATGAAGCAGTGAAAGATCCACAAGTAGTACTAGTATCTGAGACAATATGCTTTGCAAGGGAGTTAGTAGATATTCAGGTGTAAATTTAGGGGTAAATGACAAAATTTAGCGTGGAATACTTTTCTGGTTTTTAGTACAGGAATTTCTGTGATTTAATCAAATGCAGTCAGAAATAGAGCAATTTACAGTTATTAAGTCACTATTTTTATTCTTAGGTGGAAATCGATAGACTCAAAACCAGCACTACTCTCTCTGACCTTTCCTCCCAAACACTGTATAATATAAAAGTTGTTGCTGTATATGATGAAGGGGAATCCCTACCGATAAATGCAGAAGCTGTCACTCGTAAGTTTTCCTAATAACCCTTCTTGTGGTTATTTTTGCCTTATATTCTGTTTAAGTTGTGTGTGTTGCAACATATTACTGAGGTTAGGTGGAACTGTAATTTAATTTATCTGAGAAATATTTTACTTGCATTTTTAGCATTATTGGCAATATAATAATCCCTGGGAATCTTAGATGAGTTTGGTGTCTTACTGCAATAAACACTGAGCCTGAAGTTTGCAGAGAGTTGACAGACCAGCAGCTGAAGCAAAGTTATTTGTGTTTAGAGGCTGAAGGAGGAGCGTAGGGGTAGAATTAGTAAGAACTTATGAGGGCAGAGGAAAGGTTTAGCAAGTCTATGCAAGAATCTAGGAAAGTGAGTAGGAAGCTGGGGCATATGCTAGAGGATTAGAGAGACATGATCTTGCTTCTGATCCAAGAGAGTTTTTGTACCATGGAATGCTAAACCAGTCTGTACTTTCAGAGAATCATAAAGGCAGCATTTGGGTAATCTCAACAAATAGAGGCAAGGAAATGGTGTTGCACAAACAGTAAGAGCCAATCTCCATACAAGAGAGGTGACAGACTGAAAGAAGAAGTCTGGTATCAGGGAAGCCCTCATCCTGATATAGGCTTATGATTTAAGAAAACAGCTAACCAGAAGAGCTAGAATAGAAATGAGCAATGTTACCTTATCACTGCCCCTCACCCTCTGTGAAAAAAAAGAGAACAAACATGCACATGCTCTCTCTCATGTTTTCTTCTGAATTTTTAATTTTGTAGCCTTATGTATTTAAAAATGTTTGTGAGATTTTTTGCTTGCTTTTGTGCTAGCCTTTCTTCTATAGCTGTGGTTTTGTGTGAATGTGTGTGTAACAAAAAAGGGAAAAGCTCTTCCAAATAAGTTATTTTTAGTTTAATTCTCTGGTTTTACCTAGTTACTCATTTCTCCCCAGTGGCTGTAATATTTTGCCTCCTTAACCTACAGTTAACCTCTGTGAATTCTTTCTAAATAAGTGGTGTAATTCAGTCATGATTTATTTGGCTTATGTAATGAATTTTAAGATCTGGGAGAAACTCATGCAGGAGCTTGACCTTTGTGTGTGGGAGCTGATAATCAGTCCTAATTCCAAAATGTAAGAGCTAGGACTTAAGCTGTTATGAGTAAGCATGTCAGTTGTGACATCTTCTGAGGTCAATAGAGCTATATCTGTTTTACCTGGTGATGTGACCTTGTGAAGGACAATTTGCTTAGTGTAGGTGGACTGGGTTATACTACAGCATTTTACTGTAGTTGTTAGAAGCATGGTAACTGAGAGATGAATCTTCTACATAATCTAAATTCTTTGTCTGAGTAATTCCTTGGTTTAACTGTATTTATTTTGTAGTTACATTCTGTGGAATACTTTTCCTTTTCTCATAATAGAGCCTGTGCCAGCACCAGCCAATCTCAGAATCACAGATGTAACCACGAATAGTTTTAGAGGAACTTGGGATCATGGGGCTCCAGATGTATCTCTATATAGAATAACCTGGGGACCCTACGGAAGATCAGAAAAACAGGAGGTAAGAATAAATAGTCACCATAAGATTTTGTGGGCAGTTTCTCAGAGGGCGTATTTTTAAAATCAGAAATGTCATTAATAAATGACGTATAACTTGCAAGCCCTCCTGTTGTGGTCAATGGAAATTCAGTGAGAAGGTGCAGAACACATAGTTACAGCCACTTGTAGTGATGTTACTGTGTAAAAAGTTACTCAGTTATACCCCACTCTCTGTTTGTTTGTTTTGTTTTTATTTATTTACTTTTTTTTTTTTTTTTTAAATTTCTCCACAAGACTATCTTAAATGGGGATGAGAATAGCGTGGTCTTTGAAAATTTGAATCCAGATACATTATATGATATCTCAGTTACTGCCATCTATCCTGATGAATCAGAAAGTGATGACCTCATTGGCAGTGAACGAACATGTAAGTAAATAATCTGTGTGTTGTTATTCATAGTTAGTAAACCAGGAGGCATACACATACAAGAATTCTGAAAACTTTTTCTACTTTTTTCTAGTACCCTTGGTACCTATCACCACACAAGGTAAGAATCTGAATTTCCAGGTATGGTATTATTAAGGAAAACTCAGAGCTATCTTATTCTAAACTGTGAGGAATGTTGACATTAAAAAGTTGAGATCATTTAATAAATATTATTCTGTATTTGGTAGAATACTAAACACTAGATTACAACATGTTTATTATTTTACAAACATTACAGTTTATGTTATCTTGTACTTAATATATTCTGCTCTTAGTCAGGCATTTCTACAGCCCTAAAAGTATGAATGAAGTGTTTGTCCCTGCTTTTTGATTGAATTACATACTTATTCTTTCCTTTATTACATTTCTCAGCCCCCAAGAGTGGCCCACGAAACCTTCAGGTGTACAATGCAACTTCACACAGTTTGACTGTGAAGTGGGATCCTGCCAGTGGTCGAGTGCAGAGATACAGGATCATTTACCAGCCTATCAGTGGGGATGGCCCTGAACAGTCGGTAACTAATTTTGAAGTGTTATAGTTATTCAACCCTAAGTGATAGCTCTGCAACATAATCTATTAGAATTCAACTCATAGCAGCATATATTTGAATCACCTTTTAGGTGAAGATTTATATTTATAGTGAATAAGTATATATATTCCCAGCTTTTTTTTTCTTCCCTTTCAAATCCAAGATAGAATGCCCTTTATGGAGCAAAAATAAGTTTGGATACAACCTGTTTTCTTGAAAATCACATAATCTATAGATTTAACTAGAATAAATTTAAAATGTGTTGAGGAACAATTCAATCAGCATGTGAGACTACAAGTCACAGATATATAGTTATCACAGCAATCAGTAATATGAACTACTACGACTACTTCCATAGTCCAGAGTTTTCCATTGTTTTCATGATGTGGTTCATGTGCTAGCAGGAGGACTTTGCTGTGGAACATACCGTGGACAGTTAAGACTGTCTCTTACCACACTAAGGACAGAATAACCGCCCAGAAGCGGCAGCTGCAAAAACAAATCCATGCAAAACATATGCTAGAGAAGTGTTTAAGGTATTTTAGTGTCTTTTAATATGACTGAGCAGCTGTAACGATAAGTAGGGCCAGTACCATATGATCAGGCAGCTTTCCCTGCGTACACAAGAGCTGTGTTGACTACTGTGTTGACTACGCCACACAGCCTGGGAATGGTGATTCAGTCAGCCTGTTTATCAGAAATGTGTGCTACTTAAAAATGCCCTATTCTGCAATGGGAGGCTGTTGTGGTTACTGACAAGTGACTCAGAGGAACAGTCTCATCTGAGAACCACACTCATTTAGCTTGTTCCTGTAATCAGAGATCGTACATATTCAGAAGCCTGTCTAGGAATGCTTACTTTAGAATCAGTTGGATACTTGTGCACCCATTTTTACTCTCTTCTGAACAACATGCATTTGAGTTGAGGTAATTGAATTGTTAAGGTAATAAATTATTGAGGTAATTGAAAGCTCACGATTCAGAAATTAATCTTTTTACAAGGATCTAACTATTCTCAGTGCACTGTAAATCTTTTGGATTGGAAACTATGATCATGGGATTAGATATAAAAGAAAAGTTGAAATGAAATATGTATAATAATTTTAGACTCTTAACAAAGATGTTTTAGAAGCTGAAGTATCACGCTGTAAAATTTTTGAAATCAAGGAGAGACAATGTTGATATTGTATCAAATGTACATGAGAGATCTACAGTGTTGTAATTTATTCCATGCTTGCATTCTACCTGAGAGTGGAGCATAAAGACCGCAATTTGAAGTCTGTCAAAATGAATAAAAGACTCTCATTGATTTAAATATGATATAGTCAGAGGCAATATAGAGAAACAGCTCTGTGCTGGCACAGAACTGGCAGTTGATATATAGTTGTATAGATATATGCAAGTTTGGAGGTCTTACAGAATACTGGCTTTGTGTCACTGGACTCTGTTTAAACTTGTTAAGATGAATATATGCTAAATATTATTATTGCTCACCATCTACTGTCAGTGTCAGTCACAAGAGCATTGCAGCATATGATATAGCATAGCGTTTTCACTCTGCACTCTGCATCAAATGCTTACATTCTTCACTGTAACAGTAAGCATAAAAAGGGCAGCATAAAATGGATTTTAATCTTTTTCTTTTGTTTTACTGCAGGCTATGGTTGGAGGGAGGCAGAACAGTGTGGTGATACAGAAGCTGCAGCCTGACACACCATATGCTATTACTGTGTCATCAATGTATGCAGATGGTGAAGGGGGACGAATGACAGGACGAGGCAGAACCAGTAAGTAACTTCTTGAGATCCTCTTATTAGGTGCGAAACAATATTGTTGTATTACTTTTCAAATCAGCTGAGAAAAATTTATTGTGGTGAAAATCATCCCATGTGTATTTGCCATTTATCCTTTGATGGGTTTCAAGTATCTAAAGTAAGAAGGCCTGTCAGTCTACTGGCTGTAGAGAAAGCCTGGACCACTACCTTAGACTGGATGCCCAGCTTTTAAGTCTGAGAGAAAGCCTAATGCTACTATGGAACTTCTTCCTCATTTTAATCTGTTTAATTGTCTTATGACACAATTTAGTAAACACCTTAAAGCATCTGAAGGCATGTGACTCTTGTATGTGTGCTGTTAAGTATAAGTTTATTATTTTCCTGTCAGCACCTTCAGTTCAGAGGCTGACCTTTGCATTGTGCACTTTGAGACTCTACCATTTTATGTTGATAGTATTGTTTTGATCCTGCTATAGAAAGAGCTGAGTGATATGCTACCAGAGGCACTTCAGGCATAAAAAACAAATAGCTATTTTAAATTAATTAATTATTTGACTAGAAATTTATTAATTTATTTGTATTTAGTTTTCTTTTGAGCCTGCAGTGGAAAGTCAGACATAGCAATGTGTTTGGTGAGGAATGAAGTAAACAATCCTAATGAACTCACCATATAATTCTAAAATAGTGTCCAGAAAGAAATTTTTCTTTCTATATGACACCCATATATAAGAAGGGTCGGAAGGATGATCTGGGAAATTACAGGCCTGTCAGCTTGACTTGGAGCCCGGGAAGCTGATGGAGCAGCTCATCCTGAGTACCATCATACAACACGTGTGGAACAACCAGATGATCAGGCCCAGTCAGCATGGGTTTATGAAAGGCAGGTCCTGCTTGACAAACCTGATCTCCTTCTACAACAGGGTGACCTGCTTATTGGATGAGGGAAAGGCTGTAGATGTTGTCTACCTTGACTTTAGTAAGGCCTTTGACACCGTTTCCCACAGCATTCTCCTGGCAAAACTGGCTGCTCGTGGCTTGGATGGGCACATGCTTTGCTGGGTAAAAAACTGTCTGGATGGCCGGGCCCAAAGAGTTGTGGTGAATGGAGTTAAATCCAGTTGGCAGCCGATCATGAATGGTGTCCCCCAGGGCTCAGTTTTGGGGCCACTCCTGTTTAACATCTTTATTGATGATCTTGACAAGGGGATCGAGTGCACCCTCAGTAAGTTTGCAGATAACACCAGGTTGGGTGGGAGTGTTGATCTACTCGAGGGTAGGGAGGCTCTGCAGAGAGATCTGGACAGGCTGGAGCGATGGGCTAAGGCCAACTGGATGAGTTTCAATAAGGCCAAATGCTGGGTTCTGCACTTTGGCCACAACAACCCCCAGCAGCGCTACAGGCTTGGGGAGGAGTGGCTGGAGAGCTGCCAGTCAGAGAGGGACCTGGGGGGTGTTGATTGACAGCCGGCTGAACATGAGCCAGCAGTGTGCCCAGGTGGCCAAGAAGGCCAATGGCATCCTGGCTTGTATCAGAAATAGCGTGGCCAGCAGGGACAGGGAAGTGATCTTACCCCTGTACTCGGCACTGGTGAGGCCGCACCTCGATTCCTGTGTTCAGTTTTGGGCCCCTCAGTACAAAAAGGACATTGAATTACTCAAGCGTGTCCAGAGAAGGGCAACGAAGCTGGTGAAGGGTCTGGAGCACATGTCGTACGAGGAGCGGCTGAGGGAACTGGGGTTGTTTAGTCTGGAGAAGAGGAGGCTGAGGGGAGACCTCATCGCCCTCTACAGCTACCTGAAAGGAGGTTGCAGAGAGCTGGGGATGAGTCTCTTTAACCAAGTAATAAGCGATAAGACAAGAGGTAATGGCCTCAAGTTTCACCAGGGAAGGTTTTGACTGGATATTAGGAAGCATTTCTTTACAGAACGGGTTGTTAGGTGTTGGAATGGGCTGCCCAGGGAGGTGGTGGAGTCCCCATTCCTGGAGGTGTTTAAGAGTAGAGTCAACATAGCACTTAGGGATATGGTGTAGTTGGGAACTGTCAGTGTTAGGTTAATGGTTGGACTAGATGATCTTCAAGGTCTTTTCCAACCTTGATGATTCTGTGATTTTGTGATATATTTAGCATTCCTTAAGCTGTTGGATGAGGCTGATATATTCTGGTTAATGAAGACAAATAACATTTAACATGAACTATTAAACCTGTTGTTTTTTAAATTTCCTAATGATACATTACATAGGCCTGATCGACAGCACAGGTGAGAGAATGTGATTCTGGATTTCTGACAGCTCGTTGATCTGTTTCAGAACCTCTCACTACTGTGAAGAACTTGCTAGTTTATGACCCAACCACTAGTACTCTGAATATTCGATGGGATCATGCAGAAGGAAGTCCTCGCCAGTATAAAGTGTTTTATGGACCTACAGCTGGAGGTGCAGAAGAAATGGTAAATCTTGTGTGTGGATCTCACTAACTGTATCAGATAAATTGCAGCTCATGGTGCTAGTGAGAGAAGTACTGCTGAGTGAAGTGAGTTGTTTGACTAGTCACTGGCTTTTTTTCTGTTCATAGCTACCCTGGAGAAAATGCAGAGCCCCTTCATGAAAGTCAGTTACTCCCATATGTATTACAGATGTTTTATTTTATGTAGTAGACCTTCAGTGATTAGTTCTTAGCACAGGGATTTAATACCACACACAGTTTTTTGCTTGTTTATTCTTAGGGAAGTGTGTGTGAATGTAAAGCTGACTTCAGGGTGTACAAAAGCCTATAAAGTCAGCAGACCTCATTTCTACCCATTTTTACTGCTAAGAAATGTGACTGTATGCAGTCAGCCGGGATGATATTTGTGAAAGCAGAAAAATTTACGTAGGTGTTTTATTCTAATCTCCTAAAATATTTAATTGCTAAAGAGCTAAAACAATCTTGCAAATGGGAACCCTTGTTGCAGACTGGAAAAATATTCTTTCCTACTTGTGTTTCTTTTTCCACATCTGTGCAATTTGATGTGCCTGTGAAATGAGGAGTACATGAATTGCCACTATTTCAATAGAATCTAGAGAGCTACTGATGATAAATATTCTTAAATGCTGTGGAGTTTTACCTTCTAACATGAGCTGCTCATTACTTCTTGTCATTAGCATGTTGTAGGGTTATGTAATGTTTATTTTTTTGATTTAGAAAGTGTCCTTTTAATGCCTCTGAGCTGCTAAATAGTATTCATTAAAGAGATCACTGCAGATTCTGTTAATGTTATTAGTAGAACAGGATCTGGACCCAAAAATGAATATAGATGTAAGGGATAGTATAGGAGAGCATAGGACTTAACAACCATTTTTTTTAAGTCCAAGACAGAACCTTCTTGAAAGAAAATTCCAGAAGATACCATGAACCCTGTTACTTTGAGCTTCACCTTTTGTAACGTTTTTTGTAAAGTTTTAAAGGAGTGAGACCCAAAAAAGCTTAAACTTTTTGCATATTTATGTATATGTCATGACCCTACTTTTTAAATTTGTAGACCACAGTACCAGGAAACACAAACTATGTCATCCTGAGGACTCTTGAACCCAACACACCTTACACTGTTACTGTGGTTCCAGTTTTCCCAGAGGGGGATGGTGGACGTGTTTCTGACACTGGAAGAACTTGTGAGTAAAATAGTCCTTTTCAAGAAAATGTGTGAGTAGCTCACACCATTAGAAACTGATTTTACATCAAATGTGGAATTTTATTTTCCCGAAAGCTAAAACATAAGTGTAAGAAACTCTGCTTCCCTGCTCTGTAACAGTCCATTTTCTTTGCTTATTTGGGTGGAGGTTTTCAGTCCACTTATGTCAGGCAAGCTCAGCTCTTATGTTGTACAGCAAACCTACTGTTTACTTCCACACAATAGTAAAATTTTAGTTGTAGTGCCAGTAGCAATACTGGCGAACAAATGTCAAATATTGGTTAAGCCATGCTAATGTCCATACCATGTACTTAAAATTTTCCTGGGAGTTTGAGCTCCTAATGTCAGCATGAACTAAAATGTGTAGTTTGTGGCTACTTTCCATACCTGTCTGATCAACAATAGGGTAACAAAGTGTTATGGTGATACCTTCATTTTGCAGTATAACATATGTACTGCTGTCTGGCAGGGATGTTTGTAAAGACTAATCATCAAGATTCTTAAATTTGTAGATTTTGGGGTAACAAAGGTAATGTGATTATCTTGGGCTGATGCGCTTTTCAGCTTCCTTTGAGCACAGTTGTAAATTCAACTAGAACTAGAACTTACGTAAGCAACTTTATAAAACTAAATTTAAATTATCCTTGATCTAGTGGAGAGAGGAACGCCAAGAAACATTCAGGTTTACAATCCCACGCCAAACAGCATGAACGTCCGATGGGAACCTGCTCCAGGTCCAGTACAGCAATATAGAATTAATTACTCTCCACTGTCCGGCCCAAGGCCATCAGAATCTGTAAGTAATTTAGTTTTTATACTATTACTTAAAAGTGTGTGGAGGATATTGCTTCCTTCAATGAGTGTAGAACACTAATAATAAACTCACGCCAACTGTCTGCCCAGGAGTGTCCCTGCTGAAAACACTGTGACTACAGGAGTTTAGTCCATTGTAAATAAATGCTTCATTTGGTGAAATAAAAGAAATAAGAAATAAGTCTTTTTCATTTAAAACTGAGTATTGAGGATTATCCTTTATCATATTTCAGGTAAAGGTGAGTTAGAATAAAACCTTTTTTTCTTTTTTTTTTTTTAAGAAGAGAAAAGGAATCTACAAATTGTTATTAGGAAATGTTTAATTATGAAACCGGATGCCCAGTTTATGTGATTTTTACCACCAAGCTGTCTGTTTACCCCAAATCATTAATGTTTAAGTAGGTCTTGGTGAGCAGTGAAGTCTGGATATGAGTAAGAATTTTCCCTCCAGATGCGAAGTAAGAGTTATTGGATTTGTGTAGAAATAGGTGCAGTTTTAGAGTGAAGACTGTGAATGTACTCACACAAAATGTACATCTACAAATGAATATGGTTTTATGTAAGGAAGTGTAAGAATTGTTAATGAATCATTTGCATCTGCTTAGTGAAACTGCGTATTACTTCACACATAAGTGGGGACCTGTCTATTAGTACCTGTTAGAAAATGTCCTTTATATGTCAGTAAACCATGACAGAATTTACTCTTTTGGTTTCTGTTCCTGAATGTTCTTTTTTTCTGAACTATTTTAATGTACAATGTAAAAAATAACAATTCCATCTGCAGAATGAGAGCTCCTTATATATTTGTCATTTTTTTTGCACCTTCTTTTGATTTTTTAATTAATATTATTTTGTTATTTTAAACTTATTTTACTGGAAAATGTGCAGCATGGTCATGTTCCCAAGTTTTCTGTATTTCATTCAAATTGTTCATTCTAACAAGGCATGGTATAAACTAAAGCTTTTTTTATATAGGTGTCTTTTGTTTGGTTTTAGATTGTGGTACCAGGCAACACTCGTGATGTGATGCTGGAGCGCTTGACTCCTGACACTGCTTACTCAATAAATGTTATAGCTCTGTACGCAGATGGAGAAGGAAATCCAAGCCAAGCACAGGGAAGAACATGTAAGAGGCAGTCAGTACTTGCTTTGTGAAATCTGTGTCAAAATTGGTGTATGAGGAATTTATACAATTGGTTACAGTCACAAATAGTGTAAGCTATTCAATGCAATTCTCATATAAATGAATCTGAGTTATGGCTGAAGCAATTATAGGCCTCCATGGAAGGGAGCTTTTCTTATGTTGTCTGGCAGTTGTGGTACATGCATGACCATCAATGTAATTTTCACTTGTGAAATAAGCTCAGTTTGAATATTTAAGAGTTTAAAAGCTGTTCTTTAGAATGTGATTACAGATGAATAGCAATTTGTCTTTTGGGGAAAAGATAAGATAGGTAGAATTTGCTGTCAACAGAAAAAAATGTGCTTCGTGTTCTGTGTCTTACGTGATAATTGTATATGTCAGCCTCCCCAGGTGTGTTTGTTTTTTGCTGGAGATGCCTAAACACCAAAACCTCCTTGTTACAACTTAGTTTGTGGCATCTTCATTGGCTTATGTTTGGTTTCTTTAAAATTCATTCTAGAAATAACATGTAAAGAAACTGTCTGTGGCAATAAAAGGTCACCTCTCTTTTGCTGCTTCTATGCTTTCTCTGTTAAATCCACATATTCATCTAAAACTTGCAGACATGACAGGCTATAGTTATACTTGTCTGCAAGAGTCTGACAAGCAGAATGTATGTAGGTGCTCACTCTGCCCATCCCCCTGATGTTTTCTCCCTTCCATACTGCTCTGGTTCCTCCATTTAAGGCCCTATTTCTATTTCAGACCTCAGGCACTGCTATATTACCATTGACTAAATCTACCTGTATATGTTTATTCAGGGTTTCAGGGAGGGCCCTTAGCTTTGGCTTCAGGGCAGCATTTAAATCAGTGAGAGCACCACCAAACTGGAAGAATCATGCACCGTGCAACCTTCTGTATTTTCTTTCTTTAGTGCCTCGCAGCGGTCCGAGGAATGTGAGAGTGTTCGATGAGACCACAAACAGCCTTTCTGTACAATGGGACCATGCTGATGGGCCAGTCCAGCAATACAGAATCATTTATTCACCCACTGTGGGAGACCCTATTGATGAATATGTAAGTTCTGTAATTCCTTAGTAAGCATTGAGATGTTCTCAGTTGATTCTTTAGGCTACAGAAAAACAAAGATGCCTGTTCTACATGCAGTACACTTTGCATGCTGTATGGGTTCTTTGGTCATTGTTGTCAATGCTGAGAAGCCATGGTTTGTATGAAACAGGGTAGTTTTTTGCGTTTTTTTGTTTGGTTTGTTTTTTTTTTTTTTTCCCCAAAGTTACAGAAGATATAAAGTTTAATGAACCAACTTGTGTGTAAAATAATGTTAAATATGTGAGTCACACATTAATCAGATTCTGAGCAGAACCTGCTTTCTGACTGTCGTGGTTTCAGCTGGGATAAAGTTAATTTTCTTCTTAGTAGCTGGTACAGTGCTGTGTTTTGGACTCAGTGTGAGAATAACGTTGATAACACACTGATGTGCGTCACCTGTTTTTTCTTTGGTTTTATTTATATATTTTTGTTGTATTAATTTTCATTAAAATTGTGATTATTATTAATGCCATTATTATATTTTATGTTTTATATTTATATTTTATTTTAGTTATTAAACTGGTTTTATCTCAACCCGTGAGTTTTACTTTTTTTTAAATTTTCCTCCCCACCCCACCGGGAGGGGGGAGGAGTGAGTGAGTAGCTGCATGATGCTTAGTTGCTGGCTGGGGTTAAACCATGACACTGACATTTATGTCAAACATTGTGCTACAGTGAATAGCCATTTGTTACTTCATACTCTATTCATTATGAAGTCAGTGTGCTAAGATACAGAATAAACATAAGTCTGCATTTTATAAATTGAAGAGAGTTGGCAAAGTTTAATAAGAAAGCAATGGTAACTTTGATTCAGCATCTAACTTGCTTTTGTAAGGTTCAGTATGAATTGTAAGTGTTTGTGTTTAATTTCCTGCAGTCTAATGATAGCACAAGTTAATCTGAAACTTATAAAATTCTCTGAGTTTTTATAGCAAAGCCAAACTCAGATCCTATAGAGGTCAATGGAAGAATTCCTGCTGACTGCCACCAGCCAAAATGTAACATGTATAAAGCACTGTTTAAGTGCTATTACTGCTCATATATTATTGTATAGGGCATGCTGAAAATTCAGTGGTTGAAGATTCCCTACTGGGCCTGTTAATCAGGACACACATCTTTGTAGAAAATATTGGACATTTCATAAAAATAACAAGTCTCAAACAACTGAAAATTTTTATCAAGTAATAATGGGAAATGTTGACTGGGACATGTTTTTGAGATAGATACCTCAAGTTACTTTCCATAGTTTCAGTGCTTTATGGCCATTTTACAGAGCAGTGTCACTTTTTGGATTATACCTACCTTTTCATTAGAAGGGAGCAATAGTGCATGGCTGCACCAGAAAGTAGAGAAGGTTGAGGGATGCATAAACAGCCATGTTTTTATGTATCAAAATATTTAGAACTTCTTTCTCAGACTAACTGTTGTTTCTGCTGAGAAAATGATATCCTAAGATGAGGATAATGAAAAGGTAGAAATGAAACTGATGAGTAGCATGAATAACTGACTTCTGTCCCCATTTTAGGAGCTTTGTCCTCTCTTCTTCTGTCTCCAAACATATCATCATGACTTTTTGTTTTCTATGAGGGAACAGTACTGAAATCTTGGTGAGGAACTGCAGCATTTCAGTCTGATGTGAGGGTAGGGACTGAAGAGTCTATTTGATTTATCTTTTTGTGCTGACCACAGTGTTTCATAACTTAAAATAGCAAATGCTAATAATTGTTTATAGGCTATAACCCTTAAGATATCCTGAATTACTTTATCTACAGTAGACTTAAAAAAAGTGCACCAAGCGTCAAACCAAATTTTTAGTTCTAGTTACTGTTATTATTGACCAGTGACAGGACTGTGAGTTTATCTACCTGTTTCTTTTGTGTTGTAGACAACAGTTCCTGGCATAAGAAATAATGTGATACTACAACCACTGCAATCAGATACGCCATATAAAATTACTGTTGTGGCTGTGTACGAAGATGGAGATGGTGGACAACTGACTGGAAATGGCAGAACTGGTAATTAGTTTTAATATTGTATATTCTTTTTTAAATTTCAGACACATATTCCTTGAGCACTCCAACATTGTTAAGGTTTCATTGTGTTAATTATGTCTTTGACATGACTTACCTGACAGAGTTGCAATGCAAGTTTCTAGAGGTCGAAAAACAGTCACTAGTCTAATTAGTGTTTTTTCTTTCTTTTTAGTTGGCCTGCTTCCTCCTCAAAATATGTATATAACTGATGAGTGGTATACACGATTCAGAGTTTCCTGGGATCCTTCACCATCCCCTGTTCTTGGCTATAAAATTGTATACAAACCTGTGGGTAAGAAAACCTGTTCATTCTGAGTATACCACTTTCAGAATAGTGAGTGGCTAATGAGAGATCATGAAATGTTTGTGTTAAAGGATTTGTTTATTTCCTTTGTTTACTGATTTTGATGGAAGCTTAAGTCTTATTATCAGTATTTTATAAGAAGCACAAACTATCGAAAACAGTGTTTCATACATTCAATTATGGAGATTGAATTGTATAGTTAAAATTGAATACAATGACTAGATAAAGTCCTGGACTAGACTTGGTTTTCCTCTATGTATACCTTTTGTCCTTCTGATGATATGAACTGGTGTATGTGAGATGAATATTGGACAGGTATTTAGGTACTAATGTCCTGCAGAATTTTGTTTTATGTGACAGTGAAATAATATACATACCGTTCTATAAGTTAAAATAAACACAAGCATTGCACAATAGCTTGTAAAGCTATGTGTATGTTCTGTTTGCAACAGTCTAATCTACTAAAATTTAAGAAATTATGATGTTTGTTTTAGAAAAAATGAGATTAACACTTAATGACATGTAAAAGATGGTGGATAGTTTTGTAGCTCACCTAAGCATGAATCTTTCTCTCTGTCTGTGCTTCCTTAATGCTTCCTTTAATTCAAGGTTCAAATGAGCCCATGGAGGTTTTTGTGGGAGAAGTGACTTCCTACACCTTGCATAATCTGTCTCCCAGTACTACTTATGATGTGAATGTTTATGCCCAGTATGATTCTGGAATGAGCATACCTTTGACAGATCAAGGCACTACACGTAAGTCAAAATAGTTTTGTTGTAGTCATGCTAGATATGTATGCTGATCTTAGATAACATTGATAAAGAGAGGTTTTTTAAGGCTGGTTGTTAGAAAGTCTGAATATCCTCTCATGGAGAATACTTATCATCTGTCCATGATGTAGATCTCAAAAACACTAAGCTTGGGAACAGTAATAGAAATATAGTTTTAAGTAATGATTTGATGATATAAAATCTTCTAGTGTGCTTCCTAAAATTTTATTCAGCTATTGTGGGCGTCAATCTTTAACTGTTCCCAGGGTACTACAGAATCTAGCCATGCTAAACAGGTCTAGGCTTTTCGCTGCTCTGCTTTTATCTCACAGGGATGCCCGGTGATTGAAACTTCAGCTTTTCAGAAGCAGATGATTTTGTTGATGGTCTCAGCTAATAAACTTCTCAAAATGTCTTCAGTTAAGATGAATCAAGCATCCTGAGTTTTGTTGACTCAGTACATTCTTTTCATACTGACATACATATGAGTCAGATTCCAATTTTTGGAACCTTCTTACTTTATAAAGACCTCACTTCATGTAAAAACTCATAAAATGGGCTGTTACCCAATATGGGAAGGGTACCAGACTTTGGCCCTTTCTAAATAGCTAGGCTGGGATCCCTAAGGCATAACAGAAAATGAAGGAATTTGACTAGAACTGCTCTTTCCTTCTGTGAACACTGTAAAAAATCAAGTTCTGGACCAGCACTGCTAATATGATTTTCATTTTGATGTGCTTCATCGATTACATACTATTTTCTAGAGAACAATTTGTCTCTCTCTGTTCACAGTATATTTGAATGTCACTGACCTAACAAGTTACAAAGTGGGTTGGGATACTTTCTGTATCCGATGGTCACCTCATCGATCAGCAACTTCCTACAGACTGAAGCTAAACCCAGCTGATGGTAAGTGCATTTTATTTTTTGCATTTTCTGGAAACATAATTGTCTTATTTCAGTGACAGCACCGCTTAACTGGGCTGGTGGCAAACACCCACCAGTAGCCATGATACATCTGGTTGAGCTTTAAAGCTCTGAACATAACCTGTTTTTCTAGAGTGGTGAAAAAGCTGCGAAGATGGAGTGATGCTTTTTGTCAAGTTAACTTTCATTAGTGGGAATCTGCTAGTTACCTGGGTTTCACATGTACACTGCAATGTTACTCTTCAGTATACTCCAGGGAGCATAATCACCACATAATCTTGTTCTAGAAAGGCTTTTATGGGACAAGAATAAGACTGCTGTCCCATCCACTCCAACCTTCTCTCAGGAGGTCTCTATTTCTACACATATTTGTTCACATATTAAAAGGAAAATAGTGGTTTCTAACTTTCTTTTCATTGTTTTTTTTTTGACAGGTTCCAGAGGACAGGAAATCACAGTACGTGGATCAGAAACGAGCCATTGTTTTACTGGCCTCTCACCAGACACAGAATATAATGCTACCGTCTTTGTTCAGACCCCTAACCTTGAGGGACCTCCAGTCTCTATGAGGGAGCATACAGGTGGGTAACAGATAGTGTGAACCTTCAGTTTTGGCTATAGAACTTGTCTTGTTTCGGCTTAGAACTTGTCTTTCTCCTAAATGTCTTTCAGTACCTTTTAAAAGTGATCTTCTGGCCTCTTTCTCTCAGTGTAATGTCAACTGGAGTTTAGAAGGGAAAGAGAAATTCTTAAGCTCTTCTTCAAACCAAGTATTCCTAACACATGGATGGAAAATGGATGCATTATCAGAGTGCAGTGCTACTCAACTTATGTAAAAGTGTTCCTGTTATAATGAAATCATGTACCTTTTTTTTTAACAATAGCTATAATCTCATTACTCTTGTAACACAAGAAATTTTTCCTTGCCAATTATACATTGTTTAGGTTAGTGAGAAAATATTAGAATCTTTCTATGTGGTAATATAATACATAATCTAGAGTTTTACCTTGAATGAAATAATTTATATGGAATCAAAAAATTATTATTTCATTTCAGTCCTCAAACCTACGGAGGCACCAACTCCACCACCTACACCTCCTCCACCTCCCACGATCCCTCCAGCTCGGGATGGTATGTTTATTTGTAGAATTATTCAGAATTTTTATGTAGTTGCTGCACTGCTTCAGAGTTTAATTCTATTCTTCATAAACTTAAATAGATTTAAAACTAGCACAGCATTTTAGGGAAATGAAGTTTGATCTAGTTTCCTAAAGCTGTCCATTTGATCTTGAGCTTTACTGGACTTCAACATTTCCTGGTTTAGAACAACAAGGTGCCACATTTGGGGAAAAAAAATCATGATATTCTATAGCTCTTCAGCAAGTCTGTGAGTCTGTCTGCTCTCAGCAGACAAATTATGTTTTACAGTAGCTGTTCAGATTAAAAAAAAGTCATTTAAAACATTTACATTTGATTCTTGAGCTCTTTCTCATTTCTTGAACTTTTATTTGAAAATTTTTAATAAATGTTTTTGTGTTGAGCATTAGCTATCCACCAGGTTGAGTGTGTGTTAATAGAATTTTGCTGAAAATTTGTCATTCTTGAATTTTCAAATTTTGAAGCAATGGTCTTTATTTCACAGTGATATGATTGATGTGTTTTAAATATTCCTTTTCTTGGTCTTTCAGTATGCAGAGGTGCCAAAGCAGACATAGTATTCTTAACTGATGCTTCCTGGAGTATTGGTGATGATAACTTCAACAAAGTAGTGAAATTTGTTTTTAATACAGTAGGAGCCTTTGACTTGATTAATCCTGCTGGAATCCAGGTAGGTTTGCTATTTCCATTAGGTACATTTTGAAGGGAAACTGAAGATGAAGCTGGATTACTGAAGTGACATCTGATTTTTCTTTTCTTTCAGAATGCTGTCATTTTTTTGTATTAGATTGTTGTACAACGCATGTGTACATGTGTGTATGTATAATTATTTATGAAATACATTGGTCTTTTTGTAAATACAAAGGGAATCCAGTCTATCCTGAGAGGTTACTATTCTGAAAGACAAAAGTTGTAGTGTGTGGGAATCCTTCAGGCAGATAAACTGGGGTGATGTATGGTCAATTTACGGTTAATTTTATATTTGTGTTTCTTTGTATAGGGCATCAAGAACTGGCCACCACCTAGTTGTTATATGCTAGGTTTTGTTTGTGTCATGTCAGAAATCTGTTTTGGGGATGGTCTGACTGTTGAGTGAGGGTTACATTTTAATTTCTCAGTGCAAGAAAGGAGTGTTGTGCACGTAGAGTCCAGCTGGCTTGCCATTAGCCTTGTCTTGTCGAGCTGCCTAGAATCCCACTGCAGTAAACAGCCAGAATCCCTTTGAGAGGGACACTTTTAGAAGTCTCTTCGTCCCATCCTAAAGACAGATAACATGGGTCCACTCCACAGTGGGCATAGTCAAAGTATGAAAAGGAGAAATGTTAGTCTTCTTAATGAATTCATTATCTTGAAAGAGTAAACAGTAATAGCTAATGAGGGATAGACTTTCAGGATTTCTGGGCTGATCAAAGACATTTCCTGTCAGGCTTCTTACTGTAAGCCTTCTACCATTACTGGTTTTCTTCTACTGGATGAAATCACTGCGTAGGTTCCCATAACCATTTCTCTTTCACTAGATGAAGTGAATGACATGAAATGTGAGAGGGTTTCAAATAATGTCTTTCTGGAGCAATGATCTGCAGGTGCAATACATTTTCCTTGGTTAGAAGGCTTAAGGTGTTTGTTTGTTTGTTTGTTTGGTTTTTTGTGGGAGGTTGTACTATAAAAACTATCTACATTGCTTTTGCCTTTCATCTTCTAGGCATATTTTTAGGTCTTTGATTCCTTATCTTTAACTCTCTAGACATTTTTAAGGAAAAGATATCCCTTATACTTTGCTTTGTCTCAGACATTCTTTATACTTCTTAGCTCTAATGTATACTGAGTAGTTTTCCTTTCCATTTGTTTGTTTTATAATATTTTTTTTCCTGCAGATATATATGGGTCCCTGGCCTAGAGATAGAGAAGGCTTAATATAGGTGACAGAGACATGTAAATGCTAATGTTTAGTAAAATATTTAAGTCACATCCCTCTTGAGATAGTTTTAACAATCTCAGGTTTTGAATTGGATATTAATCATGTAAAAAGGGGAATTTACTTCAGTAAATGTGAATATATACATACAGAGAGTTGTCTATTCAGCATCAGATTAATGTACTATAATACTGCAATTTTACAGAATATTAAAAGGAGCAAAAAGAAATATATATCTATAATATTTAAAGATTATTTCAGAATAAACATTCAGTGATTGTATTCCAGTATTTGAGAGTACACAATTTTGTATATATCTAACTTTATTGACATTTTGTTGCCAAATTCTTTTTGTTTTTTCTGAAGAAAACTGGAAGAGGTTTTGTAGATACTGTACATCTGCTCAGAAGCAGAAAATTGGTACTATATATACTGCACCATACTAATAGAAATAATTTAATCATACGTGTTTAACTTCATATCACATTTCATACATGAAAGAGAAAGAAAGAAAAAAGTGTTGTGTGCACATTGCTGTGATGATATCTCTGTATGTAAACATGTATGTGTGTGCATAATCATGTATATATGAAAAAGATTTTTCAATTATTTAATCCTTACTAATACACTACAATACATATTTCAATTGAGAGAGTTGGTCTGAGTGTGGAGGTATGAGACTGACCACTGTGATATATTCCATTTCAGGTTTCATTTGTGCAGTACAGTGATGAGGCAAAATCTGAATTTAAACTTAATACGTTTGATGACAAGGCTCAGGCCCTGGGAGCTCTTCAAAATATTCAGTACAGAGGAGGAAACACAAGGACAGGTAATTCTGAGCAGTAATTATATTTCTTTAAGGTGAAATATCTTCAGAAACTGCCTCATTATCCTAATATTGCATGGCTGAAGAATTAGGTTTTTATGTTCTTCTGTTTCAGCTGTGTGGCTGTTGCCCTTTCAAAGTAAATGATGAGATTTATTCTTTTGTGGATAATACGACTGACTCCTTGTTCACTGTGCACTTTGCAGGCAAAGCCCTAACATTTATCAAAGAAAAGGTTTTGACCTGGGAAAGTGGCATGAGGCGAGGTGTTCCCAAGGTACTTGTTGTTGTCACAGATGGTCGGTCTCAGGATGAGGTGAGGAAAGCAGCAACCATCATCCAGCACTCTGGTAAGCAATTCACAGTACCGGGCTGTTTCATTTCCTTATGTGTTAAGCAATGCAATTGTAAGTGGTGCTTCAATTATCTGGGAATCCCTTCATCATTTACGGACTCAGAAACGTATTCTGAGTTTTTGTGAAAAACTCAAAAACCATTTAAACGATTTAGACTCTCTAGGCCAGACTTCTTCCTCTAGCCTTTTCTCTGGGGAAGGCTGTGGCTTCCCAAGGCTTTCAAGAAATTCCTCATGCGTATTGTTTCATAGACGTGACTTTTGGTTATTTCTTTCTCTCCTTGCTGTGTGGACCCCAGGGATCATTGTGAGGTGTACTCCTTTCTAGTGCTTTTTATGTAATGGGCCTGGCTTTTTGAGCTTTATGTTTTACCTGGTGTAAACCAGTGGATCTCCAGTTAAAGTAACTGCTTTTGGTGGAGCTGTGTCTGAACTGACTGATTCATTACCTTTTGAACTGAGAAGCATTGCACTTCCTCTTCAGGTTTGCTGAATGTGGCTTATGTGAGTCTAATGACCTGTTGCTGTCCCTGCATCCAGCAGTTTTGCGTTTCAGTGCATGAACCACCTGAAGTTCTGTTCCCTGAGCAAGGAGATGTTGTACTTCCTTACAGAAATCACTGGCATGTAAACCGCAAGTGGTCATCTTTGCCTTTGTGATCTGAAGGAATCAGCTCTGTCTAGATTGTTTCTAAAGATGTTTGGCTATCCTATTCATAAAAATCTCTACGGTCTCCCTGGATAACCTGCTTCAGTGCTTAACTACCCTAATAGCTGGAAAGCTTTGCCTCACATTTCACCGAAGAGTTTCTTCAGGCTAATGAAACTATTGTTTTCATTTAATTTACCTAGTTAACCAGGAAAGCAGTTGATCACTGTCCATTGTAATGGGCGTTCATATTTGAAGCCTGTCATTTCCTCTTTCTGTCTTCTCTTTTTTAAACTCGACAAACCCGTTTCCTTTAACCTCCTGTTGATTGTGTTTTCCAAAGCTCTTATAATTTTCACTCTCCTCTCTCTTGCTTTGATTTCTTTGCATCTTAAATGTCATGCTCAAAGCTGAACAGAGTATTTCAGCCAAAGCTTCACCAGAATTGGCTACAGAGGAATAATTAGCTTCTTTTTGAAAACTTAAAATGTAAATAGATAGCTTTATAATTTCCAATAAATGGGAATTCTGCTTTCAGTCTCCCACCAGCATTTCCAATGTCTGTGCAGTTTCTTGTCAATGATATTTTGTGGGTGATTTTTTTCTATATAGTGCTGAATTTTCGGGTTGACATGGCGCTTAGGGATATGGTGTAGTTGAGAACTGTCAATGTTAGGTTAAGGGTTGGACTAGGTGATCTACAAGGTCTTTTCCAACCTAGATGATTCTGTGATTCTGTTAATTGTGCAGTGACTTTTTTTTTTCTTCCTTGTGTTCTGGTATGGCAAAGAGAGGTCAAATTATCACATGGAGGTGGGAGAAGGGAAAGGAAGAAATAAGTCAGAGGCAGAATTCTGTAAAGTCTAGAAACAAAAACTTGACATAGAAGGCAAGGAGATGCTAATTTAAGGATCTGAAGAGGAAAATCACCCTGACAGACAGGAGATTATGCTGTTACACCTGGTCATATGGTTCAATTCTAGGGTCTGGGTTCTTCTCATGTGACTTAAGTCATCTAACAACTAAATGTCTAGTCTAAGGTCATCATGTAGGGTCCTTTTATGGCTAGTGAAGAGAGCAACAGATAGGCATTTACAGACCACGGCTGCTTCTGTCCTGAAGTTAGCATCTTAGGGAGGTGAGATGAATTGTGTTTTGAATCTGCCCATGTCTGTTGATTGTAGAGGAAGACTATAGACAACTAGCTTAGACTTGTTGCTAACTTGGAAAGTAAAAATTGGTGAGATGAATGCCACCCTAAGAAAGTGAAAGAGAAATTGAGAAGCATGAAATGCCGGAGATGGCAACAGATAGAGAACTGGATAACTAATAGTCTGCACAAAAATTTTGGACACAGAACAGATTTAAGATACTGTAGAGTTGAGAGGATTGTACATTTTGTATGAAAGAGTGAGGGGACAATATAGAAAAGGCTGTGTGAGATTGGATAATGAGAAACAAAAATCAATGAAGGAAGGAGGAGAACATTCTGAAAGATGCAAAAATCAGTTTAATCCCTCCTGAGCTTTGATAGGGTGAAAGGATATCCAGAATGTATGCTTATAATGAAGGCCAGATAAAAGATTAGGTAGAGCCTGAGAAATCAATAGTAGAGATGGTTTGTGAAATATTGACCTGAAAAATGGTATTGTATGTTTACTACATTTCAAGTAACAAGTGTTATTTTTACAGGCTTCAGTGTCTTTGTGGTTGGTGTGGCTGATGTAGATTACAATGAGCTGGCCAAAATTGCCAGCAAGCCCAGTGAGCGTCATGTATTTATTGTTGATGACTTCGATGCCTTTGAAAAGATTCAAGATAACCTTGTCACCTTTGTGTGTGAGACAGCTACCTCAAGTGAGTAGAAGACATTTTTTTTTCACTTTTCCCAAAGTAATATATTTGCTTATACACTGCTACAGTTGTGTAGTGGGTTGGCCCTTGGTGGACACCAGGTGCCCACCAAAGCTGCTCTATCACTCCCCTCCTCAACTGGAAAGGGGAGATATAACAAAAAGCTCATGTGTTGAGATAAGGACAGGGACAGATCACTCGTCAATTGCCATCATGGACAAAACAGACTTACCTTGCAGAAAAAATTAATTTAATTTATTACCAATCAAAATTAGAGTAAGGTAATGAGAAATAAAACAAAAATCTTAAAACAACTTCCCCCCACCCCTCCTTTCTTCCCAGCCTTAGCTTTGCTGCGAGTTTTCTCTGCCTTCTCTCCCACAGTGGCTCAGGGGGAATGGGGGTTGTGGTCAGTTCATCACATGTTGTCTCTGCTGCTCCTTCCTCCTCAGGGGAAGGACTTCTCACACTTCCCCTGATCCAGCATGGGGCTCCTCCCATGGGACACAGTCCTTCACAAACTTCTCCAGCATGAGTCCTTCCCATGGGGTGAAGTAATTCAGAAACAGACTGCTTCAGCATAGGTGCCCTGCGGGGTCACAAGTCCTGTCAGCAAACCTGCTCCAGTGTGGGCTCCTCTCTCCATGGGTCCACTGGTCCTGCCCAGAGCCTGCTGCAGTGTGGGCTTTCCATGGGGTCACAGCCTCCTTTGGGCACATCCACCTGCTCCAGCGTGGGGTCCTCCATGGGCTGCAGGTGGAGGTCTGCTCCACTGTTAACCTCCATGGGTGCAGGGGCACAGCCTGCCTCGCCATGGTCTGCACCACGGGCTGCAGGGGAATCTCTGCTCCAGCACCTGGAACACCTCTTCTTCTTCCTTCTTCACTGACCTTGGTGTCTGCAGGACTGTTTCTCTCATGTATTCTCACTCCTCTCTTCAGCTACAGTTGCCCAGTTGCACAGCAGTTTTTCTCCCCTTCTTAAATATGTTATCACAGAGGCGCTACCACCGTCACTGATGGGCTTGCCCTTGGCCAGTGGCAGGTCCGTCTTGGAGCTGACTGACATTGGCTCCATCAGACACAGGGAAAGCTTCTAGCAGCTTCTCATGGAAGCCACCCCTGTAGCCTCTGGCTACCAAAACCTTGCCACACAAACCCAATACAAGTTGCCATCAGTTGTCACACCTGACATTTAAGGTACATAAAAAGAAATGTTAATATATAAAAGTTAGGTTTCATAATAAGTGGGCATACTGTAAGGGAGCAAGTTGCTTTTTAAAAATTTTGAAGTAGGTATTATATTTTATGTAATCTTGTCTCATATTTCAAAAATACCGGTATAACAAAAAGAGAGTAACAGTCAGTGAGAATTACTGCTTTTTATGAAGTAGAATAATGCCTAATGTGAACTGGGGGGCACACAGGTCTCTTGTTTACCACTGTTCTAGGGATGCTAAAGAGGTGTAGCTATAGTGTGTGATCCTGGTTTAAAATTATCTAAGTAAAGTTCAGTTGTTTACTCAAGTGAAATCCTTGTATGGCAAAAATGAGAAATTCTCAGGCCTGTCATGTGCAACTGTGTACTCCCTAACTGCCTCCTCCGCTGGCTGCTGAGGAGCCATATAAATCTGCAGTTTTTCCTTGTGAATCTGACAGCTATTATGAAGCCTGACTCATGCCTTAAATATTCATGGAAAGACTGTGTCATTGTGCTCCTTTTTTCCTTATGAATTAGACTCTTAAAATATTTGGGGGTTTATTTGTTATTCCATACAATTTATCATGGTAGAAATATCCTACTAACAGTAAAGATTTTAACAGTACATCTACCACAGAGCAGAACACTGTATGACAAATGTAGCAAAAGTTGGCTGATAATTAATAATAGCACAGACTTTCTGGTAATAAAACTTTCTGAAGTATATATATGTTCATATCCTGTTAGATTTTATAGTTTTGAATTATATGTTGTTTCATGTCTTTTAGCTTGTCCTCTTATTTACTTGGAGGGATACACTTCACCTGGTAAGTAACTGTCTAATATTTTGGCGTAGGTTCATTTGTATCTTGTACAGCTCTACAGAGTTTTTATTTTTTATTTTCTCTCTGGATTTAAAGGTTTCAAGATGCTGGAATCATATAATCTAACAGAGAAACATTTTGCGTCTGTACAAGGCGTATCACTGGAATCAGGCTCTTTCCCAAGCTATGTAGCATATAGACTCCACAAAAATGCCTTTGTCAGCCAGCCAATACGGTAGGTAAAGACTCATATTTAGGGCAAGCAGGTGAGGAAGGATTAATAGAATTTATAGATGATGGCGTTAGTATCTTATGGAAGATGCATTTATTTGATGAGTTTTTTACCGAACTCCAAGAAATATACTCCAAAGAACATCTATCATTGTTCTATTAAATGCTAATCTATTTCTTCCATTGCGATCTGTTCACTGTTAATCCAGTTGTTTATTATTCTCTTTTGAGATTATGCTTCTTAACCGTTTGAGTTGCCTATAATGCACAGTTTGTCCTTAGGTATTTGAACAACAGCCTCCATAGTACAATGAGCTCCACGTTGCCAGAGAGAAATGGTTTCAATATGAAGGCATAAGCACTACTTTTTGCAAAGGCATCATTCATACTGCAGTAGGCAACACACTGGCACCATAGGCTTAGGGTAGTTTCTTCTCTACTTGAGTTGCCATATTTGGCAAACGGAGTGGAATTTTCAAGGGTCTGTGGTCTTAGAGCTTGGTTATAGAGGGGCAATATACGGTCATTCTTGCCAATGTTTTTTCACAAAACCCAAAAAGATTTAGCAGTTAGTTTTACTAAGATGGGAACAGCAAGTTTCAAAAAAAGTCATTCAGAGTTAGAGGAGATGCCTAAAGATAGCCCATTATTCCTATTAAATTTAAGGAAATTTAATCTTCTTTTCATATAAGTCTTTGAAATCTGCTATCCTGCCAGACTGGGTAAATATCAGATCACAGGCACAGGAGCTGAGGTATATGAATAAATAATTTATTTTTGTCAGCCTTCTCAGTTCACAACTTTAAAAGTGGAGGACTTGAGGACTTTTTGAGTTCATTGACCTGCCATTGTAGCTATGGGGGTGATGGATCTCTGACAGCCTGGATTTTTATGATCTAGGGAAGTACAGATAATCCCAGTTTTGCAACTCTCTTACATTAAGACAAACCTTGCATTTAGCAGGATAAGATGATAAAAAGACAGTAGAAAGGCAGCCTTCCTATTTATTTCATTTTTTTTTAGAATGTTGTGATACGTAGTCTTCTGTAAGAGGTGGAGTAGATTTGCCAGAGTATTCTGGGCACTTATTTTTCATGAGAAGCCAGAAAATAAAACGCATTTTAGACTGAGTCAGCAAAGCGATAAAAGCATCCTGATCCTGGTGGCATAGTTGTTTCCATATTTGAAATAACTTGGTATCTGAGTTATAAATAGTGTTGCCATATCTACTTGAATATTTTCATTCTTGGGCTTTGCTGTGTGGTGTTGTTGACTTAGTGATATGGCTATTATTGCAGTGCCCATAATTGCATGGGTACATAAGCTTTGCCTACAATACAGAGCAGCTCCCCTCTTCATTTTAAAGTTTCTATATTTATGTTCATGATGCCAAATCCCCCCCCTCCTCCGCCCCCTTCTCAGTTCCATTATAATGGTTAAGGAGAAGCAGAAGTTACCTCCTTTTTTACAGTTGCCTTCCTGCATTCCTTCCCTTCCCCTTCAGAAAATGCTGGAGTCCATTTAATGCAAGTTTTTATTTACTTTTGGCTTTCTGCTTTTTTAATGTCGAACAGTCTAAACATCACAAATCTAAACCTCAGCCACTGATGAATGAGGTGGAGCCCAAATAAATCACCAATTGCAGAGAATACGTTAATTAACTAACTCCTTCACCGTATCTGTTCCTGAAGGGCAGCAATACTTAAGTGCTGTTTTCTGTTGCCTAAAGCAGGCCAGATGAAAAAAGAATAAAGTTGCGGTCCTTTTCTCTGTACTTATCATCAAGGAATTTAAAATATGTGTAGTTTATATGGAATCTTGCCACAGGAATACATCTCTAATAGTTCTTGGTCATATTCTGGTTTCCTCCATAACCATGGTGTGTGGATCAACTGAAGACAGGCTGTGAGTTCATCTTAACAAATCATATACTGTTTTTTATCACAAAGTTCTTTTCTGTTTGAGAGAGTAGTTAAAATGCTCAGTGGTTTCCCTGTTACTTTCATGTCTTTTCTTTGAAAAAGAGAAAATGATGAAGATCTTACTTTCCTCATGTGTTTCCGTGTGAAAAAATATCTTCATATTGTCTTAACAGGGAGATTCACCCAGAGGGATTGCCACAGGCATACACTATCATCCTGTTATTCCGTCTTCTGCCTGAATCACCCAATGAGCCTTTTGCAGTTTGGCAGATTACAGACAGAGATTACAAACCACAAGTTGGAGTTGTGCTTGATCGTAAGGATGATTCTGCTGATTGCATAGAGAATTTATTTGTTACATTACTTTGCATGCATTCTTCCTGAATATTTCCAACCCAAAGCATTCCTACATTCTAAAAGGATTATATATTTTTAGTTTAAGAGATATTTTTTTTTTACTTTGTACATCAATTAGTTTTTTCAACTAAAAATAATTCATCTAAGATATGTTTCAACTTTGGTATTACCTCTACAACCAAAGGAAAATACATCTATATACTTATGGGTCAGTGAGACCATCTATAACCTGTGCTTACCCAATTGAGTGGTATACTACATTTTATCTATGAGTGTATCTTAGGTTGGTGGTTTCAGTAGTACATATGAAATGAAATATATTATTTTCATTTGTTGCAGCTGCCAGTAAAGTGCTGTCATTCTTTAACAAGGATACAAGGGGAGAGGTTCAAACTGTAACTTTTGATAATGATGAAATAAAGAAAATCTTCTATGGAAGCTTCCATAAGGTAAAGGATTGAAATGGTGAATGTTGCTTTCTGAAGTGCTGTTCTTTGAAACAAAAGACAAGCAAACAGAAGTCACTGTCAGTTATATCTGGTCTTTGTATAGTACTATAAGTTGACACAGGGATTTACAGATCATGTAAAACAAGATCTCTGAAGTTATAGCTCTTTGAACTGGTATAAGAGATTGTCAAGGATTTGTCACGATTGTGTAAATGAAAGGATATATCTGAACAAGACATCATAGGCTGATTCCTGGCGCATGAAAGAGGAAGAATAAAAGATAAACTAGAAAAAAAAGAGAAAAGAAGTTGTAGTGAGAAACTACTGGGGGGGAATGTAATAATTTGAAATCATTCAGAGCAGATGAAGATATAACCACAGAAAGTAAGTAGCTATTGACTTACAGATAACAGCAGGGAACCAATTTTGGGAGCTGAATAAGATTCATATGTTTAGCAAACATAATACATGTATATGTATATATTTTGTATGTATGAATGTGTATTGGTATATTTTTGGCTTAAATTCACTGGGCCTAAAATATTCCAAAGTAACATTAGCTAAAGAAGCAACGATAACGAGAGAGAGCCCATAAATATTGTATAATCTGTTTGTGATTTAGAATGATACTCACGTTTTTTCAATTGTCAAAATGGCTAGTGAGATCCTTACATGTTAATGCATCTACCTTCAGCTGTGATAGTTTTGTGCTTGCTTTTCTAATTTTGTGCACCGAATTATGAAAACTAGGTCCTGCCACACTTCCTTACCTCTAGTCATCAGGAAGTGTTTGACTCAGGCTACATATATATCTAAAACACGTTTAAAAATATTTTCTTTCTGTGTTAAGTATATATGTTTAGGGAAAGAGCATGAGTTGCAGTTGCAACATTTTTGGTCAGCTGAAATGCACATTCCCATGTTTTCATTTATCTCCCTTCTGTTTAGTTTTCTTCTGGTGACTAAGTATGGCTGCAGTGTAACAGTTGTTCTCTTTATGATACCCTCTCCTGCATGACTGGTTATTACCAGCATTCCTTTGAGGATACTGACAAGAATTTTCTTCTGTCAGCTTGCTGATTAGGGCCCACATTGTCGACCTAGATCTGCTAGGGTGAAATTAGGGAAAGATAGCTGGTGCCAGCATTATAATGTTTTGTGACTTCATCTGTTTAAAACACAGATGACTACAAAAATCAGACAGTGCTATAAAAGCTATTGGTTTCCTCAGAATTTGACAGAGGATGATTTCACAAACTGCTTGTATGTTATATTCAATTATTTTTATTTTATAATTTATTTAATGGCTAATTATTTTGGCATATATGAAGAATTATGTATGTCATTGACTTTGTAACTGATACTTAGGAGTAGGCTCAGGTCACACGTGCATTAGACAGCTTCTATTTTGTCCTTGGCATTTGGCTTTTTGCCTTTCTTGTTTTTTGATAGCTTGGTAGGACAACTGAATTTTAAGGAAATGTATTAATCTACTGGAGTTATAAAAACTGTCAGTAAATGCTAGGACAGATACTGTTTTGGTGTAAATGTTGAGTCATCACCAAGAAGTACTGTTAAGATACAGAACAACATGTAGCATGCCTCATTTTAGGTAGTGTGAGAGTTGAGACTTCCTTTCTTCAGGTCACTGGTGTGAAACTCTACACGCTGTACCGCCAGCAGTCTGTTTTAACTGTCTGCTGCTAATTTCACTGATGTTCAGAGTCATATTTTTCCTTGTAGTTCCTCTAAATGTGATAGAGCTGAGCAGAATTATCTGACAACATTTACAGTGAAGCTTTGCTCATTTATCAGAGCAAATGGGGAACAACCTGTAACCCCAGAAATACTAGCAGTTATATATAACTTTATTACACTTGCTGGTGAAAAACAATTGTAGGTGAAATAAAAATACAGAATTTTGTGTTATTTTAATAGTTAAATACACTTATACATATGAACAGAAAGCAATCCTAAATTACCAAACGATGTACAGGAGTAACAACCATTTGCAAATGATCTTAAAGCTCTGGAGCTATGAATTCTTGCTTGTGAGATTATTTCTGAAGCAAAGATGTATCAGTTATTTAGTGTAGTGTGTCATTCCCCATCTTTTTTTCCCCAGAAAGCAATCAAAAGTTCAGATTTTGATAGTATTTAAAGTAGCTGGAATAGCCTTTATTTAAAGAGCTGTATTTGGGATTTTTCATCATGTAACTGAGCTGCCTCCTCTGGACTCTCTCCAGGACTCTCAATACTGAGATTGCTATATGAGTCAGGTTGTTAATGATAACATCATCGGATTCCCCAGCTCATGTGCTGGGAAAGCCTCATGTATCAGCCATGTTGATTAGCTCCTAATAAAGGATAGCAGTAGTTTCAGCTGGATGAAGGAAGGAAAGTAAGATTAAAACATTTCAGAAGTTACTTTTGCAATTTTTCTTACCATCCAGTTTCAAAGAAATGACAAATCTTCAGAATGCAAGAAGATGTTTTCTAAAATATCAAACATTTTTGTGGTTTTCATTCGATGATTTACTGGCTCATTCAGTGAGGCACAGTTAACTACACCTAACTGTGCAGGGAAATTTACTTTGGCATACTTGAACACTTTGCGTAGCATAGCTACGGTGGAAGCTGTTGAATCTGGCAAGTCCCATAGGAAAAATCCTGACTGACGGAGACACTCATTAAATTTATAACTGAACGTTTTGGAGAGACAGAGGACTTCTACTTCTTATTCTTACCATGCTAGACTTCCTTTTAGATTGCAGTTTTGCAGTAGTTTGCCACAGGAAATTTGATAATGAGTCTTTCTGCCGAGGTACATATGGGATAATAGTTTGCTTAGCTTATTGATGTGGTTCATTTAGCAGCAGATCAGAACACCATTAAGCTTTATCTTAGAATAGATCTCTTAGAGAGAAAAATAAAAGCATGTTTTCCTTCTTAAAACTTCAGTGCCTTCTGGCACTGAAAATGATGAGAAGTGATGCTTTATGTTGATGTGTTAGAAATTGAAGAGAATGTTTCTGTTAAAAACAAAATGTAGCAGGATTGAATACAGAGATGTTTTATTTGCTGTAAACACTACATGTCTACTTTTGTTAGATTTATGCCTGGGCCATGAGATTCAGGCTGGTGCTAAATCAGCAGTTAGCTGACTGAGTCAATTACCTGGGGGAACTCTGCTTATTTTTGATTGCTGGGATCACTTCTTCGGATGGATAGGTGATGCTCAGCAGTCATTGCTGTTGGAACATTTTCAAATTGGTTGTCTTATTCAGCGTTCTGATGTAGATTCACCTCTCCCAAGTTTTGTGTGCAAATGAAAACGCAGTAATATATGCAGGTGTAATTTACTTTATTTAAATTGTGACAAATAATTAACATTCCAGTAGAAGGACTTGCATGTTAGGTACCTTTCAGAATTAGTAAATTACATCTGTGACACACTTAAACTGTTTGATGCTTTAGTTAACTTGTAAAATTTAGTCATATAATTAAATGACTGAGTATATGATGTATGAAAAAATGCTAATGAATTTAAAGCTTTGTCATGGTGCTTATTTTATTTTGTGGAAAGTTTGGTATTATATACCAAACTATACTTTGGACACACTCAGTTATCTTTCCATTATTTTTTTATTTGGCCAATGAACAATGTTGGGAATGTTATTTAAAAAGCACTTGTATACACAGCACTGAGAATTAAACTGTGATGCCAACTCAATTTCAGATGACAAAAAATAAGGGCAGTTTTAAAAGTCTTTATTCCAATTACATAAAGGATAATCACATGATGTTTAAAGAGTTTTAGATAAAGCTATGCTGATGCCTTGGAGACAACTCCACATGGGAAAATATTTAATATAGAAAAAAAGAACAAATTCTCAGGAGATTGTTCAGGCACTTGTTGACTTAGGACATTTAAGGAAATCTTTGTTTCAACTTTATGCCAAATTTTTAAGCAGTCATCAAATAGCAATATGTTTCTGAGGGGTTGTGTACTGTGATAACAGAAGCTTTAAAACATAAATACATACTTCAAGGATTCTTTACTGCTGATCTTACTGTGTTGATATTTTAACAATTACATAGATGCTATAATGTTGTATATAAAATATATGCAGTATGTGAGGTATATAAAGGCACTGAAACCTTTCTGTTGCCTTAAGATGTTCTTCCAGCAATGGTGTATTAGAATTTCTAAAATGTCATACCCTTCTTTCTTTGTTGGAGACTCCTGAGCATCTTCTGTTTTCATAGAAATGTAGGAAATTCACTTGCATAACAGTCGCCATATGTACCACAAATTTTTGGAATGGTAACCTTTGCTTCAGTTTTGTTTGTTCTGTTTCAGATTTACTGTGTTTCCCCAAATACTTCATTCTCTTCTCCTGGTAAACATACTCTCCCGTTGTTACAGTCATTCTTTTCTCCTTCCTAAGTTTCTCTTACTTACAATAATTAATCTCTTCCTCTTCTTCCCCGTTTCCCCTTATTTTGGCATATGTTTTTGTAGCCCAATTTCTCTCATGGAAATGTCTCTCTTGCATCTTCCGTTATTTTGTCTTTTTCTGGGCAGGCTTCTCTGCTCACTTCCTGTATCTCATGCAACTAATGCCTCTGGTTGAGTCACATGTGGAAACTGAACCCTGGATCTTTGGATCTGAAACAATCTACTCTCTGAACTACAGACAGAGTCTGTTAGCCAGTGGGCAGCCACAGACTCATAAACCTCTTGTGTGGTCCCAGCCATCAGAAGAGGACAAGAAGAGTTTATATTCACTTCCTTTCAAAAATTATTTTTATTTTTTACTTTTATGCCATCTTAAAGCAATTTTCAGGCAAGCTTTTTTAAATAGATCATTGTAGTTCAACTATTACATTAAACAGTACTTCTTAGCTATGCTTGTGTATTCATCTTATTGACCTTCAACACATTTTAAAGAGGTTACTAATGTCATAGACTTTCCTTGAGTTTGAATTTTTCCACCAGTTGAAAGTAAAGCAGGATTAGTAGGAAGAAAATTTAAAACAGTATTACCTAAACAGTGAAATACTGTTAAATTATTGAAGTAAATATGCCTATGTGCTTTTTCTAAATACTATGTTAAACTTTTTTTCAGGTCCATATTGTTGTAACTTCATCAAATGTTAAGATTTACATTGACTGCAGTGAAATACTGGAAAAACCAATTAAAGAGGCTGGGAACATCACAACTGATGGCTATGAAATACTTGGGAAACTTCTGAAAGGTGACCGGAGATCAGCAACAGTAAGCAATAAACATTAATCCATTCATTAATGCAAGCCCTTGAAATTTTCTGGGGAAAGAGATTAGAGATTAAGGATGGCTAAGAAACCGGTATTGCACCCAAAGCTTTCAAGTGTCTGTACTGCAAGAGCCAATATACTTAACTAAGAAATTTCATCTTCATAGATTCTCATTCTTAGCAGAATTACAAGAATAAAAATCGAATAGCTGAAAGTTGCAGTCAGGTAAATTCAAACAAGAGTGGAAATGTTTTTCTTTTAATAGGGAGAGCATTTAGTCATTGGAACCATTTACTGTGGATTCTTTATCATTGGAAATCTTTAAATGAAGATTGTTTTGTTTCCTGAAAAACATTAATGAACAGGTTTTAATTCTGGCAAGTCCTATGGTCTGTCTTGTACTGGGTGATCAGAGTAATCTCCACTGGTTTATGAGTTATAAATCTATAATGAAAAAGTGGCTGCTGCTATCAAGGGCACATCAATTAGCTTGATGGATTAACTATACTTAATATGTAATCATTGCTATTACCTGGTCTTCATATTAGAAGATTTAAGTCTGCAATCTGAGCCATGTGTGCAAAGCCTAACACCTGACGAAGGTTCTCAGTGCTCACCACTAAATGTTTGGTTGTACCTATCAAACTACAGGATCAGAGCTCTTGGGGTAAAAAAAAGAGAGGAAACTGCTTTTACAGTACAGTCTACCTAAGGTCCCCACTTCAGTCTTTGCAGAACTTTTCCCTGCTAATGTCAGTGGAAAGTTCCATACATGAATCTGAATTAATATATGACCCAAGGACTGCAGTCCTTAGAGCTGGTCCAAAAGTTTTTCAGCCAGATTTCATGTTGCAGTGCACAGGCACTCAGCTGACGTAGAAGTTCATCAGTATTATCCTTTAAGTATTGCAAAATACTTCTTGAGTCACTTTATTTAATTAACTTTTTGCCCCAGAACAAGAGCAAGCATCAGTGCTTGAAGTTCTTGTAGCCTTATGTGGGCTTGGTTTTAAATTTTTTATTATTTTAAAATCATTTTTCTGTTGGTGTCAAAAAGAGAAGTGAGTCTGAATGATGTTAACTACATTAGAAATAATTTTTTTGAGGAGTCATTTTTAATGATAATGCCACTAGATTTCATATATAACATCTCTAGTATCTTTCAAGAGTTCTCCTTTCTTTTACAGTTAGAAATCCAGAATTTTGACATTGTATGCAGTCCAGTTTGGACTAGCAGAGACAGATGCTGTGATCTTCCTTCTATGGTAAGTATAAATGAAGAAGAGGCTATTCAGAAAATCATTGTTAATAACAAATGTAACAATATCAATATTAGCCTCTATTATACTTTCTACTGACAACACATCACAGTTGTCAGAGCAGCCAGTGAACATCACAGCATTTCAGAGTTTTGTGTCTGAGGGAGAAATATTGTAGTGTGCTAGAATTGAGTCCCTTAGGAATGGTGGAAAAAAAATGTCAGTTATTTCAGTGATATTTAAGATCCTAGGTATTATGAATGGAATAGCTATATTATTTTTTTATTTAATCTGTTCTTAGATTGGCATTCAAAAAGTAACTAGTTTATTCTCTGTCAGTGCAAGCTGATTGTCTAATGGATATAAATATTAGAACAACAGAAGTTGCATATGAATTTAATTTTGCCTGTGCTTCTGTTGTTAGTGTCTTGTATAGCTCACAGAGGAAATTTGCTAAAAATATGAAAGGTCCTCTAGAAACATTGGAAACCACTGTTTAGTTGTGAGTTTTACTTATACTTTAAGACAGGGTAATAGAGAATCTTGCAGTTAACTGTTTTAGAAAAGTATGCTGCCACCAAGTACTTGTCTTTAAAAGGACGGTAATAGTTGTGATTGAATTTTCAGAGAGATGAAGCAAAATGTCCAGCTCTTCCAAATGCTTGCACCTGTACTCAAGACAGCGTGGGACCTCCAGGACCCCCTGGACCAGCTGTAAGGAACTATTCGCAATAGACAGATTTTATGATTTTTACATTTATAGAAGTAGTTTTCTGTTGATCTGTAGTTTTGTGAAACAAAGGTCAGTCAGAGAGAGAGTTTCTATCAACATGTCCATAACATCATGGTAATATGTTCCCCTTTGGGAACAGTTAGGCAGCTCCTACCACCTCTACTTGTTTACATAATAATACTTTTCCCATATTTCCACTGTGATCACTGTGAATTGCTCCTCATTGGTTGATAGGTTGAAAGAATCTGGCCCAATCTCAGCTGTCTCACACTTCATGTACAAGATATTTTTCATGGACTGTGCAAATATTTTTCCTAAATACAGAGTCAGGATTTCACTCCAAGGAAAGATTCTTTACTGTGTCAGGGAAATAAATTAGTTGCTCTCTTTTTTTATGTGAAGAGATAGTAATCTATGGAATGGATATGTGCCTACCAATTGCTTTGAATATAAGGGAGTTATTCTCAGCCCAGTAGTGCTTCTACTTTGAAGCTATCAGAAATGCTGCTTGAAGAATCTGAAGTCCAGTTAAGTTGTCTGGCAGTCTACTAGAGAGGTAACCAGAGATTTTGATGAATATAAATTGAAGATGTTTATACGTGCAGAGAGAAAAATAAGAATAATTTTTCATGGGCTGAATTGGCAAGGCTGAAGCTGATGTGGTTTACCTGAGTTTCTGATGCACCTTTTATTATAATATTTTTTTAGCAGTGTGGTCTATACACTTCAAAACTTTGGGCTATCACATAAGAGTTTGATAAAGAGGATTCATCACACACACCAGTATAATGTACTCTTGTTATATATTCATAACATCTTGTTAAAATATATATTTTCTTTCCAAATATTCAATTTAGGGTGGCCCGGGTGCTAAAGGTCCCAGAGGTGAAAGGGGTTTGACTGGATCATCTGTAAGTATCTTTCTGGAATGCATCTATAATGTTGCAATGCTTCTATAATGTTGTTACATGCTTACCTGTATGAAAGTTTGTATGCTTAGTTCTATGCTGAGCTACGAATGGAGATTAAAAATTTACTTGGAAATATGCCTATATGTTATTTATGTGCAGCTTACCTATTTGAGACTATATATACACAGCCTATATATATATGTAGACTCAAAAGCATTGACTGCACATCAGGAAACTAGAGTACACGCATCAGGGTGTTAATACACACTCTGTGGCATTGTTGTCCTTTCTTCTGTACAGAGGAGACAGCTATACTTTTAATTAACACTGCCAGAAGGCATGTATTGTCCTGACACTACCCACATGAATCAGAGACTAGCTTACGAAAGGATATACCACTTGGATAACTGTTTCCACAGTTGTTCTGAAGTATTAAATGTGTCTCCAGGTTTCTGACTTCCATTAAGTGTCTAACCCAAAGGATTTTGCAGTTACAGATCTAAGAAGGGGATGTAATTTACAATCTTGCTTTAATTTTCTGCTTTAAGGGGCCACCTGGTCCTCGTGGTGAGACAGGTCCTCCTGGCCCTCAAGGTCCTCCAGGTCCTCAAGGTCCCAATGGGCTGTCAATCCCAGGTGAACCGGTGAGTGGACATTTTGAGTGCGGGTGGCAATGTGTGTGATCAGAGCTGTCCATGGGGATGGTGGTCTTGGGAAGAGGGTGGCAGCTTTGCCCTAACATTCATTTTTTCCCTTCCCTCATGAAACAAGTCTCCTTCTGAAACAAGTCTCTTTCAATTCAATAACATTTTCTATCCTAAATGTTACATGTGCTTATGGGATGCCAAAGAAAAGGCAGAGTCTAAGCATTGCAATGTACATTGTGCTCCTCTGTTTTTAGTCTTACAGCTTTTCTGTAGATGCTAGGCCTTCAAGTTCTAGGACTCAAAACTATCAAACTGGTGCAGGAAGCATGCAGTATTACTCTGAAGACACAGATCTTTCTCACAGATTTACACATCCAACTTCTATTTTCTGAACTTAAATCAGTAGCTGAAAGTTCAGAGAGGCAATGGGTGCCTAGATTTAAGCATACAAAACAGCTCTTCATTCCTAGGGGCTTTTTTGGCAACAGCATGCATATTTTAGTGAGAGGTTACTTCTGATTTCATGTACATGCCTTCAAAGCCAGAGTAATTATTGACACTGATGAAGTTTCACCAGATTCTGGTTATTATAGCAGATAGATAGCATAGGTAACCCTTTATCTACATTCTGAATGTATTAAGACTGATTTTGCCATATTTTAATAAGTAATCACCCCAAAAGCAGGAATACAATTTTGATGTTTCCTGTTTAGGATTATCTTGAATTTTAATATAATCAGGAGCTTTTTGATTAAGTCTTTGATTAATATATAAAGTTTATGGGAAAAAAGATAGAATGGTGTCTGCACAGTCTCATTTTGCATTTGAAACCAGGTTACCTTCTTAGTCTGTAATGTAATTTAGGAAATGGAAAACAAAATGTGCTTTAAGATAGACATTATGTTCACCTTCTGTTTTGTAAGGACAAAGTAGAAAGATTTCATTAACCAGTGTAGATGCTTTTCAGTTTTTTGTTATATACCAGGGGGAAAAACTTGATTAAGATGTCCTAGAGGTGTCAAATAGCAAGAAGGGCCAAACGCATTTTTTTTACATGTGGAATGCAATAAATATATTTATTTGTCACATTCAGTTTGAAAATATCTGAAGAACAAAGCCACCAACACTGGTGGAACTTCTTATTACTTAACAATAAGTTAGAGCACCACTTTTGAGTTATGTAATTTCCTTTTTCATATCAATTGCAATTCACATTGGTGGAATATGTTTGCAAATTTTTTGATAATTTGTGTGTCATCAACAGTTATTAATGCTGGATTATCACACAAGCCACTGTGGAAAATAAATATTGTATTGTCAAATTTAGCTTATGTGGGTTTAGACTGTGCATTTATACTACAGTGCTGTAGTGTATGTGGAATGCAAACTAGTTGTGAAGGACAATACGTTGCTGCTTTATATGCTCCTACACCTTCTGTCGTGGAAGTGTCTAATGCCTTTTAGACCATGGGTTAGAGAAAAGCAGTGACACTTTTAAAAAGACTGAGTTTTTACCTTTTGTGAGTGTAGACAGCTCCATTCGCCAGTTAAGAAAGATAAGGGAGGCTGGGAGAAAACATGTAATCCTTCCCTGCTTTCCTGCTTGTGAAGACATTGCTATCAGTCTCTCTTACTGAAAAGTCCACTTCACTTCTTTATCAAAATATGTGCCCCCTTCAGATATCTACTTGCCTATGTTTTTAATATAATGTCAACCAGTCATCATGCATTTGCAAATGTTTGTGAGATGATCAGTATTGCTTCAGTTAAGAAATATATGTATCCTGATTCGTTCCATAATACGTAGTTGGCTTATGGATTCCTAAATTTAGGTATCTTGCAGGAAATATTTTGTGTCCATTTACACAAATTAATTATTTTGCTTGTATATTTTGTAATTCAGAATCTCTAACAATCATTTATTAAAATTATAGGGTCGTCAAGGAATGAAAGGTGATGCTGGCCAGCCTGGACTACCAGGGCGATCGGTAAGTCCATGCTTAGACAAGATAATGTCATTTTACACTATTCCTGACGCAGGTTGGCTGCTGGACAGCTGTCTTTGACATCGCTAGGAGTAGTGGGTTCTTCTCATACCTTCCTAGAACAGCTGTACTGAGTCAAGCCAAAGGTCCATCTGGACAGTTGTGAATGCACAGGGACAGACCATTGGATTAGAAAAAGTACACTGATAACTCCCCAGGAAGGTCCCTCAACTTCTGACCACCTGCAGTTAAATGCCTTCCTAAAATAAAGGTTGCAGAATCTTTGCTGAATGCCTCTTCAGGAATGTTGTCTAATTGCTTTCTACTTTTGGAAGTCAAATGGCCTTGGGACATTACTTGTATGCTTTCAGAAAGAAGAAAGCTAAATTAAATTTCACTTACTTGCAGATTTCTATATTGTAAACTAGGATTAGGTTTTGAGGAAACCTTTTGGATTTGGATAATCTAAGGTCATTGATCTGCACATGTGATGACATAACTAATATTCCTTGGTTACTATATTGTCCTTGATTTACTGGGGATATAAAGACTGTATGGGAGATGCTTAAATGGTGTTGTGGGTTTAGTTTCATATATCAGATAAGGTCAGTCATGGACCAAGGGCCTTCTATTCTTTATCTGTTTTATTAGTCCTTATAACCCTGAATAGTAAACATGTAGGCAATAGTAATGCCCTGTAGAAAGCAATGCTACATTTTTGTGTACAGTAAGATTAGACAGAAATGGGGGAAGGACATGACAACATGATACAAGACTGTTCAATATCCAGTTCCTACAACAGTGATACTGATCCTACAGAGTGTTGAATGAAATTATTCCTGAGTGCCCTCTAATGTAGCTTGTCTGTTTAATTTTAGGGTCTATTCTCTACCCAAAAGCTACAAGGAACAGAAACAGATAACTTAGCATGTGCACAATAAAGCAGCAGAATTATAAAAAAAGGACAATAGGGGCAAAAGAATAATAAAGGAAGAGTCTAATTTTTGTTTCTTTAGCCACACTGATTCATGACTGCAGCTAGGCTTTAGCACCAGGTGATAAAGGATTAGCTGACAACTTTAAGTCATGCTTGTAAAAGCAATAAACCAGACATCTATTTTATGGGAACAGTACTGAAAATTATTTTTAAAGTTGAATTATGGGCTGGTAAGGAAATGGAAGTAAATAGTAGTGAGGGTGAAGACTCTTGTATCATGTATATGCAATAAATGGTTTCTCCTAAAGGTTTGTTTTGTTTTTGTAAATGTCAAAAAGCAACCTTGAAGACAGTCAAATATTTAAATGAGTGCATATATACTGTCATGATTAGCATAGCAGTGATGTTTGTTCTGTCATAGATACAGTTCATCATTCCTCTCCCCTCTAGGGAACCCCAGGTTTACCTGGTCCACCTGGCCCAATGGGACCTCCAGGAGAAAGGGTAAGGTTTCCTCTTTTTATGTTCTGAAAAAAAAAAAAGTAATGTGGGTTTTTTTCCCCTCCCTTCTTTATCATATCTTTTTATTTTCAAATGCTTTTTCAAAAGGAGTCCTTTTATCAGTATCCAACCTGGAGAGGTAAAAGTGGTAGGACTGGAAGACCCTAGGGGAGAAAACGTCCCCAGATAGCCATAATGTAGCTAGACAGGTTGTGTAAAACTTGCACTGCTCACTCTCATGACTAGGTTCTTAAATGCCTGCACCCATAGAGCAGTTGTCCACTGGGCAGGGCTCTACTGAGGTACTCAGCCCTGCTGAGTTCCACACACTGTTGCTGCTGCAGGGGATCCCTCTGAAACTCTGCTTGTCTCAGTGTCTGAGAGATGTCATGTCTGTAAAGAATCCATCTGTGCTATTCTTACTTTGAAGGTCAAACTTGCTCCTTAACTATTGAGCTAAGAACTTTTCTTTGGATGGGGAGGTCTGAAATATCTTCATAATGAAAGGCATGCACACAGGTATTTCATTGTGGAGTTGTTGCAATCCCTTCTAATTTGGGGTCAGCTAAGCAAATCTCTTTTGTCTTCACAGTGGCATATCACCTTTGAGATGATTGAAGCAATGACTTACCTTTACAGTCAAAATTAATAGCTGATATATGCATTTATTGTTATCCTTTAGTGGGAGTTGATAGCCGGAAAAGAAAACAGACCACCATATGATAGCCAGTGGCCAAAGAACATACCATTGGATTAGTGGGTCATTGGTGGGCCATGGACCTTCGATGTTAATTTGTGAATGCTATGTTAGATTATTAAAATGGGATTTCTCAGCATCTCTTCTTGCAGGGGAAGTATCTGAGAGGGAGGTTGTTCTTCATTTAAGTAGAAGCCTCAGATTTTTTTCAGTTAATCTGTGAGTGAGAGAAGAGCAAAAAGGGCAATCTTGCTCCTCTGGGATAGAACGACGATTCCTTTTCTTAAAAATGTTGGGAGAGACTCATTTCATCTTCAGTTAATCAAGAGCAGCTGAACATCTAAACTGGCTGAAGCTCATTGTTCCATAACCTTCTCTAGCATTAGTCTTGATAGCTATATTTATAACTTACATTGTGGTTGAGTTTTAAAATACATGCTAGTAGTAATCAGGAGTATTGCAATTACATAATCTTAAAGGCCATTTAATCAGGCTACAATCTTAAATTAATCTCTAATCATGTTTTTGTTTTTAAATAGGGTTTCACAGGAAAAGATGGTCCCACAGGTCCCAGAGGCCCACCAGGACCAGCGGTAAATATAATTTTGTCTTTGATATACTCTGAAATAAGAGACCTGAGCCAAGAGAGAGCCACACTGACATTTTCAGTTTCTGTCAAATATGAAATGGATCCTTTGGTTAATATCCTAAATAGATCTGGGAAATTCTCAGTAAAAGGTGAGCAGACAGCTATGTAAAGTATGTATTCACAAATGTTCATGAGTGGTTTTGAAACTGATTTCTGCCAGTGCAAATAAGGGAAGAACCAGTTTACCTGGTTCTTTAGCCATGATCTTTAAATGCATAGCCAGGCCTACTGAAACCAATTAGCTTATTACTTGTAGTCTGGTGAAAAATCCTGTTGTTAATACAAGTTTTTCTTGACAAGAGTATATGAGGACTAGTTTTTGCTTAAAAAGCTACTTCATTGTGATTGTGGGACCATGTTAGAAAAGGTGCTGGTTGTTAGAGAAAACATATTATGCTGGATCAGACAGCCCAAGATAGGCAAGTTGCTGCAGCTCCATGTTACCAGGTCCAACCAGTAGCCAGGTGGAAGATGTATTTCCAGTAGGCATACGTACACAGAGCACACATTTACACCACGTCTATTTATACAGACAGGAGTTGCTAGGGCAGGGTATTATTTGGGCTCCCCCTGCCACGCCCATGATTGTCTTATGCTCCTTTGTCGGTGTGCAGATGAGCTTTTATCACATAACCTAACACTGTTCTTTTATTTTTTCATATTTATCTACTATCACTAGAATTACTTTTATGGACTCCTTATTGTGGATTTTTAGATGGATCACAGAACTGCTAGATGAAGTTAGAAGGCCAACTATCTTGTACTGCTTTAGGAATCTGTCATTGATACTGATACCAAAAACATATAGACACTCTCTGCACCCTTAGATTCAGAAATGCCTGTTAAACTGCAATGTTATGTAAAAAGACACATTTCTATGAAGAAATAAACTATTTTTTCCAGAGGAAAGTTTTCAAGCCTGATATGTACCTAACAGAAAAAACCACAACTTATAGAAGCCATTTTCAGTATTGCTTTGCACTCAATACAATAACACATTTCTTATTCTTATTAGCATTTAGGCCATTGTGGATTTCTACAACTCACTTTACATGTCTTCTGCCATAGGGTGCCCCAGGAGTTCCAGGAGTTGCTGGCCCAAGTGGAAAACCAGGGAAGCCAGGAGATCGTGGGACACCAGTAAGATAATGATACAGTATCAAATTCTAAATTGCAGTCTGTTGATGAATATGAGACTTCTTGCTTTAAATACTTGTCTTGCACTTATGACGGTGGTTAATACGGTAGAGCTGACCTAAGACCGCAAGCCTTTTTTTCAAACTATTTTATTTTTACAGTATGCCATTTTGCTGAGTTTAATAGTTGGGGCTGGAAACTGTGGTCTCTGGTTTCCACTAGAAAGATCATAGGCTATTATGTGCCAAGACATATATTCCTACACTGCATAAGCATGAAGAACTAGGTCAGCAGAATGGCTGGAAAGTCTTTATATTTGTATATGTGCGTGTGTAGTAAAAAAGTGGTACACTGCTGAGGGTGGACAATCTTTGATAATATTACATAATCACTTCTGTTTTGCAAATGTTTTGTGTTTTTTACGATGTGATTTCAAAATTATTTGGGGGTTCTGTGGGTTCTATTCAAACCTTTAAAGTGCATCCTGAATAGGGAGAAAGAGCAGGAGGTGCTGCCTGCCACCAACAGTTTCAGAAGAAATTTGAATTGATTCATTTATAGGATTGCTGAGAAATTATGCTTGAGTCAGGAGTAGAGACAGCAATTGACATGAGAAGTCATTCATTACTTGTACTTAATGTCTGACAATCAGCCAGAATTTTCCATCCCACTTCAATGTCGTTGTGTATACGACAGTTGGGTAATTTGGAAGAATATATAGTAGGCTGGGCAGCTTCATGGTTATGAAGTGGAAGTTCCCAGGAGCACCTGGAAACTGGGTCATTTTCTCATGCACACTTTGAATTTAGTCTACATTTGCCAGCCTATAAATCCCATTTCTCCTTGCAGTAGAGGACATTGAGTGTCTTAGGAAATCACTGAAGCTTTCTTGCCTTTAGATGTACATTGCTAATGTGATATTCCTGCCAGGTTAGATGCTTGATAGGCATAGCCAGGGCACAAAGTGCTGTGGTTTGTTCACAAGTGAGCTTCAAACTACTAGATATATCCAAGTTTTCCTTCACCAGGGACACTGGATAGTTGACCCAGTTCAGCAGCAAAGATCTGCAGGTAAATAACATGCATGTAAGGAAATCTGGCTACAAGCCCAGTTTCAGTGCTTTTGCAAAGCAAGGCAGCCAACTCCTGTCCAAGCACCACGTGTAAGTTCTCCTACACTCTAATCTTAAGAGTTCCTATCAGTTAGAAATTTTTTTTCCAGTTATTGCACTTTCTTATAATGGGACACTGTGCATCATATTTACCATTTCTTATGTTTCTAGAACAGATCCCAGCGGGAATTCTGGCTTGCACCTTGCACAGATGTTTTATCAAACTCCTGGTGGACAGAATTTCAATGCTTTCCTTTGTGTCCAGTATTAGAATTGCCAAAGGTGCAGCCTGATGGCCAAATGCAACTTGCAGTGACATGAATCATAGTTCAGGCCTGCCTGAGTTTGTAACTTCCTGTCATGGAGAAAGATTATGAGGCTTCACATTGCCTATGGTAAATACAAGGAGTAAATAATTTTCGACCAAATCCTGCCATTTTTAATTCTACCTGAACAATCTGTATTGCTGGTACTATGCAGCACAAATCAGGTGAAAGAACCCTACAAGGCAAGGAACATTACACCCCTGACAAAAGATAGACAATTACATGCAAATTACGAGGAGCCTTGGTGTTGCAAAGACATTCACAGTGAATGTAGTCCATTGAAGCTCTTTCCTGATGTATTACCAATAATGTGCTAAGCTGAGGCAGACCACACCATGAATGTGTCTGTAAACATTTCTCTACCTCAGTGTGTACTTATACTACAACAAGTTGATACTTGAAGTGTTAACTGAACTTTCATGGAAATAGGAAATTTGACTTTTTTACTCTAAGACTTCCAAGAGAAACTTAGGTGTTTTTTCAGTGTAGTAGCAAAACAACAGAAAGATGAACAGTAAGAACACAAATGAGACAGTAATCTATTGAGAACTGAGCACTGGCTATCCTAGAGGAGACTAAAATATCTGTCCTCTGTCTATCTGGTCAAACAGAGAGCAAGAATTTGGTAGTAGTCCATACATATATCATAGAGCAACAACCAGCAAGGGTAAGAAAGAGTCATTAAGCTGGACGAGGATATTGGCTAAAGAAGAAATTGATATGTTTTCTGTGAATAAATGTAATGGGAAGTAGAAGATCTTGTACTATCAGATAAGAAAAGTTCCAGTACTGTTGTTTTATAGGTATGAGAATGAAAATGGTAATGGATGGGTAGGCAGACTTAATCATCTTGAGGTAGAGCTGTCTTGTTTATAAAACAGACTCTGTGACAACAGGGTCTGACTTTGTTGATCTACAAGGTCCCCAGGAAATAGTGCAAGGCATTTATGTTTTATATATAAGGTGCAATATATTAGACTGATGCCTCCAGGACCAAATAGAGTGTGAAAACCTTTAGAGAGTAATCCTGAGCACAATAAGGGAGATGTTTGTTGTGAGTTAAATGCAGTTTTTGAGCATCTTCCATTCTCTGCTGCCATGTATTTACTGATCTCCCATCCATCTATGCAGACGTCCTAGATGAAGTCTTAAAAGATGCTGCTTTGGGAGCAACGAACTGGTGATTCTTGTGGAGAGCAAACATTCTTTTGGGCAAAACAATTGAGCGCATTATCTTTTTAAGTAAAAATAGCAAAACTTCCTTTGTTTTGTCCTCCTTCAGCTGTAGAACTTTGCTGCAGCCCCAGCCTTCATCCCACAGCTCAGAAAAATCCCACATGCAGCATAAACTAGCTTTTCCTCACACTGACCCCAAGTGACTCCCTCATTGCAGGATACCAACAAAACAGAATGTCAGCAGCAGCTGCTGCTTCTCAAAATGCTGGCACGCAGCTGGCTAAATTGCACTTTTTTGTCTATTAAAAGAAAATAAACTGAAATTTAAGAAGAATATAACCAAGTGTGAGGAATATGCAAATAGCAACTCAGTAATTGCAGTTGTAATTATTTTTTGGAAATCATATTTCTAAAATATCCAGGTGGAAAATGAACTGTTCTTAACATAGCCAGTTAGCCTCTAATCTTCAAATTTTAAAATTAGTTCAGAATAGCCTGTAGATTTCCAACCATAAGGCTGAATCAGTGTATCTTCTCAAGGTCACAAATTGAAGAATGAGGCTTATTTGATTTCAATGAATTGTAAAATTGACTGTGTATTGGTTATAATTAAGGAATGGCCTTAGCATTTTTCTAGCTGGGCACCTTTGTTGGCAATACTTTGGACAGATGTTGTGCTTTTGTTACCAGAGCACTTTCCTGTCTTACCAACATGGCTTGTGGCTGAAGACAGCCTGAAGAATCTTTCTGACCAGTCAGCAAAAATATTTCAAGAAACAATATATAGGATTTAAACATTTTAAGTTTTCTGCATTTTTTTCTCTTCTGTGTATAGTTCTGGTGTGTGAATCCTCTAGCAAGTGAATTCATTGGAACATGGCATTTTAAGTAATTATTAGAATATTGCTGGTATAGTAGACGAGAAGTCTGATTTCTAATGCTTGCACTTACCTAGTGAATAAACAAGATGTACTGCATGAATTGCTTCTGGTTGAAACAACACAGAAAGGATAATACAATGAGCAAATATTATAAATATGTACTCAGCAGATAATTTCAAATGAATATGCTTTCAGAAATAGCAAAACTTGCCGAGTTTCAAACAGAAAGAGAAGCACCAAATAATTTGTTAATATTTTTTTTCCCCAGATGTTCATGTTAGACTAGTGCAAGTGAAAAATCTGCATTTCTATTCAATGGATATTTTAGATACATGTGATAGTTTATGACTGAGATGTTAATGTGTGTTGAATTGAGAGTCAAATTGCATCTCTTTTAGAGTTTCAGAACATCAGCAGTTACCACAGTGTTAATTATTAGAGAATGACAGATAGAAATGTCATATTTTCCTGATGATTTTTATTGTTAGTTTATTTCTGTTCTTATGGCATGTACAAGTCCATGGTCTGTTTCAGCATATGGCTGTCCTAAGCTAAAACTAAAAGACAGACCTTTTCCCTGAGGACTTCACTGAGTAAGAAAAGATATAGATGAAAGACTGAAGGACAGAAGGGAAAGAATATTTATCAGTTTGATGGGTATACTGTGTACATATTAATAACTGTCTCATTGGTGGCATAATTTATTCCAGTGGCACATTTATGGTGTTACCATTCTAAATCTTTCATTTGAGTCTGTACAATTAATTTTGCGTGAATGATCTGTTATGCATGATGCAAATGTACTGTATGCCAGCTACTTAACTCAATGATGGATGAACTGCCTCGTATTTTCTGCAGCATGTCATGGGGTTGATGTACGCAACACTGCTGCAGAGAAGCTCAGATACCATACTAAGTTAATACCCTGACATATCCCATGGAAATTTGTTTGCCCAAAACCTTGATAGAAGTCTAAGAAACAGTGCCACCGCATTCAAATTGTATCTGCTGTGACCTCAGTGGAATGGTTTGTTGTCTTGTGTTGTTGAAATTAATTGTGGCTACTGTAGGAATGTTATGAAAAACAGCTGCAGCCCACACTTAGTCCTTGCTTTGTTAATGGTGATAAACAGGCTCCTTAAAGAAATACAACGATGTAAAAAGCAATAATACTTAGGATGTATGTGTAACTACGTGGAGAGCCGTGCAGAGCAGCAGATGATCACACTGGTTTTCACTTTTGAAATATGCCTTATGTTCAAATAGTAATTTAGGCTACAACTGAAAATCTATTTGAACTCATGCTAGCCCCTTTTTGTTTAGCTGACAAAGCTGCTGTGCTCTTTGGACACATTCTGGCAGGTGAATTTACAATAGATTATTTAGGACTCAGGTGTGGCCTAACTGCATCCACTAATTACACCTGTAAAACTCACAGTGGCCTCTTCAGGAGCCATAGTTTTGGTCAAAGTTTTGTTTGTAATGCCATTGAATTTGGCACACATGTGGCATTTTCATAGTGAGTACTCAAGAGCATTGGAAGGGCTATTCATGATGGCTTCCTAAGCAAGTATTGCAGTAAATGAAGGTTTCTTTAGTATTTTGATGTCAAAATAGAAAGAATAGTTTTAAGACACTTCACAGATTTTTAGATTTTTCAAAGGTGACCTAGTGACTAAACCAAATGACTGAATCTAATTTTCTACTTACTTTAAATGGGTCTGCAAGTTTTACTGTGGCCAAAATCATGTCAAATAGACCAAAGCAAGTTATAAACATTCTTCTGAGATTATTGCTGTCTGTTTTGAAAATCTTTAAAAATCCATCATACTAAGCATTGAAATTACATTTTCTTTGGAAAGTATGGTTCGCTCTCTTGATGCTTTTCTTTACTAACAGTGGAATGCAAACATAAAGCTAAAATCTTAAAATGTTGTGCGGGAGGTGCACACACACAATTTTGTTTGTGGAGTAGATTGTGTGAGCATATCTCCAGTTCAGAATCTAAAAATATATTTACAGTATTCCTGATGTTCTTCCAGCCATAGAGACATACATATATAAAAATTAGAATCAGTCCTTCTGGTTGCCTTCTTACATAGTATTCTTGAAAACCAAAAAACCCACAACAACCACTGGAGTATTCAAAGGCAAATGGAAATTGAGGTTAGGCAAATGGAAATTGAGGTTAGGCAAAAGTTATCTCTTGGCAAATGTCAATGGTTATAAAGCAGCTCAACCTAAGACTTCTATGAGACTACTGTAAGATTAGAAATGGTTGAGAATTAGCGGGGAAGCTGTCATTAAAAATAAAATAAGCACTTAATGGCATCTCTCTCCATCTTATGTGTCATCTCTGCATAGCGCTTTTTTGCTTAACACAGGGTCTGTTTCTTGTGGGTTCAAGGAGACAGCTACTCTTCCTAGACATGTTTTATTCTTCCTAGCTTACCTTTTTTAATGATGAGTTGGCTTAAGACTTAAAATTAAACAGTCATATATAACTTATACAAGACCATTCACCATTTAAAGAAATGTGATGCTAGAAATTCAACTTTCAAACTGTCAGTGTAGTCCCAGTGTCAGAATATGTCAGTTTCTTTGGCCCTAGTTTGCATTTTTCCTTCAGATCTTTTTCTTCTGCATCTGTTAGTGTGTTTGATCATACACAAAAGATCGTTGCTTGTCCAGTCTTTTCTGGCACCCGCTTTAGGATGTTTGAAATGCATAGTTCAAGGAGGACCAGGTCTGTCTTCCTGAAGGAGTCAAAATGTTTTCTAGAATTGTATGTCTCAAACCTATAGGTGGGATGGAATAACATAATCCTTCCAGTTGTTTTATTTTTACTGTATTTATTTTAGGGTGCACCTGGAATGAAGGGAGAAAAAGGTGACAGAGTAAGTCTGCTTTGAAGTCCGTTTTTCTCAGCTTTTTAAATTAAACACTATGTCTTTAAAAGCACAGACACTTGCTAATAAAACACTTGTTTTGGTTTTGCTCATTTAGGGTGACATTGCTTCTCAGAACATGATGCGAGCAGTTGCAAGACAAGTTTGTGAGCAGCTGATAAATGGTAAACAGTGTTGCTTGCTTTGTTTGTCACACTAATAATTTGCTACTTTGTTTGATAAAAGAGAAAACAGTAGTTTAAATTTAAGATGAGGGATACTAGCCACAGAGCATAGTGAGAGCTTGAGTGATCTGATAGCTGTTCAATGCCAATGATTTGGTGAAAAAATATGTTGCACTAAATCTTTGCCAGATCATTGGCTAGCTTGATCATGAACTAATCTATGACCTTTGGAGATACACATGCAAATCTAATGCTCTATACAAGGAAGGTGATTTTCCTTTTGTCGGTCTGGTCCACAATTACTTCATCTTTGTCATAAAATCAGTATTCATTTTCTCATTAAACATGTATTATCTTTAGGAGGAGGGAATTGGTGAGAAAAAAGATGCTCAATGCAGGTACTTTGCTAGGAGGGAAAGACAGATGAGTGTTGGGTAAATACTGTGCACAGAATCATTCGTACTATGCAAGTAAAAATGAAATTTATTTGGAGAAGGACTCCAAATTGAATTTCAATCCTCTGCTGCCACAGAGTGCAGCTTGGCAGCCTATGAAAATGTTCTCTGCAGAGGCTTTCTCTCTGTCCCTGAGGCAGTGCTTTTGCCATCAGTAGACCTGCCAAGGAGGACAGAAACAAATATGCCCAGAAATTGTTCTTAATATTCTTTCTATAACAAGGGTAAGCACTGACTGAGGTAAACAGATATACCTTTTGTATCATTAAGAGTGCTTGTGTACAGAGAGGAGGACAGTATGTCCTTTAAAATGTCTGTGGTGGCTGCTATTTAAAACGTGTCTATAAGTTAGCCATTGAAGAGGAAAGAAAGTATGTTCATCAGTGTATTAGGCTTATGAATAAGGATGTGTTGTCTGAGATCTTTTATCATCTCTTTTTTGAACATCCCTGCTTTATGTTTTTAATGTTCAGCTCATCTCTTCAGGGTTATGCTAGGACTGGCACATTACACTAATCAGGTAGGGCTAGATGTGGCCGCCCATTAAGGGCTCCTTTCTGCATAGTTTCACAGTGCTGTTGCTTTTTTTCAGACAACTTGCTTTGGAAATGAAATTTGCCCATATGCTGAAGGTGTATAGGTACACGCCTATACATCCTACAGGCTTAAGAAAGTGACTTCATAGACTGTGCTGCTACCTCTACACATGAATAATTTATACTCTGTTTGTGGTAGCTTCAGAGCTGAAAGTGCATAGAAATGTGATACTCCACTTCTAGAAGTATAACAAGTCCTTTCTGTTCTTCAGAGTAAAAACAACCTCTATTTAGAACTCCGAGAGTAAGAGTATTGTAAAGAAATGCTTATTTTGTGACTTTAATTGCTTTAAAATTTATTTTTATTAATGTTATTGGCTTCCAGAATTCCCCTTACCTTTCTTCCTCCTTTCCTTCTCCATTTATGTTCAGCCTTCTTATCAGACATTCATCTTAAGTCTTCGTAATTCATCTGTACTAGTTCACCACTGCTTTATTGAATGGGAACAAGGATAGGATTTAATGAAGAGAGATAATTTGTTATTCCTTCCCACTCTCATAAAAGACTTTCACTCATTTCACATGGTGTATTGAACCATTTTTCTTTCCTTTTGAAGGTCAAATGAGCCGGTTCAATCAAATGCTGAATCAAATCCCGAATGATTATTATTCAAACCGTAACCAGCCAGGGCCACCAGGCCCACCTGGTCCCCCAGGAGCTGCTGGGACAAGAGGAGAGCCTGGACCTGGAGGAAGACCAGGATTCCCAGGACCTCCTGGGGTCCAAGGACCACCTGGTGAAAGAGGTGAGTAAATTCCAAGGCAGCTGTGTATTTCACAGTGGACATAGTGCAGAGGCTGCCAGAGGAGCAGTCTGATCCCTTTACCATGTCAGACTAGGAAGCCCACACCTAGCAGTAGCCTGTTAGGTCAGTTGGATTGCTTGAGGGACACTGATGTTCTGGAGGACAAGATTAATTACATCATTGCTTTCATTTGTCTCTCCCTTGCTCATGTTTCATGAAACACAAGTTGGTCTAACATTTTGACTGCTTTCCATTTGGGCTTCCACCGGATATCTTAGGACAGTGAATGTTCTCAGAACTCTTCTGGCACTAAACAGCTACATCTTGAAAGGTTGTTTGGAGTAACACAACTCTTTGCAGAACAGAGCTCTGATTAAGAGAGAAAATGAGTCATGACCAAGAATAAAAAGTAGGAGTTGAAAGAATTAGGTCTACATCCTTGGTTCTTTGTGGTACTTTGAAGGAAGGAAGCAACTCTGAACTGAGTTTGAGCATATTGGTAAACCTATTTTGTGGCCACCTTGGATCAGTTCTGTACTATTTTGTGGCCTTTGCTTATTCCAGCTACTCTAATCTAGCATAGACGCAGTGCTGTGTTTTCTAGCATATATTTTAGTATAGTCTTTAAAAAAGGCTAGAAAAAATAAATTTCTGAATTTTGCTGTTTCTTAAACTTATATTATCATAATTGTTTCTGAGAAAATTTAAAGCAGCCTTTATAGCAGATGTATGCAAGCCTGAAAATACCTTCCTATTTGTAGTTTAAAATAATAAGGTTCTGTGGTGTTTTAAGTATCTCAAAGATTTTTCTATGTCTGAGAAAGTTTATTCACTAAATTACCTCTGCACCCTACTTTATTTTTAGGTTAGTATATTTATATCCAAATTACTTTCCGAAATGCACATTTTGATGTCTGTACAAATAAGGTTTGACCAGCATTGTTACATTAAATAATGGGAATTAAATATTAATATCAATGAGGGAGCATGAAGAATATTTGTTGATGTGGTTTCCTTTGTTTTTTATTGTTTGGGTTTTTTTTGTTTGTTTGTTTGTTTGTTTTAATTCTGTAGGAATGCCTGGAGAGAAAGGTGAAAGAGGGACTGGATCTCAAGGACCACGAGGTTTGCCAGGACCACCTGGTAAATATTTCTTGTTTTATCAGATTATAGAAAAGTGAGAGAAAAAGACAACATTTCTTCATAGGGAACTAGACTACATATGGTGAATGAGCATGCTTTACTCTGTCCACTTCGTTTTTTGGACTTATATTAGAGTTTACTGGAAACCTCTACAAAAAAGGGAAATTTAGAAAGATATTTGAATGTGGCTAATAGGTATTTATCTTTATCTTGTAATTTACTCATCTGACATGCTTGCTGGAGTGAAAATGTGTTTCATGAAAATACATTTTCCAAATATTTGATGGATATTTTCAGTAAGTGTTATCAGATGATACTTTTGTAGTATCTAGTTCCATTTTTCACTTGTGATTACAGAACTACAAATTGTCCCTGGAATACAAAATACTCCCACAAGCAGAGTTTCCAGATGATAGAGTCAGATGATTTGACCATTGGTTTTGGTCTTTGTATCATGCGATTTTGTTCACTGATGCTTTGGCAGAAATTAGCTACATCATTTGTTTCTGCTTGTAGTTTACTAAGCTAAACACGGGTTTTCATTACAGGACACATAAGATGCTTGCAGCAAATTGTAGCCCCAGTTACTCAAAGCTTTACTTTTCTGCTAACCATAGTAAGAATGGTTCCAAAAAAAACATTACCTCATCTATCCTGGGGCTACAGGGTAGCAGAATTAATGTACTCCTATATTTTAATTGAAATCCAGTGTGCTTGTCTAATCTAATAGTTTCCCTTGAGATCTTCGTATCTTACACAGAGGGGAAATAAACCAGAGAATTCATTGATGTTTCTTACTTGGCTCAAGCCTTACTAAATCAGTTTCTGTGAATAAATCCTTAAATAAGCCACACAGAGGGAAGCCACTAGTGATGAGTCACATTTCTAGTTTTCTTTTGTTTCTCTTTCTGTTGACCCCCATATAGCAACAAAGTGCAAGTGTTTTCTCACCAAAGACATAGCCTAGTCTGTGTAGTCTAGACAGCAGTAATGTTAGCTGTTTTATCAAGCTAGCTCTTAAAGAAAACAACATCCCAACCTTCCAATTCTAAAATTAGGTCCACAAGGAGAATCTAGAACTGGTCCACCAGGCTCCACAGGATCACGAGGACCACCGGGACCACCAGGTCGTCCTGGAAATGCGGGTATTCGAGGTCCCCCAGGGCCACCAGGATATTGTGATTCATCCCAGTGTGCTAGCATCCCTTACAATGGCCAAGGATTCCCAGGTAGGTTATGAACAACTTAACTTGCCTTAAATAGCCTTCATAGATGTGACTGTATATATTGAGCTGCTTTACATGAGACAGTGCTGCTAGCCTGGACATACTGAATCAGGAGGAAATAGTTGCAATGAGCAGGCCTGCCTCATTGTAACGTGCAGGTATATGGGCAGTCATTTGGACTTTGATGCAGATTTACTTGATGTCATGTGTGGTTTGCTTTAAATAGGAAGTAGTAACTAAATATTTTAGTCTTTTTTTTTTTTTATTTTTTAAACATAGATGGTTAGTAGTTGACAATGTTGCTCATAGGATTTAAGTGACCGTTTTCTTCTTCTTCTTTTTTCCCCTCCATTCCCACCCCTTCCAATCGTCTTCAGAACAAGGTTGAATTCTCCATGTTTCTCTTGAAAAATAAAAAGAATGCTGTGGTTGGCAATTTCCGTGTGTCTCTTTTTGAGCAATGTTAGGATTATTTATAAAAAATTGATACCTGAAATAAAAATTTTCCACAAAGGAAATCCATTTGGCGATACAGTGCAAACAACTGAAAAACACCACTGTCCTACAATTTCTACCAAGTTAAACACCATGGAGTCTCTGATTAGCCCTGGGTCATATCAGCCTTCCACTCTGTGATGTAGCTCGAACAGTAGTCTGCTTCTGGAATCAAAATAAAGGGTCACAGCGGCCACCAATTTCTGACTGGAAAGATTCTAATATATTTTAACATGGGGATCCTGCAGGACCACAGTATTGTTAACAAATTAATGTGTATGCATTGCAACATCTCAAAATTAGTGTATGTGATACTACTATTGGATATGGTTTGCTGTTAGTGTATGTGCATGTACCCATGAAAAGAAAAAAAAAAGAAAAGATATATATATATATATGTACACACTTGCAGACTCAGTGCTGCTGGTTAAAGAGCCACGTGGTTGTGCAGATCTCACACAAAATTTTATTTAAATGAAAAATAAATAAAATTGTACCTGTGATTCAGCAGTGTTCTTCTTTCTAGTAAGCAGCTATGTATACATATATAAATATATGCCTATGACTTAACTGTTATGTATTTAGTTGGATGAAAGTATGTTTTTGCACATCAGATGGACTTTTTAAAAGACTAACATCATCTTTGACCTGTTTCAGGTTTCGGCTAACACATTTTCTAAGTCGCCAGTGCTGCTTACAGTTTGAATACATGAAAATCCTGTTTCTGAGATGTTTGCGCACGTGCTTATTAGAAAATGAGTCCGTATGGATATTTCACCACGGATATGGTTTTTGAACCATGTTGGCCTCATAGAATGGGGAGATTCTTTTTACTAACACAATTCGTGAATGAGATTCAAAGGACAGTGATGTCAATTCATTAAAGCCTGTTGCATTTCAATAATAAAATAGACAGTCTTTCTTTTTTTAAAAAAGACCCAGACGATCAAAAGCCTCACTGGTGAAGGAGGCTTATAAAACTACTAACCAGCAAAGGTAATGCCATTAGAAGAGACAGATTTAACCTGGTAAATGAGAAATGACTTATGTAAATAGTAAACTAATTGTGGCTTGTAAATGATTTGTATGGGACCGTATCCACTAAAATCTGTTAACAACTCTATGAGATGCTTTTGCATAAAAGCCTGCTGCTGCTTGCTATATGCCGAAATAACATCTTTGACAACTTATGAAACCTACCTGTCTGTTGCTTGTTACCCACATGTCTGAATCTGGGCATGTGCCTTTTTTTATATGTAATCTTGTTGGATTCTGTATCTGCAGTTATAAATACCAAAGTTTTATAATTATTTTTCTTCTGTTTTGCTGTAGTTTTTGGTGTTCCTGAAGCACCAGCTGTAACTCGGTTTGTTACGAGGAACAGCACGAGAAAATGACATGTACTGTATATTGCCGCTGGTGATAGTTATGTCTACACTTACCTTCCCATTCTCAGAGAAAATTAGTATATGCCAGACCCTCCTGTTCGTTTTACCTGTTCCATGTCTTCTACTAATTGCGCAGTTTAAAATAAAGTCCAGTGATTGGATTTACTGAAGTAGTTGTAAAATAATAGATTTATTTGATTTGCTTTGTTTTGTTTTTGTGGGTTTTTTTCTTTTTTTTTTTTTTAGTTTTACAATAATTGGTTCCTTGCATAATTTAAGACTCTTTCTGCAATGTTTTGTGTGTTATAAATACAAAGCCTTTCAAAATTAATTTTTTTTATTATTTTACTGCCAAAAAGTATTCATGAACAAAACTGAAAAATATCCCCAGTGAACTATTAATTTATATATATTTATTTTATGGAAATAAGATTGGACTAACACTACGTAGACAAACTAACTTTCATTGTATTTGTGGATTCAAAGACATGCGATAATTATTATGTTCAATCGGACAACTATTTTCAACCAGAACCATACGTGCCTGAAAGTGGACCCTATCAACCTGAAGGTGAACCCTTTATAGTACCTATGGAGTCAGAAAGGAGAGAGGACGAGTATGAGGACTATGGAGTTGAAATGCATTCACCAGAATACCCTGAGCACATGCGCTGGAAAAGATCACTGTCAAGAAAAGCAAAAACAAAACCATAAAAGATCTGTATCTTGTTTTGGTTTTTTTGGTTGGTGGTTTTTGTTTTTGCTATACTTGCATTTGCAGATACACACAGGGAGAGTGCATAGTTTCATTTGCAATATAGCTTTCTGGTCTTTTCATATCAGACACACCCCTGTTTTGTATCTTGCTGATGTGGGGATAGCAATGTGTGTACCTTAGAGACTTCATGTTGCTCTGAAAATGCTTGTAAAATACTTTTGCTTATAGTGGCTGCATACAGGTTAATATGTGCATTCAGTTATCCCAGTTCTGCCTTTTCATTAAAATAATGTAAAAACAAATAAATAAAAAAAAGAAAACCAAAAAACCAAAACAAAAATAACCACAGAGCTGCTGCAAATTTCCTAAGGACTGTCTGCTTTAGCTCTACATTTTTCTTCTTTTTTCAAATGCATGCTTTCAGTTCAGTTAGATCACAGGTCTGCATTATCTAGTTAAAAAGAGACAAAAAATTCCCTCTCCTTTCAATATCATTGTCATTTTCTTCTATTTTTAGTTACAATTTGCAGAGCATATACTGCTCTTATACATCTCCTTTAAACACCACAAACATTAAGTAGCTGAAATCATTGTATCAACTGGATACAGTTTAATAATGCCTGAAATCTCCTTGTTTGTAGACACAGTAACATTTATGCCAAATTGCAGTCAATCCTGCAGAGATGGAATTGCATGTTTATGTTGTATATTTAGTATGGATTTTTTTTTTCAGAATACAATGTTTCTTAGTTATCAAAAGCAGTTGGAAATTGTTTGCAAGACTATGGATATAGAATTGCTGCTTTTATATTTTAACTGCAAATTGTGAATTTCACTGCCTTATATTATTTATTTCTGAAATGAAAGAGGCATTTTTCAATAAAACTACTGAAAATTTCTATGTGTCTATTAATTTTTTGAAAGGCACGGTGAGACTGATGTGTGTGTATTCAATTAGTGTTATTTACTCAATCGTTTGGAAATGGTAGGTACTAAAAATCAACTAGAATGGCAATAGTCTTAAGATAGGTATTTGGGCTCTGGTATCTAGAGGTGGGTGGGTGAAAGCAGGAGAGTCTTCCTCTGACTGAGGCATGAAAAAGACTTTTAACAAACTCAGTCTGTGAGGCATTTGGTGAAGAAAATGAAAGAGAGACTCTGAGCTTCAGTTGCTGTCTTTTTCCGGGGTTTCTGATGGATGGCTGTTGCAGGGAGAGAGACTTTCCACCCAAGGAACAACTTGAACTGTAGTGAGTACCTGAAGCTACATAAATTTTTAATTCCTCATATGCTGTGAGCATTGCAGCCGTGGCAGCACTGTGTCCAGTGTTAGTAAATAGTGTGCTTGAGGAAGTGGGTGTCTGGTGTTTGCTGAGCTCCATCCTGCCAGGACCATACATGAGCTGGCTCTCTGCTCCGGAGGTCATCTGTGTCTGCACAAGCTTGGATCACAGCCATGGCTGCGATTTAGCTTTACCTAGAGAGTGTGACAAGGATGGTTTGGAAAAGAACAACAAAACCACAGTGGGCCAGAAGAATTACTTGCTACCTGTAGAGAATGGACTGGTGGTGATCCTTCCTATCCATGGTATCTCAAGGTCTGTCTTAGAAGTAGACATAGCTTTCGCCATAGGACCTGTAGCAAAGCTGGAATGCCATTTCTTAAGATCATGCAAGACATCTGTCAGCAAAGTGAAGCTAGATGTGCAGGCTGGCTTCCTGATCACTGAATTTTACTCTGCACTGGAAGCTATATGACAAATTTTAGTGTCCACAAATGGAAATTATACAACAGCTCCACAGACCACCTGCCTGGTTACTAGTGAAATGAAATACAAACAAATGGCATTTCAAAGAGTGATCCTGATTACAGCCATATACCTCTTAGACCGTAAGAGAATAATTCTGGGCTGAACTGAGGAACATTTAAAGGAGAATCAAAGCCATTGATTCTTTATGCTTTCTCCTAATTGTGGAGAGTTAAGTATCAAAAACATGTCCACAGTTTCATGTGCAATAAAGAAATGTGTGTGTCTGACAGAAAAAAAGATGCTGGTAGAAATTCGGAGAAATGATTAAAATGTTTCTCTGAATTGTATTTAAAATAACGACATCTTACATTGATCTCTCATCTGTCTTTTTCTGGCATTAAGTATGTCCCTATGACAAGCTTAACCAGATGCCCATATCTTCATAAAAAAAGATTCCCTTCTGTCCTCCAAACAGAAAGTTTTCCCTTAAACTTCCCTATTTTCCCTTAAAATTCCCTATTTTAAATAATTTTTCTATTTCTTCACAAAATACACCCAATGCCTGGCAACCATGCCTTGTATTCTTTGTGTTCTTTATTAATATCAATCTTAATAGAGATGCTGCTGTTTGATTATCTGGTGGCCTGAAATATTTAACCATATAAATAAAACCTAAACTTATTGGTAGTCAGTATATTTTAACAACAAAATGCTCACAGGTCTGCAGGATGGATATAAGCTCTAGGATGTGTACTTCCTACAGGCACAGAATTGCAAAGTATGAGTCATGATTATCTTTGAACTTGAGATAAGTGCTGATAAGCATTTGTATTTCATAAAAAAATCCCCATAATCCCCAAACCTAGTTAACACTTCTTTCATCTGTGTCAGTGTTTGACAGAGTCGGACTTCTGACAGTACATTTTGAAGTAAAAAAGACTTTCACTGGCTCATCCAAAATATGGAGAAAATACTTGAAATGTTTGGATAGCATATAAATGAGTTTACTGATGGCAGCCAACAAGGAAGAACAACTCATTTCCAGGAATTCTCAGGGGAATGACTCTCAGGGGTTAGGGGGTACTGATGACACTTCTGGGAAAGCTGTTGCAAAGCTGAACCAAGCAAATCCTGGAGAAATACAGATGCAAAGCAAACACAAGTTTGAGTTCCTGAATATCTCATGCACAACTGAGCAGTTTACACAGTCTGGCAATTTTAAAGAAGGAAATTGTTTAAAAGCTCAATTTGTATTGTATATGCTTTTTCTCTCATTTTGGCAAAAAATGTGGATACGAACAAGCAAGTGGGAAAGAGCTGCTGCTTGTTTGAAATTAGGACTGAACATTGCAGAAGATCTCAGTGAAGACAGCCTTTCTCTGTCTTGCAAACATTGGCTCAGAGAGAAAGTTCTTTGCATTCCTCATAGTATGGATAGGAAAACTGCACAAATACCCAGACAGTGTTATAATTTTATGAAGGCTAAATATTATGGTAATGCATTAGTGCTGATATCTCTGTGCAATAATAGGCAAAAATGAAGTGAAAGGCAGAATGTAAAGAGCCTTATTTGAAAGAGCGCCTCCCTTCATTTTTTATTCTGTTGTGGTTTTGCAATGGTCTTTTACATACCCTAGCACTGACTGCACGGAGATGCTTATAAAAAAAGATAAATGGACAGTGAATGATCTTGCCTGACATGAAGAGTTTCAAACAACAACATAAACACTTGATCTTTGCTCCCATGAAGGCCCTTTTTGGTATTAAAAGATGGTATATTAACAATAACTTGATTGTTCTGTATAGATCTTCAATGCAATAACTCTTGTTTGCAAGTTTCCAAAATAAATTCCACTGTGGAAAACACATTAAAGGAGTCACATAGTCCTTGAGGTTCTCCACTACCTTTATGAAGTGAAATAATGTTTTGATATTTTTTCACTGCAACTCAGACTAAAGTTATGAATGGGAAAACATTTTGGGAAGATGTTGTACTGTGAAAACACTATTTTCATGTCAGCTTTTTAATATAGAAATGAATACCTTTTATGTCATTTTACTTTAGATGCCCCATTGAACATACTGTTATGAAGGTGGTTGTATTTCTCATCTTCAAAGTCAAAAAGATCAGACCAACTTATAGCCATCAAGACCATACAGCTTCTAATAAAGGTTCTTCTTCACAGAATCACAGAATCATCTAGGTTGAAAAGACCTTGAAGATCATCCAGTCCAACCATTAACCTAACATTGACAGTTCCCAACTACACCATATCCCTCAGCGCTATGTCGACTCTACTCTTAAACACCTCCAGGGGTGGGGACTCCACCAGCTCCCTGGGCAGCCCATTCCAACGCCTAACAACCCATTCTGGAAAGAAATACTTCCTAATATCCAGTCTAAACCTTCCCTGGTGCAACTTGAGGCCATTACCTCTTGTCCTATCACTTATTACTTGGTTAAAGAGGCTCATCCCCAGCTCTCTGCAACCTCCTTTCAGGTAGTTGTAGAGGGCGATGAGGTCTCCCCTCAGCCTTCTCTTCTCCAGACTAAACAACCCCAGTTCCCTCAGCCGCTCCTCGTATGACATGTGCTCCAGACCCTTCACCAGCTTCACTGCCCTTCTTTGGATATGCTCGAGTAATTCAATATCCTTTTTGTAGTGAGAGGCCCCAAACTGAACACAGTCATTGAGGTGCGGCCTTACAGGGGTAAGATCACTTCTTCCTTCAGTATTCTGCAGCAGACCTCAAACTTTGCCTTCACCAGCTAGTTAAATGATCCACAACCATCACTTTCATCCTATAGAGTAAGTGATGGGAATGAAAGGAAATACTCTTGAAGGCTTCTCCACATCTGATCATTTCTTAGATGACTTTCAGTTAAAAAGAATAGACTCAGACAGGGATTTTAGTGCTGATACACTATTGGCGTCTGAAAAGAAGTGCTCAGTTGCATTTTCATTGAGTTCTTTTCCTATGCTGTTTGTTTAATATGCTTCCATCTTATTCTTTTTGTTCTTTTGTGTCATGCATGAGATTGTTGAGCTAACTGACAAACTGCACCTCAAAGAGTGAGTCTGAAATGCAAAGTGAAATCCTACCTCCTGTAAGATCGGCTGTGTTTTGCCATTGAATTTAGCCAGGTTGAATTTATAGTCTTGCCTTCATTCAACAAATCTGTTCTGTAATCTTGGAGATGTAGAAAGACCTTAGCAATAAATTATTGGGGCTTTTTTTGAGGCAATACAGCAAGATCATTTGGAGCTGTCACCCAGATGCTGCTCTCAGTTTCATTTCTGTCAGCTTTGTTCTGAATGCCTTCATCCTTGAAACCCACTGTTTGTTTCGGAACTGTTCTTACTGAATAGTGTCCAGTATAGTCAGTCTAGGATGTCTTGAAGGTTTAGTCCATGATGACTGTACTTTTCCTTTGTGCAACCCATATTTATTCCTCTCTGGAATGATGCAAGCTACTCACTGGATTTTCAAGAGTTGCTGAAGTTTTGGGAACATGACATTTCTGGGTGTTCACTTTGAGACACCCATTGATCTCAGTTTCAGAATGCAATATGCTTCTAATAACTTGACTTCTTTAGCCAGCCTCAAGTTATCTTCCAAGTCACTACCAAGATTATTTGTATAATATTAATTATTGAACAAAACAATAAAAATAGGACAGAGAAGAAATAAGATACTTTCTGACTCTCATTTTCATAGCATGTTATCCCTGCAAAGTTCTTAAGTTAAAAATACTGAAGGAGATGGATTTTCTTCCTTCAGCTCTAATGAAAGAAGAAAAGCTTCAGATGCTCAGGAAATACCAGAAAGGAGAAAACAAAAGCTGTATCTTTTTCCATTAGAGAGGGCACCTATCCAGAGGCTTCTGCCATAAACTTAATCAGAGTTATTGGTCTTTGAGCAAAATAGACATTTATAAGAACCAGAACTCCAGTATTGATCATGAAAAAACTGTTCCTGTCTGGGTTAAGCAGAAGTATATAAAACTGATAAATACCTTGAGTAATACTATTTTTACAGCTGCCAAACTGAAGTAGATGTGAGACATTTATCAGTTATAATGGCCTGCTGTTTATGTCTCATAGCAACCACCACTGGAAAATTGCAACACATTATTTAATGTTTGCAGCTTTGGGCTCTGTTCATGACAGTGAACAGAGGAAATTAATCAAAATTACTGTACACTGCACAATAATGGTTTTCTCTTTATCAGTTATGCCACCATGTCATGCCCTGCTCAGTCTTCCTTCCCTTCTTCCATGCCCCCTTTCCTTCCTGAAGCTTATGTGCTATTTGCCTCTACTCAGCCCTCCTGTCTGTGCAGCTCCGGGCTCCAAGGGGACAAGGACATGTTGGAGCAAGTCCAGCTGAGGAATACCATGGTGGTCTGAGGGCTGGAGCGCCTGGTGATTACAAGAGTTGGGCTTGTTTAGCCTGGCAAAGAAAAGTCTGACAAGGAGGGATCCCTTTGCTGTCTTCAACTCCCTTTGGCTTCCTGCTATTCCTGTTTTCTTTTCATTTTGATGGCAGTATATGAACGAAAAATTAACAAAGTTCCCAGGATTCCTGGATCATAGACTCCATGTGACCTTCATTTTTTCATTGCCTGTCTTGCATCCAAAACTGTAAATCAGGGTTTTAGAAACAGAGTTTTAAGGCTCCTTATTGTTCACACTTGTATAAGTATTGGCCTTTCCAAGACTCCTTGTATCTTTTTGAACTCTTAGTCCTCTTCCTGCTTTTATACTACTGTTGTAATAGATTAACAAGCAGGAAGTCTTCTGGGTACATTTTATTATTTTCTCCTTATATGTAGCTATAGGTGTCAATTACCTGAAGATGGAAAGAATGCCATGCTGAGGGGAAGGGATGTTATTTAGAGGAACCTTGACTGGCTTGAGAGGTGGGCCTGTGCAAACCTCATGAAGGTTAACAAGGCCAAGTGCAAGGTTCTGCACATGGGTCGGGGCAATCCCAAGTACAAATACAGGCTGGGGGATGAGTGGATTGAGAGCAGCCCTGAGGAGAAGGACTTAGGGGTACTACTGGATGGAAAACGGACTATGAGCCAGCAATGTGCACTCGCAGGCCAGAAAGCCAACTGTATCCTGGGCTGCATCAAGAGAAGTGTGGCCAGCAGGTCGAGGGAGGTGATTCTCCCCCTCTACTCCACTCTTGTGAGACCCCACCTGGATAGTGTGTTCAGCTCTGGGGCCCCCAACATAAGAAGGACATGGGCCTGTTGGAGTGAGTCCAGAGAAGGCCACAAAGATGATCAGGGGGCTGGAGCACCTCCCCTATGAGGACAGGCTGAGAGAGTTGGGGTTGTTCAGCCTGGAGAAGAGAAGGCTCTGGGGAGACCTTATAGTGGCCTTACAGTACTTAAAGGGGGCCTACAGGAAAGATGGGGAGGGACTTTTTACAAGGGCATGTAGTGATAGGACAAGGGGTAATGGTTGCAAACTGAAAGAGGGTAGAGTTAGATTAATTGTAAGGAATAAATTCTTTAATGTGAAGATGGTGAGACCCTGGAACAGGTTGTCCAGAGAAGCTGTGGCTGCCCCCTCCCTGGAAGTGTTCAAGGCCAGGTTGGACGGGGCTTTGAGCAACCTGGTCTAGTGGAAGGTGTCTCTGTTCATGGCAGGGGGGTTGGAGCCAGATGATCTTTAAGGTCCTTTCCAACTCAAACCATTCTATGATTCTATGCTTCTAAGAGATGTTTTTAAGACAAATCTATTTGTTCTATGTAATTACAAGAGACAAAACAAGTACTTTTCCATGCACTGGAAGACAGTGAAAAAATACTTTTAACTACAGTGACTCTTAATTTTAACTTTACTTTACATTATGGGTAAATAACCAAAGATATAAAACCAATAGAAAGCTGAAAAGGAATCCTGGCCCAGTATCCATTCTTAGATGTTTATCCTTAAATTTTCAGTTCTAGAAACTCTGTTGAGGTGAGAAATATCAGCATAACATCAAATAAAGGGTCATCTGCAGCCTTGTTTTCTTTGGCAGTTCCTCAGAATGCCATGAATACTGTCTGCTGTTATTTGGCAATGCCCCTGTGTACAGTATATGTGACAGAAAACACCTGTAGACTGTAAAATCCCAGCCAGTGCGTCCTCCAAGGTGATATCCTGAGGTTATATTTCTCAATCTCCCCAGCTGATCTCTTTTCAGTAGCAACAGAAGTCAAAACAGCAGCAAACATTTCATATATCTGTTTCATTTCTCAAAGACATGTCTGAAAGATGTGTTTTCCCTCTACAGTGCTCTCTTCCCTGAAAATAAGCCAAGAAATTTGCTGGTGAAGTAGGTGAAGCGTTCAGAAATTTGAAGATAAAAAGTTTTAAATGTATAATAAAGATTAAAGGCTTTACTCAGACAGTGGCATGAAATTGATGCATTTCCATGATTCAGAACAGTGCTGGACCAATGTAAGTTCCCACCTACAGGTCAAGAAAACCAGGTAGAGAGACCATCTTGCAGAATAACTATGTACAACCACTGGGTCACAGGTTGTTCCCATTTCTTCCTTAATCTGAGATATCAGAGGTGATTGAAAAGACAGGACAGGGAAAGCAGCACTAATGAGATTCCCAACAGTTTTCACAATGCAATAGCCTAATTAGCATGGGCCCAAACACTGAGCTACCATCAGTGCACTGAGTGCTTTATCAGTGAGCCATGAAGATAAGGAATGTCAAGAAAAAGACTCCCTGAAGACCATATCCATCTTACCTGGGTGTTATCTTTAATTCCTTTAAAACACCACCTCTTTCTTCAGTTGAGGTGTGAGAAAGTTACAGAATCACAGAACCACAGAATCGTCTAGGTTGGAAAAGACCTTGAATATCATCCAGTCCAACCATTAACCTAACACTGGCAGTTCCCAACTACACCATATCCCTCAGCGCTATGTCGACTCTACTCTTAAACACCTCCAGGGGTGGGGACTCCACCACCTCCCTGGGCAGCCCAATCCAATGCCTAACAACCCATTCTGGAAAGAAATGCTTCCTAATATCCAGTCTAAACCTTCCCTGGTGCAACTTGAGGCCATTACCTCTTGTCCTATCACTTATTACTTGGTTAAAGAGACTCATCCCCAGCTCTCTGCAACCTCCTTTCAGGTAGTTGTAGAGGGCGATGAGGTCTCCCCTCAGCCTCCTCTTCTCCAGACTAAACAACCCCAGTTCCCTCAGCCGCTCCTCGTACGACATGTGCTCCAGACCCTTCACCAGCTTCGTTGCCCTTCTTTGGACACGCTCGAGTAATTCAATGTCCTTTTTGGAGTGAGGGGCCCCAAACTGAACACAGGAATCGAGGTGCGGCCTCACCAGTGCTGAGTACAGGGATAAGATCACTTCCCTGTCCCTGCTGGCTACGCCATTGGCCTTCTTGGCCACCTGGGCACACTGCTGGCTCATGTTCAGCCGGCTGTCAATCAACACCCCCAGGTCCCTCTCTGACTGGCAGCTCTCCAGCCACTCTTCCCCAAGCTCCTGTAGCGCTGCTGGGGGTTGTTGTGGCCGAAGTGCGGAACCTGACATTTGGCCTTATTGAAACTCATCCAGTTGGCCTTAGCCCATCGCTCCAGCCTGTCCAGGTCTCTCTGCAGAGCCTCCCTACCCTCGAGCAGATCAATACTCCCACCCAACTTGGTGTCATCTGCAAACTTACTGAGGGTGCACTCGATCCCCTTGTCTAGATCATCAATAAAGATGTTAAACAGGAGTGGCCCCAAAACTGAGGCCTGGGGGACACCACTCGTGACCGGCCGCCAAACAGATTTAACTCCATTCACCACAACTCTTTGGGCCCAGCCATCCAGACAGTTTTTTACCCAGCAAAGCGTGTGCCCATCCAAGCCACAAGCAGCCATTTTCTCCAGGAGAATGCTGTGGGAAACAGTGTCAAAGGCCTTACTAAAGTCAAGGTAGATAACATCCACAGCCTTTCCCTCATCCAATAAGCAGGTCGCCCTGTTGTAGAAGGAGATCAGGTTTGTCAAGCAGGACCTGCCTTTCATAAACCCATGTTGACTGGGCCTGATCATCTGGTTGTCTATTATATGACTCAAGATGATCTGCTCCATGACCTTCCCTGGCACCGAGGTCAGCCTGACAGGTCTATAGTTTCCTGGATCCTCCTTTCTGCCTCTCTTGTAGATGGGTGTCACATTTGCCAGCCTTCAGTCCAGTGGGACCTCCCCACTTAGCCATGACTTCTGGTAAATCATGGAAAGCGGCTTGGCGAGCACATCTGCCAGCTCTTTCAGCATCCTTGGCTGTAACGCATCCAGTCCCACAGACTTGTTCCTAACTTCTTCTTGCTCAGGTAGATGATATCATAGAGAGGTGGAAGAATTTGCAAGCTGTGACTCCGAATGCCCGGCTCCAAAAACTTTCTAACCACTCTGTCAGTGTAGGTTGCCAGACTGTCATATATCTGTGAACCTGAAAGTTTCAGAATAAGGAACAAAACTGAAGATCAAATGTGAAGGAGCAAAGAGGAAAATACACAGGGAAACATCCAATTACAGTCACCAGCTGGTGTAGTTTGGTGGCTGCATTTTCTCTTGCTGTAGGCTGGGAGGAAAATCTAGTCTTCAAGGATGGAAGAAAGCTTACTCCTTACAGAGGAAGGAAAGCGAATGGAGAAATACAACTTGCCATTCTTCCTTTGATAAGGAGCTCTTGCATTGTATGTGTCCTCATTCAAACTTGTATTAATGCCAGAAATCAAGGTAATTTGCTCATTTTCATAAGGACTATCATTGCTCTTAACCAAAAGAATGTTTTATGAGACGCTGTTTTCTGACTACTTCTTTGTCCCACATGTAGAGCACAAGTTACGCTGTTGCTCATCCCAGTAGTTTATACACTGACAAAAAACCTCAGTGGGACCTAACTCATTTTATTAAGCGCTTCATCTTTTAGTCTGTGAACTAAAATTTTAGGTTTTTAGTGACACACTCTACAATAAGTATCAGAAATTCGTGTAAAATCATGGAAAGGCGTATGTTCCTTAGGAAGTCTGTAGAAGGGCATTCAGTTGGTGCAATATGAGAACCTAAACTTGGGGATCTGCATAAGCAAGAGTCACCTCTAGGCTTGGAGGATCAGCATATAATGTTGCTCATCATGAGGAAAATGGCAAGAGCATAAGTAACTGCCTCAACAGCTGGAGACTGGCCCTGATGCGGCGTCACTGGGGCAGGGGCTGATGGCCCCAGGTTGGGCTGAAACAGCATCCTGGTACATAAGAGGGTGAGGAGGCCCCAGTGGGTGTTTGACAGGGACAGTCAGGCCTAGCACTGCTCTTAGGTCTCTGGAAATACTGTTTTCTGCTCATACAGTATTTTACAATATTTAGTTTGGGAAATCCTTAAATGGTCATCACTGGATCTACTCCTTCAACAACCTGGATGGTAAAATTGTACAAAACACATCCTTATGAGGACTATATGGACTGTTCCTTCTAAGGCTGGGGCTGTGGGGTGAAGAACCATGACTGTTGACACTGGAAGATGACTCAGTGCAGCATGGTCTTGCTGGAAGGATGGAAGAGAGTAAGTGTTGTCACTAAATAAAGATCACAATGAGGCCTCTGCTGTAAACAGAGAAGTGGAATAAATTAAGGACCAAGATATTACTCATATAATACTTGGACTACAGACACTGGAACAGATGTAAAATTTCAGAAAACTCACAGTTTTCCTCACAGGTCTTCATGCTTGTATTTGAGGCAATGTTATTTACTGCAATTCATCGAGATCTACTAGGGAAAAAATTAGGAAGATGGCAGCTGATGATCTGCAGGAATGTAAAAACAGAAAGTAAGAGGCCTACACTTTTAAATAAATGTACTCATCATCCCTTTCTGGCAGAAGATACACAGATACAATTTTTGCATATTCTAGAAATGCAGTAATTTGAAGCAGGAGATGATTGATATTTTTTTCAAAAAGGATTATGTTCAGAAAGTTCAGTGAGTAATGATTGCTATATCCTGCTTTATGCACCAGTATATAGAAATAGTAACTAGAAATGTAGAATGAATAAGAGCTACAGCCAGCTATTTATAAATAGATATTTTAGGCAACTGTCTTTGGAATTTAGCACTAGATGGAAAGACATTAGAAGGAAACATAGACAATAATCTTTCAGCCAAGCAAGCATTGGCTGTGTCAAAGGCAATATTACAGATTTCCTGAAAGAAAGGTTTTCTTCAACAATCCTGCATGAGAGAATTAATTCAGTTGTGTGACTGACTCAGTCTCCACTTCAGTCTCACTGCATTAGTTAGACTTACAATTTATAATTCTAAATTCCTGTCTTAAAAGAAAACATTATCTTTTCACATTTCTGAATCATTCTATGTCTTATTCAAAACTGAATGGGTAGTATTACTGCCATATATGACTAGGTATCAAGAACAGATTTTCCTATTTTCTGTATAGTAATATTGTGTATTTTTAATAGATCCATCTTGCATATTAGAGTAAATGAAGAGTTCATGATGTCTCAAAGAAAAACATATTATCCATCCCTTCTTAGAAGTACTTCTAAGATGGTCTTATAAAATGTGGTAAGGTTCAATCTGAAGTTAGAGATTCTAGAAAGGAAAAATTATCTGGCTGTGCATGTGCAAGAACAGTTTCATTTCAGATCAAGGTATGGCAGACCTCCCTTATTTTTATTACCTTTAACAGTCTTTATCAGACTTTCTTCATGTATTGTAATGCTTCAGAAATGTATGTAAGTCAGACCATAACACGCTGGTTTTATGGTCACAACACCAAAAGTTTCATAAAAATATTTTTCAATATGAAAGAATGCTTCTGGGATACTTAGATACTATACTACATGGTCAAATAAGAAAGTCCAGTCAACTGTGCTTTCAGAACCCCAAAAGATCAAAATAGATTATATTTCCAATGTAGAATGACTTTTTTTTTTTCTTATTTTGTATTCTGTGTAAAAGAGTGAATAGAATGAGGTACATTATGGTAAAAAGTGTTTAGTGATTCATAAGAGGTATATTCACTGTCATGTCTTGGTGTGATATGTATTTCATATAGTCAATCTATTTTGCTTTTGCAGTTTTTAGAAGGGCTCCAGCTACAACAGCTGGGAAGTTCTTACTGTAATACCAATGGTGTATGACATTTTGTTCCAGCTTAAAGTTCACCCAATTTTATCTGCTACATCTGATTTTATTCTTGTGATTCTTTCCCCAGAATCATCTGCACAAAGTGCTGCAAAACTATACATATTTCTAAAGCTGCATGAATCAATTCATCTTTTGCAGTCAAAATTTACAACTAACATTTTTCACTTTCTTAGTATGCAGTCTTTTGGCACATCACACTGGACTATGGTTATCCTGCAACATTAGTAACATTGTGCGCTGTACTGTGGGAAAAGCCATCTCTCAGTGTGGTGGAAATTCCACTGAAGGAAGAACTAGTTCCTTCCAAACCAATTGGGTTTTGCTTTTAATAAACTCTTTAGAAATGGATCAGTATGGTATTTCATTAATTATGGCCAGATTTTCAATAGGTCTCAGTACCCTGCATTAAGCTTAGGTTTTTTTCCCCAGAAAGTTCAGCTTCTGTTTAGTCACTGAGTCTAGTTACACTCTGGGTTCAGATATGAACCAGCTTTTTAAAGGAGGCTGGTTAGCCATGCGGTCATGGTGCTGAGCCCTAGCTACCACAATCTGCTGAAATGATTCACTTTTTGCTGAGGCTATACACTAAACTAACATATCTACAAAGCTTCTGAACTGGAGGTGGCTTGTAACACCCTGCCTTCAAATGCAGGTAGGGTTTACATATTCCTGTCTTGAAGTGACTATGCAGCCTTAGTCTAAATGAAATGGTCATGTTTTCAAGAATGCCTAGCATGTAAGAAAACTCATTGTCTGGCTTCAGTGAACACCAATATAGAGAACAGTGTCAGAGGAAACTCAGAGAAAAAATGTTAACAAGTGTCCTTGGCACCCAAAGTGCATAGACTAAAGGCCAGATGAGAGGGTGGAATTGGATCAAGGGTAATAACTCAAGGGAGATGGTGGGATGACATTTACCAGTAGGGGGAAGAAGGAAACAGAAGGAAAACCAGAGCTGCACCCAGGTACTGCTCAGCTGTAATGCACCCTGGGAATCCCTATGAGATCCCTATAGGATCAGCCACTGAAGCTCAGCAGTTTGCCATTCATAGCTACAGTAACCTCGTTCACTTTAGATCATATTTGTCTGTACTTCTAAGCGACCCAGTGCTTTCCATGAGGAAGCAGTAGGTGCCTACAGAAAGGTAGACAGTCAAGAGTAAAGTATGAAGTCTTTTGCTAAAATCTTTTCCTCCCTGGTTAGCCAACTAGGCCATTTAGGAGAAGACTGCATGGTGATTGGTCCATGGTGGGGGGCCCATGCCTAGATTATGTTCTGGGTTAGGGAACCTCATACCCTGTTGAACTTCACCAAGCATGAGACTGGGAAAATATCATCTTTGGGTGGGTGAATTTGCATCTCTTAACTAAGTATGTTACTTACATTGTACAAAAATAAAATGCAGAATAATTTTCCTGTGGGCTAGTTTTAGGGTAGAAACTAGAAAATGCTCCAAAGAGAAAGAAAGTAGAGAAAAGAATTCTCTCTCATACTAAAAATATCCACCCATCTCTCTCGTAATAGGTAAGACGCAAAGGGCACATCTGCTAAAAATATCTGCCACTGAACAGAAGCATATGAGCTAGGTTATATAAAAGCCTAATTTTTTAAAGAAATTATGAATAAAAATTAAATTAATTTTGTAATTCTTATGAGTCTCTCTGTCATCATATATATTTAAATGAGATGTAGGTAGTTGGACAAGGACAAATTAAAAAAAAAACCCACAATTTATCTTTGTCTGCTTTCTCTTGCACTTAAGCAACATTTACACTTTCATAGGTTTCTTCCTATCCAATCACAACTTCATGGGTATTGAAAAATGAGGCAAATCTTAGTGGTGTTGTCAGTCATCTTATTACAGATGATCATTTTTCACTCACTCCTCACGTGCACATTTTGTTGGAGTAGACCAGTATGGATGACATTGTAGTGGGTGTCTGCTATAGGCTGCCTGACTGGGAAGAATAAGTGGACGAGGCCTTCTGCAGACAGCTACAAGTAGCCTCATGTTTGTAGGCCTGGTCCTCATGGGGACTTCAACCACTGAGATAACATCTGGAGGGACAACACAACAGGGCATAAGCAATCCAGGAGGTTCCTGGAATGCATTGATAATTTCCTGGCCCAAATGATAGAGGAGCCAACAAGGATACATGCTCTGCTGGATCTCTTGCTTACAAACAAGGAAGGGCTCACTGGGGATGTGAAGGTCAAAGACAGCCTTGGCTACAGTGACCATGAGATGGTGGAGTTCATGATCCTCAGCAGAGGGAGGATGGTAAAAAGCAAGCTCATAACCCTGGACTTCAGGAGAGCAGATTTTGACCTCTTCAGAAATCTGCTTGAAAGAGTTCCACGGGATAAGGTGATAGGGGAAAGAGGGGCCCAAGAAACCTGGTTGATATTCAAGGATCACCTCCTCCAAGCTTAGGAACAATCCATCCCAATGAGCAGAATGTCAAGCAAAGGTGATGGTAGAGTTACATGTATGAACAGGGAACTCTTGGCAAAACTCAGACATAAGAAGGGAATATACAGAGGGCAGAAGCAGGGAGAAAGTAACCTGGAAGGAATATAGAAACACTGAGTATGCAAAGATGTGATGAGAAAAGCCAAAGCCCACCTGAATTTGAATCTGGCCAGGGATATCAAAGAAAGCAAGAAGGACTTCTACAAGCAGCAAAAGAGTAGGGAAAATGTGGGCCTGCTGCTGAATGATGCAGGGGCCCTGGTGACACAGGACATGGGAAAGGATGAGGTCCTTAAAGCCTTATTTGCTTCAGACTTTACTAGTAAGATGGACATTCAGGAATCCCATGTCCCAGAGAGCAGAGGAAAAGTCTGGAGCAGGAAAAACACACCCTTGGTGGAAGATGATCAAGTCAGGGAATATTTAAGCAAACCAAACGTACATAAGTCCATGAGCCTTGATGGGAAAAGGAGTGCTGTGGGAGCTGTCTGATGTCATTGTGAGACCACTCTTGATTATGTTTGAATGATCATGGTGATTGGGAGAAGTGCCTGAGGACTGGAGGAAAGCAATGTCACTTCTATCTTCAAGAAGCACTAGAGGGAGGACCGGGGGAACTATGGGCCAGTTAGCCTCACCTCTATCCTTGGGAAGGTGATGGAACAACTAACCCTGGAAACCATTTCCAGACAAATGAAGGACATGAAGGTGATTGGGAGAAGTCAGTATGGATTCATAAAATAGATGTCACTCTTGACCAGCCTGACAACCTTCTATGATGAAATGACTGCCTTGGTAGATTAAGGGAGAGCAATGGATGTTGTCTACCTGAACTTCAGGAAGGCTTTTGACACTCTGTCCCATAGGCTTCTCATAGAGAAGCTGATGAAGTATGGGCTGGAAAAGGAGACAGTGAGGTGGATTGAAAACTAGCTGAATAGCTGAGTCTAAAGAATTATGATCAGTGATACGAAGTCTAGTTGGAGGCCAGTAACTAGTGGTGTACCCCAGGGGTCAATACTGGGTCAATCTGGTTCAACACCTTCATTAATGATCTTGATGATGTTGTTGACCCAAAACTGAGAGGAGTGGCTGATACACTGCTGCAATCCAGAAGAACCTCAACAGGCTGGAGAAATGGACAGACAGGAACCTTCTGAAGTTCAACAAGGAGAAGTGTAAAGTCCTGTACCTGGGGAAGACAACCTCATGTACCAGTACATGCCGAGGGCAACCCAACTGGAAAGAAGCTTTGCAGAAAAGGACCCAGGTGTTCTGGTGGACATCAAGTTGAACATGAGTCAACACTGTGCCATTGGAGCAAAGAAGGCTAATGGTATCCTGAAGTGCATTAGAAGGAGTGTTGCCAGCAGCTCGAGGGAGGTGATCCTTCGCCTTTACTCAGTAATGGTGAGGCCACACCTAGAGTACTGTGTCCAGTTATGGGCTCCCCAGTGTAAGACAGATATGCACACACTGGAGAAAGTCTGTTGGAAGGCCACTAAAATGATTAAGGTACCAGAGCATCTCTCTTGTCAGAAGAGGCTGAGAGAGATGGGACTGTTCAGTCTGGAGAAAAGAAGGTGCAGGGTAGATCTCATCAATGTGTATAGATACCTGATGGGGGGAGTAAAGAAGATGGAGCTAGGCTCTTTTCAGTGGTGTCCAATGACAGGACCAGAGGCAACGAACACAAACTGAAACAGAGGAGGCTCTGTCTGAGCATTATGAAAAAGCCTTTTCACTGTGAGGGTGACTCAGCACTGGTACATGTTGTCCAGAGAGGCTGTGGAGTCTCCATCCTTGACGATACATTCAAAAACTGTCTGGACATAGTCCTGGGCAACTGGCTGTAGGTGGCTCTGAGTGGAGAGATTGGACAAGATGATCTCCAGAGGTCCCTTCCAGCCTCAACAGTTCTGTGATACAGTAATTGGCTCTTCCTTAATTCCTGCAATGCAAAGTGGATCATACCTGCATACAAAACACTTGGGCAAGTGTAATAAAATGAATATAATTTGAATTTCTGGCACAATTTCTCATGCTTTAAAAATAGCTGTTGAGATAAAGCATGAAGATGTTCTTAGCAGTATTTTATGACCTCCTCAGATTTTGAGGTCTTGCCAGTCTAGCCTTCCCCCGCAGCTCCCACTGCAAACTTATCTCAAAGAAATGTTGAGTATCCACCATTAGCATAACAAGTTTCCAAGTATTGTGACATAAGTCATGTAAATTTATGCAGTCACTGTCAAAACATTTAGAACAGAGGCTTATTTTCAGAAGTGAACCCTTAGAGAGGACAACATTTTTATGTAAACAAATGACAAAACACTAAATAGTGACTGCAGTTTTGGAAGAGGATGAGAGCCTGATGTGTGCAGAGATGGCTTCTGAGCATCTCTGCTGGGTCCTGCCTGACCTAATGATGTTCCAGGGCCAGCCTAATTTCCCACCCCAGGTCATCTGGCACTTCATAGCTCTGATCCCACACACAGCAGAACTATGTGCTTTGTCTCAGAGGCCAGTTTATACAATGGTTTGAAAAACTGTAGTTCTGAGCTGTTTTCAGGCAGACCTGAATTTGGACCAAATAGTCATCTGGTTCATGTGTAGAATTGAAAATTAAGATAATTGATCCTATAGAAAAGCTTTTAGGGAAAGAGACATCCTAGGACTAATGAAGGGCAATGGAATAGGGAGGCCATAAAATAGCTGAATTCTGACTATGCTCATCTAATTCCTGCTCTTATCTTTTTCCCAGCACCTTGCAAAATAAACATGAGAAGCAAGATTTTTTTAGACAAAAATGTGGGCCAATAATGTATTCAGCTCTTTCTGCCCATTTTGTTCTTCTCCCTCCTTATAAGGGACCAAAAGCAATGGACAACCAACCTTCTTCACTGAAATGCTCTGCTTTTAAATTAATCATTAGCTGCTACCCAGTGAAAACTTTGGGGCATGGACCCTGGTGCTAATCGGAACACCAGTGACTGACCCAAGGGGGAACCTTCTTCATTAAAAGAGGTGTTTGTTAGAGGAGTATCCTCTCAATGGCAGTGATCCAGGGAACATCACTGACAGCTGTCTTTCAGGGGTTTGCCACTCCGTGGCAGATTATTGTTCACATACAACATACTGTTCTAACATTATCTATGAATTATTCTTTCTGAGGAAGTAGCTTCAGGCCTTTCACTCAGAGATTGGTTTATTGCCAACATTTATCACAAACACAACCACAAAACTTCAGGGAGGGATGAATTATATGTCTTTATCTAGATGGACCCCCTTGGTTCTGCTACATGCAATGTACTGTCAACAGACAAAAGCATCTGATCCTTCAAAAGCTAAACCAGTAGTTCACATCACTGCCAGGAGGACTATCCATGGCCCATTGCTCTTTCTAGCCACACTGCTCTTCAGGAAAAAGGCTGAAATACGTCAAGTCAGCTGGTGGGAAACACTGCCTTCAGATCTTTGATGAATAGAGGAAAGTCTTGATTACTTGTTTTAATTTTTTTCCCCTGAGGTTATTCAACATGTCAAGTCTAAAATTAATGCTTATGGTGCTCTTAAAGCAGAATGAAACCCTAGCACTGAAGGCTTTTATGGGCTGTGATGTCATGCCTAGAGACAAGTTTGTTTATGTGGTTCAAAGCGGACATACTGGGTTTTCCCATTGCTTTTTCTTTGCCCATGCCAGTACAGTCTGTTCTTGCAGAATGTTGGGTTCCCAAGAAATACTTTTGAAAAGAAAAACAAACATTATCTTTCATATCTGTAGACATCTTCTCTTTTGATCTTTTATTTATCGTCTTAACCTTTCTGATGTGACATCATAATCCTTCTTGGTGCTAATCCAGTATTGCTCTGGATTGGTCAATGGTCTGGATTGCTCAACTATGACTGGAAAACCAGGTTTATTCTTATATTTTCCTATCCTGATCTTATTTTTGCATCCCTAAAGAGATCAGAAACTTTGTTTAGGATGTGTTCGGATTTATGAGGAACACTTTGATTACAAATTTGAATGGTTTAAAAAATGTGATTTTGGGTTGCTACTTCAGATCATGCGTCTTGGAAATTCATGAACAGAAAGACTTTGCCCTACCTTCAAACCCAGCAGCAGCCTCCTAAGAGGAAGAACACAATACATAGGCTGTTTTCATGGCTCCACCTTGGGCTGGAGAAGGACTTAGACCGTTCTTATCAAGGGAGGATTTTGACATGTGTGTGGATATCAGTTTGCAGCTCAGCTGTTATTCCTCACTGTACCTTTTCCTTAATTTGGTTAGGTGAGATGGATTTGTGTCTCTGAGCCTGCTTGAAGAATGCCTTGGCCTTACTTGCAGAAAGGCACTGTAGTAAGTCACGTCTGTGTCATGGCCTGTGCTGCTGAAGGACATCCATGGTAACACTGTTCAGGGCCAGTCCAGAGAGGGTAATGTGGAAATAAATCTGGGCTGTAAAAGTGCTTGTGAAGCATGGTAAGGTTAGTCAGAGCTTTGTCCAGGTCAGGCATAACAAAAGCAGTGCCAGGCTGGTGGGAGCAGCACATCACAAACTTAAAGAACTCACACACACATGCATGCGCACACACACACATGTACACACATGTTTGTCTCACAGTACAATCTGCTCAAATTGTGTCTTACCTGGGCTGGCTAGCTAAGACACTCATCCTTGCTCTGAGTAACTGCTGATATGGCCCGAGCCTCCACACCCCATTCCTGAAGCGAGAGACAGGTCTTCCTCAGTGGGGAGCAATAAAGGGAGAGGTGGTACAAGTGGCTGCATGTCCAGTGCCTGGCTCTCAGGAATACCAAGTGTCCACATGGCTAGGCATGCAGGGAAGGGGACCCATCTCTTATGGTCCTGGTGCCCTGAGGTGCTATTTGGAGGTTGTGTCTGGGCAAGCTGTTCTATTACTATTAAAAACCTAATTTTTCCTTGTGCTGCTGAGGTGGGTCTGGATGTACATACTGAGACACGTCATCTCAGTGAGACTGCTATTGTTATGTGGGCTGTAAACATAGCAGGGCCACTGCTGCTGTTCACAGCACTAACACTGTACTAATGCAAGTTAGCCCATGTGTGGCCCAGAGGCTCCAGGATTGCCACCCTCTGAAAGGTACTAGTCCAGCTCCACCAGGCATAGAAGTTCCTGTGTTCTCCTCTCTCTCAAACACATTGAGATCCTTTCTTAACAGCTTGCAGGCAAAATCTTTTGCTCCTAGGCTGTGCAAAGAGACAAAAGTTTGCAGTCTGACAAGTTTTTCCATTGTTACAGGAGGTCAGTGCAATTGTTACATTTAGTGAAGCATCCAATGATTATTTTACAATTTTGGCAATCTAACAAGAATTTTTGTCAGTGAAAACAATCAATAATTCCCACTACAGATTGGCATAAATAATTTATTTTTTATATACAAACAAAAATATTGTGTCTGTGGCTTCTGGCGTAAAGACCCGGGGATGAGTCTCTTTAACCAAGTAATGAGCGATAAGACAAGAGGTAATGGCCTCAAGTTGCACCAGGGAAGGTTTAGACTAGATATTAGGAAGTATTTCTTTACAGAACGGGTTTTTAGGTGTTGGAATGGATTGCCCAGGGAGGTGGTGGAGTCCCCATCCCTGGAGGTGTTTAAGAGTAGGGTCGACATAGCGCTGAGGGATATGGTGTAGTTGGGAACTGTCAATGTTAGGTTAATGGTTGGACTGGATGATCTTCAAGGTCCTTTCCAACCTAGATGATTCTGTGATTCTGTGACCCACATAATTGTCATGTTAATTTCCCTGGCAATTCTCATTGCTGCAAAGTTTCATAAATGGATCAACACTTGTATAAACTCACATCTTCATAGTGAAAATCTTGTTTCAAAATTTTGCTGTTTGCTTGTTTTCCTGCACATTATAGATACTGTAATATATTTACTGAACATTTGCTACTTACTGGTTTGTCATTTTGGTTGTGGTGACTCACAGTTGCTGTCTGTGCTTCTTTGGAAGTTTGCTATGAAGAAGGAAACTTTGTGCTAAAGCACTTGGGTCTTTATTTTGGATCATTAATTGGAAAAGATTTGCAGAGGCAGTATGTATGTGCTACTACCTGGAGAAAAAAGAAGGAAAAGACAGTCTGTATGTTCTAGACCCATGAAGTATTCCTGGTCCAGAGAGAATGGAAGTCAACCAGAAGTCTTTCCATTGACAACACCGGATTTTGGATCAAGTCTTGTGTATGCAAGTGGCGTCCAAAGGTCTGAGCTGTTCACAAATGGTCCATGTCTGTTGTAGTTACCAGAAAATGCAGGGAATGGGCCAGAGTTCAAAGTTTCAGCTTTTTCAAATACAAATCACACAGACAAAAAGAAAGACACCATTATCCAACCTGCTGCAGTCCTCTAGAGTGCTGAGTTTCCCTGTGATCCAACTCCTCAGCTATTAAAAAAGTAACAAAAACTTTGCTGGCTATAAGTATATTGGGCAGGAACTGGTAAATCTCAGTAAAGGTGAAGAATCATTCTGAAAATAGTCATAAATATAGTTGGGCTGCAAATTAGGAATATAGTGACTTTCTGAAACAGACCTCCAATATAAGTAAACCCACAAATGCACTGAGTTTTGAGATGAAGACTGGTAAGTGTAGGGAGGGGAATCTTATGGGAACATTCTGATCCTGGCAAAGTTGGTAGTCAGAGAGTGTCTTAGGAAGGGATTACATGGTACAGTGTCTGCCATTATGCGGACTAGGCTGAATGGAGATATATACTATGATAAATACACTGAAGACTGTAAAGCATGCAGGGAGCTGCAAAAACACACATGATAGATTTCTATGTACATTGCATTAGCTACTGAAATAATCTATTCAAATGCAACAAAATGTCATACTGCACAGAAGAACTAGCATGGGCCTCAGATTAAGAGTAATGTCTCATGTTGATTTTATATACAATATTTAAGAGATAATGAATGCTTTGAACTTGAATTTCCCATCTTCCCGTAAAAAAGAAAAAAACCCAAAACCTGAAGAATTCTGTTCACTGGAGCAAACTAAACTATTGGTAATATATTTGCAAGGAACATTTATGTGCACAAATGGAAAAGGCCTGCACAAATGTTTGCATAAAAATTAACCAAAATTAAGATTTTGTTGATCTTTTATTGAGAAATAGTGGTCCAGAAGACAGTTGTTTGCTATATTTGAAACTAATACTCCATGAGTAGTCCTGAGGAGGATCCATTTGCAACTCCAGGTGAGTGTAATGATACTGTTAAGTAGCATGTAAACTGCATTCAGCATCTGTAACCTCTTACTCATGTTAGTCAGGAAAGTAAAAATCACTTCTGACAATGCTACAGATATTGCCAAGAGGTCTAGTGCGTACAATGAACAGGAGTGAGAATATGAGAAACCTATTTTTCCTTGCTTATAAGTGCCCTGAAAATTATTAACAATTAGTTTCTTCAGAGGGAGTCCTATAACCTGACTGGTTTATAAGTCTCAGCTTCAGGAATACAGAAACAATTTCCAGCTTTACTGTACCTTTCCAAATATGACAGAAGACTTTTAAGCTTGGGTTGTTACCAGTGTGTCCATTGCTGTTGAAAGGAGTGCTAGACACTGTGTATCAACAGTTGAACACACCACAGAGGGCAACATCTGTTTAACAATTATTCATAGTTCAGGGAAGTCATGGAGAATTCTCCAGAAGTGCAGATAGCTATCATCACTATTTGATTAAATCCTGAAAAGTAAAATTACAGATAAATTAAATGATGAATTTTGTATTCACACTGGGTACTCTTCAAGTCTAGCAAGCACCCAGATTTTGAGAAAACCCAATAAAATAGAATCAGAATGAAACACTTTGCCTTCAGACTTGTAAAAATGCCGTGAGAAAAGTTGCACTGAAGGAGAATGTGCTGTACAGTCACAGAAAATCTATTCATCCCTTCTTCCATCAGTGGTGACAACAGGCGAACAATGCTTTATTTACTGGTTAAAATGAAAAGTGACTCACACAGGCAGTGTGGGTGAGTAAAATTTTGCAAGACTGCCTTTCATATTTGACTAGTGTAATGATTATGTTGCAGGCCTTTTATGGATGATTTGGAATATATGTGAGCATAGAATGAATGGGGGGGTGAGAAACAGCTTTTTTCCCACATGTAAACCCTAACCACATGAATCTCAAACGAGCTTTAAAGCCATAGTTCAAAACAAGCCCAGTTGCACTGGGCTGTGCCCTAGGAGTTCTTTTTAGTGTGCAGAAAGAACCGGAAACAGGAGCTTGTGCCCTTTTCAGTGTCAGTTTAGGACACTGTAAGTCCTGGGAAAATGGAAGCAGAGCAACTGCTGTCTTCCCCTAATCAGCAAGGCTGTCACCCATGATCAAGTTGTGCCCGTATACTCCAGCCCAGTAGGTACAATTGCACAAATCCAGCTAGATGGAGTCTGTACAAATTAATGTCTGGAAAACTGGGAGTACTTTGATACTTCTTGCATGAGAGGCATAGTTTTCAATGGTGTGGAGTCAAATCCAATCTTGTGTTCTCAACCTTGGACCTTGACTTGCAGTCCCTTAGTTCCCAGTTCCCTTAGGTCATGATTTTATTCTCATGTGTTATACAAAGAGTTAGAAGAGCTTCATTGGATACTGACTAACTAACTGGAGCAGTATGTGCAACTTCAGAGCTTTTCCTGGGAGTCAAGATGGGCCAAATCAACTATGCAGAGGTCAGCTAGGTGTTATTTCTCATTCTGCAGCCCAACATGGTCTTCCCTCAGATGCATGCTACAGTACCTCAGCAGGGTCCTTTTACCTTCTCACTCAGAGGAGCTTCTCTATTGCTGGAGGGTGACTCCCTCTGTACAGAAATATCAGATTAAAATTTCCTATCTTATTGAGAACAGTTATTGTGAAACTTTTTTGCTACATAGGCCAGGATGTTGGTGGCGGTGTTGCTTTTCCCCATCTTTATCAATTATACAATCAACTAAAAAAAGTAGAGTTTAATATGTGCTCATTATGCGTTTGTGCCTTTTTGAATAATTACTGAGACCTTGTGATGTGGTCACCATCCAGGAAGCCCCTCTTCTCACTGTGCAGCAGACTGTGGCAGAGCAACACAGTGTGTGTGGGGGCTTTGCTTCTGGGTGTAACATGGCTTGAGCACTATCCACATTTATGGGTGGTGCTGCCTCCTTTGGCACTGTCTAGGGCAGATATCAAACCTGTAGAGACAGAATAGCCTTGTGACATGGATGCTCAGATGCAGCCTTGTATTTGTGACCTTGGTTGAGCAGATGGTACAGCTAGGCCTGGCACGCATTGGCATTCCTGAGAGAAAAAACAGGCTTGCCTGTATCCTCCCTGTGGCTTTCCTGGTCCTGTGCTCTGTGTGTGCTGCCACTGGATCTGCAGAAAAAGTCTCCTTCATAATAAGGCTGTACTCTTTTTACCTTTCTTGCACATCTCTTGCTACACCTTCTGACCTGATTCTCTTCCCCACGACAAATTTTCTTGGGGCTATTTCTCCTCTCTCCTGCTATGCAGCTCCCTCCCCTTTCCCCTTTCTGTTCAGATCCAATCTGAATTTCTCCACAGCTTTAGGGTCAGGAGGAAAATTCTAATTTATCTGATCCCTGTACTCTGTTGTCTAGCTGTTGTGAAATAAGTTTTTGATGTAGCCAGGGTTGGGTGTGGGGAGACAGAAGAATAGAACAGAGCAGCTGATGCATGAGAAGCTGGCTACGGAACAGAGAAAAAGACATACACTGATTTTTTCCTGCCAGTAGTTATCTCCTTCTCTTTGAGTTCTCTAAAGGTACCAGAACCTCATTGTGCCATACAACCTGCTTTTCCACTTCTTCATGGGCAGGAGCAGCAGCCAAATAGATGTTCATCTGGGGAAAAAACATATTTTTCCTTATTATGTAAAGCATTATTCTATCTTTGATACATTCATGCCCCTGAGGTACTAACTGTGGGAAAACCAGAACAGAAGGAAGGCAAGAAGGTCTGGAGCACCCCCAGACCCTGGGGAGGTTTTTCTCTTACTATTCTCAGGCATGCAATCGTCCATCTTTTTGCAACTGGAATTGCCTAAAATCACAATGACACTTTGAAATGAAGGGTATTTGGTTCCTAAATCTATAACTAAGTCAATTTAGACTATTAGTTCCTTGCAAAAATCTGTCCTGTTTAATAGTCAGATTTTGAATTTACTATTCTAGACATATCACTTTGTGGTGGTTTGACCTTGGCTAAATGCCAGGTACCCACCAAGTCGCTCTATCACTTCCCCCCCCCTTCCCCCTTTTTTCTCAACAGGGCAAAGAGGAGAAAGAAAATAAGATAGGAAAAAACCCAACCCTTGTGGGTAAAACAAAAGCAGTTTTAGTATAAGCAAAGCAAAGCAAAGGTCTGCGCATGGAAGCAAAAAGAAAACAGATTTATTCTTCCCATTAACAGGCGATGTCGGGCCTTCTCAGGAAGCAGGGCTCCAATATGCATAGTGGTTGCCTCGGAGGACCAAGGGTGACCCCACCCCCTTCCTCCTTTTTCCCAGCTTTATACTTGAGCAGACGTCATATGGTCTGGAATATCCCTTTGGTCAGTTCAGGTCAGCTGTCCTGGTTGTGTCCCCTCCCAAGATCTTGCCCACCCCGTCCCACTGTGGGGGGGAAATGTCAGAAAGAGCCTTGGTGCTGTGTAAGCACTACTTAGCAGTAGCCACAACACCAGTGTGCTATCAACACCCTGCCAGCTCCCAACATAAAACACAGCACCATGAGGGCTGCTATAGGGGAAAACCAATTCTGGCTCAGCCAGACCCAGTACACACTTCCAGGACTTTTTAGTTACAGAAGTATAACCCAAAATGTATATTTTTTAAACCTAATTGAATTTATTTTTGGAAGCTCTCTGGAGATATACCAACAAGAAAGAGGCAATTAGTCAGTAGAAGCAAAGCTTTATATGCATGGCAGCATTTTCAGTAATTCCTTCCTGCTGTACAACATATTAGTGTTCTGATCAAATCACATCATCATTGCTGGGGTTTTCCCGGATATATTTCTTAATTTCTTACTTTAAGATATGTTTGAAATGGTTTGAAATTGTCCTTGTGACACTTTTTACATTGTGATGACTTGGGGCCCTTGCAGGGATCATCCAGTTAATCCCTCTTTCCAAACAGGGCACCACTAGAAGTCACTTGACATCTGGATTGGATTGCCTGAAGGAAATGTAGGCAATATTTGGATGTCTGGCTTTTGTCAATACCACTGTACGTATTTAATGATGATATGATGCAAGCAAAGTCCTGCTTTTCTGCTCAGCCATGTGATCTCAAGGTCTGCAAGCAAGTTTCTTAATGCTACTGTGAGACCAGATTGTTTAATCTGTCATGTAGGCAATTTAGGATTTCCATTGCCCTTTTCTCCTGCCAGTAACTGGAAGCATAGTCAAGACCACACAGTCATAAGGAATCTTAGGATGTATGTACCAAAACCAGCAGTTTTAAGGTTAGTGTGTCTCTGTTTTGGCACCAGGTTTTTTTGTATATGCCAGAATACTAATGCATGCAGAGCAGGTGCTTACTATTTGATAGTTTCCTGCAAGTGCTTTTTTGCTACCCAAAAATGAAGGAATATATAAGGGTGCTATTTTTGGCAAAGCTGGGTCATATGAAACACAACCTTATGGCTACTTTCAGCTTGTAAGAGTCAAGACAAAGCATAGTGAAGGGTTCTGGGTTTTTTACTCCCCATTTTTAATATAAGCCTTAAATCAGAGCCACTAAGTAAGGACCCTGAGGCTTAGTTTTGTGTATTCAAAATTCTACTTCAGTTAGTACATTAGTGCTTTTTTAGTATTGGTTAATTATGCTGACAGCTGCAGACTATGACTTCTACTGGGCTACTTTGAAGTTTGTTGCACTGGTTTGTAGGATCTCATCAGACGTTCCTCCTTTAGCTTGCAACAAGGCTGCCTCTCTGCAGGGGGGTGAGCCAGGGACCAGCCCTCAGCCTGGGCTCCACTCACTTCTCTGTTTTCTCCATTGTATTTTTTGGCAGCCCAGTCTGCTGCAGAAGTCTTCCAACTCGCCAGCTAGGGTAAACATTTTTGAGGAATTGCTGCCCCAACTAAGCAATGCACTGGTGTCGTTGGGAGTAGAAAGGCCCAGCAGTCACTCCTTCTCAGTTTCTGCTACCTCTTGTCTCTAGCCTGGCCACCAGCAATGGTCTGTCAGCTCTTGGGGGGAATGTGTAGCTGGGAAGACAGGATCCACTGACCAAGCCTTTTTCTTAACAGAAACTTAAGCCATATAGAGCCATTATTCAGGATAGCTGGTGGCATAAAAAAAAAGGGTTAGATTTCCTCCTTTGTGTTTTCAGCTTGGCTTCGTATTAGCATACTACAGTATTTTATCACCTGACCTAAAATTCTCATGACAAATATCCTGACTCCTAATTTAGAATACTTCTGTGTTATTTTCCTTGTCCCCTCCAATTGCACTGAGAAGCAGTTGTATCATCCATTTATTGCCAGATGTCAGATCTAAACAATACAGTACAAGTTATCACCATCCTCCTATCACATATTTATGAGAAGCATCTTCATGGATTTTCCCAAGTTGCTCTTCTCATGAGACCGGAACCTCTTCATATGTATCAATAAATTCAGTAACTACACATATTGTAGTATATGCCCCTTCTATAGTACTTGAGAGACTCAGCACTAGTTGGTAATATGCTGAGAGTTGCTATCAGACTAAGAACTGTCCATCTATGTAGATCTAACTATTGTCTCTTCTTCTACACAAATTGGACCAATTTTTGCTTCTGTGACTGTGCAGTGCAGAAGGGTCCTGGACCATGACTGACACAAAGAATCTTCACTGCGAAGCAATTAATCAGTAAAGATCAATAGTGACAATTGTGCCTGTTCTGTGAGCCTAAGACAGTTCTCCAGTGCCAGGGGATGAGGTGTGTAACACATCCTGAGCTCCGTGTAGGACAGAAAAAGAAAGTGATCATGTCTGCCGGAAAAGGAAATGAATCTAACATCTGGATTTAACATGGATTTAAGGAGGTTGTGGCAGGTAGGTCACAGGTTCTTTGGGAAATAAAAGGGATGTGTAAATCCAGCAGGTGAGATGTATTTCTGTTTAATGGAAACACGTATCAAATTTGAGATGTTTAGGGAGTTTGTAGAATTGGATAGACATCTTTTAAATTAAACTTTCAGTCCTGTGTCTTAAAAAAAATATCATTCTCTCTCTCTCCACACAGAATATACATATACACCCATTCACACTATATTTTTATACAGATCTATATGTGCATATACATACACACCAAAATGTCTTATTTTATGACTAGCAACAGATAATTAAAACTCTGAGCTGCAGAGCTAAGGAATCCTTGTAAAAGCACTACTATTTTTCAAATGCAAAATCATCACAGGATATGGTTTTCGTCAGGCAGCGAGGGATAAAGTTTGACTGTCCTGAGTTATGGTTCTCCGTTTGCATGGTACTTTACATCCTACTTTAAAAAGTAATATTGTTTCCCTGAGTTTCACAGCTAACGTTCACCTCAGAAGCAACACAAATCTACATAAACTTCCATGTTATCTCTGCCTAACACTGCTGTTTTGCATAATTATGTAGGTTGAAACCTAGAAGCAGCTCACAGTATTATTGCTGAGATTACCTCCTACAAGCTAAAGGATGTTACCCAGTAACTAACATATGTTCATGTCCCATCATTTACTGAAATACTTCCCCAGACTTCTCATTGGGCAGATCAATTTCATTTGCTTAAAAAATAAAGCAGCTTAAAAAAGAAAACAAAAGGTCTAGCAGCTGGAAATCAAAACCAAGTAAACCCAGGTGACACTATTGACTGAGAAGGTAACTATTAAAATGTTATAACTAAGGATATGTAATCCACCACAATTTAAATCTTTAAGTAAAAGCTCTATGCCCTTTGGAAATATATGACTGGTTCTGAGAATCACCTGATGAAGATCCATGAGCAGAATAGATAGTCATGAGAGAAGATATCTGTCCTGGCTCAGATTTTCCAGGTTTCTTGGCAAACCATAAGTTTAAGTTGGAGCTATTGCATTTCCTATGAGTATTGTTTTTGCACCTAATGGCACATTATCTGGACTTGCAATCACCCATATAATCTAGGGATTGGGCACAAAGAAGATTATGTAACATACAGTTAGTTAATATCTAATATATCCCACATGATGTGCTCTGACGTGGAAGGATAATGGTCTTGAGAGCACCATGTTAGTGGGAAAAAAGTTCAAGCCCCTGTGTCAGAGAGAGAGATGGTTCGCTGCATCTTCTGCAAGGATGGCAGGTTAAGTCCTTCTCTGCATGTGAATCCAGAAGGCTGCCCAATGGGCTCAGGGTCCTAGGGGTCCCTCTGAAGTTTGTGCAGCTCCCTCACAAAGGCCTGAAGCTCTGGGATTATGTCCAAAGGCCTGTAGTACACATGGGAAGTTGCTTTCCCCAAATGGTCATCTGTATAAGTGAAGAAGGGAGACATTCTCCTCCAGTGATCTATTCGCTGCATTTCAGGTTACTGCTTTCAGACCCTTCTCTCCTGCGCAGAAAGGGTCTGGGGTTACTGGATGAAAGTTAGCTTTTGGGAATACTTCATTTGGCACCTTATTTCACTTCTAAGCAAACAGTCTGAGTTTTCCACTTTCATTAACTCCTCTAGCCTCTGCAGCTGACAAGTTTAAGTGCTTGCATTGTTAAGAGAAATTGTTCAGTCTGCATCTGTATTGATTAAACAATGTCTGTATTGTTAGGAGCAATATTGTTCAGAGCAAGCAAATATTACATTGACCTCAGAGGAAGTCTGGAAAACACTCTTTTGGATAAAACTGCATTTTTTACATGTGTCCAGTGTTTCTGTCTTGTTCCAAGTTTGGTTTACCATGACGAGTCATTGTGGTGGCGTAAGGAAAAGGAGGAGCCAAAACACATGCCTCCGGCTACAGAAGTTTCTCTGTTAACATCCTCATTTGGACATTCGCTGGATACATGCAGGCTCTGATCCTTGTCTGTAGGGAGCGGCTTGGCAGCCTTGCTCTTTGGCTACCGCACAGTCTCAGCCAGTCAGATGTACAGCATCTGCAACCCGCCCACCCGTCTGCCAGAGTACCTACACACAGAAGGAAGGCCCAAAAAAGATAGATTCCCTTGGGTTTCCCAAGGAATGTAGTTGCAGAAGATGAATATAGGAAGCTGTGGCTTAAATAGAAGTGGTGAGAGGAGGGAAGGCAATGTTGTGGTTGTGGTTCAGGACCCAAGAGATCTAGAACTAATTTAGCTCCTCTGCTGCTCCCTGAGTAACTTCGAGCAAGTCACGTAGTATCTCCAGGCTTTGGCTCTCCATCTGTATGTTGAGTCAACACTTCTTTCTTAAGCTTTGTCAAGACCTGGTGTCTGAAATAGTGAGGCTTGATGTAAGACAGAAGTGAACTCATGTAATTATAGAGAGGTCTGCAAGTTATTTAACTGTGTGATTTAAAGGAAAATGTTATTTGAATGTATTTTAATCAGTTACAAAATGTTATATTCAGCATGTTATATAAGCACAATGACATTCAGATGAAAAATGGGCCAATTTAAAATGTACTAAAAATAACAATATATAAGCAAGTCACGGAACATGACTTTCAGAGGATCAAAATAGCAATAAACAGAATAACCACTGCATTTTTAAAACTACCATATAGCGCCTCCAAAAAGTGACCAAATTTTATCTGTTAATAGACAGCCCATGAGGTTTGTACATGAACATCCTCCTCCACAAGTTGTTTCAAAATGTTAAACTCTTAACACTCCCAACTGGTTGAGCTGACTGGTGAAAAGGAATACAATCAGCCATTTGCTGGCTTCAACAGATCAGTAAATTTCATTATGAAGTTAATATTAGTACATTCTGCTGCTGTAGTCAATATGATTATGTCAGGATCACTGGTCAAGGTAGCAACAGACATGCTGACTCAAATCAAGGGTCTGCCTAACCCAACATCCTTTTACAACAGAAGCAAGGGGAAGCCTAGAGGGCAACTATGTGAGATATTTCCCCCAGGTACTCTTCTGGCCTTCAGCTACTTCAGCTCATGGGATTTCCTGAGACAAATATCATACTGGACCATAGTAATTTGAAGACTCTGTTCTGAAATAAGGCTGCCAACAGAGCAAGGTACATACAATGTGGATCCAGCAGTTCAGGGATTGTTGGAGGTGGGGGCCTAGATAAAGTACATCTGCTCAACAGCATTCTCTGTGCTGTTCCAGATTGTCTTCCAAACTCTTCACTCTCTATTGCTTTGTAAAGCTGGTTGTGGTTTTTGCACCCAAGATATACTGGTATTAACAATGACAGTAGTTTGAACAAATGTACATACACTGCAGATAACTGTAAGACTGCCAGTTATAAAAGCCTGACCAACAGCAATGCCTCAAGGATAAACCATCAGAATACCATACAGAACAGTAAAGAAAGAACCACTTCCTACTCTGAAAATAGTTTGTAGTCCAAAAGTATCCATTCATGGATCTGCTGCCCATTAATTTGTTTAATCCCCTTTTAAGTCTCCTGATACTGTCTGCCTCCACAAATTCCTGTGGCAACAAGTTCCAGAAGTTCACTATCCTTTGTGTAAAAAATATACTTAATTTTAGCTGTTTCATACTAATCTCCTACTAATTCAGTGAGTTCCAGCAGTTACAGCCTTGTGGATTATGGTGAAAAACAGTTCAGTGTTTGTTTTAACCATGATTATTATGACTTTGTAAACCTTATGAATATTCCATTCAGCCCTCTTCCCTCCAAATTTAAATGTCCCAGGGTTTTTAGTTTCTTACTGTATAACATCTGTTTCATCCTTTTGACCATTTTAAGTACTTTTCTCTGCCCTTTATTTATCTCCCCTGCACCCTTGAGACATGAAGACCAGGGCTATACACTGTACACCAAATGTGGGTGCAACAAAGTTTTCAAGAGCAGCAAAATGATGCCTACCATGTTGTTCTCCATACCCTTTCTAGTGGCACAGAACACTCCAGTGACTCTTCAGACTGCTGCTGCACACTGAGCCAATGATTTCAGAGCTGAGATGACTCCAAATGCTTGAATTGCACATTGAGTTACTGAACTCAGACCTGACAGCTGTATCTGTAGACATGTTATACCTAATTTCTATTTATATGTGTCATCTTCTGTATTTCTACACTGAAACTCCCTTGCCACTATTTGTTCACTCACTCAGCATTTGATTACCTGAAAGGCTTTAGCATCATTGCCAGACTTGGAGATTTCACTAGATGTTCCTCTCATGAGGTCATTGATGAAGAAGTCAATTAAAACCAGTCCCAGCAGCAACTGCCAAGGTGCTCCACTAGTGAAACTCTGCTTTCTCTCCAACCAATTTTAATTCCACAGATGGACCATTACTCCTGTCCCCACAGATGGACCATTACTCCTGTCCTATGGTGACTTACTTGCTGTAATTGTCAGGGTCTGAGGGCATAAATAAGCCTTAATTGCCCTGACTGTCTTCACTTGGGGGCCCCATCTACACCTCTGCCTATGGACCCAGGGCCAGCCCTTGCCAGTACTCCAGAGCACCTCAAATGACACCAGATGCTTATGTGTGGAAAGCTGAATCAAGGTCCTGACACTAGCAGCTTGTTCAGAGCTAATCAAGGAAATAAAACATATCCGATCTTCCCTGCCACAGCTCACTGCATGTACATCTGTACCTGAACACAAGGATATATGATAAACAAAAGTATTTTTTTGTAAAGGTAGCCTTAGCATGAGACTTTTTGGGGCATGCTTGGCTAAATGTAAAACAAGAAAGACTGGTGGGGTGATCAGCAGAGACTGGAAAAGCTGAATACAGACTTCAGGGAAAAATAAAAGGTAATCAAAACAGAATGGCAACAGAAGCATTTTTTTAAGTGTTTAGCTTTCGGGGTAATTTTTATCATTTCCCTAATGACTGTTTACATTGCCAAAATTACTTCTATCCACTACACTACTGCTTCCCACAGATAAACAGAAATTCTACAAAGGCAGAGCTACATTAATGCTTTGGTTAGGGTAAACCCTACTCTGAATTTTTAGCTTATGGATGTGTAAATTACTGTTTATTTTCTAGGGATTAAGTTGTTAAAAGACATTGTCCTTAGACACTTCTTTGTCATTATCTTAGATCACAAAAAGAGTAAAATATCCTAGAAGGAAGATATGTTGTGGGTTTTTTTCTTTTTAATTGTGGTCAGCTTGTGATATTTTATAGCATTGAGCTTTTCCCTCCTTTTCCCAATCCACTAAACTGTCATTTACATTTCAGTCAAATAATTGAAATTAATACAACTTTAGGTTTATATTCAGATTTGCTATATCATAGAATGGTTTGAGTTGGAAGGAACCTTAAAGATCATCTAGTTCCAACAACCCTGCCATGGGCAGGGACACCTTCCACTAGACCAGGTTTCTCAAAGCCCCGTCCAACCTGGCCTTGAAGACTTCCAGGGAGGGGGCAGCCACAGCTTCTCTGGGCAACCTGTTCCAGTGTCTCACCACCCTCACAGTAAAGAATTTCTTCCTTATATCTAATCTAAATCTACCTTTTTCAGTTTAAAACTGTTACCACTTGTCCTATCACTACACTACCTGATAGATTCCCTTGCTATCTTTCCTATAGACCCCCCCTTAAGTGGGGGCCTGGAAGGCTGCTACAAGGTCTCCCCAGAGCCTTTTCTTTTTTAGTCTGAACAACCCCAACTCTCTCAGCCTCTCATCATAAGGAAGATGGTCCAGTCCCCTGATCATCTTCATGGCCTCCTCTGGACTTGCTCCAACAGGTGTCCATGCCCTTCTTATGTTGGGGACTCCAGAGCTGGACACAGTACTCCAGGTGGGGTCTCATGAGAGTGGAGTAAAGGGGGAGAATCCCCTCCCTTGACCTGCTGGCCACACTTTTCTTGATGCAGCCCAGAATACAGTTGGCTTTCTGGGCTGTGAGTGCACATTGATGACTCATATTCAGTTTTCCATCCACTAATACCTTCAAGTCCTACTCTGCAGAACTGCTCTCAATCCACTCATCCCCCAGCCTGTATTTGTGCTTGGGGTTGCCTTGACCAATGTACAGCATCTTGCACTTGGCCTTGTTGAATTTCACGAGGTTTGTATGGATCCATGTCTCAAGCCTGTCAAGGTCCCTCTGGATGACATCCCTTCCCTCCAGTGCATCAACCACACCACACAGCTTGGTGTCATCAGCAAACTTGCTGAGGGTGCACTCAATCCCACTGTCCATGTCACCAACAATGATGTTAAACAGCACTGGCCCAAACACCAAGCCCTGAAGAATGTCACTCATCACAATTCTCCACTTGGACATTGAGCCGTTGTCCACAACTCTTTGAGTGAGACCATCCAGCCAATTCCTTATCCACTGAGTGGTATATCCATCAACTCCATGTCTCTCCAGTGTAGGGGTAAGGATGTCATGCGGGGCAGTGTCACATGCTTTGCACAAGTCAGGTAGGTGAGGTCAGTTGCTCTATCTTTATCCTCCAATGCTGTAAGGCCATCATAGAAGGCCACTAAATTTGTCGGACATGATTTGCCCTTAGTGAAGCCATCTTGGCTGTCACCAATCACCCCCTTATTTTCCATGTGCCCTAGCATAGTTTCCAGGAGGATTCACTCCATAATCTCGCTGGGCACAGTGGTGACACTGACTGGCCTGTAGGTCTGAGTAGCCACTGATCTCAAGGAAGGATTTTTCTTCTTAATTATTCAGGCTCTAATAGAAACCCATTACACAGATGATATCTGTAGCTCATGTTCTTACACAGGTAAAATTGAAACTTAGGAAATGGAAGAAGTACTCTATGGTATACACAGAAACAATGTTAGAGGGGAGTGTATAAGAGGTAATGTATTTCATTAATGAGGATAATAACCTCTCAAAAACTCATTGTGGTGGGACACATACCACAGGGTCCCTGCTCCAGTAAGTGTTTAATGTAAAACAGTGCACATGGAGTCTCAGTCCTGCAAGTTGCTTATCTAACTTAGAAATGTCTGTGATGAAATGAATTCCCTGATTTGAAATCTTTCTATTTAGTGCCCATATGTTATGTGGGGTCAGGGTGACAGAATGTATTTAAAACCTAGAATAAAAGCTTCCATGTTTGTAACAGTCTGGACATCTTGGACTGTCTACTAGCTGAAAGGTATTTTTGGGAAACTACATGTTTAGAAATGCCTCTTTCTTCCCTCTGTACATGAATGACATGCATTGACAGAGACCTACTGACCTTGGAAAAGTATCTAAAATCCACCATAAATAAGATTCCAGGGGTAAAAATTACATTATTGCTGTCTCCATAAGCTCAGCATCCTGGCACTATGGCTATTTCTTACTGGCTTCATGCAAACAATGTTAACTGGAAAAAATCTCACATATTAACTGGCTGGTGATAAAGCCATCAAAAGCCAAGCAATAAGCAACAACATATTTGAAGAGTGATGTCTTATTAACTTGTCAAGGAGTTCAAGTGTAGCAGTTGGCAGATTATTCTATTTACAAAGAAACAGAACAGCAGTGGAAGATTTATTCTTGAGGACACTATCCTTTAATCTAGAGCAGAAGCTGAAGAATATTGTCCTTTAACAGTCAGCTGTTTCTAGGGATTACTAGCTATTACTAGATCTATTACTAAGGATAGCATAAAGTAAGTAAGGAAGCTGAATTCTTACATCCTATCATTTGTTCTAAGGTATTTAGGAACTCAGTCCATTGTGGAAACACTTTAAAATAGGCAGTTTGTACTGGGTGCTTAGGATTTTTATAGGTAGGATGGAGTGAATGAACAGAAACTGTCTCAAAGAAGGGCTCTTATTTGTCTTTGCTCCCTTCTGCACTGAATACATTTTCCAGTGTCTTTCATTTTTTTTCCTGTAGATTATCCTTTTCTAGACTTCCTCACTGTTCTCATCTGGACTCCCCCTAATTGATCCACAGGTTTCTCAAACTGCAGTACCTTAAACTGGACAAAATACTCCAGCTAAACTCTTGTCATCCTAAGCATATGAAAAGGATTAATTTTTTTAATGTCCTTTGCAGATAAGGTTCCTATTCCTTCATCTGAATGGGATTGTTTTATTTTCTTCAACAACTGAGCATAGTTTATCCTTTCAGTTTAGGAAGCACCAAAACTTCCAACTCTTTCCTGAAGAGCTGCTGCCAAATCCAACATTTCTCAAATATATGCTTTAGATGCTTACAGGACATTCACGACAACCAGAGAGGCATCAGGTGTGCTTTAGACACCTCTAGACTTAGGAGCTGCCAAAGATGAGGCAATGTGGACCATTCCTTTAATTACAGATAGATACATTTTACACAGGCTGACAAATCCGGTGCCAGGAAAACAAGGCACACGCTCAAGGTCTTGTAGAGAAGCTGGTCTATTATGCACTGTCATTACCTTGGCTAGACAGTAGTTTTACAAAATCAACATTCAAAGTTAGATTCAGCTTTAATTTTTCCAAATGGAATAGTGCACCACAGACACTGTGGTCTGTGAGATAAGTGTTGTTGCACGGTCCCTTACGTGCCTTAGCTTTTGTAATGCTTAGGGCCTTCCATTTGCAAGGCTCTGGTCTGCCTTTCCCTACATCTCTGTAACCTCTCACCTAAGCTCTTGTGGCAATGACTTTTGAAAGCCTTTTGAGTCATTATTTTTTCCCTTGTTCTTGTGCAGTTGTTTTTGTGCTGCTGCTTTCAAGGCCTTGCGCTTTGGTATGATGGTTCTGTCCTGGTTTAGCTAGGATAGGGTTAAGTTTCCCCAGCAGTGGGGGGAAGCTCTAGCCGGATTATTCAATACCATGTTGATGTCACCTCCTGGCCCCCAAGCGTGGGAGCGCGGGACAGTTGGTGAGCGCATGTGTTATGCCATCTCTCTGCTCTCACTGCTGTATCGGTAGATATCTTGCTCTGTTCATTGTTATTACTGTTATAGTTATTGTTATTGTTGTTGTCTGTTTTGTTGCTGTTGCACTGTTGTATTAAACCTTTCTTTATCTCAGTCCCGGGGCTTTGTATTTCACTCCCTTTGTGGGGGAGGGGCAGCAGCCGCGTGGTCTCAGACCCCGGCAGGACCTAAACCACCACAACTTTTTATGGGAAGGACCTGCCACTGTGGTAATTTAAGTACTTTATGTTACCCAATATTATATGTGGATGGAAGCTTTGCAACTGATGACTTGTGCAACACTTGTGCTGTGTCAAGTGTATTCCATTCAGTGAGAGGAGCATCCCAACAGCTATGAGGGAACCTGGGTAGGTACTGGTGAGAAGTGCATGGTACTCCTGAAAAAGCACAGTGAAAATTCTTTGTCACAGTCACACCAGCTGCACAGGACAGCACACTCTGAGGAGGGTGCCCCTGTGGAACCCCATCACTGCTCTTTCCTTCTGATCCTTAGGGAGAGTTCTCCTTTTTCCTTTTCTCTCTCTCTTAAGTAACTTTCACCATTAAAGCCAAACAAAGACTGTTGTCTGTTAAGGTCCTTGAGCTATGGGTCTCACTAATAAAGCTCTGTGTATGTAAACCTGTTTCAACATCCTTTGTGCAACACTGCATTTTGGTACTTAACCATGTGAATTGCCCCAAACAATTGCTGTAGATCGGGGCAGCAATTTTTAATAGAAGTTATACATTTGCCTCAGACCATGCATGTTTAACTTAAAGAGATAAGACAATTACTAGATAAGACGGCTTAGTAATTAATTTAAAACTGTGGTAAGAATTGATCATAGAATAATTAAGGTTGGAAAGGACCTTTAAGATCATTGAGTCACACTGTTAACCTAACACGGCCAAGTCCACCACTAAACCATGTCCCTAAGTGCCACATCTACACGTCTTTTAAATACCTCCAGGGATGGTGACTCCATCACTTCCCTGGGCAGCCTGTTCCAGTGCTTGACAACCCTTTCAGTGAAGAAATTTGTCCTAATACCCAATATAAACCTTCCCTGGTACAACTTGAAGCCATTTCCTCTTGTTCTATCACTTCTTACTTGGGAAAAGAGACCAATACCCACCTTGCTACAACCTCCTTTCAGGTAGCTGTAGAGACAGGGATAAGGTCTCCCCTCAGCCTCCTTTTCTCCAGGCTAAACAACACTGGTCCCCTCAGCCACTCCTCACAAGACTTGTGGTCTAGACCCTTCACCAGTTTCATTGCCCTTCTTTGGACATGCTAGAGCACCTCAATGTCTTCCTTCTTCATCAGGTTCATTGCTCTTCTTTGGACATAATCCAGCACCTCAACATCTTTCTGATCAGAGGGACCTTCCAAAAATTAAATCTCTCCAAGATAAAACATGAGCTTCTGTGCAAATGGTTAATGGTCCCTGAGACACTGAAGATGAAGGAGATTATCACAGTGTAAATTGAAGAGTGCTTAACTTTCATCGACACATTAGTCGTACAGTTTTTAATAGCAGAAATGATCATCACTCCTGGGGACTAAAAGGATTAAGAATTAAGTGTATAATCAGTCAAGTCCAGATATGGTTTTGTTTTGGTGATAAACTGTGCTCCAGTGCAGCCTTTGGAGTGAACTATAAAACAACTCTAGAGAACTATGTTAGTGGATAGTGCCATGGCACACATAGCTCCCATGTACAGAGCTGAGACACAGAAAGAGGAAGGATGTCTTCTGAGAAAAAAACCTCAGGGACATTGGAAGTTTACTTTGTATGTAACCTGCCAGCCAACTCTTTTAAACTGTTAAGAGCAAATAGGCAACAAAAGAGCACCAGTATGAGTAAAGGCACAGGCTTTCAGTTCAACTACAGCAAGACTCATACAGTACATTGCTCTTGTTGCACAACTGCTAATATTATTTACACTGTGTCGTCCTGTTCTTTCTCATCTATGAGTGACTTGTGATGATTAAGCAAGTAATAATGTATTATCACATGTCTGCATGATGCTTACAGGGAATTTAAACTGTTTTCCTGTAATCAGAGTTGATCATAGGGAAAAAATTTGCAGAAGCAAAGGGTCTAGCACAGATTGGGAAGTGAAACACTGGAGGTAAAGTTCCTTGCACAAGAAATGAAGGATCTGGGTCCTCAAATCAGATCAAGGGAAGGTTCATGCCTGTGTCAAAGAAGAAAAAAATCAGACAGGGAGAACAGCAGGATACAAAAAGATAGACAGACTCTCTGGAGCAAGAGAAAGTGTGTGTGAAACTGTTACTTGCTAATCCCCTTATTAATACTTATGACTAATTATGGCAGTTAGCAATGAACACATAGTGCCATATCTGATAAATAGTTATTTCACTGTGAAACGCAAGCGTTGTTGTGCATATTTTCTTTCAATTCTTGGCCAGGGTTAGCTAATCAGAGAAAAAAACCTGTTGATCATGTCTGAGAATAGGAACTCTGCTCTGTGTGGTAGCCTTGAAGTAATGACATATCTTACTTGGGTTACTAAATTATTACTTTGTTTTAATTTATTCTTGGGTCACTTTTAGCGGGAACAGGGAACACTGAGAATAGAGCGGTATTAAGTTGATGAATGAGTAATCAGCTGAATCATCACAAATGAGGAAAAGAGTTCATTAATCCAACTGTGAAAGTATTCTCGCTCTTTCTTTTTGAGAACCAAGTCAGTGATCCTTAGTAGAGAAGTAGAAGAAAGCTTTCTAGCTTTTACTTTAGCTTACTTTGTTCTGTTGGTGCTTCCACTGGAAAATCTCTTTAAGTTGTAAGGATTTTAGCAAAATTCTGTGTGGGAGAAATGACTGAAGATGGTGAATTTTTGGTAATGAGGCATCCCATAGGAGCTGTGCTATACGTGTTGGCCTTGTGCAGAAGTCTAAAATACCCTAGAGTGATGTAAATAGCATTTGGAACCTATTTCTTTGCAACATAAGGCTGACAAATATGCTAGGTAAGGCATTCTTTGGATGTGGCAGCCAGAGGGCAGAAAATGCCAGAAACAGCAGTAGGCACAAAGTCTTGTGCAACTGGACAGAAACCAAGAAGTGGAACTCAGTTTATGATGACAACATCTACATTTATGCAATCTGGGAGGTATTTAGTCAATAACTTTTGAGATGTTTAGGCAATCTTTCCTGTTCTCTGGATGTTCCATGGGCCTCGTAACACATCTACCCATCCCCTGTGGATGTCATGTACTCCTGGGCATTCAAAAGGCACTTGACACCAAGATGTGAGCAGTTGAATCAAACTAGGTGGGTCTAGACTTGTTGTTGGAGCTCCCTCTATAATCAGGGGACAGAAAAAGGCTTCACATTGACCAGGAAGGGAGCCTAAAAGACAAGGAGATCTTTTTTTTTTTTTTACATATAACAAAAAGAATCAGAATCATATATTTTAATATAGATTCTTAACGATATATAATGGTCTATTATTAAAATTATTGAATAAATGAAATTAATCAGATTAAATTTATATGAGGAATAATAGTTACATTTCCATTATAGGGGTCAGCTGAACCAAAATAAGGCAGAAAAATGTCTATTTGTATTTAACAACAATAAAAACAAAATTAAGTATAGAAGTGAGTTCCAGAGATGAAGAACCACAGAACAGAATGAAGATAATACTGACCAGTAATAACTACAGTATGCTGTTGAATTTGGAGAGGGATTGTGGGAATAGGACTGAAGAGATGTTGGCCGGTTCTGTATGCATATTTATTTCCAGCATTTTGAGTAGGTCCTGAAATTGAAAATAAAATAATCTGCTGAATCCCCAAACATGAATAGGTCAATTTTGTAAGCATGCATTGACTTTAGCTTTATGACCAGAGACAGTGTATGAGAAACTTAGAGTAAATTGAAACAGATAATTGTAAGGAAAACAACAGCTGATTATCAGAAATAACAAAGATAAAATTCTGATGTATGTCAGGATGTATGTATGTCAAGAGATGATGAAACAAAAAGAACTATTACATATAAGTGACAAATCATAGAAGAAATGTATGACTGGTAAAAAAGACTTCAAGTTTTTCAAGTGAGTTTAGAAAAGTCAGAGTAGCATCTTTGAACATACATTACAAAGGCAAGTAAACAGAAAACACTTCCCAGTTAAAAGTGAAGTTTGGAGACAGAGGAAAGCTTTTTTTTAGTCAAGAGAGTTATAATCTCAGAAGATAAAATAAGAGAAACTGAGGGAGGAAACACAGGAAAAAGAGAATTAATGTGTTTGTACAGATTTTATCGTCTTTATGCAGGTAGATAACTTAAAACTTTTACATGTCTATGATAAAGTTTGCCACTTTATGAAACTTATCTACGCTTTCAGTTATGGAAAACCAGAAGATTTAGCCCTTTTGACTGGAAGCTTTGAACATGGAAACTGCATTTGACAGTCTGGCTATGCCTGGAGTCAAAAAGCCTAGGAAAAAAACCCAAATCAAGCCTTGATCATTTGAACAAACCCCAAAATAGGATATTGATAACAAATAGGTACCTACATGGAGTAATTTAGTTGAACACAATTCATCTATTAGCTCTGGCAATACTCAAAGGCTGATCTTGTTTCAAATACCTGTTAGCAAACAGGATGCAAGTAGATAGAGAAGGAACTAGCAAACTTAACAACTTCCTCCTATCATGGTTTTTCTTTTTTTTTTTAAAAAACAAGTGTTTTCAGTCCTGCTAAAAACTTCTTAGCAATGACCCATTAATGACAAAGAGAGGAAAAAGGCAATCCACAGTTCCAGCTGTAATAATGAGACCTCTGCCTTGGCTACAGCTGAGAAGCTCCAATGTGAGCAAGTTTTGAATTAATGTTGAAGGTGAGAAATGAAGAAATCAAACTGAAACAACACATGCAGGTACTAGGCAGGTACACATGTAGGTACTAGGTACTTGGCAATACTGCAGACTTTCTGGAAGTTGAAATGGTTACTTTGTTCATAACAACCATTCCTCTGCTATGAGAATAATTGTGGCCTTTCATAGAGGCAACGCAACTGTGGTGGTGATAGCACGTTCACTTGATGTTTTTCCTACTTGCTGTAGATGTACTGCGTGTTGTCTTCTGCTAGAAAGAATGGCTGGGCAGCAGGAGGAGACCCCTGCTTGCCTTGTCCTGGATGCCGCTCTCTGGGTCAGATAGAGCTCCTGAGAGGAGATTTCTCTTGGACTATCTAGGCATGCACATCTGGAGTAGAAGATGGGACGGCCAGTGTGAGAGCATGAGGGAGCCAGCAGGCAGGATCCTGCAGTGTTTAGACACTGGAAGTTTTCTGAGAGGCTTAGGGAACAAATACACATGTCTTGGAGGTGATGGGAAGATCTTCCCTGTGGACCCCATGCAGGCTGCCCAGTGTTTGTTGCAACCCAGGGCACCAGGAGAAAACTCTTGGCCTGAGAGAAGACTGGTGAAAAGGGCCTGAGTGGCAAAGGGAAGTTTTGTTTTCTAACCTTTTATTTGAATCTATCTCATCTGTTGGAGTTGACTCATTCTGATGTCAAAAATTACTGAATTTTGTCCTGTTTTCAGTAATCCTGGCTGTAGAGTTCTAAATCTTTGTTATTTTTGGCACCCTCCCTGTAAGTGCAGACAGATGCACCTCAAAGTAGTGGCTGGCTCATCAGCCTTTCAGAGTCAGCAAGGCCTGGATACATCCCACTGAGCATTAGACATAAAGCTGAAGTAATTAAGGGAAGGAATAACCCTTCCTAACTGCATTTCACTGTAAAAGCGTATGTTTAGTGGAAACTTTTCCCTAGGAATGCCTTTCCAGGCACATGAGACGTTGGCTGGAGGGCCAGAGTGGGGCAGGCCTGTTGCTCCCGCTGACCACTGCAGCACCTTGTGTACCATTAGTTAAATTCTTGGCACCTGAACGGGTGAGTCTGGGCAGAAATTAAAATGCCTTCCTTAAAGAACACAAGTTTATGGCAGGCTGAAAAAGAAGGTGGTTGGTGATAAGATTTTTCTTATTGTGAATTATATCACATTTTTGCAACAAGATAACCCCCCTGTTAGGATTACCAGATCTAGGATACTGGCTGTCATCCAGCATCCTGTATTTCTGCAACACAGATCAGGTATCTCTAATAAAGGACCATTTCTGTGAATGCCAACAAACAGTGCAATGTTCTCTTTTACAGCAGACAGAAGGCTGTTTACAATGGAGGGGAAACATTTCAGATATTAACTGATGGTTGTAATGTTCTCCTCTTCCCTCATTTGAAAGTTATTGCTAAGGAACAGGAGAAAAGACCTGAACCTGTGGAACTCTGCATGTGAGGGCAGGACTCCTGGGCAATTCCCAGTGGTTTTGGGAGGCTGAGTTTCCTATATAAATACTGCCTAAAGGAAAAAAAGATGGACTGTTATCAGAAAACCCCATAAATTGAAAAATGTTTGGTGTTGCTCTTCGTTAAATGATAATGCTGAGAGGAGAACTTGCTAGTTAATATGTGGTCACTGTGCAACAGTAGGCTTGTCTTCTTTTTCAGAAGGGAGGTTGATCTTTTAATAAAGAAGGGGACAAAGTTTCAGGCTGGAAGTGGCTGCTTCTAGACAGGGTGACATACAAGGCAGGCAGTGCCATTTACTTTTTGCCCAATAGTTGTGGGGCACTCTGGGCTGTGATTGTCTGAGCCATTTGTGTACAACTCGATGTAAATGTTAAAGATTACAACCAATGCTGAGAACTGGGAAAATGCATCTCGTGTGGTTGCCCCAAGTCAAATCTAAGAGAAGATTTTACTTAATTTTCATCAGATCTTAGTAATAAAAAAAAAGCTTTCTATAAACAGTTGGGAGAAATCTCACGGTCACTTGCCGTTGTTCTTGTGGGGGACTTTAACCTCATGGGTATCTGCTGAGATCACAGCACAGCAGAGAGGGAACAATCCAGGAGGTTCCTGGAATGTGTGGAGGATAACTTCCTCACACAGCTGGTGAGTGAGACGACCAGGGAAGGTGCCCTCCTGGACCTGCTTCTTGTGAACAGGGAAGAGCTTGTGGGGGAAGTAAAGGTTGGAGGCCGTCTAGGGTGCAGTGATCATGAGATGATTGAGTTTTTGATCCTTGGAGAAACAAAGAGAGGGGTTAGTAAAACTGCCACCTTAGACTTCCAGAGGGCAAACTTTGACCTGTTCAAAAGACTGATTAACAAAATCCCTTGGGAGGCTGCCCTGAAGGATATGGGAGTCCAGGAAGGCTGGACATACTTCAAGAGCAAAGTCTTAAAGGCACAGGAGCAGGCTGTTCCCGAGTGCCGAAAAACAAGCAGGCGGGGAAGGAGACTGACCTGGCTAAACAGGGACCTTTGGCTGGATCTCAAGAACAAAAGGAGAATCTATGACCTTTGGAAGAGGGGCCAGGTCTCTCATGAAGGCTATAAAGATGTAGTGAAGTTATGCAGGGAGAGCATTAGGAGAGCCAAAGCGCAGCTAGAGCTCAACTTGGCTACAGCTGTTAAGGATACTAAAAAATGTTTCTATAAATTCATTAACAGCAAAAGGAGGATTAGGGAAAATCTCCCTCCTTTATTGGATGCAGATGGAAACATAGTAACAAAGGATGAGGAAAAGGCTGAGGTGCTCAACGCCTACTTTGCCTCAGTCTTTAGCAGTGGAACTGGCTGTTCCCTGGACACCCAGCCTCATGAACTGGGAGATGGGGAGGGGAAGCAGAATGAGGTCAGCACAGTTGAAGAGGAGATGGTCAGACATCTGCTACACCACTTGGGTGCACACAAGTCTGTGGGACTGGATGGATCCCACAGGATGCTGAAAGAGTTGGCAGATGTGCTCGCCAAACCGCTTTCCATGATTTACTTGAAATCATGGCTAACTGGGGAGGTCCCATTGGACTGGAGGGTGGCAAATGTGACACCCATCTACAAGAAAGGCAGAAAGGAGGATCCAGGAAACTATAGACCAGTCAGTCTGACCTCGGTGCCAGGGAAGGTCATGGAGCAGATCATCTTGAGTGCCATTAAAAGTCATATAATGGACAACCAGGGGATCAGGCCTAGTCAGCATGGGTTTATGAAAGGCAGGTCCTGCCTGACAAGTCTGATCTCCTTCTATGACAAGACGACCCGACTATTGGACGAGGGAAAGCCTGTGGATATTGTTTACCTGGATTTTTGAAAAGCATTCGACACAGTTCCCCATAGAATTCTCATAGAACAACTGGCTTCCCATGGCCTGGATGAGCAAACGGTCTGATGGATCAAGCACTGGCTGGACGAATGGTCCCAGAGAGTGGTGGTCAATGGAGCTAAATCCAGCTGGCAGCCGGTCACAAGTGGTGTTCCTCAGGGCTCGGTGTTGGGACCATTTCTGTTCAACATCTTTATTGATGATCTTGATAAGGATGTAGAGTGTATCATTAGTAAATTCACAGACTTGGATAGATTGGATCGGTGGGCCAACGTTAACGGGATGAGCTTCAACAAGGCCAAGTGCCAGGTCCTTGGGTCACAACAACCCCATGCATCGCTACAGGCTTGGGGAGGTGTGGCTGGAGAGCTGTCTGGAAGAGAAGGATCTGGGAGTTCTAATTGACAAGCAGCTGAACATGAGCAGGCAGTGTGCCCAGGTGGCCAAGAAAGCCAATGGCATCCTGGCTTGTATTAGAAATAGTGTGACCAGCAGAAGTAGGGAGGTGACAGTCCCCCTGCACTCTGCACTGGTGAGGCCATACCTTGAGCATTGTGTCCAGTTTTGGACACCTCAGTACGAGAGAGATATCGAGGTGCTGGAGCGAGTGCAGAGGAGGGCAACAAAGCTGGTGAAGGGCCTGGAGAACAAATCCTATGAGGAGAGATTGAGGGAGCTGGGACTGTTCAGTCTGAGGAAGAGAAGGCTGAGGGGAGACCTCATCACTCTCTACACCTACCTGAAAGGACGTTGTAGAGAGGTTGGTGCTGGTCTCTTCTCACAGGTGATCAGTGATAGAACAAGAGGGAATGGCTTTAAACTCCAACAGGGGAGGTTTAGACTGGGCATTAGGAAAAAATTTTTCACAGAAAGAGTGGTCAGACAGTGGAATGGGCTGCTCAGGGAGGTGGTGGAGTCACCATCTCTGGATGTGTTTAAGGGTCGTTTGGATGAGATGTTGGGGGATATGGTGTAGGGGAGAACTTTGTAGAGTAGGGCTGATGGTTGGACTCGATGATCCCAAGGGTCTTTTCCAACCTGAATGATTCTATAATTCCATGAATATATATTTCATACATCTGCCTACTTATACTTATTTCCATATACAGATTTACAAGTATGTCTCTATATAGACATGTATATATATCAGACAGAATTATATTTAGTAGATATATTAGATTTCTTTTAAGAGGTTTCTTCCATTAATCACTAGTGTTCTGTTGTTTTTAGAACTGAAGAATAAAAATGAAATGGATTTCTGCCAAACATTAACTAAATAATATCAGGTTAGTCATAAAAGAATTTCTTTAGTGAAAAAATACAGATTTTGCAGACTTGTGACTTCAGCAAAAAAAGTGAGGTTAGTGTCTAGTGGGTGAGAAGACCAGAGTTTTGCATTGTCTACAGAAATCAAAACCAGCTGTGAGCCTAAGAAATCACTGCAAAGAATCCCAGCAGGCACTCATGAACATGATTAACAATAGCACTTTAAAGTTGTATATTTTCAAAGTGATGTGTGAGGTTTTAGCCTCCTGACATCCACCAAATGTGATGAAAGTCATGTGGCTAAAAGTCGTGTGATACTGTGAAAATTCAGAAGATTAGGATCATTTGATCAGATGACATGAGAACCATATGATTAAAGTGTTTGTAATTCCAAGTTCCAAGACAATGGAAATTTATAAGGTTCTTTATATCAGGAGACTTTAAATAGCTAGGGGAGCACAGAGGGCATGGTGTGAGTTCACAGTACACTACAGTGCTTGGGTAGATAGATGTACAAATAATGTAAGTGAAGCAGGCTAACCTGAACACTTTTTTTCCTTTTTCCCACACAGGATTTTTATGCAACTGCATTAAGTTCCCATATGTTGTAGTACAGTCCTTGAATATACAGTGTTTATCTACAAGTTGTAATAGTGGATTTTATTGCAATCAAGAGTTTTGATGGGCATGTATCACAATTATAGAGGCCTATTATAAATACTCCATCAAATATCTGTGTATAAGAATTAGGATCCTTAAATGCTACCAATATCGCTGAACAAAGTAATTACTGGTGTATAAAAAAGAATAAAGAAGGTGATAAGAAAGCAAATATTTTAGGTAACATTCACTGCAGCTTTAGCTGTCTGAACCGATGTGTTCAGTCTAAGGTAGCTGTGTTGCCTTCCAAGACAAAGCACAGATGTTTATCCACTTAGATGTGTGTCTTAGTCATTCATCCCCTTTTACCTCTCCATAATTCACCTTCTTGAAACAGCTCCCTCCGTCCTATGGTAATTTTTATTTTTTTTTCTCCAGGACTTTCTTTTGAGTCTGTTCACGGATCTTCTCATTCCATTTTTTAAAATTTCTGGACTTTCTCCCTTCTTTTTTCCTCCCATCAGCAGTCTTGCTTTGTTGCCAGAAGGAAGAGGAATTATTGACAAATGGGTGAATCCCAAAAGTTTGGTTCCTTATCTGATGTCTCTTAAATTATGAACTTTTGCATTTCCAAAGTTGGCCTACAAAGTTCACGAGAACAGAAGATTCATGAGAAAAGACTGCCTTGCATGATTTTGAGTGTTTTCCCTTTCTCATTTGGCGAAACATACGATTTGAACAGAGAATTTTGGCATTCTTACTCATAGATGTTGCCAGAAACCGGAAGCACAAAGGCATACAAAACTGAAACAAAATGAAAATAAATTAGCCAAGGGTTTTGAAGCTAAAAATAATTTGGTTTGCAGAGTTCAAGTTTTAAGAAAAGGTTCAGGGTCAGGAGCTGGAAAATATCTAATTTGATATGGCTTAAATTTACCCATTGATAGAGTTTTTTTAAGTTTTACAATTTGGACCTTGTATTCAACATGCGTCTGGAAGAAAGAAGGGTTGTCTTTATTCTGTCAAATTCCTGCCTGACTGAGGATCAGCTAGTTCTGATTTATGCACTGAGTGCAGTTCTTACACCATGGAAGAGATGGTGTCTGTCATAAAGAGGGTACACTGGAAGCAGCCAGACAAAAGGGAATTATTATCCAGAAAACACAAGTGAGGAACGTGACTTGCCCAGAGTCACAAGGAGTGGTGGTAGCAGATGCAGGAGCAGAACTCTCTTTAGAATCAGCTCACACAGAGATTGGTTTTGGCCTTTAAGAACAAAGCTTTCTGACACTATTTGTTCTGACAGCAACCTTAACTGGAAGCTGGAGGCAAACTGTAAACCACACGTGGTCAAGAGTATCAAAGCACACTGAGGGTTACAGCTGTGTGATGAGGTTCACAGTGGTGGTAAATGCTAATGCATCTAATAGAAGTTGCCTTCAGCCACCTCTTAAAAATCAGAATGCCTTACACTTTATGAGAAACTAAAAGGTGTTTTTTCATATGATGGAAACTGTCATTTAGTTTTCTGCAAATGTTTTTGTGCATAAAATAGTGACTTTATGGAAATCTAAAAATATTTTCTATAGGATTGAATAACACCTAATATTTGTTACTAAAAATAATGGCTGATGAAAATAGTAATTTTTTTGTTAAAGTCTTAGTGTTGTTTTTTAAACATGGAATGAAATAAAAGTGGTCGACTCAATACAGCTCTGCTGTTACTATACTCTTTTTGAGCACCAAAGTGTTAGATAGAGCACTCTGTTTACACTAGAGCATTTATCTTTTGGGTTGACTTCCAGATAGTTGCTTATATTTGACTGAGACATTAATGTCAATTTCTAGGTGAACTCGGAAAAGAATTTTAAAAAATTACATAATACAAGGATTCCAAAGTCCACCTTATAATAAATTTATTGGTAAATGGATAATGTGCCAGAGCAGAAACAAATATGAATGATGAAACATAGGACAATCTTTCAAAAACTAAGTCATAAAAACTTAATGTGTCTGGAAGAAAATGAAGTCCAAGTGTTTTACATTGCATTTAGGAAACCAGTGCATTTTAATATGACTTACAATTTTTACTGTAGAGCTTGTTTTCTCAGCAGTTGTAATGGATAATATAATCATGGGAGAAGATAAATATTTTAAACCAAACTGAAAGCAACATTACATTAGTCGCTGCAAATAAAACTTGTTACTCTCTGTAAGATTCTCAATACATGGATGGCCATACAAATGCTTAGTATTATTATGAATAATGTTTAATGCAAATGCAAAGAACATGGCAATTGAAAGAGCCACAACAGCTAAAACAAAGAAAATATGTAAATAAAGTGAATCTTACTCCAGCCTAAACTTATAGAATTTAGTAGAACAAAGACTTAAGATCTTGGCATGGCACTTCTGCTGTTGCTTGCATGAATCTTAAAACTGTTAGCACAAAGAACATAAAGTCATGTACAGATTCAAGGGTGAAGAGTACAAATTTACCTTTAAGATTCTAAGCTAAATGCCGTAATGTACCTCTGCAGCTTAGATCAATATGCAACTACATGCAAATATCAGATGTTTTAGTACACTTTAAAAATCCTGTTTGCTCCCAAGATTAATTGTGCATAAGCTATTCATTGATTACTACTTTTACATGACTTCACTGAAATTTGTATATTTTGTGAAAATCAGTTTTTCCACTTCTGTTTCCTGTATGGACTCTCTTTTAGGGACTGATATACCCAAGGATATTTTTAGTGTTCTCCTTAGTCCATATTGTGTATCACTAGAATGAATACTGCTAATATGCTATACATTAGATACAGTGCTGAGACACTCAATAAAAAGTACCAAGAAATTTATTTATGTCTCAACAGAACATCTGAGTCAATCCAATGAGTAGCCCTACCAACGAGCAGACAAGTGACCAATATTTGGCATGATTTACTGCCCCTGATGCATTGGTGCCTCTAGTGACTCCTCCTAATGAACCAGGAAATCAAAAGCTGTGGAGACAAAAAGTGGGGAATGGCCAGTCTCTATTAGGGGCTGTTTACATGGGACAGAGAATATGCTGGGAAGGGAATCCATGGAGAAAACAGGCCACTGAGGAGTGATATGCAGGGAAGAGGAGGAGTGAGTCATCTTTTGTATTAAGGATCTCCTTGACTTCACAGTGTTCTACAGGGCAAAACTAGTGACACACCTATTGGGAGTTTCTGCATCCACTTCAGAGGGGGAAGTAACACTGGGGACATCTTGGGAGTCTGCTACAGACCTCCTGTCTGATAGGAAACAGAGGAAGAGGCCTTCTTCAAACTACTGAAAATGTCCCACCTGCAGGCACGTATCTTTATGGGTGGCCTCAACTGTCCAGACAACGGCTGTAAGGGCAATGTGGCTTCATGCAAACAACCCAAGGCTAGACTGTGTGGGTGACATATTTCTAATGCAAATGCTAGAGAGGCTAGCCAGAAGTGTTGCTCTGTGTGATTTGCTGCTCACAGACTGAGAAGGATTGATGAAAAATGCAGTCACTGGTGGCATCTTAGGCTGCAGGGAGCACAAGGCAATGGAGTTCAGGATCTGGAGGAAGGCTGGAAATAAAACTGCAGAGCTAGGGCTCTAGACTTTCAGAGAACAGACTTGGTTATTTAAGGAATTGTTAAGCAAAATCCTCTGGGAAGCAGCCATGCAGGGGCAGGGTGCCCAACAGAGCTGGATGACTCCTTCAAAGTGAACTCACTGAGGGATCAGGAACAAGCCATTCCTTTGTGTGTGGGAAAACTGGAAGTTTCAGCACAAGGCCAGCTTGACTGAAAGGGAGCTTCCTGATGAACTAAAATACAAACAATGAACATTTTCGAAGTAGAAACAAAGACAGGCAACAAAGGAAGAATATGAAAGGATCGCTAAGGTAGTTAGAGACAAAAATGAGAAAGTTAAAACCTAGATGAAGTTAAAAATACCTTAATTAAATTGAGCAATAAGGACAAGTTGTAAAGGGAAGATGTGGGGCTGCAGATATATGAGAGACAACAAAATGTGGATTATGTGGAAAAGACTGAAGTACTTGGGGCTTTTTTTACCTTGCTCATCACAAGCAGAACCTTCTCTCTGATCCCTGCAAGTACCGGAACAGTTTGGGAAGGAGCCAGCACTGGGTGAACAAGTTAGAAACTACTTCAGCTGGACATATTCATATTCCTGGGACTGACCTGAAGGTGCTGAAATAGTTGGCTGCTGTAGTTGCCTTGCTGGCTGCTGTGATTGCAAGGCTCCTGTGTATTGTTGTGAAAAATTGTGATGAATGGAAAAAGCAAACGTTACAGTCATATTCAAGAATGGCAAAAAAAAAGAGAATCTGGAGCACTGTCAGCTGCTGACTCACCTCAGTCCCTGCAAAGATCATGGTGCATGATCTTCTCTTGGAACCCATTTCTAAACTCAAACAGTACAGGAGGTAATCAGAAACAGTCATCCTGATTGCATTCTGTAACGAAATGACTGGTTATGAGAATGATGGGAGGGAGGTGGATATGCCTTTAGTAAGGTTTCTGACCCCAGAGCTCTCATCTGGAAGCCCAAAATATATGGGCTTGATGATCAGACCTTTGCCTGGGTTGAAAATTGGCTGGGCTGCCAGGCCCAAAATGTAGTACTCAGTGGTTTTGTGCCCAACTGGTGGCCAATAACAAGCAGAGTACTCCAGGGTTGATAATGGAGCTGATGTTCTTCAGTATTTTTACCGGTGACCTATATAATAAAACAGAAAACACTGTCCAGCAAATTTGCAGGTGTCACTAATTCAGGGAGGAGCTGCTAATACAGTGAAGGACACAGTTTCTATCCAGATTGACCTTGAGTAATTTGAGGATTAGACCAGCATGAATTTCAACAAAAAGAGTACATATCTGCACCTGGGAGACTGGAAACAGGCTGGGTGAATAGCTGCCATGCTGCAGGGGATCTTGGGAATAAAGTGGAGGGCAAATAGAGTTATAGGCTCATGTAGGTTGGAAAGGTCTCTGGTGGTTGTCTTGTTGAACTTTCTGCCATTAGAGCAAGTGCTTAAGGCCTTGTCTTGTTGTATTTTGAATATCTCCAAGGACGGAGACTCCACAACCTCAACCTGATACAGTGGTTATCTACTCTCATGTTGGGAATTTTTCCTTATATTGAGTTGGAATTGTTTGTGTTCCAACTTGTGTTAGTTGCCTATGGTTTTTTCTGCACCTCTGAGAAGAGTGGCTCTGTCCTCTTTACACCCTCCCAGTACATTGTGTAGGCAGCAATAATATCTCCCACAGCCTTCTTTTTCCATACTGACCAAACCCAACTTCCTCAGTTTCTCCTTGAACATCCTGTGCTTCAGCCCCATGCCTACCTTGGTGACTCTCATACTGCAGTGAGACCAGAGGCCAATATCTTTCTTGTGTAGAGTGAGCACACCTTTTAAATACAGCCCAAAAGCTGGTTGACTGCATGTGCATGTTACTGACTAATGTTTACCTTCTTTTCCACAAGGACACCAGGGACTTTTCTGCAAAGCTACTTGAATATGAAGCAAAAGTGGTCTGCCATTATGAATACGGAAAATTGCATAATGGGCTACTACATACCTTAGGAGGGTGGGGCCAGCAGATGGAGGGAATTTATTATACCCCTCTGCATGGTACTAATAAGATCACATGTGGAATGATGCAATCCATTCTAAGCCCCCTCTTCAAGTGGATGTTGAAAAGAGGAAAGAGTCCAATGGAGTCCTACTTCAATGATCAGGGATTTTGAACAGATGGCCTTTGCAGAGGGGTTGGGGAAGCTGGGCTCATTCAGCATGTCAGAGAGGGAGCTTAGAGATAGTCTGGCAGCAGCTTACAAATACTTGAATGGCAGTTGCAAAAGTTATGGAGCTTAATTCTTTGCAGTAGTGGCAGATGATACAATATGAGACAATAGTACAAAGTGCAGTTTGAGAGGTTAGACATTGGGACAAACCTTTTCACTGGGGGAGGGTACAGAAGCACAGGAATAAGTCACCCAGAGACCTGATGGAGTCTCCATTCTTGGAGGCTTTCAAGACTTGGCTAGACGAAGCCGTGGCAGACCTGACCTAGTGCTGGCAATTGTTCTTCTCTGAGTTGGATTTTGAAACCTGCAGAGGTTCATTTCAGAAACATTTCTGTGATTCTGTCATCCAATGCTGTTAGGCAGGAAGCCCTCAGACCAATAAACTGTGCTGTTCACTAGAAATGATTGTTCCTTTTCAACACTGAAGGAGGCACAGCTGGAATGAACAACCCTTTCCACTGATAACCGCCAAGAAGAATGGAATCCTTTTTTTAATTTGGACTTGACTGTCATGATTCATACATTGATTATGACCTTCCTGTTTCATTTCTATAGTTCTCCTTAGCCAGAAATTAAACCACTTACCTTAGAGTAGCTAAAAATGATTCAGGATTAGTAACCATTCAGCTCAGAGAAGGCTGAAAAGCCTGTTGTTACTATTTCTTAACAGCTTTATCACTGCATTTCACAGAGGTTAGAATTCTAAAATGAAAGATGGTGAGAAGAGTATAATTTCTTGGAAATGCTGGTGAATATCAGGAAGTTGATAGTATTGGTGTAATGGCAACTACTATGAGGACTGAGATTCCTGATGATTTGACTTATCTTCTGGTGGATGTTGAAGCAGTGGCATTAAGTCCAATTTTCCAATGCACCTCACTGGAAATTTAGTCAAGTGCAACAGCTGGCTGTGAAAGAATCCAGAAATTTCAAGAAATGTAACAAAATCCATTAATATATTCCTCATATTTTTTTTGTTGCTAGTACAGATGGAAGTATCATTAGAGAAACAAGCCTATGTTTTCATTTATATTAGCTCAGCTATATTGTTAGTATATTTATGTTAATCTATATTCAGTAGATTCATGCTTGTTCACCTCAAATGTTACTTGATCAAGCATGTACTCCTTTATGTGTTACATTTATATATGAATGCTTTCTCCTGACGTTAGGAGATCATTTGCAAGAAAAGAACATCTAGGAAAAAAAAGGAGTCTTTTTTTACCCTCGTTCTGGTGCTCAGTACAAGCAGGGAATAAGACTTCATGCCTAGTATTCCTTATTTTGAATGAGCAAGAGAAGTGACATCGGCTGTTTTATTTATAGGTTTTGGTTGACTACGCAGATTGGATGGCAGGGGGGGAACCTGGTGTGGTCGACAGCATTAAACATCTTGTTCTTTGCAATGAAAAGTGGGCAACTGAAGTTATGAATTATGTTATTCCTGCTGGGCAAAAAAAAAAAGGCACAGCTGCCTGATCAGAGCACTGATATAATAGCAGAATTATAATTTTTCTCATTAAGCGAGTTTTATTAAATGCATGTATTTCAATGAAGTTTGTGCCAGGAAACTGACAGCTGTTTCAAGCTGATCAAATGGTTGGAATTTTTTGATGTGTTATGGTCTATGTTGTTTACTAGAGTCAGACAAAGGGATTGAGTTTCCAAAACCTCCAGACCTCTTGTTCCAAACAGCAGGTTCATTTTTAAATGTTTAAATAGCATTCAGTTTTAAAACAAAAGGATTGTCATATTCAAATAAAAACAAATAAGAGTTCCTCTGCAAAGACAAAGCTTAACTAAAAAATTGGAGGGCTATGCCATTTGGAATGCAGGTATGACATTAATCACTGATATGTTTAGATTGGAGTAATTTAGGGAATGAGAAATTTCAAAATGTTTTGTATTAGCCAATGTTGTTGAAGAGGTGACCTGGCAAAGCATAAAGCCTGTGTGTCAACTAACAGTTTTCTGATAGCCAGAAAACCATTACTTTGTGATTCTTCTTGAGCCTAGAAATGGCTCCCACACTGTAAATTATAATGATTCCTTTATCTTTTTATACACAAATCTCCCAGATTTTACTTCAATATTTCCCCAATAGTAATACCAAATGTTTGGGTATGTATGATAGTGTATGAACCCCAGTTTTATGGATACATATGCACCGCATATTCTGCTTGTGAAGAGTCCTAAATCAATGGGAATATTTTTGCATATGTATTTAAGTATGCACATAAGCGGGAGATCAAGGTCTGAGCAGTGTATTCACTTTCTTTCTTCTGTATCATGTTAGACCCCTGCCCCGGGAAAATCATTAGATGTTTTTCAAGGAAATATAGTTCTGAAAATAGTCCTGTTTCCAGGATTAAGATGATGTAAAATACAGGCTCTTATAAGGCTCTTGGAAAAAATGTCCCCTACCTAGAGGTTAAGGAAGGAAGCTGCTTGAAGAGAGCTCAAACTAGGAACTGGGCCATCATGGTCCTTTTATAGCATAGCTGCCTAGATAGATATACTTGTCTGTCTGCAACAATCAAGATATGCAGAAGCCAGTCCAGGAATGTCTGATGACCTGACTTTTACAGAACTTCTAATAAAGACAAGTGGTGCAGAGCCTAGAGTCTGACCTCTGTCTCAATTAAGGAACTGTGACAAATGGACTGAAGCTCTGGTTGCAATTTCTAGCCCAAGATATGCACAGCCTCCTCATTAGTGATGCCCAGAGGGTAAAACTCTCCTTCCCTTTATGGGATAAGCAGTATTAGTGCAGTTGTGAAAGTTCTCTTTTGTTTTATTTTGCAAGTTAGAAATGTACCAATGAGTAGTTGCTTTTTGGGTGTAGAGAGTGTTGTCACTACAGATTTTTAGAAGTGCTTTCCATTAATCTGAAGAATGTTTTGAAACAGGTAAGAAAAAGAAGCAACTGTATTTCTGCATCAGAACTTTATCCTTCTTATTCCAACACACCTGGATATGGAACAGAACAAGACAATTTCAGTTGGAAGGGACCTACAATGATCATCTAGTCCAACTGCCTGACCAATATAGGGCTGACCAAGTTAAAGCTTGTTATTAAGGGCATTGTCCAAATGCCTCTTAAACACTGACAGGCTTCAACTGCCTCTCTAGGAAGCCTGTTCCAGTGTTTTACCGTCCGCTCAGTAAATAAATGCTTCCTAATGTTTCTGTTGTATTCTAAAGCCCCCTGTCTCCTAGCTTTTTTCTAACTCCTCCTGCCTTAGCTTTCCTCTTCTGCTATTGTGGAAACTATTCAACTTGACTGAAGCCCTTCAGAAATCTTTTGCACTAGTGTTTGACTGTCTCTTGTCAGATACTCCACAAGAGACCTGCTTAGTTTTTCATTCCAACATAGAAAAAGCCCATATAAAAAAGACTGTGTCTTCTGTCTGTGAATTCCTGTCACCCCAGAGAAAACAGAGAAGTCAAGTGAATCCACTAGGACAGGCTTTTATTCTTTTCCTGGTTAACTTGCTTGTCATGTTGCAGGTCCAATAAGAAAATCAGTGACAGTAAATGTGGTAAGAATGGCATTATTTTCTTCTCTAGATTAAAATGCTACTAAATTTACTAATGAAAAAAGCCCACCATTTTTGTGAACAAATAGTTACTACATGTTTTTCATTTGAGCAAACAACATTCCTTTCTACTGCTGCGTTAATCTGAACATCTAAACCCACTGCTCATTTTATTGGCTAAGCTATTGCACACTAGTACTTCTGGCACAATCTACTAAATCTAAAGACTAAGCTGGTGGTATAGATTGCACCAAAACACACACAGAAGGGTCAAAAATACACATTTAGGAGTCTTCACCTTCTTTCTTACAATATATCACACCATTTTATTGCATTGTGAACAAAGATGAAACTTAACAAGCACACCTCAATGAAGCACTGGGTGGTACCAAGAATACAAAAAAAAAAAATAATCTTGGCACCACAGTTCAGTCTTAAATACAGGAAGAGAGCCTTTCTTTATTCTCAGTTCAAATACAAATAAAATTAATAATTTATGATTTTTTTGTGTCATCTAGGAGCCAAAGCAAGGAAGTAAGAGGACGCTCAACTTCCTCTACTCTTAAGTCAGTAATAAAATAAAAATCATAGTCCCTTGTTGAATTTTTCTTAAGAAAAACAAGGGATAGAAAGCAGCCCCCTGCCCCAGTTCCTTGCTCATAGGGTTTGTAACACCAGCAAGTAGAGGAATCTTAGACCTGCAGTGGTTCATTGTGATGAGCCAACAGCAACGTCCAAAGAGGCCATCCTAACAAATCTAATTGCTGACAGCTGTGAGTGGTTCAGCATGACTTCAGGGTGGAGTCTCCTGGTTACAGACCCCTACAGGTTCCTGAAATTCTGCTAGTAAAATGGATTAAAACTGGGAATTCCAATACTGCTGATTTCTTGGCAGGCTGGGAATAACCTGCACAGTGCAAGCAGTTCATCACTAGTTCTTTGTGAAAGAATATTATTTCTTTGAATTTGCTTACTATAAAATAGCCCTGGTTTAAAGTTCATTATTCAGTTTGCTAAGGTTGCCTGAGAAGTAAGTGCCTCTGTTCCAGAGAGTGGAATTCATATAACAGTAATGTTGTATCTTCTATTTACACTGCTTGTCTTGTTCTCTGATCAACTTTTATGTCAGCTATTATGACCACTCTTTGATTTAAACAAGCTTTCTGGCATCTTTGTTCTCCAGGTCGGAGCTTCCCAATTTTTTCTTTTGGGTCCTGCCATTGTGCAGTATGTAGATGTTATCAGTGATGGTCCCAGAAGCACCAGCACCTGTCTCTGTCATGGTCCATACACACATGAAGATAGACTTCCACCTTCACTCTTTCTCCTTCATCCTTTTAACTTCACTGAATTTTCTGCAACTTATCTTTTTCCTGCTACTACATACCATTTTGAAAGAAATTTGGAAAACCCTGCTGTAAGTGGTACAGAAAGAAAAGGAAGCTGCAGAAATATTACTAACATCACAGTGGAAACTGGGAGCAATTTTTATTCTCGTTCTGTTGTTTTATAGGATTTTTTTTAGACTATAAATAGAATATTCCAATGAAGATCACAGATGCAGTGTCTGATGGAGATAAAACTTTGAAGATCTTGACAAAATTAAACCCAAGTTCCAATAAATTTCTTATTCCAGAAATTTCTTGGCAGTCCAAAAAGGAAGTTGGGAAACATGTATTGCTTAATATACTGTTGAAATAGAATGTTTCATATTATACATTTTGCCTGTGGTTATGCCAGACTGAAGATACCTTCAGCTTGACACAGAAACTAATCCCAGCCTGGTGGGTAATTAGATGAAGAGACCACCTGGGAGTCTCGGGTGCTATAAACACAAGGCAAGAAACTGTAGCTGAACACTTGGCAAATATCTGAGTGGAAACCCAATGAGTGGAAAGACTTCACTTGGCCCTATTGTTGTTCCTGAGCTAGCAGACCAAAGCAGAAGAAAGTTATTGCTTTTTATTCATTAATTTGACCAAAGAGGGAACAATAAGAAATTTTGAATTTTCTAGAAAAGGTAGCTTTAATCTTAATCCTGAAGACATATACATCTTCTCAGAATACTGCTAAACCCCAATGCATCGTGTGAATAAATTTTAGGAATAAATGGTAATTATTAAATTATGATATTAAATAATATCATTGAATTCTTATCTGAAGTTGTTGTCTCACTGAAGGCTAGGACTGCCATGAGGGACCTTGATATGCAGGCTGACAGGTATCTCAAGAAATTTAATAAAGAGAAATGTAAAGTCCTGCACCTGGGAGGGAATGACGACAGGCTGGGAAGCTGACTGCTAGGGAGGAAATTTGTAGAAGATGACCTGGTGGTCCTGGTGGACAAGAAGTTGAACAAGAGTCCACAGGGTGCCCATATAGTGACAAAGGCTCATCACATCCTGGACTGCAGTAGCAAGTGGTAGCTAATTGGTCCAGAAAAATGATTAGTCCACTCTGCTCAGCCCTTGTGAGTCCATATCTGCAATACTGTGTCCAGTTTTCAGTTCCTCAGTAACAAAAGAGATATTAGCAAGTGACTGCATCCAGTGGAGGGCCACCAAGATGGTTAGGGAGCTAGAGTATACAAGGAATGAAGAGAGGCTGAGGGGTCTGGTTTCTTTAACCTGGAGAAGTGCAGGGTAAAGAGTGATCTAATGTCTCTAACTGCCCAGTGGTTGGGTTAAGAGGGAACCAGACTTTTCCTGGAGGTGCATAATGAAAGAACAAGAAACAATGACCACAATTCGCAACAAGGAAAATTCTGACATGAAAATGGGTAGGTGGTAGAACAACTTCCTCAGAGATATTATGAAAACTACATCCTACTAGACCTGAGTAACCTGATGTAGCTTTGAAGTTGGCCTTGTTTTGTGCAGGGAAGCTGAACTAGTTGATCTCCAGAAGTTCCTTGCAATTTGAATTATTCTGTGATTGTAAATGCTGTAAATCCTGATTTACCAAATTCTTAATCAGAAGAAATATATGAACTCTATTTCATCATGCTCAACATTTAGAACTGGCATAGTGTGTATCAAGCTATTGATGTTAGGGCATAATTTGTATCTAGTTTGTAATGTAGTTCCCCCCACTTTCCCCCCTTGAAACAGTTATTTCTTGCAGGCCTTGACAAGAGTTTTATTGGGGAATCTGCTTGGCTCCAGAATGGGATATTTTAATCAGAGAAAGTCACAGTCCACGGTTACCAACAAAGAGCCAAGTGGCTGAAACATCAGCCTGGCAAATGAACATTCAGTTTCCTTTTCTACCCAATTCTGGAACTTGGAACTACATGGAAAATGAACACTTTACTGCGAAAGCTATTTTTATGTTGGTCTTTCATCTTTTCTATTATTATTACCTCATGCTTATAAATAAAAAATGCTAAAGCAATCCTTTATAGGCCTCTCTTAAAAAAAGCCCTCAATCTTGAAAAAGTTCAGTTACCTGAACACCTTCTCCTAAAGGAACCTGTTCTGGTGTTTAACCAGTGTTGGATTCCATTGTAAGCAGAACTTCAGATTTCACCCATGTCCTTTGGATTTCAAAATACAAGACTTCTTTCCCGATTTTGATTCCTTGTCTAACTTTCCTCTCACAAATATCAATATTTTCACTTACTATAGTATGAGAGAAATAAAATCTGCTTTTTATTCTGACTTCTGTACAGAACATAGATGGAATTTTTACTGATGGTAACTGGCAGGAACTGAGTCTGTCCAAGAGTGAAATTCCTACTCTCATCAATTCTACTAGCGTGAACAATGAAAGATAAAACTCACCTAAAGTCTGAGCTAGTTGTTTAATCATCCCTGTATATTTGTAATCTTTTCTATTACGGAACTCAAGACATGAAACTCTTTTTTTCACAGTGAAATAATTTAAAATAAGGCTTTTTAAGCTGTGATATTTTCAAGATCCTGGCCTATGAGAAATCACCATACTTTTCACTCTGACTGAACAAATATATGTATGTAATTATAGTGATTATGATATGCATTTATGGGGTCAGGAAGGAGATAAATTTTCAAAACCGCTAGACAATGAGCAAATGTTACTTGTTTTATTTTCCTCTAATTTTTATTAAAAAATATGAACATGGTGATGGAAAGGGAAAGCACTATTCTGTTGCTTTCTCAACCTTCTTCAATTTATGGACCTGTAAACATTTTCTGGGATTTTCTGGTTCAGTGTATACGCTCTTCGCCAATTTCCATAAGTTCCTCGGGGTTTGGTGGGTACTCAGCTAATCAAAAAAAGGTTGTATTTTTGCTACCACTAGGCACTGTGGGTGGCTGTGTTGTCTTCATTGCCCCTGTATCTGAGCACACCACAGATACTAACAGGATTTACTGCCATCTTACCTGTGTGAGGTGAGGAAGTATAATTCCTATTCTCTTGCTGGTGGAGACACAAGACAGGACATGAAATGTCCCAGCACAATGCTGGACAAAGGGAGAAAGCCCCAGTTCTTTACAGGAGGGTCCTAGCCTACTTTCCCCATTTGTCCTACCATCCACAAAATGGCAGTTGAAGAGGCTCAGACTAAAACTCTGTCTAGCTCTTCCCACCTCCAGCAGTAGCCACTGCTAGGTGATGAAAGAAAGCACTTAAGAACAAAGCACCTTGTCAGCATTGTCTCTTTCCTGCCCCTGGGACTCAGAGACTGTGAGCCTGCCAGAGCAGGAAACTGATGGCATCCTGCCCACCATGTTTAACAACTGCCAATACAACTGTGAATTTGTCTTGTCCATTCTTGAAGCCCACTGGTAACTGTGGCCCTCAAAACATCTTTTAGAAGTGAGTTTCACAATTCAGCTGTACCATGGGTGGAAATCCAAGTCTTTTCATTTGTTTTACATTGACTTTGGGTGCTGGATAGTTTTGTCATTAATGGATTTTGTTTGTCACCTTCTCCAGACCCTAGATGATTACCTACATCTGATTCTTGGATACATATTTATATGGTTCCTCTTAGAAAAACAATTATCAAAAATCTAGTAATTATTACTCCATGTTTCTTTATTGTCCAGTTTATTTGGGAAAAAAGCTGCCGGGGTAAAACTTATATAAAACTTATATTGATGCTGAGCAACTTTTAAATATCCAAGCCCTGAATTTGGTAGTGTCTGAAGTTCTCTGAAATATATGTGAAGTTGCTGAGAGAAATGGATCTGATTCAGACCTCAATATACCAATTTAAATAAAAATTGATTTTACAGAAAGCCTGCAGAATTGACCTGTGTATGAACAGCTGGTACATGGCCCATTATCTTCAGGTTAAGACTGAGATGCAGCCCTAAGATGTTTCAGAATGAGGTACTTTTATTTGGAAGTCTGATCAAAACTAAGGAACTACTAAGTGAGATTAAATAACTTTAAGGATATTTCTAAAGTATGATTCACTTCCTAACCACCTGGGAGAGCACTCTGCAGCAACAGGAATGAAAGCAAAAGCATCACCATCTCAAATTTTTCACTCTTTAATTAAAAAGACATTCTGGAAAAAACCAGACAGATTGGTTTCATGCATAAAGTGTGTATAAAAGAGCATATACTCCTGTACAACTATCTTTGTTCATGGAGCTGAGAAGAACTCTGTGAATGAAATATGTGGCTGGGCCTTTGTAGGAAGTTAGTAGTCCCTTTTATTGGCATTTGCTCTGGTCCAGGACTCAGAGGCACTTTACGGGCTGGCATGAGGTATGACAGGTCAGAATTATTTAATCTAGGAGCTAGAAAGCTAGGCAGAATTTTAATACAAACAAAATATTTTTAAGCCTAACAACAAAAAAAATCTACTATTATATTAATTACGGCCAAGGACGACCTCTTCTTTACTGCAGGGACATGAAAACTTGGCTCTAAAAAGTGGGCATTTTACTTTAACCAACTTTAAAAATCAATATCAACCCAACAAATGAACCCCTGCTGCTGCATATTTTGGTCCACTAAAAAATTGTGGGAAGATTGCAATAAACATCCTTATTAATGAAAATTTAGCACATCATGTGAAACTATTTAAATTTCAAAATTTACCAGAGACCAATCCCTGGCAGCAATTCTGTCATTTCCCAACAGTCCACTACAAGTGGTAAGTAGTCTCTGGCCACCATTCTTTCATCTTAACTCCTAGGTTACTTTTCAAATATGAAAAGTCCTACTGGCTTCCAGGTTGCTAAGAGGCTGAGTCACAACCCAAACTTTACCCTGCTAGTCAGCAGTGGGCACTGGGCTTCAGAAATCTGAAACAGCTTGGAGAGGTTTACATGGTCTGGTAAGCATGGCCCTGAAATCACTCTTCAAGACCAGGTTTGCCAGCCCTGCCACTTGTGAGCCTGTAAGTACATCCTGAAGGCTGAGCAATATGCACCCATGTGGGATCCCAGCACAGGGAAGTGTCCTTTGCTCACTGTGTGAATTGTGGCCAGAGAGCAGGTAGGAAGGATAGCTATAGCTACTGCAGCTCCAAGTGCTGCTTGACAGTCTGAGAAAAGATGATCTCTGAATCTGATCGACTAGGCTTTACCATGGGCTAAGCTCCCCAAAGGACACCTGTGGGGTGTACAACTTTTCTACGATCCTTTGATGGAGGATGAGACTCCTACGGTTCTGTTATAATCTTTTATAACCCAGACACACACACACACGTACCCTGAATCCTAATCAGATGGGAGCTTGGTTTCACTGGTTACTTCTGCAGAGATGCCTAAGAGGAGCACACAACAGCTATAGCTCAAGTTTGCAAGGGAAGTTTGGCTGTAGTTCAGTAACTGATCTAGATGAAACATAAATTTCTCTGACTCTTACTCATCACTGTAAGGTACTTTTGGGGCCCTGATCAGCATTTTCTATGCTATACAATAGCCTTCCTCTTCAGTTCATGCACTTTCTTATGAATCAGTACTCCTTAATTACGAGAAACTAGGTCTGACTTGACAGGTCCCACAGCTGAATAGTTTTTCTCTGGTATAAAAACGTGCTTCTCTCCTTCTTCTCCATTACTTTTGTTTGTCTTCTGACATACTGAGTTCTTTGTGTTTTAAATGCCACCACTAGAACTTTTACTTCAATGTTCTCCAGATGGGGAATTTTCCCTCTCAAGTACCAGTTACATTCAGGGTTATAGAGGGAAAGTTTATCCTAGTTATCTCAGCAACTGTCCCCAGACTCTGTTCCTGTATCAGCTGCCAAGGAAAAGAAGACTGTGCCATTGCTCCTGATTGGGTCAGGGGAAACGAGGACTTCTCCTGTGCCACAGAGGTACACTGCATACTCACAGCCACAAGATCCATAAGAAAATGTCCTCTTGCCATAGTGAACTCACAGACTGCCTCATCTAGAGGCAGGTGTCCCCAGACCATAACAGCAGTTTCTTGACACACATGCTGAGGTCCTGTAATATAACACGGACCAAAGAGCTGTAGAGCTGGAGTTGTTGCTTGCTTGCATATAGACATATATATCTGCTGAATTGACTTCATGCCATGCTGGCACAAAATCAGACCATGAATGCCGTTTGCAAAACTGCTGTCAGGGTCTCAGCAGAGCTCTACTGCTTGCTCATGAAGACAGAACATAAGGTGGTGAGTTATTGCTGGAAAAATCTGTATATACCATCTAAGTGACAGATTTACTATTCTTGAAATGAAAGGAAAAGTTCTTAGGTGAACCTCATTGCAGTGTAGCCATCTTCTATGACTGACACACAAGGGTGAACTGGGGTGAGGTGGGTGTGAAAAGGCAGCTAGGAGGAGGCAGGGAGGTTCAGGTGTGCCAATGTCTTCCAGGAAGGGCTAAGCAATGCCCCTCTGGGTGCCTCTGAGGCCAGCTGTTGATAAAACCAGCACAACCACTCCAGCTATACTGCTCTACACAGTAAAACTTTTCATTGCATTCTCTGGGCAGGAAAACACACTTTTTTTGCAAAGTTTCATGTAATTATCCACACACTCCCCCAGCACAATAATGACAGGTGTTTCTGTTTTATGAGTCATTTGTGCTTAAACACTTCTGACATGGATACGCCTTCAAGGAGAAGCTGGCAGGATGCCATCACCTTGAGGTGCTGCAAATTCCAGCCTCTTGGCTCTCTTCCCTTCTTGGCTGAAAAAAAGAAGTATGTGGTGACACCTCTTTGCAAAATTAACTTAATTAAATATCTTCTACTTCTCAGTGATCTCCAACCTCAATTTACTTTGGGTTTCAACATTTTTGCATGATCTTCTTTCCATCCTTTTCTTTCCTCTCCTGTGAGCACTGTGTGTGCTGTTAAGTCCAGGACATGTCAAAAAGACTGCTGCCATTTGCATCAGACCTGCATTTTCCAGCAGCAGGGCTTCTGATGCCTCAGCTAAGTGTCTGTCTCCATAAGCATAGTGTGTTTGCCAATACCACTTCCGATAACATTAACGTCAACCAGTTTTACATCCTCATGATCCCGCCACTGATGCCCCTCTCCTTAAAGAGAAATATGAAAGCTGACTTCCCATTTTTAAGCTGTTTGAGTGCAATGAATTTCTGGTTCATGGCAAGATGCTACAGCAGCTGCAACAACTTTTTATTTACTGTGTGAGCAGTTGTCATGGTTTAACCCTGGCCAGCAGCTCAACACCATACAGCCACTCCCTCACTTCCCTGCAATGGCATGGGGAACAGAATTGGATGGATAAAAGTGAGAAAACTCAGGGGTTGAGATAAAGAGAGTTTAATAAATAAATAAATAAAACCCCCAAAAAACTCCCACTCCCTAAAAAAATCAAATAAAAGGATGCAAAAAACCTAAAACCACAACTGCTCACCACCTGCTGCCCAGCCAGTCCTCAACAATGGCAAGCCTGGCAAACATTGTCTTTGGTTTTTGTTCCTGAGCACTATGTCATATGGTATGGAATAACTTTTTGGTCAGTTGGGGTCAGCTGTCTCAGCTGTGTCCCCTCCCAGCTTCTTGCCCACCCCCAGCCTACTTGCTGCCAGGGCAGTGTGAGAAACAGAAAAGGCCTTGATGCTGTATAAACACTGCTCAGCAATGACTAAAACATCCTTGTGTTTTCATCACAAATCCAAATCAGCACCATACAAGCTACTATGACAAAAATTAACTTTATCTGAGCCAACTATATTGGAACTACAATCTGTCTCAAAAATAAAAGGATAACCAAATGAACTGTGACAGTGATAATAATAAACATTTTCTGGCAGAATATGAGGTGTGAACAGATCACCTGTATTTCATTATCGTGACCTTGAACTGCAGAGGAATAAAGTGACCAGATTTTTTAGTTGCTTTCTATTTTGTTAGTTTATCTTCTCACATGCTTTGATTGGTATACCTTTGGTCAGCATTATATGTATTACACATTCTCTCTGTATATGCATATATAATATAAAATATTATACTATATGTATAATTTAGTATTTAATGTAGTTAATTAATGTATAATGTAGTATTTAACAAATGTTCTTATCCTAACCCATGACTCAAGACTGACCAGAACAGATCACAGTTTTATGACTAGTGTGGTCATAGTTTGTTTAAGTGCCTGAAAATGTACAATGGGGCTCTCCACCAAAAGATAGTTCTGTGCCTAATTTGTCCGCTTTACGATGTATGCCAGTAACTGACTGAACATGCATTCAGGCTTCCACTGCAAACAAAAAAGTCTCCTTCAGTAAATGGAAACCTTTTAATGATTGAATCAGAGACCACATCAGGGCTGAAATGGCATATAAGTAAATGTCATTACAGATTTAATTGGGTCCATGTGTTCAGTATCACCAGCTTCTGAGGAGGGTTTATTACTGATGAAGAAGAACAGCCAGCAGGAAATAGTGGCATGCTGAATTAAACTTGAGCATACTAATCAAGGCAAGGCATGGGTGTAAATTCTGCTCCTTTGATGATTCACTCCCCAGTGTTATTAGCTAACGACTATTTGCTCTGTTTCTTTGAGGCAACAGATTGGGTTGGATGACATTTATTTTCTGTGTTATTTGTTAAAAGGACAATTAAAGGTTTTATAAAGTAATTTCAAGCAAAAGAATAACTCAACAAGCAAACTAGCAATGCCACCAAGGGTGGAGGAGAAAGAAACCTTATTTGATGCTGCTGATTATACAGTGTCTTTTGTTGTGTCCAAAGACAGAAATATTGAGAATGCTAAGAATAATATTTCATAGGAAAAAATGTTTATATTGTGGGAACAAATAATGTGAAATCTGTGATGCTGAATTTAACCTGTGCTTTACCAAGGGACCCATGATTGCTCGGAGACATTAAAAATACATCTTTTTCTCATTGTATTCACTGAGTGATGGGGATATATGAATGGTTACAGGAAGGTGGCAAACAGACAGCTCCAGCCAAACTTCCAGCCAACTTCTTTGTTTCTCTGTTATTAATTTCTAGGATACAGTTGCTAATTATACAAAGTAGTGTCCCTTTTTTTCCATCTTATCAAAGGACAAGACTGCAGTGCAACTAATTTAGACAAAAATTCTTTTTTGTTGTGGAAATTCTTCAATTATTAATCAAAACAGTAGACTGATCAAAGCCTCCTACCATTTAAAATGAAAATATTTTTGAAACTCTTTCATGCTCATTTTTATAACCTGATGAATCTCCCAGTAGCACAAAAAAAAAGTCTACTTTTTCTGTGAATCTATGATGTCTAATAATGTGTGCTACCTATTTCAGGGCATGGTATGATATTTATAGGCATAATTTTTAATCACTGAAGCAAAATTTTAAAGACTAGATGATAACCACTAGATGATATTCTACCTAGTAGGCCTTGGTTGGTTCCAGCCTGTAGGGTGCTCCCATCCAGTTGCCACCTTTCTTTGGGAGAGGACAGGAGCATCTATTTGAAGAACAGACCTCCCTGAAGTGTTGAATAGCCCTTGTGTGCCTGTGGCTGTGTCTCCATCTGTGCAGCAACCAGAGGCTTGCCTCGCTCTGTGTATACATGCATGCATAAAGGCCAGCCTCCCAAGTGCAAAAGCAGAACTAGAAGTCTGTCCCAGGCTGTCACTTTTCTTTAGGATATTTGTCACATTCCTTTGCAGAGAGACTCGGGAAATACAGAACATCTAATTAATCTTTTCAATCAAATTGTAGTTTTATTTTGCATTCTGACTTGTTCAAAGTCCCTGGTGATGCCAGCAACTGGCTGGGGGAATCTAGAGTATATACACATTTGGTATTGCTCAGAGGACTGCCCAGGGATCCTGTCTTCTTGCTCTGTTCCATCAATGGCTCTGGTTACTCTGTTTATTCTCAAAGAAAAGGACTTCCCAGAGAAGGAAGATAAACCAGAACACTCCAAGTACAGTGTTCAACTACAGCTGGAAGAAGTTCCTTGATTTCATCAGCTCAACAAAGCAGTTGGCTAAAAATTTGAAAATTCTGTGCCATTAGTAAATATTTTGCTCAGTTCATTGTAATATATTCCTGCATGTCAGGCAGACTCGGTAGAATGTTTCCTAGGGTTTAGTTTTAAAAGGGAACATGATAGAGAATGCATCATTGTAGGGCACTGTACTTGAATTTAACAGACTGAGCCATAAGTGAAGGTGTGCAGATTTTGACCAACAAAACCAAAATGTTCTTCGGATGGAAGTAGCATTTTAGATTCAGAATCAAATATTAAAGAATTGTCTACTGAATCCTATAGTCCTCTATACAATATTCCAAAGGCAATTCAAGTTTTTAGAGCCAAATATCTTAAGGGGCCTAAACACGTAGGAAAAGAAACTAGGTGTGTAAGCAATTAGTTGCACGTGTTACGTTTGTGTGTGTCTACAGGTGGTCTTTCTATGAGATAAGCTGTCACTGCTGTCTGTGGCTGTGGATACAAAATTGAAGACCTCCATTAAGATGATATCTTTCAAATATGATCTAGCTATCTGACTACTGGGAAGAAACACACTAGTTTAGAAAGAGGAGATGGCAATAACAAATGAGTAATTGTCCAAGAACCCTCTTTGTAGCATGAAATGATGCCAAGACTGTTACAGTAATATTGCACCAGAATTTACATCATTCCAATAATGAAGACTATGTTTTCAAAAGCAGCAGATTATCCTGGTGTTAGAATCAAGAACGTGTATCTTTCTCAGCCAAGAGAGACCAAAGAGCAGCTCCATTGTAAGGCTGAAATTATCCACTGTTTGTGAAACTTTGAGTACCGTGACTGCAGAGGAGCTTTAATTCTGGCCTGAGGTGATAGGGAGAGCTTTCAAGTGGTGACATGCTTATCTGAATCTTCAGAGAGCATTATTCAGGAAATCAAAATAGTAATCCCATCAGATGAATCTTTTGAAAACTTTTTAATACTTATGCTTCTTGTTGGAGTAGAAAGCCATGGGTGGATCCAAAAGCAATAATTGGGAACCACTGTTTATGAATTACTTCAAAGGACTTTGAATCAAACTCACTGTGACAGCAGGCATTCCCCTGGTATTTTAACACTTCCATACCCAGCTTTATCCAAAGCAGGCAGTGAACTGAAAGGCAAAAGTAAAGCAAATGTTTTTCTGATCTTGAAGGCAATCTGAAGATGAGTGTAATTACCAAAGAAAATCAGTTCTGACATGAATAGGCATGTATGAGAAAAGAGAAGATGTAAATGGAAACGATGCATGATCAGTAGAAAGTGAAGGATAATAAGAGTGAGGTGCCTATGTTGCAGGTCAAACTCCCAAGGCAATGGCCACTCCACATCTGTTCCTTTCTGTGTCTGTAAGTAATTCTGAAAAGTGAATGAATATTGGACCATATGTTGTGCAAGCTTAAAGGTGTCTGTGAAATGGTTTAGTGTGATTCTCTCCAAAACAAGACAAAACCCAAAAAAACCCCTCAAACCAACATTGTTTGTTTTAATCATTTTTATAATCCAAATTTTCAGAGGTGGAAAATTAATTATTTACATGTAATATCAGAGCTCATTTATAAATGTATTTCATGACAATGATGCTGTCATTTATTTATTTATTTATGAAGGTTTTGAGAAAGACATTCATTGTTGAATATTATTGGAGTGAAATAAAGAACATATAGATAATTATAATAGCATTTTTTTCAGCAGAAACATTACATAACTTTTCCACAATCAACAAAACTTTTTAAAAACCACATAATGGGTTTCCTTTGCTTTCTAGATATTCAGCACAAATGTGGTTGTCTATTTAGTTCTAGTTAACCACCTCCTTGGAAACCTCCTGTGGAAAGCTAATAGAGGATGTAATCGATATCCCCATATTCTGAATCCTCAGCCCTTACTGAGAAATACCCTTATTAATACACAGTTGAAATATTTAAGATGTGTTTTGAAGCTGATACTGTTTTGGAGTTGCAGTAGGAAGAGAAAACCCTTTGAGACTAAATTACTGTAAGGACTATTTAGCTTTTCCGTTTTCAAATAGATGCATACCAACCACAGGCATGGTTTCTTGTCAGGAAAGAACTATTGCCATATATCATTATGAAATTAAGGTCCATTTTCAAGGCACCATTACAGCAGCACAAAGGCACAAGCATATAATGGAAAGACAGTGAGATGGCGTTTGCTTCAGAATGTATGCAACATCTCTCTTTTCTTCTTTGACATCTTTCTGACACTACCCATCTATTTACACCAGATTGTTCCCTGCTGTTTGTGAGGTAAGGGAAAGGGAAACAGGAGCTTGTGCAGCACCTGTCACAGACTCTGAAAGATTAGAAAGGGAAAAGGTTAGTCAGCTGATTAGCGATGTCAAATGGTTGTGTTGGATTATGAATGGGAAGTTTATTACCAACATATGTATTCTCACAACAGAACAGGCAGTGTGTCCTGCACCATGGAGGGGCAAACTGTCATGGCAAGCACTGCAGACCATCTGACCAAACAGGAGAATCAGACTGACAGATTGAGAGCTAGCCCCATTTTTTTTCATCACTGAAGGCAAGTACATGCTGATGGCCATGGTAACTAGGGGATGCACCAATTAGAAACCACAGAGTAGAGGTAATGTGCATAATCTCACTGAGCTCTAGATTTATTGACCCTTCAACTAATTCACAGGACAGGCCTAATAACACTGGGCCAAAAACTACATACGTACAGGGAAATAGCCATGACTAGCCTTCTCCTGCTTTCTTTCATACATTTTTAGCGCTGTATTTTTTTTTTTTAAAGGAAGCAAAGAAAGCAAAGTGGAGGTCAGAGGCAATGTTTGATCCAAAGAGACCTTCCCCTCCATCTGGTATCTGAATTTTGAGTCTTGAACAGTTAAAGTCACTTTAATCAATGTTCTCCAAGTCACCTGAAGATAATACACATAACAGAAATCTCTTGGTTATGTCTATGCCTGAGGGCTGGAGGAACCTGGGCTCCAAATGTGCCAAAGGCAAATCACTTAAACTTTTTGTTCAGTTGTGAAACAAGGATGATAATAGTGTCTCTGTGGAAAAAGATGGCTACAGGGCTTTATTTTTGCTTCTGTAGATTCTGTAAATTTATTCAGCTTCAGTACCTCTGTAGGCTCATCAGCTTCAGCTGGAATCGCGATCCTTGCCTCTTCACATCCCCCCCCCAGGCCTCTTCCTCTGTCCTGCTGTGCTCCTCACCTGGCTCCTGTGCCTGCCCTCCTTCTTTGGGCCAGGGTTTCTTGTCAGCAGTGGGTGTATTTTTTGTTTCTTTCCCCACTTTCTTCCCATATAATCTGTATTTCATTTTGCATCCTGCTTTCCTTTGGGGACCCCCAGGCTTGTCACTCATGGAAAATATATTGCACTAAGAATAGAGCACAGGCTGGAATAGGGCAGCAAAGGAAAGATACATCTGATGAGGTAAATGCTGGCCCAGAGTCCTGAAGAAACCACAGAGCAGCATTAACATTTCCAGGCAGCTGGCTCAGCAGTGATGTATTCTCCTACTGGTTAAGCAGCAATTATTGTCAGTGCTCTCAGAGCGCCGTGCTCCACAGAAATGAAGGGAGTAGCAGGCTAGCAGTGCTATGAAAAACATGTGCTTGCTTTGCTTGTGGTTGGGACAGGATGCACAAAGCATGGCTCCAAAAATCTCCTCTGCAGCGCCTTCTCCTGGTTCACCTAAAGAGAAACCGCAGCCAGTAACTCACAAGAGACTGCCCACCCTGTTGTCTCTCCAGAGGCGAAGTACGTAATTGCTGCTGTCAAGCCTGTATTGCCACCAGAATCTTTGTGGTTGTGAATGTTTAACGGTAATTGTAATATGCATAACTCTTTAAACAAGCCACATTGCCGTGACAAACACCAGCTGAAGTCATGTTTACATGTTGACAAATGCAACCTGCAGCCACCTGTGGTTTGTAGCCATGGACAAATAATAATGTAGACAAACTGGATCTGACTTTTATCACTTGATCTGTTGAATTCAGCAGTGTTACGCTGCTGTAAGGAAAAGAATAGCTAGACCTTTATGTCTTGGCAGGTTTAATTGAGGACAGTCTGTATTTAAAGGGCAACAGGTCAGCCTATGGTTTGGGCTCTGTGTCTGCACAGGGGCAAATGAGGATGCAAAATGCTCCTTCCCCACACACTGTGGCCTTTCCACATGCTTTTTCTCTGACCTTGTGTCCAAGCATACAATGGCAAATGTATGCTTCCAAATGTCCTACCTCTCCCAGTTCAAAGGCCATCAGGACTGGATTCAGCCATGATGCTAATGGGGAAAACACACTCCCTGTCATACTTCACAAAGCATGTACTGTATCAGGCAATGACAACAGAAGGCTGCAACTCATTTGTCCTCTTACTGTCAGCGGGTAAATTCATTGGACATTTCTAGCAGGGAGAGCATGGAGGGCAATAACCTGATGCTGAAGAGTCACACAAGAAGGAGCAGAGAAAACTTGGGGATGTCTGTACTGTTGTAAGCCAAAGCTGGAAGAGGATGGTGATTGATATCATGTGTTAGGTTGCAGCGGATACACAGAAGCATGGCTGATGCCTTATATTACTTAAAGCCACTGCCTAAATATTGTAGTGTTCAAAACTACAACCAGTGGTTCCATCCCATGGAGATCTTGTTCCATTGTAGAATATTTTACACCATTTGTCACATTTCTTAAACTTTAACTCTTTTGCTGCAGCACGGGAAGTGAAAAATCACTTTCTGTGCTGCCTCGTAATCTTGCCAGTAAGTTTCAAATGCAGCATCTGTTTAAAACAGCATCAATACAGGATGAAAAATATCAATCTAGTAGGGAAGAGGTTAAGTGTATTTGAACGTATTTGTTTCATGTTCCTTTTCCTTGCTTGAGATTTTCCTACAAGCTTCTACAGTCTCCTTAATTGCAGCCAACCATAAAACCCTACAGGTGATCCAAAAACTTTAAAGGTAGGATTTTCAGTGATAGAGTTTAATTGCTTATAAAACCTCCATGCACATATTGAGCTCAGGGAGGATTCCTGCAGGCTTACCATCAAAAACCTGTTTGATTTGTATTTGGCAACTTTCCTGATAATATCACGTGCTCAAGTTAATTACTTCTTTAGAGGACCAAACAAGAACTTACAAGAGAAGTGAATATATATTCTCTACGCTGTTTAAATATGAATCATCAGTTGTGGAAAAGGACACATAACAAAACATGAACACACAGGCATGCAATTAGTTATCTTATGGAAAACCATCACTGATGTTTCACAGCTTCTATTTTCATAATATTTGTTTAGCTTTTCTGCCTTTGAGGACAAACTATTCTCACAGCTGTCAGCATCTGTGAAAAGTTTTCTTTAAAGGCCTAATGAATATTATAGCAATGTTTTTTATATTTTTGTTTTCTTTTTTTTCCCAAATACCTTTTTGTCTTAAGAAGCAAACACACTTATGAAACAAGTTTATTAACCAGACCATACAATGCCGCAAGACATAAGTTCATGATCTAAAGGAATGCTGAGGCAAACTATTTTGACCCTGTTTTCTGACCCAGAGTTCTCAAAAATTATGTTCAGAGATGCCAGAAATTATCTGGCAGTTTCAAAGGCTGATAAACAAATTACCATCAAAATGATTTGATGCTGGTGTAGAGAAAACACAGAAGTGAGCTCTGCCCATCATGTTTAGAGTGAATAGGTGCATAATTGCAAAGAAAATATTACATGGATGTAGTGGAAGATATGGGGATGAAGTTTTGGCTTCTACACCACTACAGTAAATCCTACCCTATTGGATAGGTAAAATCCAGAATATGTTATTGTTTAGTGCTCTCTAGACTTTATCACAAGTTAGTGCAAATTAAAGATACTTTAACCTACATTTGGAGATCAAACTGTCCCAAGGATTGCTTCTCAAGGTCCTACAGTAAGTACAGCTCAGCTGAGCTTACAGAACCTCATCATGCCCAGGTCTGAGGTCTACTTGATGAAAACATTTACAGGAAACCGTTCTTCATTTGGAAACCTGACTACAATACACTGGTTTTGGGGGATTTGTTTATTTATTTATTTATTTATTTATTTATTTACAATGTCTTGTCTATCAAAGAGAAATGCCAGTTTTAATCATCTGTAAAGCTGTGACATGCTACTGTACTGAACCAGTCATAACCCTAAAATTTGTATCCTCTAAATTTCTGGAGTTTCTCATGACTGTTTTATTTTGTTCAGGCTCCAGGAACACCTGGGGACAGTCAGCTACAAAACAGGCAAACAAAAAAAAAAACAAAAGAAGAAAAATAAAAAAAGAGGGGAGTTCAGAATATTCTCTTTTTTTGCCCCTTTTAGGGGTTTTACCTGCAGTCACCCTGTAACTTAGGCACATAATTCTTTTCCTAGTCTCACACAGTTGCTTCTCACTTCTTGCTCTCCAACTTGGATCTTTTATCCAGGGTTTATCTGTAGTGATATCTTCAGGTAAATCCTTGATAAGCAGAGGGATATATCCCTCTGGAGAGGTATCTGACTTATCTCCTGCTCCTGTGGACCATGGCATCCACATGAGAGAAGTCTAAGAACACTCATACAGTCACTTACTGCATCTGCCATGTCTGGAGACAGTAGCCTTCAGGTGAAGGGCAATAGTTAGCAGCTTAGCGCTTGATGAGCATGTTTGCCCTTTCTCACGGGGCTTTGCTGACCTGCACTGCCTAGTCACTGAATCACAGAATCACAGAATTGTCTAGGTTGGAAAAGACCTTGAAGATCATCCAGTCCAACCATCAACCCAACATTAACAGTTCCCAACTACACCATATCCCTACTCTTAAACACGTCCAGGGGTGGGGACTCCACCACCTCCCTGGGCAGCCCATTCCAGTGCCTAACAACCCGTTCTGTAAAGAAATGCTTCCTAATATCCAGTCTAAACCTTCCCTGGTGCAACTTGAGGCCATTACCTCTTGTCCTATTGCTTATTACTTGGTTAAAGAGACTCATCCCCAGCTCTCTGCAACCTCCTTTCAGGTAGTTGTAGAGGGCGATGAGGTCTCCCTTCAGCCTCCTCTTCTCCAGACTAAACAACCCCAGTTCCCTCAGGCGCTCCTCGTACGACATGTGCTCCAGACCCTTCACCAGCTTCGTTGCCCTTCTTTGGACACGCTCGAGTAATTCAATGTCCTTTTTGGAGTGAGGGGCCCAAAACTGAACACAGGAATCGAGGTAAAGCCTCACCAGTGCTGAGTACAGGGATAAGATCACTTCCCTGTCCCTGCTGGCCACGCTATTTCTGATACAAGCCAGGATGCCATTGGCCTTCTTGGCCACCTGGGCACACTGCTGGCTCATGTTCAGCCGGCTGTCAATCAACACCCCCAGGTCCCTCTCTGACTGGCAGCTCTCCAACCACTCCTCCCCAAGCCTGTAGCGCTGCTGGGGGTTGTTGTGGCCAAAGTGCAGAACCCAGCATTTTGCCTTATTGAACCTCATCCAGTTGGCCTTAGCCCATCGCTCCAGCCTGTCCAGGTCTCTCTGCAGAGCCTCCCTACCCTCGAGCAGATCAACACTCCCACCCAGCTTGGTGTCAACTGCAAACTTACTGAGGGTGCACTCGATCCCCTCGTCTTGATCATCCCTAAAGATGTTAAACAGGAGTGGCCCCAAAACTGAGCCCTGGGGGACACCACTCATGACCGGCCGCCAACTGGATTTAACTCCATTCACCACAACTCTTTGGGCCTGTCCATCCAGCCAGATTTTACCCAGCAAAGCGTGTGCCCATCCAAGCCACAAGCAGTCAGTTTTGCCAGGAGAATGCTGTGGGAAACAGTGTCAAAGGCCTTACTAAAGTCAAGGTAGACAACATCCACAGCCTTTTCCTCATCCAATAAGCGGGTTGCCCTGTTGTAGAAGGAGATCAGGTTTGTCAAGCAGGACCTGCCTTTCATAAACCCATGCTGACTGCTCCTGATAGGCGGGTTGTCCTGCACATGTTGTATGATGGTACTCAAGATGAGCTGCTCCATCAGCTTCCTGGGCACTGAAGTTAAGCTGACAGGCCTGTAATTTCCCAGATCATCCTTCTGACCCTTCTTATATGTGGGCGTCACATTGGCCAATTTCCAATCTGTCGGGACCTCCCTGGTCAGCCAGGACTGCTGGTAAATGATGGAAAGTGGCTTGGCGAGCAGGCGTGGTGGCTGTATCTGAAAGACTGCTTCAAATGTGCAAGGCCCAGGAATTGTTGATATTTGTTCAACTGGCATATTTTGCTTATCGTTTATATATTATTTTGTGGCTGAATCTCGAATGGCACAATTTGAAAATGCTTAGTGCACTTTATTACAGTAAATAATGATGTGAGAGGCTGAAGAAGAGATGTACTTTTACTTAGGGAGACAAAAATGTATTCCAAAGACTGAAAAACAAAGGCTCAAAACTGTGCTCAGGATGCTTCTGAAGCTACAACACAAGAGAAACTTTTAAAAGCCACAGACAGCAAGTTATGAGGAAATAGTGTATAGAAGCAGAGAGACAGAGAAAGAAGGAGATTTAACTCCCATTTCAGTTAGAAAAATGTGCTTGGAAAAAGTGCTGCTCTCCAGACTGAAAATGGCAGTCCCATTAGTTTTACCAGCAGCCCCATCAGTTTTCACTGTGAGCATAAACCAGCAAATGTTGCTCACAGTAAGGGTAGAAACCTTGATCAGAAAAGTGGGAAAGATCTACTGAATGCCAACACACTCATTTTCAGTGTTTGGAAACCTGACAGAAGCCCCTATTCAACTCTCAGTAATCCCAGTGGAAACCCTCCTCCCCACCTGATTTTCCTGGGATCTAGACTGAGTTTGTAGAGCACAACTGGTGCAACCAAGACAGAAAGTTAAGGTCACATCAAAATTCCTGTAATCTGCAACATTTCTGGGAGGCTCAATTGAAATTTGTACCCTTCCACTCACATACACACTACACACTAGCCAGACAGGATACTCAGACTTACCGACTTTCTAAATATTTCTTGAAACCTCTGGAATGTTTTGGGCAAGATCCAGGAACTGGAAAATATAATCATGGAGCTTCTTGAGAAAAAAAATAAAATACTGGTAATTAGTTGAAAGAGCACTAATTTAGAGTGACTGAGGGAAGCCAAAAGTTGCTGAATGGGTGGAACAGCTGGGTGAGGTTCCAGGCAGAGGTACTTGTGCTGGAAATCAAAGCCACGCAGTTGAGATTGAAGCTGCCGAGCTCACACTAAACTCTGCCTCAGGTTGGTCAGGGCTGGTGACAGCCATACACAGTGCCTTCTAGTGGGTCTGTCACAGCTTTTAACCATTTCTTTGGGCCCTTGGAGTAGCTCTAAGGTCAGCTGCCTGAAGCTGGCAGTAATGACTCTGGAGGTGAAGGGTCTGGTACATTGATTTTCTCGTTGACACTGTGAAACATAGCTGTAGTGATAAATATAGGGCAATACACAAGATGTGAGGAAGATCAGAACATACCAAGAACTGCATGAAACTGAAAAACAGCATATGCCCTGTGCTGAGAAGGGAGGAATACTCCTGGGAACTGTAGGAAATGACCTTAATAGGGCATGTGAGGATTTTTCCCTCCGAAGTGAAGAGCAAAGAGGCAAAAAGCATATCTCTCTCACCTCCGACCAGCACCTGGTGGGTAGAAGGACAGATTTCTTTTCTCTTGCTCACCTCTCATTCCCTCACACTGATCTGTACAGCTAGGGTTACAGACATTTTTCTCATGGCTGTCTGCTGTCTCTTGCTCCTGTAACCAGTTAGACTGATCATCATGATGGTTCAGGAAGGAATTTTTCCCCAGCTCTGATTAGAAAGGATCTTTGCATTGTTATTGAAAGTACAAAATCTCTGATGTGGGGAGATGCCAAGAATGTTGTCTACAGCTCTTTTTGTAGTAAAGGTCTGGAAATTATTATAAGATCTTGGGAAATACTCTGAGGGTTTTGCAGTGTGGGAAAGAATAGAGTTCTTTGATCCAGCAGTATGTTACCTGGTTGTGGAAAGGGGATGGACTCGATGATTCATATAAATCTCTTCTAGTCCTTTATTCCTCCCTGGGAGTTTGCTCCACTCTTTTTCTTCCTAGGAAAGAAGAGGACAAGATTTCGTCCCCTGTGTTGATTGCATGTTGTTTTATCACTTTGTTTAGTAAGATGAATAACTGCTGTCCATGAGATAATTCACCCATGTCAATTCACTGGGGGATGCAAAGCCTGGCCTTGTTTGCTGTGCAGTGTGCTTTAGAGATAGCTTCAAACCATCAGGGAAGGCTTGTTTGCGCTAAATAGTGGTTTGCCTCTTGAGACTGGTGGTGTGTAAGTGTTCATGTTCCATGAAATAAAAGTTGCTTGACTGTCAGAACATGATTTCGTTAATATATGTGCCAAGGATTCTGAGAGCAGATGGAGCAACAAACAATGGCACATCAGAGGTACCTAGGAGAGATAAATGCTGAGAGAAACAAGTGAAAACTTCAAATTAGCGGTAGAAAAAATTTTTTTTTTTTTTAGTTTTATTGCGGCTTCAACTTTATATTCCGGAGTTATAGTCTGCATCTGCAGTTTCTTTCTTAAACATTAAAGGAACCAGACAAAGATTTTTTCTGGAGCACATGTCGTACGAGGAGTGGTTGAGGGAACTGGGGTTGTTTAGTCTGGAGAGGAGGAGGCTGAGGGGAGACCTCATCGTCCTCTACAACTACCTGAAAGGAGGTTGCAGAGAACTGGGGATGAGCCTCTTTAACCAAATAATAAGCGATAGGACAAGAGGGAATGGCCTCAAGCTGCACCAGGGAAGGTTTAGACTAGATGTCAGGAAGTATTTCTTTACAGAACGGGTTATTAGGCAGTGGAATGGATTGCCCAGGGAGGTGGTGGAGTCCCCATCCCTGGAGGTGTTTAAGAGTAGGGTCGACATAGCGCTGAGAGATATGGTGTAGATGGGAACTGTCAGTGTTAGGTTAATGGTTGGACTGGATGATCTTCAAGGTCCTTTCCAACCTAGTTGATTCTGTGATTCTGATTGTCTTTGTGTAAACTCGTGCTTAGATATTGCTGTTGTTTTTTTAGCATAGAACACATATGTTTTGTTCTTAATCCAGCTGCAAATAGAGGAACTTCCAAGTAAAGGATACAGACTTACCCGACTCAAGAGTATTCAGCATGACTTGATTTCCATTCTTCTGTTTCTGTTAAAGTGATGTAAAGTGAACACTATTAGTTTGAATTGATTTTATGAAGAACACTGAATCAAGGACGTAATAAATGCTGGAGAAAGAGAGGAACAGTTGTGATTAAAATAAATAGGCCATATTTGTTCTTTATCAATCTCCCCTCTTGTGCACACATGCACAGAATTTTTTCATTTAACAAAAAAAAGATATAGCTATATAAAACCTGAAATATATATATAAAATACTTAAAGCATTGTAAAAGAAAAATATAATTCCAAACTCTTTGTCTTCTCATGACAATGGTTCCCTATATATCAGTAGTGATTCTCTGTAAGTCCTAACAGAAGACTAAATTGCTTCAGCAAGGACTTCAAGTGTAAATGGTTAAGCAGACATTAGAACCTTATAACAAAGATTTCAGCTAAGTCTGAATTCCATAGACTCAGCTGTGGAAAAAACAAATCCAAGAGTCACAAAGGGATGTTAAAAGCACATAGGACTGAATATACATGAGTCTGCTAGTCAGTAAGTGAGCCAATAATTAAATAATAGAGGACAGTAAAGCTATAAACACATATTAACCATTTAGCACTTTGGGTCCTGATCCAGTAAAACAATTCAGCCTTTGCTTAATTCCAAGCATGTGACTGGTCCCTTTGAAGTAAATGGAAAAAAGTTAATTGAGGTCAGACCCTCAAAATGGGGGTTGTCCATTTATTCACTTGAGTATCTATCTCCTACACAGAAACAGCTTGTGGCTCTCTGCCAGGTCGTGTGCATACACAGTGTGGGGTGTTTTCAGCCTCTTTTATTCTTTTGGGATCTTCCCCTCCCTTAACATGCCTATTTTCTTCAATGCTCTATCTTGCACTCTGCGTTCCTAAAGCAGAACTGTCCTCATCTCCTCTCACCTCTTCCCTGAATTATCATGGGAGTATCTCCGCACAGGCAAATACCACCCAGCAGTCACCTAGACAGCCAGTTGCTCTGTGCCTCTCATACCTACCTCCACATAGGGAATTACCAATATCAGTTGTTAAATTCTGGTGTGAACATGTTCCCATGGACAGAGAGGCTTGGTACAGACAGAGCTAGACCTGTTTCCCTAGCTGCCACCAGCTGTAATGATTCCATCTAAAGCAGGGTTCCTAATTTTAATTGATTTGGTGATCATCGTGTGCAGAACTGGTCTGAAACCATTCCAACACCGCTAGCAGTACATACAGCACAGTCTGGGAACCTCTGCCTGGAAAGACACGCACATTTACTGGAGAAAACCACGATCCTTGAATATCACATACCTTTCCTCATGAGCCATCAGACACATCTTTCATTTAGACAGGCACAGAATCAATACTCCTTCCCGTAATAGATATCTGACTAATAGGTTAGAAATGTCTGGTGTGAGTCATTCACTACTATCTTTTCTTCTGTTGCTTGGTGGTCCAAAAAACTGTGAAATACCCACCAGAAAGGGGAAAAAAAAAGAGGAATGTAAATATACACACTGTGTGTAAGAAATCTTTGGTGAATATACATGTCTGAAAACCTTCATTCTTCTACAACACAGAGCAAATGTGTTTCATTGTTTTCAGTCTCAAGCACACTCTTCTGCTCTTGAGCTATACACTTATGTATTTAACTTCTTGTTTTCCCTTGACTTCTTTCCATGTAATTTTCTTCTCTTTGGCTATACACAGCTTTTTCTGAAAGAACATTTTGTACTCGATCTCTAAGAAGGTTAGTTTAATGTTCATAGTGACTGATGGGGCTGGGACTGGCAGCACCAGCTCATGGGATTTGTGCATCCCCTCACACTGCTTTTTGAAAATTTGGAGTGGGATACTTTTAGACTGAAAAGCAGAAAATCACATCCAACTTCTATGAATATGAGTCATGTTGCCAACTCGTGCTTGCTGTGCTGGAAATGTATTTGGAAGAGAATCTTTTATTTTATTGCTAGCAGCAAATAGTTACTTGGAATCATTTGTCTTCCCCCCCCACCCTGCTCCGGTCTTCATGCTACATCCTGAGCTATTTCTTGTTCAGACAGGTGCCTACTTCCTCTTTACTTCTCAACAAAGCAACTCCAACCAAACAAGCATCAGCTAATGGCTGATGTCTGTCACCAACAGCACATGCAGTGGGAATGCCCTTGTGCATCCCTGAATGCACCTCCTTAGAAAGCGCAGGGTGTGCCGAACTGCCTCAGGACCCAGCCTGGGCTCTGGTACTGTTCCTAGGAGCATGGTCCAACTACATGGCTCTGACTGGGCTGATCTGCAATGGGAACAGAGGAGATGTGACAACAGATGTTCTTTCACTGATGATACATTTGTCATTCTTTTCCACTTAATTTACCAAAGGTGATCAAATGGCCTCTTTGATCCTGAAATACCCCAAAGAGGCTGAACTTAGTACTTCTCACTCTTTGATAGGAGAACTAAACTTATGTTATCTAGACATCATTTCATATTGAAATATATGCAACAGATTTCTGTCTATTATATGCCTTGTTTGTGTCTACCATATATTATTCAGGTAAAGAAAGATAGAAATATTTGTTAGTTTAATATATTCAAAATAAGATGAGAGATTAAAAAAAAAAGGAAAAGGAAAAAGGAAAAGAAAAAGGAAAAGGAGCAAAAGAAGAAGAAAAAACAAAACAAAAAAAACCCACCAAACCATACCAAAAACAAAATTGAGAAAGAAAATGTAAAATGTGGGATAAAAAGAAAAATAAATAGAAAAAGAAAGAGAAAAAGCTCAACAGCTTCATCTGACAGAATTCCAGGATCTAAGGAATTCACTCACTAGCAGAAAAAGTATATGTGTGTCCACTTGTATAGAACAGTGCACTGAAACTCCCTCTCTCAAAAATATTGAGATACATAAAACTGTGATGTTGGGAAGGCAGGAAGAGCAGTGTAATCAGTGTTCAAAATGGTTTCTTCTTAAAATGTGCTTGGTTGCTCTGGAAGCTTTCACTCCCTGGAATGGAATTTTCCATTCTGGTGGTGTCCTCTTGTACAAATACTGGTTAAATTTGGAGGAACATAGAATAGTTTGGGTTGGAAGGGACCTTTAAAGGTCATCTAGTCCAACCTCCCTACAATAAGCAGGGACATTTTTTATCACCAGCTCTGATTTTTAGCAAAGTATATCTGGATGCAGAGCATCCAGTAAATAGCAACTGAGTATGGCAACACTTAGTAAAGTGTTTCAGAGCTTTCAGAGAAGTGTAAGATTCTGTATGGACAAGAAGAAACAGTAGCAGCATAAATGCACAGCTCTTAATCTTGCTACGCAGTCCCTCCAAAGTCACATAGCTCTGCCTAAACCAGCCAGCTTTCTGTCAATTCCCAGGCATGTTGATGTGGTATGCCAAACTTGAATAACTATCTGTGTGTGTCGAATGATCACCAGTTAAAATGGTGGAAATATTCTTGGGAAATTAATTAGAATAGTGTAAAGAAAAAGTCATTGGTCGTTTTCTAGAAAAAAAACCCCAAAAACAAACCTATTAGAGAAATCTTCTCCCTGTCCTTTTCTCTTCTACACCTGGGTCCTTTCTTCATCAAGGGAATGTCCTTACCATGATAAGCCCTTAATGTATATTTGCTTTGCTCTTTCTATTTTCAAAACTCAGATTTGTTGACTTTGGTTGTTTTCTTACCTTTTTTTTTTTTTTTTCTTCTTCTTTATATTATTTGTCAGAACTCACACTCAGTGTATATCAGGGCTCAGCACTCTTGCTTAAACTGGCTTTTTCATGCTCTCCTGTCACTTGTACCACAGCCAAACAAATTGGCTAGAATGAATGCTGTGACCTGGCTGCATTATTTCTAGTCAAAGATGGTAACCTCTTTGACATTAGAACATAGACCAAAAAGGGTCCTGAAAGACCTCGTTTTTGTGTAAGAAACCTGACTAGACTCTTGTGCTGACAGCCCCAGCATATGAAATCAGGGGAAGAATATAATCTAGGTACTGTCTGCTAAGGATCACTTCCCTCTGCCTGGGGGCTTGTAGCATCAGCACTGCTAAAGCATAAGAGATATGCCTGTGGAGTTAGAGGTAACGTATGAAGGAAAAACAGCTTTATTTTGTGCCTCATCTTTACTTAGTATGAGCTCATATGTGGAAGTACTTGGTACTTTGACTCATGTTAAAAATAATTGTTATGGTTATGAGAAATGCATTTTCTCATTCAATAAACCAAAAGAAAAGCAAATATTTGATCCTGTGTACAGGGATAGGAATGACTTTTAATAAACTCTATAGGCACTCCTGTTTGTTTTTATGCTTAGACATGTAATTTTTGATCTTTTCCTGGCATGCCAACCATGCCAAATGGTTTATAGAGCTATATTCACAGAATATGGGAGCTTTAAAGTTTATGTCCCTGGATATACTTTCCAAAGCAGGATGCCTGAGTTGGTACAAAGTGTGCTCATATTTGTTCCTCATCATTAACAAATTTACTTAAGTTGGATTTAAAATATGGAGGGTGTTTTATTTCCAGAAAATAACAGTATTTTTACAAGACATTTAGGATAACTTAAGGCCTTGTCTTGTAATACCAACTGGTTATTAAATAATATAGTGGAGAAATGTATGTTTGAAAGCAGAGAACAGAAAGACCTAGTAGATTACAGAATTACAGAATCACAGAATTGTCTAGGTTGGAAAAGACCTTGAAGATCATCCAGTCCAACCATCAACCCAACATTAACAGTTCCCAACTACACCATATCCCTCAGCGCTAAGTTGACCCTACTCTTAAACATGTCCAGGGGTGGGGACACCACCACCTCCCTGGGCAGCCCATTCCAACGACTAACAACCAGTTCTGGAAAGAAATGCTTCCTAATATCTAGTCTAAACCTTCCCTGGCAAAACATGAGGCCATTACCTCTTGTCCTATCGCTCATTACTTCGTTAAAGAGACTCATCCCCAGTTCTCTGCAACCTCCTTTCAGGTAGTTGTAGAGGGCGATGAGGTCTCCCTTCAGCCTCCTCTTCTCCAGACTAAACAATCTCAGTTCCCTCAGCCGCTCCTCGAACGACATGTGCTCCAGACCCTTCACCAGCTTCGTTGCCCTTCTCTGGACATGCTCGAGTAATTCAATGTCCTTTTTGGAGTGAGGGTCCGAAAACTGAACACAGGAATCGAGGTAAAGCCTCACCAGTGCTGAGTACAGGGATAAGATCACTTCCCTGTCCCTGCAGGCCACGCTATTTCTGATACAAGCCAGGATGCCATTGGCCTTCTTGGCCACCTGGGCACACTGCTGGCTCATGTTCAGCCAGCTGTCAATCAACACCCCCCAGGTCCCTCTCTGACTGGCAGCTCTCCAACCACTCCTCCCCAAGCCTGTAGCGCTGCTGGGGATTGTTGTGGCCAAAGTGCAGAACCCGGCATTTTGCCTTATTGAACCTCATCCAGTTGGCCTTAGCCCATCACTCCAGCCTGTCCAGATCTCTCTGCAGAGCCTCCCTACCCTCGAGCAGATCAACACTCCCACCCAACTTGGTGTCATCTGCAAACTTACTGAGGGTGCACTCGATCCCCTTGTCTAGATCATCAGTAAAGATGTTAAACAGGAGTGGCCCCAAAACCGAGCCCTGGGGGACACCACTCGTGACCGGCTGCCAACTGGATTGAACTCCATTCACCACAACTCTTTGGGCCCGGCCATCCAGCCAGTTTTTCACACAGCAAAGCGTGTGCCCATCCAAGCCACGAGCAGCCATTTTGTCAGGAGATGCTGTGGGAAACAGTGTCAAAGGCCTTACTAAAGTCAAGGTAGACAACATCCACAGCCTTTCCCTCATCCAGTAAGCAGGTGGTTGCCCTGTCGTAGATGGAGATCAGGTTTGTCAAGCAGGACCTGCCTTTCATAAACCTATGCTGACTGCTCCTGATGGCAGGTTGTCCTGCACATGTTGTATGATGGTACTCAAGATGAGCTGCTCCATCAGCTTCCTGGGCACCGAAGTCAAGATGACAGGCCTGTAATTTCCCAGATCATCCTTCTGACCCTTCTTATATATGGGCGTCACATTGGCCAATTTCCAATCTGTCGGGACCTCCCCAGTCAGCCAGGACTGCTGGTAAATGATGGAAAGCGGCTTGGTGAGCACCCCAGCCAGCTCCTTCAGCATCCTGGGGTGTTTCCTGTCCGGTCCCATAGACTTGTGTATGTCTATGTGATGCACTAGGTCACTGACTATCTCCTCCTGGATTTCAGGGGGGTCGTTCTCCCAGTCTCTGTCTTCTGGCTGAGAAGGCTGGATTCCCTCAGTACAACTAGTCTTCTTATTAAGGACTGAGGCAAAGAAGGCATTAAGCACCTCAGCCTTTTCCTTATCACTAGTTACTATGTTTCTTCCTGTGTCCAGCAGGGGATGAAGGATCTCCCTGGTCTTTCTTTTGCTGTTCACATACTTATAGAAACATTTCTTGTTGTCCTTGATTGCTGAAGCCAGATTTATTTCCAGCTGGGCTTTAGACCTCCTGATTTCCACCCTGCATAGCCTCACAGCATCTTTGTAATCATCGTGAGTGGCTAGCCCCTTCTTCCAAAAGCTGTAAACTCTCCCTTTCTCCCTGAGTTGCAGCCAAAGCTCCCTGTTTAGCCAGGGTGGTCTACTCTGTCGACGGCTTCTCTTACAGCACCTGGGGACTGCCTGCTCCTGAGCCATTAACACTTCCTTCAAAGAGTGCCCAGCCTTCCTGGACACCTATATGCTTCAGGAACATCTCCCAAGGGATTCTGTCAAGCAGGTGCCCAAACAAGACAAAGTCAGCCCTTTGGAAGTCCAGGATGTCAGTTCTGCTTCCCCCTCTCCTGGCCTAAGAATAGAGAACTCTATTATTTCATGGTCGCTGTGCCCTAGTCGGCCTCCAGCCGCCACATCATCCACCAGTCCTTCTCTGTTCACAAAGAGGAGATCCAGCAGGGCACCTTCTCTGGTCAGTTCACTCACCAGCTGCGTCAGGAGGTTATCTGCCACACATTACAGGAATCTCCAGGACTGGACCCACTCTGCTGTGTTGTATTTCCAGCAGATGTCTGGGAAGTTAAAGTCTCCCACAAGAACAAGGGCGAGCAATCGTGAGATTTCTCCTAAATGCCTATAGAATGCTCTCTGTCCAGGGTGGGTGGCCTATAGTAGACTTCTACTACAACATTACCTAATCTTTATCTTTTCCAGTACATTGATTTCTCTGGTAGGTACTGGATAAACACAGTCCTTTCCTGATGAGTCTCTAGATTCAATTATTTAAGGTGTAATTTTGAGCAAATTTTTTTCCAGAAACATTAAGAGGGAATCACAGAACAGACAGATGGAGTATTTATTCGGCAGAGCTCTCAAAACTGAGGCCTTATTTCTACCACTGTGTTTTTTATTTACACAGTGTCCTGTTTGCCTTATCATGTTACTGAGATAAGAAATGCAAGAATACCGGTAACATAGGCCATCATTTATCCCTCTAAAAATCCCAAGCTGTATATTCATCAATGAATTGCTGTGACTTTTTTGCTAGATAAGTGGAAATGTTTAACACAGTCAGGTGCCCAAATCCTGCTCTCTTTCTGAATTGCCTCATTGTTTGCTGATGGCTCACTAGTGGAGTGATGGCATGAATAGGACTTTGGAAAGCACCTGTGCTTGAAGAGAATTGATATGAAGATGAGAAAGCAGTGCCAGATCATACTCCCAGGAAAGAGCAATTGTGGCAGATATCCAAACACTACTGAAAGAACCGACCTGAGGAAATAAGATTTGTAAATATCTGTCAGGTAAACAATGCCTTAGCTGAATTATGAATACCATGGAAAATTTTGATAATCTCTAGGAAGATAAAGTTGATTTTTTTAATAATTAAATCTAATCTCTAAATGTCTTCTTGTTTATGTACTTATTTCCTGCATTTAGAAAGTCAAAGGCATTAAGGTCATTTAGTGAAACATATATATGAATGAGGAACAAATATGCACACTACAATTTAGAGACATCCTACATGGTGGCTATTTGTCAACATGGTGTTTCCTCGTCTCGAGAGAAAGCAAAAGAGAAAATGTTAAGGCAATTGATTTTCATTCTGTGACCCTTTCTTCAGTCCATTCTCTACTTCTATTTTTTCTATTGCCTTTCCTTATCTTATGATGATTTTATTTAGATTTTAAGGTCTAAATAAATTTGACTAAGGGGCTGCTGCTTCAAAATAGTGCAGTGTTTACAACTTTTTGGAAGATTGCTACAATGCATGCAACAAATAGTTGAATGAAAATTTCTAATATAAAGATTCAAAGCCAAGAGAAGTATCATTACCTCATCTAGTTTATGTATGACACTTGTTAATGATCCTTATGTACTTTGTTTGCAACTCTTGTTCATAAATTAATAATCTGTCTTGTTATATAAGCCACTCATAAATATTTAATATTATTTATAACCATATATAATAAATAACATATAATGAATAATAACACACCAATTTTTCATTATATTTCAATAATAAATTACAATATTTTGTATAATGATAAGATTTGACTTAGTTAAGTAAAATCTTTTCTGAACCATGCTTACTAAGTATTTTTGGTTTGATAGTGACCCCTTGATAACTACTATTTCAATTTAGTTTTTCAACTGCTTATTCACCTAATCTGTAGTGACCTTGTTTTGACTAGTGATGAGGAAACTTATTGTGGTTTTGAGAGACAATTTACAGACCGATAATTTTGTGTAACCCAAATACTTGCATAAACAAATGCATTTTGATTGAGTTTATAGTCTAATGACAGTCATGACCCTAAGTGGTGTTGTGACTAGCTTGTTGTGACCCTCAGTTTATGAAGATGTCATGTGAGGCACTATCACAAGCTTATTAAAGCCAGACATATCATTTCATCATATCATATCATATCATATCATATCATATCATATCATATCATATCATCTCATCATCTCATCATCTCATCATCTCATCTCATCTCATCTCATTGCATCTCACATCACATCACATCACATCACATCACATCACATCACATCACATCACATCACATCACATCTACTGCTTCCTGTCTACCCTATAAGACAGTTATCCTACCCTATAAGCCAGTTATGTTGTCAAAGAAAAAAATTTGAGCTGACAAACTTTGTTGGCTGGCACCCTACCAGGTATCAGTGGGACCTGCCAAGATTTGTCTTGGCAGTTTCTCCTATCAGAACTATGAAAGTTGGTGGGGCACAGAAAAGCAGATGGTGTGCTTACTCTAAGGAATTATTTATAATGACATTGTTTATGATAAATTTATCTGTTTCTTATCAACTTAGGAATTTCCGTATTGGCATTCCAGCACCAGGTGAGACCCATGACTATGGAGGCATTAATGATTTCCTCTGAAAAGAGGTTGAAGTTATATAAGACTGCAGAAAGGATCTTGTGATGCCTTTCTTCAAGAAGAAAAATGCAGGAAAAAACCCAAAGAACTATAGACCAGTCATCATCGCTTTTATTTCTGTGAATGAACACTTAGAAGATAAGAAGATGAAGAATATGCATCACCAGGTCATAGTGAACAATCCAGGAGACGCTGGCCATTGTTTTTGCAGATGTGCAATGCCAAGCATAGCAGGGAAGGTCAATGAGTCAGACTGACTGAGTAATAGTGGAGGGAACGGGCACCCTGTGAGCAGCGACTGTGTCTGCCCACAGGAGAGGATTGCTGGTGTGAGAAGTTACACTGTGCCAATTCCCAGAACTGCCACGCTGGCCCCAAAACCGAGCCCTGGGGGACACCACTTTTGACCGGCCGCCAACCGGATTTAACTCCGTTCACCACAACTCTTTGGGCCTGGCCATTCAGCCAGATTTTACCCAGCAAAGCGTGTGCCCATCCAAGCCACGAGCAGCCATTTTGCCAGGAGAATGCTGTGGGAAATGGTGTCAAAGGCCTTACTAAAGTCAAGGTAGACAACATCCACAGGCTTTCCCTCATCCAATAAGTGGATTGCCCTGTTGTAGAAGGAGATCACGTTTGTCAAGCAGGACCTGCCTTTCACAAACCCATGCTGACTGGGCCTGATCATCTGGTTGTCCCACATGTGTTGTATGATGGTACTCAGGATGAGCTGCTCCATCAGCTTCCTGGGCACTGACGTCAAGCTGACAGGCCTGTAATTTCCCGGATCATCTTTCTGACCCTTCTTATATAATAAGATATATTATATAATATATAATAATATAATAATCCCAGACTGGTAAACAATATTGATAATGCTTCCAGTAGCAATTCACTTGAATTCAAATATCAATGTCAACTACATCAGTATTGACTCATCTTTGTCTTTTCATGGTTTCATGCGTACTAATAAGTAGTGTATTATGCTTCCCTGCAGAAGCCATTCTTTATTCAGTGCTGTAGTTATATGTCCACTTTGACGATTTTCACATATGTTAAAAATAAACAACTGTATTATTCCTTGGTTAGGAGTTTCCTGGATCTCTCTCTTGAACTACCAACTTGGCCACTTCCTAGATTGATGGTTCCCTATCTTGACACTGCATTTCAGCTCTCATTTCTTACATTCCACTGGGAATTAAGGAGGAACTAGTGTATAGAGTTCACTCTTGATACTTCTACACTTATCTGTCTTCAGATTGAAGATCTCAGAATTACCCAGCTGAGGGTCATGCCAAAATGCATTTAAAAAATCCCAGGAGATGTGTAGATAACATGGAAGGGCTCTTACAACCTTTGACAATATCTGTGCCAAAGTAAGACATCTTGGGATGTCTCATATCAATAAATCTCTGTCTTCTGACTCATGACTGCCTTGCAGGCAACTAGTGCACACCTCATACAGCCTGCTTGACTTCACATACCTGGACATGTAGGGCCCCACATGCCCTAGAGAGCTCTCTGCAGCTCAGCTGGAATGAAGGAGATGGATTAATTTGATCCTGACAGCAGTCTTGGAGCACCCATAGCAGATAGACTCTGATACAGTCATTGATATAGTCACTGAGATTTCTGTAGTTCCAGCAGATAAAGAAGACCTATTATCAGACAAGGCATCCACTTCAGTTTGTTTGGGTTTTTTTTGTTTGTTTGTTTTGTTTTTTTTTTCACATTGGTTTATTTAGCTGTAAAATTAAATTTTCAATTTTTTTTTTAACATTTATGGATGTGTGTGCTTAGTGCTGCTTCTCTAACCACACTGATCTGAAAATATGCCAAGTTGCTGTACAAATTAGAGCCACCACAAAAATGAAACCCTACAGTGAAAAACAGCATTGTCAACAGTCCATCCTTAGAAATGAAGATAACTGAGTAGGATAATTGCAATCACAAAAATAAAGCATCTTTTGAGGAAAGAACACACAGTAGCACCAGATTTTTCTGATGGGCCATTGCTATAAAGTATTTTCTCAAAAGTGAATTTTGAACCTAAGAGCTATTTTTGCAAATGCAAATGAAATCTATATGTAGTAATTAACAAAAAGAAATAAACGAACACATCTTTAATAAAAGAAGTAAAACGAATTCCTACACAATATAGTTAATTTGTTGTCAAATCCACAAACTGTGGCAGCGGTTAATTGTTTGAGTTCACAAACTGGCAGCAGTTAGTTGATATAAAGTTAGTGCTACGGTCTCTTACATATTTTCTCTGTCAGCTCTATAGCTTTTAACATCTGCCTAGACATGTTTTAGCAGAAATGCTCCTAAATTTAATAACCTGCTTCTTTCCATCATCCTTTCAAGTATATAAGAAATCAAGGATGGGATTGCAAGAGTTTCTGGAATGAAATCTCAACCACTGGGAATACTGGCTTTTTTGAGTATGAGCCAGCTCTGCATAAGCTCAGCATTTTTGTCTTTATTTTGTGATTTATTTATTCCTTATGGTAGTATTTTATCTTGAAGATTCTATTAGAATGCATGAGTTCAGCAAACTTCTTCAAAAGTCAGTGCTGGGAACAGCAAGAGAGGTACAGAATTTGCTCCTTCAACTTACTAAAGAAACTCTCTGATCACTGAGAATTGGTGCAAGCAATATAGCACATCCTCACAAAATAAGTCTGAAAAGATGTCTGTATATGTAAATTTCTACGCGTCTAAAGTTACAATGTGGTCATCATTTGTCCAGGCAGAGGACAGGACAACAATATCCCTGGGATATCACTGTCAGACCATGACTCAGACCTGTGCTGTGTTCAAGGGCTGCTTGTGCCACCCTGAATAAACCACACTGAAAATTCTTCTGCCTCAACTAGTCATTGGTTAAATGATAATGATAGCACCTATGAGTCTTGTCAGAAGAAAATTTGAGGGACACTGTGATATAATGCCAGATAGGATCTGTATAATGGATAAGTATGTCTGAAAGAACCTGTTTTCTAAATTATGTGCTGTAAGGTTTAAATAAATACCAAACTTTTGACAAGGAGTTGGTATGTATGGGGTAAATACAATACTTTCTAATCACTTTCTGATTTCTAGCAGAAATTCCTCATATTGAAAAAAATCCATGACCATGTGGTCAGCAGCAAACATCTTAGAGATTTTAATGGGATGACTATTTTGACATATAAGCTTTCTTTTTTCCACTATGAAATGAGTATTTGTATATATTTTTTTTAATTTTAAGCAAAATTTTGGCAAAAATTGGTTATTTATTGGATATAGGATAGCTCAGGAACAGGGGGAAGAAGGATTATGGTTTCCCACTTTAAAATGTAGAAGAATACACTTTAAAAATTGTTGGCACTAAAGAAGCATTAGAGTTTTGGCCAGCAAAGAGAAACAAGTACTTTGCTAAATCTGAATGTCTGGGTTCAGAGCCATGTATTTAGGTTCTAGTACATTCAAATTTCACACATTATGGAATTTTTTAAGGTTGTTTAAAAAAATCTGTGACTGTTTCTTCAATTAAGGTCCAATTTTTGAGTACTTGCTGGTGGAAGTAATAGACATTAATCAGACAAAGCTATTTTTTCTTGGGTGCCTACTCTCTCACTTGATGGAAATAGAACTGATGAAGATAAAAAAGAATTGCTGCAAAGCTATAAAATTAGACTGTAGGAATTTTCTGATGTGCTAGTATGTCACTCAGTGCCATAGAAGAATTGTTGAAAAAATGGTAAAAAAACCCCTGTGTAACAGAGTAAATTAAAGGTCACATGCAACAATAAAACAAAAGTAAAATTCTGTGTTATATATGCACATAAAGATATTTTACTTCTCTGCATTATTTAAATACTTCATTTGATACTCATGTGGCCAGAATGACAATGAAATGAATATTGAATGATGCTCTTCTGCCTCAGACTTTGTGAAAATATGTTTTTTGGGGAAACTATCCCTCAAATGCCTATAGTGGAAGCTTGCCTTTGATGCATTCTGTCCTTTAAGACATCTTTAACAGTCTGAGGTCACTACTGGAGGACATATTCCCCTAAGTGAGAGAAAGCCAACAACTTCTACTTTTCACATAAATGTTCTGAATTTCTGAATTTCTGAAAAGCATATTGCTGCCTCAGTCTGCTTCTCAGTGCCCTAAGTTTATTTTATAAATTTAGGGTAGATTGCAGCTTCTGTAACTTAGGTGTTTATGCAGAGAGTAGTAGTAGTAGTATTCTCCTGCAAACCCTTTCTCTCTCTCTCTCTCTCTCTCTCTCTTGCCCGAATAGGAAATATAAGTATTTATTGCCTAGATTAAGACATAAATTAGGTTCTCAGGTCAGGTGGACTAGATGCCACGTTATAACTCTGCATGTTGTAACCACCTCAAGTTTCTTACCACCAGTACTGCTGTAAGGGAGATGGAGCTAGCATCTACAACACAGAGGGGTAAAGTGGAGGCTTGTGCCCTTCTGGAGTGGGGTTGGTTGCTAAATGGGACACTTCTGGTCATCTAAAATGACATTAGATGGAGATGTGGGATGGCTGAATCCTGCTTGAGTAGTCTGTCATTGAGGAGGGCTTCAGCAAGAGGTATTAAACTCTTCAACTATATACATGTCTTCCTTTGGCTCAAGAGAAATTAAATGGTATACAATGAGGAAAAGAATAGATTCAACTGGATTCCTACTTTCAAGATGTGGAGACTGATTTCCCATCTTTGTATTTGAGGTAATCAGTCAGTTACATTTGCTAATTGACTGATTACCTCAATGATAATCATTGTTTAGGTGGTACCATTTTTTAGAATTTTACCAGTGGGGCAGAGATAAAGAACATTGTGTAAAAGTTATGTGGAGTTACTAATGACCTTTATCTAATGAAATAATGGAATAAACTGACTTCAACAGCAAACTCAGTTTAACAACAAAAATTCTGGCTCATGGTCAAAACTTTGGGGAAGTTTATGGTATAAAAAGAATTTGTATCAACTGAGACTTGATCACATGTACTTTAGTTTGAATGGAGAAAGGTTGTTTTCATATAGAGATAGAAAGAGGATTCATAATAAGTCCACCACTTTGGTTGAAAGAGTAATCACATAAATCTTCAAATTTAACCCTGATGGGTTTCCTCGTGACCACAAGTAAGAACAAGTTGGAAGAAAATGTTGCCTGAAGGCTTGTTGAGCAGGGAATTTAATTAACTTACTTTCAAAGGATGATTTTCACAGCATACCAAGATGAATGATCTGCAGGAACCTGTAATTATTAAAATCAAATTCTATTTTAATTTGTTGTTGGATGAGAAGCACAAAACAGCTTAATAAAATGAACTGTCTGTCATCTCAGCTGAGATGCAAGCAATCACATTTTTGTGGTATGGACTTGTCTTTGATCAGGAATATCTAACTGCCAGTGAAGTAGTAAATGTGATCATCATATCATGGGCATATTACTACCAACCTAAATACCAGCTGAAATTATTATTTTCTCCCCCAGACTTTCCTATCTTCCATTACTGTATTGCACCACTGTATTCCTGCTCATAAAGGCCCACAACCTAACATCCTCAATTTGATAATTGTGACAATAATAATTAAGAAATAGGAATGGTACAATGGGCCACAAGTCTTTAAACAGAACCAACACTGGAGTTGAATTTTACAAGAAACTTACACCTTTTCCAAAATAAGCTTTTTTTTTTTTTTTTAATTTTGTTTTTTACAAGAATAGCATATATAAGGGCAGTGCGTTATGCTTCTGCAATGAACTATTATTTTGTTTAATTATGGAAAGCACAAATAACTGAACCAAGTAATAAGTCAGTTAATGGTGGTGATGACTGGTGCAGGTGATTACTCCTAGAGGGTTCTGTTCTTGTCACAGTCACTCTCAACCTCTCTTCCAAATCCTCCTCTGCAACATTTACAATATACGCTGCTGTTTTTCACTTTAGTCAATGTGCATTTTGGACAAGCAATTTTATAGATATCATGAGATAAATTAAAAACCCAAGAACATTTAAAGAGCTATCCAAGGCTATCTTTTAAGAATTAGAGAATGATGGAGTAGATCCTGAGAACTGAGGAGGGCAAATATAGGACTTTAGAAATAGGACAAGAAGAACCTGGTTGATTTTCTAAACTTCATTGTACAGGAAGGTGTTGGTGCAGATGATTTGTGAACACTGAGATTATCTTACAATACAACAAGGCTGCAAGAAACAGCTGGTATAGTTCTATGACTAGCAAGTCACACTCAAGTAAATGATCCTTTAACTAGTTCATTTGTATAGCAGCTAAGGAAGAGGGCAGGAACAATAGGATGGTCTTTAATAAACTTTTCCACAGCCTCATACAAGAATGACATCTCACACTTAAATTAGTGTAAACTGGATGCCCAGTATAGGCAAAAGCAATTCTTGTTAGTGCATTGTGAAACTTGAATCAGCTGGGATTCTTCAATGTTTTCTTACGGGAAAAGCACTAACTATATTTATAGGGATGAACAGAAAGTACCTCCATCTATGTGTGGATAACACTTACCTAGGAGTGGTTAAAGCTTTTTCAAAGACAGAATGAAGTGCTAGGTACAAAGAGGACAAACTCCGGATACTGGACTGGTCCTCCAGATGCAATTTATCATCATTGTCATCATCAGTGGCATTTTATATCTTGATAATTTGGAATTTTTCAAATTCTGGGTCCTGTCAGGCACTGACAACTTGATCTTCAATAACTGAATTCTATGGGAGCTTCATGAATTTCATGGGAGAAGGAGGAGGGCTTTAACTGTTCATATTATTCAAGAACAGAAAGTACTTATCCTCATTTCAGTCTCTTGAAGTGAAAACATTAAATGGAAAAGTTCCTGTTCACTCCTTTCATCTTTTAAGAACAGGTATGGAGAGAAATCCTTTCTGTACTCTATCTCCTTTGTTCAAGTTGCATTTTGTTATCTTTCACTTCAGGCTGATGCAGTTACATAGTTCAAAGCTCTGCTCCATGCTTTCTCCCTAGGAGCTCAAACAGAGGAGATGGGAAGAGTATTGTGACTCCACTTCTTTCTTCAGCTGTGGACCAATGACAGAGGACACATGTATGAGTCACACACTCGTCAAATAGTTACTCTGAGATTGGACAATCACAACGGGTTGAGCAATCAGGAGAGGAAATACAATGTAAACCCCCAGAACTACATTACAGTGTCATTTACTTGGCCCAAGGAACTGACCAATATTTGTGGCAAATTCACTTTAGAATTATTTGTTTCTTTCATGCAATAATTTACCAAATCCCATACACAAAATTATGTTTTCCAGAACACAATAAGAATGACACCTAGGGGAATTCCTTTGCTTTGCTCTCTTGGCCAAACTTTCTATCCAGTGCTCTACCCAAGAAACTCCTTGTCCCACTTTGTCTTATTTTCTTTCAAGTTTACACTCTCACTGATTGTTTTGAAGCCTCCTCGGTTTTTTCCTGTCTGCTGTCTGCTTCTCAGCTCCTTCTGACAAATTAATACAAATAGCTTCACTAATTAATTCCTGGCCCCTGTATTTTCCTTCAGTTTGGTTTGGGCCATGGCTTTCATTATATCCCTTTTTTGCTTAACAAGGGGCATTTAAGCGTTTCTTCTTTTAGTGTTACTGGAAGGACGTGATTGCGGTCTCCAGCAGGCTTTTTTATTTGAAACAGTGAAATTCAGACTTGTTACGATGAAGGATTCTTTTCTGGCCTACTTTTAATTGCCATTTCCAAGCATTCTTAAAAGAGAATTGTTGGTATGGATCCAGGAAATTTTTTATATGTTTCTTTCGCTTAGGTGTGGCAACCACATAACCACAGGCACAAATGGATTCTTCTAGGGTCAGAGACTTGCTATGTGTGAGTGGAAAGTGGAGTGTGGGAGAGATGGATGAAAAGTCTTGGTAAAAGAAGAGTCTAGCTGACAACATCAATTAACATAAATATTTAACCAGTTTTTGTCATAACATATGTGCAGTAATGAATGATGACATAGTTCATAGGAGAGATGAACCTGTGAAGTTCCTTTAGTCACTGTGACACAGAAATTTGCATTTGAAGTATGGTAAAAGCTAGCTATGTAACACCTTTTATATTCAAAGGTATTACCATTGTACTTGTCTGTCACATAAACTAAAATGGCATTGACTCCAAGCAAATTGCATTTCTCCAGTGGTTATGCTGCTTTCTCAGGTATGGTTTTATTCTTATATCTCCAGACAGACCTTTTTTTGAGGGAAAGCTTGTGAAAATGGCACATGTGGTTTTGGAAGGTGGCATTGTTAAGACATGAAGTCTGGTGGTTATAGTGATATACACAAATACCTGAAACAAGAAGTGTCCCTAGGTGTGGTAATTTTTCTTCTGTTGCCTGCCATGAATGAGGGGCCTAATTCCTACACATGAGGATATTAGCCACTTAATTTTTTTCGTATTTTAGTATGTCAGGTCAGCTGTCCTTCAAACCCCAAAAGGGATGTACCTGAAATTCACCTTTGCTATGAACTTTGACATCTTAGCAAAACTACACTTCAGAGTGTGAAACCACTTACAGGATTTAGGTGACCAGATCCCAGTATCTAATAAAGAGCTTTTAGACACTGGTCTGACAATTAGAGTACTTGTCCAGGAAGCGGGAGATCTGGCTTTCAGGCCAGGAAATGCACCAATCACCCAATATCTTGCATACAAAACAATCCTCACTCTGGCTGATGCTGAGCTATGGTATAGACAGGAATGCACAAAGAGCACAGACTGGCTTTGTAGCATAGTGCTTAGAGAACTTGCTTTGCTTTTGGAAAATCTTGGCTCCTGGGCCATGTGCCCAGAACTGTTTGTGCATTTTATTTCAGATCATCACTGGATAAAAAACAGAAACACTGAAGAGAACAATGACTGGAACCACACCTCTCTGCCTTTCCAGCAAAGTTCCTGAGTCATTACAATATTAAGTCAAGCACCCATTGCCACTGTGGTTTTGACTGCCCATGATTCCAGCATCAGCAAGAGGTATGGAAAGTGAGTGTTCTTCCAGGACAATCTGTTGTTTAGTAGTTCAAGCAAAATAGATCACATATGTAAAAAGTAAGTCTTAAAAGAAGATTAGCTCTCCATCCCACCTGAAAGGTGGAAACTTATGATGAGTTTTTCAGCTGATCTCAGGGAAATATGCTATAAACACACTTCACATATGAGGACACACAAGAGACACAGTTGTGGTAATGACTTTCTGGGTTGCAGCTTCATGTTGGAGAATGAGTTTAAATCATTGCAAAAGATAATAACAAATGATAACCAGATAAGGCTAGAAACTGTAGGTGCGCAGGGAATCTCAAGTACATAAGTGTGCTAGATGGACTAAAAGATGGTTAAAAGATCACCCTAAAGATGGACTTTCAGTTGATCAGTACTTTGAATTTAAGCAACAAGGTTATTCTTGGGGCACTAAAATGCTCTCTAGATCTTCTTCCAACTTCCCTGAATTCCCTGAGCTTTTCCTAACTTTCTTTAGTTTTGAATAACTTTGACTGAGGTTCAACACCTTTGCCAGTTCTTGGAGTGATTTCATTTAGTTACCATGAATCTTTGTTTAGGCTTCAGAGGTGTCCCAGTGAATGGGCAGCTTGGTTTTTTTTGTAGTCATTTGGCTGACAAATTTCAGCCTGACTGAGGACAGAACTCATGTTGATCTGTTCTATCATAGAAACATTGGAAGAAATAATATCTCTATAATTTTTGCACCCTTTTATTTTCTTTATTGGTCCAAGATAAGTCTTTTATCTCATATGGAAGCTGACAGTCAGCTACATATTTTCTAATTCATATTTTCATGAAATTTGAGATGATGGTTTTTTCTATTTGTGTAGCTCTTTGTTCTTGTAGAAGCACCATGTTAGAAAAAAATATATCAAAACCATATGAAAGAGGTAAGCATATGAAAAATTCTAAAAGCATTTTGTGTTTAATAACATTTCACTTAGGATGACTGAACTGCTGGGAGAATTAAGTAAAAGAACTTTTGACATTACATAATGATACAATAGCTTGCCTTTGGATTATTGTCTGCTCACAAAAATGTGTGGCCTCCAGATCCTGATGCAGATAATCTCAATAGCACAGCAGGCATCAGAAAATGGCTCCAGTGGCTTCAACAGTGTGTTCCTGATTTCCTCTGCTTCTCTTCTGTTTTAATTCTTTATTATATCTTTAACTTCTCTTTCTTAAAAATTTCTGGACTTTTAACCACCTATTGCTCTGAGTTACTTTTAAAATTGCTGTAACTGGAAATGATTAAAGCAGAATTTTATTACCTTTATTTTTAGGGAAATTTCCACTGGTGTATTAGATAGGACTTTGTTTATACTCAGCTTCACTGTTTACTCTTTAGAAGTCCTATTCTCCTTTATCATTGATAAAGTGAGTATTTCATATAGTCACAAGGAAGTGAAAAATATTTCATAATGTGAAAGTATAAATAGAAAAACCTCAGAGAACAAAAAGTTTTAAAGTATTTTTGAATTTCAAAAATCAATTAGATTTCAGGGGGTCTGTGTCTAATTCTGATTCTTAGAATGATTTCTTGGGAAATAAACTTCCCAATAAATTTAATTATACTATCTACATCTGTTCATATTTATCTAGAGTTTATGAGATGGATCAAGATTGTTGCCAGCGCTTGTGATTTTATTACATGTCTTATGAGATTTGATTGAGAGTTTTTCTAAATCTCACATGATCTCAGATTTATTGTTTCAAACCTAATGAAATCTTCCTCAAGTATAATGGTTCCTATTACTTTCTGCAGGACTTAAATGAAACTGCCGTTAGCTGTGGTACCGTATTTCCCTACAATCTTTGTCTTTACAGCAAGAATTTGCCCATGAGAAGTGTGATTCCTATAAGCAACTTATCTAGATATTGTCAAATATAAGAAATATCTGTACCTGTGCCTCATAGGCTCTTTAGCAAACTGTTAGGAACGAAAATAGTAAAAATATCTATATTCAAGATGGAGAAACTGTGGGTTCTAGAACATATTGTGAAAGAAAGGATGAAGACCATAGGAAAATGGGTTTTAAAACCACATGGATTTATGTGAAACTAAACAAAAATCTTCTTTGACAAGACAACAAACATTCAAGTCACCCTCCCCCCCAGCTATTAATCTAATCTAGCTGAACTCCATTAACACACATAATACAGTTCCACAAAGAAGAATAGAATCATAGAATCATTCAGGTTGGAAAAGACACTTTGGATCATTGAGTCCAACCATCAGC